>NC_083598.1:90761521-91481426 GCF_020882245.1 Rhopalosiphum padi | reverse complement strand
ATAAATTGTTTATTTATAAATTTATATTTATTAATTATTGAATATCTATTATGCCGTATATTTAAAATGATTTTAACTGTTTTGCCATGAAATAAACTTTATCTTATTATTATACCGAATTAATATTTTATTAATGTTAAATGTTATGAAATACTTTGGTCTTTGGTTGTTTGTTTCAAACAAAAATATATTTAAACTTAATTTAAAAATCTTGGCTATCTTGTCGTATCCGTTCTACCCAAATGTGGGCAAGCTAATAGAAATAATTAATTGTGGCTAGTTAAGTTATTCAATTAAATTGATTTCAGTTAAAGTTAAGTTAACAAAAAAAAAATTAACTAGATAGGTTAAAAGTTAAGATAGAAAATAAAATTAACTGAACTCAGTAAAAAAAAAAATTTTTTTTCAAGTCATAATATTCATGTCATAAATTACCCTAGTATTTTGATTTGTATAAACATTTACCAATTGCTTAGCACTGTGTAAACATAATACTTAAAAATGTTAAAATTATTATTATAGTACATACTACATTGTTACCAGAAGCTTATAGGCTACATCTATACATAATTTAAGATTAATAATTTCAGCTGAACCGCAAAAAAATAATACAATTTTTATACAAAAATAGTCACATGTTAATTGTTGTAATCAGATGCTAATGTATTTAAATCAATAATATTAAAATACTTTTATCCCCAATCATTCAACACCCTTAACCCCCCTTCCCCCCAACAAAAATAAGGATGATGATAAGGTTTTAATAACATTTAACTAATTAAGATAGGTATGATACCTAGTTAAAACTTATTAGTGTCTCGAGAAGATATTAGTAGCTTTACTAATTAGTAGTTTTACTATCTTAGTTAGACTTATTATATTTTATAATATATATTAACGAATTGATGATATTATATTATTAGAAAAATAAATAACCAAAATTGAAAGAATAAGTTTTGTCTGTTGGTTCCACGTGACAAAAAAAAATTAAAATAAACTTATACAATAATGATAATTAACTATAAAAAGTTAAGTTAAGACAACACAAAATTTAACTGAAGAAGTTAATGCTCACCATTGGTTCTACCATAGATTGCGGTCTATCTATTTTTGTTCGTCATTAAACCACTTTTACATCGTCCATTTATTACGAGAATATAATATTTTCTAAAAAAAAAAAAAAAATGGAAAAGCGCAATCAAACGGTAGATCGTATACTGCAGTCATAATGTTGCCGGTAGAGCGCATATGACAAGATAGCCAAAATCTTAACCTTTTTATGTATATATTGTGCTTCTAATATAATGACTGAATAGCTTAATTATTTGTTTGAAAATACTGTAAATAAAACCATTATAATATTAATTTTTTTTTGTTCACAGAAATACGTATATTAAGTACTGTATCATTAGTCAACAGTTTTGAAGAAGTTACATGTCCTAAAAATTGTGGCAAAAGTTATAAAAATGTTTCTTGCTTAAACAAACATTTAAAATATGAATGTAATAAAGCACCACAATTTCAGTGTCGATTCTGCGATAAAAAGAGTAAACGTCCCGATAATTTAAGAAATCATATGCGATTAGTGCATGGTTATAATAGCAAGATAATAATAGCAGTTAAGAGTGACTTTAAAGATGTTATTTGAGGAAGTTATGGATTTATTTTTAATCTAAAATATACATATTAATTAGTTTTTAAGAAATCATTGAGAATATTTACCTGAGAGTACTACTACTTTGATTAATATTAAAATTGTATACTTCAATTTTGTTCAAAATATATTATAATAATAATTTAAAATAAAAATCATTAGCTAATATATATTTATTTTGATTTTATAATTTTAACTGTTACATACTATGATTAGTAATAAATGCATTACTTTGAGTAAGTCTATGAAGCAAATGAGCTGAGACATTTTAAGAGATGTGTACTCTCCTGTGTTGCATATAAAGTATTTATGCATTCAGGCATTGATATATGTCCATGGTTCTACAAAAAAATGTTTGTTTAATTGTTTATGTTGATTATATTTATTTTCCAGTACTTATTTGCTTTTATATTTATTTTATGCCTTTAATTTATTCCATGATAATTTTTTTAGTAATATTAATTAAAGGAGAAGAATTAAGGTAAATAGTATAAAGGAATTACCTGTCTTTGACAGGTGGCAATGGTAAAATCTACATTCATGTAAGCTATCAATCTTACAAGAAAAAAAAACTAATGATTTTAGAAACAGTTAAATTTTTTTTATATTTGTTTCAACTTGTAAATTGACAGGGCCATTTGTCCATTTCTGAGGTCTTTAAAGGACATCAGTGCCTTAAACTATTAGATAATTTAATTCTAGTTAAATTAGGCTTAATACGGATTTTATAGTAATTTATAGTGTCATGTTCTGGGCAGTAGTACATGACTTATTGAATTCCTATTTTATTAAATTAGTTAGTTCATTTAGTTTTAATTTATTAATTATATTTTTAAATTGTTTTCATATTTTATTTTTGGAAATAAATTTGATATGACTAATCTTCCTTTTATAATCTCATTTCTTAGCTTAGTTCATAAGAAAATATGTAAATTAACTAGGTATAATTATATTAGATTTTAAAAATTATGATTTTTTTTTTTTTTTTATGTTAGCTAAATTATACAAATTATACAAAGAAAGTCAATGAAACTCATTTGGAATTGTATGCACAATTTACTTAATTAGTGGTCCTTAGTTAATTGTAATGTACAATTAAAAATGTATTAATATTTATTTGGATTTTGAAGACATTAATATTTAATAAGAGTATACAAAAAAATTGTTTTTGTTTTAATGCCTGTATTTCAACAATTATTGCAGCCTAAGTATTAAATATAAGTATAGCTTATATATTCACTAGAAATTTTAATGTTGAGTTCAACCAAAATTTAGTTATGACATTTGTTTTAAATAATTTGCCTATAGAACAGATCTACGGAGTTATTTGACTATGGTTCATAAAATAGTAAACTAAAATAATAATTAAAAGACTGTATATTTAAATTATATAAAAAAAAAATCAAATCAAACCTTAACCCTTGTATCTTTTATGTAACTATAATGCATTTTGTAGCATTTATTTTGTGCTACCAACATAATGCCTGAAGAGTTTTATTTGTTTGTAAATTATCTTGCAAATAAAGCAGTTATAATATTAATTTTTTTTTTTCAGGTTTACACTTATATAATACTACATCATTGTTAAATAATTCTGAAGATGTATACATATGCCCTCAAAATTGTGGTAAAACCTACAAATATTATTCTAGCCTTTACAAACATTTAAAATATGAATGTAATAAAACACCACAATTGAAGTGTCTATTCTGTGATAAAATGGTTAAGCGGCCTGATAATTTAAAAAATCATATGCTAATAGTACACAAATATATATCAAAGAATAAAAACAATAATTAATTTACTTAAATTAGTTTATGAATCTTCAGATGAATAATATCTTTAAAAAAATATATGTACTAGCAATGGTTAGTTTTTAGTAATTACAAATTGTTAGGTATATTATTTTGTTATTAAAAATGTTAATTATTATTATTAATCATATATTTATTATGCATTTTAACGTAAGTTTTCTAGAGTAAATATTTAAATGTGTACCTATTTTGTTTGTATTGAATAATTAATTATTATATGCACATATTTAATAAAATAATTGATATTTGACAAGTATTTAGATTATTTTATATTAGATGAAGGCTATGGAATCATTTGATTTTGATTTGCAAAATAGTAAAACTAATAAAGCAATTACAAAGTGTTAACCTATCCAAACCCCAAAAAATATTATAACTTCAATTTTTATTATTTATGTATACCATCTTTTGAATCTTATATTATACTAATATAATGATATAATGATTAAATAAGTAGATTATTTGTAAACTATTTTGAAACCACTACAATATATATATATATTCACATATTGTTTAAATTATTAAATACATAACTTTTTTATTATTCATAATTTACTTATTTCTATTTTCCATATTAGTGCAGTGATGTTGTTATCCTTTTGTGTGTGATGTATATATTTTAATTTGTTTGATGAATTAACTATGAATAAACTATTAGTCAAGTATATTATTATTATTTTTATTTTGTTAATTATATTTTGTTACATTTTAAAATCAATATTTCATCTTGATTGATGGAACCCAATTAATTACAATTTTGTACAATGTCAATAAAGGTTTTTACTTCTTATGCTTAATATGCTTTATTGTATGCATATTTAGTAATATAAATTGTATTCAATAAATATTTAGATAATTTTTAGATTTGGTATAAACTTACATTTAAAAAAATATTATATAAAAATGTATGTTAATAATTGTTTTAGAACTGGTAAACAAAATTTTCTTTTGTAACAATTGCAATTAACGTTATGAATATAAGAGTAGTTTATATAATCATCAGAAGTGTGAATGTATAGTTTAACTAAAATTTAAATAGGACTACTGGTAGTACTTTAAAATTATTTTTTTCTTTTAACAGTATTCACTAATAAAGTAATAGGTTTATTTAATTTAATTTTAAAGAGCTTTTATAATATTAAGGGATTTTAGTTTTCTTACACTTAGCTTATTCATTAATGATGTATACATTAAACACATAAACATTTCATGTATAATAAACTGCCAATATTCCAAATTTAGCTCCAAGACCCAACAAACATTTAAAATACAAATACAATAAAGTGTCTTAATTAAACTATTTATTCTGTAATAAAATTGTTAAGCAATTTGATACATTAAACATCCAAAATCTGAGCTAATACTATACAAAATACAAATGCGTCTCAAATACTTTATATACTTCATTATTTATATAATTAATCTAATTATTTAATTGACAATGAAATTGATTAGTGTTTTGATTGAATTGGATGAGAGTTAAATTTGATTTGGGAGATAACATTTTCAAAATTACTGTAATTGAAAAAACAAAATTAATTTTATAAATTACATATATGTCTTCAGAATTATTGTTATTAAAAATGTATATCACATATCAATCTTATATTTAATTTGTAATTTTCTTTTTAAACAATTTTTCCTTAAATGAATTTTATGGAAACATTTGGTTATGGTTCATAAAATAATAGAACTAATATAAGAATAAAAGACTATATCCTTGAACTTTTTAACCGAATATACAGGATCAATCTTAACCTGTTTATATTTGATGTAACTATATAATATATGTTGAAGCATATATTTTGTTCTACCATCATTATAGCTGAAGTTTTTTTAAATTATCTTGCAAATATAAAATCATTGTCTTAAATCTTAATTTTCTTACTGAACCATGTATATTAAGTATGATATATATGTTCAATACCTCTAAAAATATAATTAATCTAAAATTTAAGTATTAAAAAAAAATGAACATGAAAAAATTGAGATAATATTTTTAGTTTTGAATTTGATAATATGTTACTGTAATATTAAATTACTAAAACAAAATTGGTTCTCTTGAACTTAGATATGATAATTTGATAATATGTGTGTTTATGAAAAAAATAACACAGTATGCAAAAATTACATTCTTTTATGACTATATATTTTGTAATGATTTCTTTCCTTATAGTGAATATTCAAACAGAATATTTTAAATTTATTAAGACAATTAGTTATTAAACCATGAACTTATTGATGTATTTATTGTTGTTTCTTAGACGTAGATTTAGTCTTATTAGATTTCATATATATTAGTAGGTAACAAAATTTATTTATAAATATTAAAACTTGTATTAATATGTCCCTCTTAATAATAAAATTGTCATGGTTAACCATTAAATACAAATTAAGTTTTTTAATATTATTTATGTTAGTCGTGCTGTAAGACATTCTGTATGATTATTTTTATTTTTTAAATTATTTTATTAGTTTGTTGAATTAACTATTCAATCAAATACATTATTGCTTATTTTGTTAGTTAAATAATATTAGAGTATTTGAGTATGTAAAAATTAATAACAAACTTTAGTATTTGATCGATGGAATATTATTGAAAATAACCACAACATTTTCCTTATATTCTATGCTTTATTATATGCATATTTAGTATTATAATTTGTATTAAATGAATGCTTGAATTTTATATTATAATTTTTTCTGATTTGGAATACATTTATAATTGAAAAGATTACATACAAAATTGTTATTTGTTTTAGTGCCTGTAACCAATTATATATGCAACAACAATTGCGGTCGAAGTTATAAATATAAGCGTAGTTTATATAATCACCAGAAGTTTGAATGTGGAGTTCCGCCAAAATTTGGTTGTAATCTTTGTTTTAAAAAATTTGCCCAAAGGGGAAGTCTACGAAAACATATGATGTTGGTTCATAAAATACTAGAAGGCTGAAGTAGTTTAACAAATAAAAGATTATACCAAACCTTGATCTTTTATGTAACTATAATGAAAGAGAAGCATAGGTATATTTTGTCTTATTAATCAAATTCCTGAAAAGTATAATTATCTTGCTAATAAAGCTATTACAATATTTTATCTTTTCTTTTCACAGATCTATGTGTATTAAATAATATGCTGTTAACTCTGAAGAAATAAAATAAAATTTTTAAAAAAAACACAAAAGAATACATAGAAAAGTTAAATATTCTTACTTTTAAATTTTATAACAGGTCAGTTTGCTGTAATATTAAAACTAAAATCATAAAATAGATTCTACTGAACTAAAATTATATGTGTGTATAGTAATAGAATAGATATTACACATGCAGGAATCAAATTTTGAACATTATTGAATGATTTAAGTACTACAATGAATATTCAAATTGTATTCTGATTTTATTATATCATGAACTATTCATATATTTATTTGTTTTCTGCTTATAACTTTATTTATATATATTAGATACTATAATATATCTTAAATAACAAGAAATGTAAATATTATTAAAACTATTATTAATATGTTTCTTATACTAAAAAAAATTATATAGCTAACCATTTAAATAAACAAATTATTATTCTTATTATAATTTTTTTTTTTAAGTATACTTATCTCTATTTTCTACATTATTTGAAAGTTCAGTGATATTTTTTCCTTAAATATTTAATGTACCTTTTAATTTGTTTGTTAAATTAACTTAATCATTCAAAGGTATTATTATTTTTTATATTTTGTTAGCTAAATATTATTAAAGTATAAAAAATTATTGCTTGATCTTTTGGTGTTTAATGGATCAATAAAAATTCCGCACAACATTTTCTCAACTCTTTACTACGCTTTATTATATGCATATTTAATAATATAATTTGTATTAAACAAATGCTTGAATTATTTTATAGCTATTATTCCCCAATTTTGGATATACTTATTTTAAAAAGATTGATTAGAAAATAATATTGTTTGTTTTAGTGCCTGTTAACTGTTTTATTTGCAACAATTGCGGTCGAAGTTATAAATATAAGCGTAGTTTATTTAATCACCAGAAGTTTGAATGTGGAGTTCCGCCAAAATTTGGTTGTAATCTTTGTTTTAAAAAATTTTCCCAAAGGGGAACTTTACGAAATCATTTAATTTCGATTCATAAAATAATATAACTATTACAACAATTAAAATACTGTATACATAAACAATAAACTATATAACTGATTACTAATTAAACTATATCTTTACCTTTTTATCTTTTATATAATTATAATGCATTTTTTAAACATACATCGTGTTTTACCAACATAATGCATGAAGAGTTAATTTCCTGTTAACTAATTTTTAAATAAAGACATAAACCATGATATTCAATAATTTCACCTTTTTTATATGTATATTAAAACAACATCTTCTTTTAATAATTCTGAATATGTGCATGTGTATACCTGCTTATTTTTTTTATTTTTCTTGAGTAGACAATAATTAACGGACTTTGTTTTTTGATCAATGAAATTTAAATGATATTTGGCACAAATATTTCTTAACATTTTATGTTTTTATTAAATACATATTTAATGTAATACATTACAAATTTTAAGAAAATACTTGAATTTTTTTATAACTATTATTTTCAGATTTTGGGTATGCTAATATTTAAAAAGATTACACAGCAAATAATATTATTTGTTTTAGTGCCTGTTAAACTTTTTTTTTTTTAGGAACATGTGTGGCTGAAGTTTCTGAAGTTATAAATTTAAGCGTGGTTTATATATTCACTAAAAAGTATATGAGTTCAATCAAAATTTAACTTAAAATTTTGTTTGAAATTATTTGCCTACAGATCATATCTACAGTATTACTTGGTCAGAATTTATAACATTTTATTGAAATAAAATTTAATATATACCTATAAAATGTATCTTTCCCTCTATCTTTAATGTGATTTTACATTATTTTATGCATTTCAAAATTTATATTATTATATCAAATTTTAAAATAAAGTATTTGTCAAATATTCTGTTATTAAAATTGATAATTAATATTGTTATTGATACAAATGTTATTTTAATTTTTGTTTATTTTAGCATGCTTCACTGAAATAATAATATTTTATTATTGACCATATCTTTAATCAAGTTCCTTAACCTAATACTAAGTCAGTTTTCTACTATCAACTGTTAAATATTGCATACATTTTTAAATATTATTTTCATTGAGTTATTTAGTAAACAATTAGTATGGCGGTAAATAAGTATACTAAAAAAACTTTATATTTCACTAAAAAAATAAATATTGTGTATAGCATTTGTGTTTGGCAACAAAACAAATTAAAAATATCATAATAATATTTGAAGATACTTCAAAAGTGTATAATATTGTATTAAAAAGACACAGGCTATAGTTTAATAAGTGATTATATCTTAATTAATATGTTTATTTCCAATTATAGGTTGTTAAGTTTCTTGTTATTTTTTATGTTACTTATATCTTATGTATGTAGAAGTAGAACAAATATAATACTGCAATATTATGTTGTATAAATAAACCATTTTCATTATATTACTAGAAACATAACATTCATAAGTATGATTTTTTTCTTATTTTTATCAAAAGATCATTAAAGTAAACAGTTGTTTCTGTCCAATATACAAAAAGCATAGTAAAACTTCATTTTGTATATCAAATATTGATAATCATATGGTACAAATTAAAGTATTATCTCTTATAAAAAATTAATTATTAATTATTTTAACATTGTTTACTTTATAAAAAAAAAATTTATTTATTAATAATATATAATATATACTTTATATTTAAAGATATTGTAAATTATTAATTACATTTAAAACATTCTACAAAGTATAAATATTTAAAAATAGCTTCTGTGTAGTTACAGATTTAATGCCAAAAAACTTATATCTAAATAAGGATATCTATAACTTGTAATTATTTTTTATACTTTTGTTTTTATTTATATTTAAAATGATGCTATATATATTTATACATATTTGTTTATTAATACGTAATATTTTTATCTACCAAAAATATTAAGATTCAATGATAATAAAAAAATGTAATTTAAATTTATTATAGTAACTAGGTTCTTCCTCTAACTAATAAATTAATAATATTATTGTTGGTCTTTCATTTAAAATATTAATAGAAGAAATTAATTATAAAAATAATTTTATATCATTAAATGTACCTAATTTGTAGTATTTAACTGTAACACACTTAACTTAATATTTGGTGATACTACACCTAAGGTCTGAAATTATTTAGTGGTGTTACTAAGTTAAATAAATTTCTTGATATTATATTTCTGTTACTATTTTTTTGAATTTAGTTTCTTTATGAATTTTTGAAAATAATTTGAATTTGTTATTTATCTATGATGCATGGAACGTATTGGTTATGACTGCACTACCTGCAATTGTCAATATATAAGGTATTTAAATGTTAGAACTAAGTCTATCCTGTATAATATTTTTGTTTTATACACAATTATATTAAATTTATTTTCAGCTTATTCATATTACCTGAATATATATATATATATATATATATTAATCAAATTAAATTAACTCATTAATGCATCAAAATGTTTCATACCCAACTCATCAAAAAATGTATGTTCCCAGTATTATTAATCAATAATCATATTACATTATTTATATTATTTTGTTATTATTCTAGTGGATTAAGAAGTTATTACACTCTATTGTTATAAATAAAATGTATATTTGCTGTTTTTCCAAAGTGTTTATCTGAATACCAGTGCATGAGTTATGGTAATTATTATTACAAATACAAAATATTTAAAATACACAACAAAAATCAATTGTATCAATTTAAAATTTCATTGTACTACTTGTTGGTAAATATTTTGATTAGAATATATTGATATATTGATCTCAAATACCGTGAGTTCTGCATAGATGTATAATTGCATTTATTGAATAAAGTGTTACCAACTTGATGTGTTGTTTTATTGATTTCAAAATTCTGTTATATGAATGTATAATATATGTATTATAATATATAAATATTATATTTTTGATTTATTGTGTGATATTCGATTTTGTTTCATAGCGCTTATTTTTACTATTATTAACTAAAATAATATAAAAAAATCTATATTGTGTATTAATACAAGGTATTATAATACCTACTATATATATATATATATATATATTAGGTACATATAGTTATATAGTATAAGTAAACCTTCTTATAGCATTTGCTGTTAAGCTTTTTATTATTGATATTACAATGTATAGTAGTTAATCCGATGTGTTGTTTTTTGTGATTTAATTTTGCGCTATCTTTTGTTTTTACAGAAAACAACAATTACTTTGCATTCCCATGTCATCGTTGCAATAGAATGTACAAGCACAGAGCTAGCTTGAATAGTCATCTAAAGCTTGAATGCGGTGTAGCACCACAATTCCATTGCATCGCGTGTGGTAGACAATTCACTTGGAAGCAACATCTGAAGCGTCATATGGTTGCCGTGCACAAGCTTTTGAATATAAAATAATAAAGCGTCTAAGAAATATATATGTATATTGGTAATATTACTACAGCTAGTTCAAAATAAAATTTTTTTTTTTCTACAATTTATTTGTTGAAATTTTGAAATACGAGATCTGTTTAAAAACTACCGTGAGTAGTAGCGGCTATTCTCTAGTAAAGGTGTAGCGACTGCTACACCTTTAAGTAGAGGTGGGTGGGGTGGGTGGTCTATGTAATTTTTGTATGCTAATAAATAATAATACAGAATATTATGATAATACTTTGGAATATTTTAATAGTATATTAGTATCTATTTTTTTTAACATGTTGAATAAACTATTCAGTATATGGGGTGTTATATGAATGAATATTATTGAGGTGGGTGGTTATTTCTTATGTTTCGCTACACCTATATTTTTAAGTATAGCCGCCACTGACTGTGACAAATATTACCTATAATGGCTAATTTAATTAATACGGTATAGCATTAAACAAAATATAGATTTCAATTAAGTATTCTATAAATAAGTATTCAACATTTTATAAAAAAAGATTTTTCAAAAGCACTCAAAACAATTGTGAAATCGAATCGCAAATTTGTAGCTGTTAAAAAATTGTTTGTGGTTTCGCATCTTCTATTCTTTTAAACTAAAATGTGTTGTTTTTTGAGACTAAATACTATATTAAAAATACAATGATATTAAGGTGTAGATTAAATAAAAAATAAATATAATAATAGAACTTAAATCCTTAACTTTGAAAAATGTTTGTAAAACTAATGAAAAATGGCACAATCGCATTTCGTACAGAGTACTTAGGATCTTTGCATAATATTATGTAAAATAATAAAATAAAATCTCGGTAATTTTGACACAGATCAAGTTTATAAATAAATTATGATATTGTACAAATTATGTCTATTGAATATTTCATCTAGTCCTAATCCAATAATATATGAATATAATATTATATATACATATTTTTTTTTATACTTCAAGCAAATATATGATTTGAATGTGTGATTTAGTTAATTATTTTAGTGATAATAGGTATTTTAAATATGTATATAAAATCATACTTACATTCCCCTTGAATTATTGTCTGTTTAGATGAATAAATAATTTAACCATTATATTCGTATTGTATTATAATTTGTTCATTGTTAGAATATACCTACTGGTGCTTAGGCGTGGCTATAGGCTTTTAATTTTTTTTTTTTTGTGGGGGGTGTGGGGGGAGGCCACTGAAATTTTTAGATGATAAAATAAGGTATGGTGATAGCCATTTTTACATAGGTATTATACTAACAAATTACTTATTAGTTAATATTAAAAAAAAATAGGCATTTTTTAAATGTTACAACAAAAATAAATTAGCCATAAGTATTATCCAAAGTAATAATTGCTTATCAAATTATTTGAATGAGATTCTAACCATTTTATAGGCATCAACCATATCCCCTATCAAACATTATATAGTTACACCTATGACTGTTTTCAATTTATTTCTGTGTTTAACTACTATCTGTTTGCGAATAATATTATAATCTATAACTTCCACGCTAAAATTGTTTTTAAGTGTGTACACTTTGAAGAGTTTTGTGAGCTAGCAAATAATTTTGCAATTAAAATACTACTAACTAATTATACCTAAAATATATTCGGAATGCTATTATAATTTACGCAGATTAAACAATTATATTATTTACAACTAAATAACCTATTCAGTGATCATTGTGTATTGAATAGCGTTTTACTTTTGTCATCTTATATTGAAATTTATATATTCAAATCATCATTAAAATATGATTTTTATTGCATAACTTGTTATTTATGATTTATGCTTATTTTTTTTAAACACGGTTTTCTAATATTTTATGTAAGGGAAATAGTTTTTGTATATTATCTTTTAAATTCTGAGCTATTTTATAATTTTTACTTACTCTTAAATATACATTCTAGTAATGACAGTATTTTTTCAGATGGGTTTGCAAATACTTTGATTTATTTAGATTATTCTAAATGTGATAAACAGTATTAACTTTATTCTGATTTTATGTTCCGTTTGAAATATGAATTTGATGTAGAACCAAAGTTAAGATGTGCAATGTGAGGTCATCTGTTCAAATAGAAACAAAACTTGAAACAGCGTAATATAATGAATATTAATATTGTAAAGTATAATATAAATGTATATACATGATTTTTGGATTTAAGATTTAAGCATTCATAATATTTAGTAGATGAATTTATCTAATTCTTTATTGTACATCATTTTGTGTTATTTTTAAATGTATTATGAAAATTGTTCATAATTTATTTTACATTATATCTTTAAATCTATGTTTTGGGTAAATCAACTGTAATAGAAGTGATTATTTAAAACTATATAGTAATTGTTGTGAGCGGTTGTGATTAACACTTTGTTATTGATGTCGATACAAGTATAAAAGATTATTGGTGAAAAAAATAAGAGTATGCAATTAATATACTATAAGATGTCATATATCTACATTAAGGTTTTAATTGGAATATGTCAATGTGGTTTTTGGTTGGACATAGATATATTTAAGATAATTATCACGTTAACTATGTGTTGGCAAATTAATATTTTATAAGTACTTATTATAGTCGTATAGACTATACTAAATTGTATTGTTTTTTTTTTTAAATAATTTAAAATACTTATTTTAATTTGATTCAAAGATTCAGTTTATTACAATATGTACTACATATATTTTAGATACACTTTTATGAGAAAAATTATTTTAGTAAGTATAACATTTAGATTAATATATTTATCTATTTATGGAGACTGTAATTTTTGAGGAGAATGGGCCTATTTTTGATAGATATTTTAATAATATTTTTTATAACACTATAACAGATAGTATGCAAATAATAGAAAAAATTGTGTTATCAAAAAATTTAGCTTAATATTATAATATTTAAAATTGTAATAAAATAAGAAATTAACAATGAATTACATTTTGCATATTTTTGATTGTTTATCTAACAGCTGATATAATTATTATCACATGTACCTTAAATTCAGAAATTTTTTAAAATACTTAACATATTTTTAAGCAAAAATTAGTTTAGGTTACTTTCAATCATGAATTAAAAAAAATATAATTTTTTTCAATTTTGGCGTAGCTAAAAAAAAATATTTACTATCAAGAATTAGCTAGTTATGGGAATATATCTTAATATACGCTAGAAGTCTACTATTGTGTATGTCACCGCATGATATAAATTTATAAATAATGCTGCATGACAAATACACCTACTTAGTAAGTCTTTATCTAACTGAATTTTTTTTTATTGTTATAGGTTTTTGGTATCCAAATGAAGCGAATGTTTGGGAATGTCATACATGTAAAAAAAAGTATAAACATCGACAGAGCTTACAAAACCATAAAAAATTTGAATGTGGTGTTGAAAAAATGTTTCAATGTCGTATTTGTAATAAACGATTTAGGTACAAATGTAGTCTCAATTCACATTTGGGTATTATTCATAAAATATTTGCATAAATAATTTATGTTTAAAATTACATATATATAAATATTATAAATCACACCAAATAGGATTACAGTTATAGAAGAAATATTGAATTCATGGAACATAAGTTATTATAGTAAAATTAGTGTGATTATTTATTAGTTTGTGTGATTTATTTTCACAGATTCATTAATACTTTTTTGGTTTATAATTTTATTACATTGCAACTTAAAAATTGACAAAATTAAAATGGTGTTATTGTAAATAAACAAATATGTTACACAAAATCTACAACCTATTGTATTTATTTCAGCTAGTAATATTGTTTTTTTTTTTTTTATTATTGCAACCTTCATTAGAATATTATAACTTTTATGAAAACTCAATTAAAATGAATTAACTGAAACCTAAAAAAATGTCTTTTTTTGAGAATTTTAAGTAATACTTAATACTTTTATATTTTTGTAAATAGATTTTTCATTTTTTTTATTTGATTATCGATTATTTCGGTAATTAGCGATATTCAGTAATTATTATTTTATCGTTTAATTAATATCGTTCATATTTTCTAATTTGTTTTAGTATGAAAATCACACAAGATTTGTTAATAATTATTTATTTTATTCATTTATGTGTAAAATATAATACTAAATTAATATTATTACAATTTATTAATATTCATAACAATTTTATTTTTCTGCTTAGACCAGTGGTCGGCAACCTTTTTGGACTCCCGGGCCACATTCATAAATTAATAAGAGTTCGCGGGCCAAACAAAAATAAAAATGTTATATTCCAAATTATTTATTAAAAAAAAAAATTTATACAATAGACGCGCGGGCCGCCGGTTGCCGACCACTGGCTTAGACTAAACGCTAATGAAATATTTATTTTAAATTAAATCTCTCATCAAATCGGGTGAGTGCCCCTGATATTATATTTATCTATACAAATAAGTGTACTTATAAGATAATACTAAATGTTGCATACTAAATTACACATCAAACCTGATTCTAAATAAATCAATACATACAAAATTGTTTTCTATGCCACTCTATTTGCCTTAATGTCTACCTATATATCATCCCTATTCCCACTTACAATTTCTCAAATGTTGCGTAGGTCTTACTTTAATGACTATACTATAGTCACTATAGTCTTTAAGTATAATTTAGATTCCTAATATATCTAGTAAATTTTTCTTTACATGGGTAGTATAAATTATGTTTAAAATATGAATATATTATTAAGTTAAAATATGCTGTATTATTTATTTTAAATTTAAACTGTATTTCTTAAAGTGAATACCTATTATCAATTTTAGTTTTACAAACACCTAATTAGATGATTGTTAATCGTTATCCCTGGTATCTAATAAAAAATAGTATCTAATGTAATAATTATTTACTGCTTGTTGCTTAACGCTTGATTAAACAAACGAACATTCTATTATGTATATTTAATTTTAGTTAAAAACTATTTAGGGATGACCGGGAATAGTTGTTGTACCGTCACATAAAACTGGTACCATTTACCATACTTATCATTTTAATTATCTAAATATATTAGATTTTATAAAATACTTATTTAAAAACTTCTTTAATAACTTTAACTTTTTCTTTATGATTTACAGTTAGAATTTAAACTTTTTTCTTTACAAATATTATATCATTATATACAGGGTGTAATAAATAGAACTGATTTAAGAAATAACTTTTATTCTAATTAATATTTCAATTTTTTTTTTAATTAATTATTAAGAGACCCTAGCGTTACATATATAATTTAATTTTTTTTTGTTTATTTTTAGTACTGAAAATAAAAAAATTTAAAATAGCCAATTTATGAATCTAATTATAAGAACAATTTTGATGGTAAAAAGATTTATCTAAGTCAAGTAGTTTATTTTTTAGAATTTTTTTAAAATATCAATATTTTTTGATTAAATTAATTTGGAACGTAATAACTTTTTTAAAAATATGATTTTTGAGAATTTGCTGACATAAGTATATTTCTTAAATTATTTATTCATTATAGAATATTAACAATTGTTGTCATACGTTTAAGTAACATAATCTTTTTTTTTTTTTTTGTCAAGTCTATCTGTTACACTGTATATAATATTATAAAGCAAAATAAAATCATTGCTTGCGCGTGTTGTTTGGCTTTAGAAACAAATTGCTATAATGACATTTTAACTGTGATAAATACAATTATAGGTTCTCAGTATGTTGAAGATTATTTTGTACAATATTTGTAACAATTAACAACTATTATGGGCTTTAACCTGAGTTATAATTTATTTGAATTTTGTACCGGTCTCCCCTATCCAATTAATTATTTTATTCTTATTCTTATTTAATGCACGTTCGCGGTACATCGTGACCATAATGAAAAAAATAATATTTTTTTCTAGATGCCACACATGATATATTTAATATAACACGATGAAATCTAAATTTGCACAAGGATTTTTTTCCACAGATTAAAAATGTATTTTCACGGTTTTTTTCGTTCTTAGGGGTTTCAGAAACATTCACTTGTCCTAAATGCGGACGTACTTATGACAAACGACCGAGTTTCGCTAAACATTACAAATTTTGCGGCGTAGACTTCGAATGTGAATACTGTGGTAAAAAATATTCTAGATCGGATTCCGTAAAGAAACATCAGAGAATGGCTCATTCTCTGTACTCTTAAAACTATACTAAAATATTGTGTTCTAAACAAAATTTTATTTATTTATTTTATTTACTCGTATTTACATTTTATAATTTTCGATACAAATTTAAATGTTTTGTGTAATTTTAATGTATATTTTTAAGTACATACTATTATCGTATCATTAATTAGATTATAAATTGTACCTGTAAATATGTGGACACTTGTTAAAATAATCAAACAAACGATATTTTTTGAAAAAATAACCTTGTGTTCGTCAATTGTTTTTATTATAATTATAAATATCCACAGCAACTAAATTAGTTTAACAATTATATAATGTTAACAGGGTTGTGTTTGATTATTATTATTATTATTATTATTATTATTATTATGACCTGTACGAAATTTGGCATGTAACTCCATAATATTATACATATATATATATTTTATACTTCCGTTTCGATATATTTAACAATTTATTTTAAACATCTTTAAGTAATCAATGTACATTTTATTCTAGTGTGCTGGAAGTTAAATAAACAAGACTTTGTGATTGTTGACGAACGGTATCAATGTCCCAACCAGTGTGGCAGAAGTTACAAAGCGTTACATGGTGTCAGACAACATTTACGCTATGAATGCGGTGTAAGGCCTAAATTCTCATGCGCAGTGTGTATGAAATGTTTTGCGTATAGAAACGTGCTGAAAATTCATATGTCAACGGTACATAACAAATTCGGCAATTTCTTAATATAATTATCGATTTCAAGATCGAATTATATATTGTACCTATTCACATTGTATATAGATAAACTTTTGTTCTAAACAAATAATAAAAATAACTAAGATGTATGAGTGAAATAAAATATTAATAAAAACACATTTAAACCATTAATAAGTAAAACACTATTATTTTTCATAAAAATGAACATGCTTTTCATATTTATATTATAACAAAGTATAATTTTAGTTTAATCTTCCATAGCAGTATTTTATAATTTTGAATAAAAACTATATATATAAGTTACAATAATTATAAAATATGTTTGAAATAAATGTATATTTTTGAGATATTTTTATAATATTATGTATACACATGTACTTTGATAATAAATTAATAAATTAAAATCAAGCTCTCTAATACGTATAAATATATATATTGTATTGATAAAATATTTACTTTTACAATTTAATCAATATTGTCCCACTGGAGTATAGAACATTGAAATAGGTATTATCATAACAATAAAATATCGTTATCGATGATATTTATAAATGCATTTTTAATAAATATTTCACTTTTAAATTATTACATTTAAAAGCTACATAATGATTTCTGATTAATATTTAAAAAAATCAGGTGAATTTACTCTAACGTGTATTTAATTTTTATATGTGAGTTATGGAAGTTTAAGAGGACGCCATATTCGCATGTGTTGTCTCTGTCTTACTAACGTACACCATAACAAATTTTTGTTCAGTAGAATACATTTTGTGACATTAGCTTTAATATTAGAGTAAATTTACCTATTATCAAATTTAAAGGTAAGAATATTATGTAGACAATGACATATAATTTTAATGATATTATTATTTTAAAGTGAGTTACAGCTATGTAAAATATAACAACTTTAAAATGATAATATCAATAAAATCATGTGTCATTGTCTAGATAATATTCTTACCTTTATATTTGATGATAGGTAAATTCACTCTAATATTAAAGTTAACGTCACAAAATGAATTATGCTGAACGAAAATATGTTATGATGTACGTTAGTAAGACGCAGAGACAAACACATGCCGGTTTGGCGTCCTCTCAAGTAATAGTTAAATAAAATATATTTTTGGTATTGATTTTTATTACTATTATATATTAAGCACCTATGTACCTATTATACGTTTTCTCACACAATTAATGAAGAAAATTGGAAAGAACAAGGTTATAACCATTATAGTCATATATTTAAGTTTTAATTTTTACACGTTTGCCAGAAACTTATAATCAGTATTTATTTCAGACCTTTTATCCCGAGGAGGAGGGTATTGTACATTTCGGGGGGGGGGGGAGTATACCATAGAAGTAAATAATAATGAAAATTATAAATATTGTATACATTTTTCTCAAGGAAGGCCCCCCTGAAATAAACACTGTTTATAATATTAGAAATATGCTAACTGGGTTAGTTTAATTTATTAAATGATTTGTGTTTTATGTATATATATATATATGGAGGCGTAAGCATATATCAGGGGAGGTGCGAGGTAAATATTGATATTTTTAGATCAACAATAATTTTGTTGAAATGTTTATCTAATAAAAATCCAGCGTTATCATGTCGCCCGAATATTCACAAACCATAAATATATTATATTTTGTCCAACAATAGCAGTAGTCGTTTTTTTAAAAATATTTTTTGTTATACTAAATAATATGTATAGCTAGATTTTTGTCATAAAATTAAAAATACTTGAATATTTAAATAATATGAAATTGTAATTTATTTATTCATGGGTGGCGCGATTATTTATTTTTATTTTTAGGGATGCGTGAAACAAAAAAGCTTGGGAACTGCTGTGTTATAATATTATAGGATAAAAAACTTAATATTTATTTTTTATAGGTACCTATTAAAGTACCTCTAACATTTATAAAAATAAATTTATCATACTCATTACTCGTAGATGCAATGGTTAGGTATTTTGTGTGTGCTTACTTAAAATATTGAATATAGATATACTTCGCATGTTTTATGATAAAAAATGGTATGATATTAAATAAAATTATAACCATTTAAATATTCAATTAGTTACAAGAACATTTCGATTTATTATCAGGCATTTCGTTTTTAATAATTTCCCTATTTTTATGGAAAGATAAATTATATAATTATTAAATGGTTTTAAAAATTCGATCGTGTAATACCAAAAGCATAAAAAAATACCTATATATTTTTGCTTTATTTAAGTACCTATTAAATACGTAATGTAAAAACAAAATATTGGTTATTATATCATTTTATTATTAGCACGTATGGATATGTTGAAAATACAAAACAAAAAAATTTAATTTTACTTCATTCTAAAATGTATTTATTTTATATTCATCATTTTCATAATTCCTATAGCAAATTATGTCCAGTGTGTTGGCCAAACCCTAATTGGATTATGTGTATTTAGTAATATAATTTAAAACGAATATAAGTTAATGTTTATTAGTAATGTTTTACTTTTGTAGAGAAACACTGATTTAAAAAAAATAATACACAGCTTTTTGTATAAATGCTTCGCTCTGAATAGTGTTTATAAACGATCAGGCTAATGTGACGCATTTCAGGTACTAGAGTTTGGCGTTGTGTCAATGAACATTGCAGTCGCAGTTACAAGAACAAATTTCATTTGACCTACCACTTGAAGTATGAATGTGGAAAACAACCCTTATACAAATGCGACTTTTGTCTAAGGATGTTTTCGAGAAATTCAAATATGAAGAAACACATGTTCACAGTACATAAATATATTAGTCCCTGACTTTCTTCTTAGAAGTAAATTTTTAATTATTTAACAATGGTATATATAATTCTGTTATAGGCAATCAAACTATAAGAATGTAATGAAAAAACAAGTGAACAAATTGATTTGAAATCATTTTATATAGGTATCACTTAATTTCACTTTTGTTTTATATACCTACAGTATTAAATTTAATATAACATTTCTGATACAAAATAACTTTTTATGACTACTTCTTGTTCTTCAGTTAAATTTCGAAGATACTAAAATAATATAAACAAAGTTGCTAAATAATATCTACAATAATCAAACTTCAACTACCTAATACCTATATTATATTAATAATTTATTAGTGTGTTAATAAATTAGTAAATTGTTTTCATACCAATTTGTTAATAATTTTTTATAAGTTGATTAGTATTTCTTAAATATTTAACAACAGCAATATCAATCGTTCTTATTTTGGAGAACTTTTATAATTGTCAATAATCGATTAATTGTATAATATTCATTATAACATTCGAATTATTTGGATGAAAGTGTAATTTATGTGTTTAACTAATTAAGTACTAATATACACATTACACATATTAATGCATTGTTTAAAATATTGAAACTTAGTATGGACGTATGGTTATATATTTAAATATTAAATATTACCTAGCTTTGTTACCAGTTACCAATTATGACTAAAGCCACAATGTCACATCTAAATCAGTAATAATAATAAGTGTAAAGTAATAATTGTAATAGTTTAGGTACCTTAAACTTATAATAATAGTTTTATATTTTAAATATAGTTCCATTTTTATTTTTTTACATTCTTTACTTTATAGACCTGCAGTTTACAATACTAAATGTATATCTTAGTACTTAATATGTTAAAGAATTGTTACATATCGTTATGTATTTTAACGATGAACCAAGTTATCTATTCGTACATGTTGATTATTTGGAGTTTTTTTGTTGTAGTTTTTACTTTTTTATTCAGTAAATATTTTTAATTTATTCTACCAGTCCAAAAATAATAAACGATTTTATTTTAAAATTATAATATATTTTTATCTGTTTTAAATATTTTATAGTTAAACTTGGATTATATTACTATTATTGAATACTTTTTAAAATTTCATAGGCTGTTCCATCATTTGTCGTTTTTACCTTTTTTCGACTGATATTCTTATTTACCTTCTGATAAAAGGTCAAATATTTAATAATATCGTTCTACGCATTAGCTCTACTTGTATATTTACTGTTAAACAAAAATCCTCGCATTCATAATTTTATTTATTATGTTGTAAATATATTGATCAGAAAGATAATAATGACTGAAAGTTTGTTTTAGTTCATAGCTTTTGTATTTTGTATAGTTATTGCTTATGTTAAATTACTACCATTGTTATTTGTTATTATAATAATACAGGTATACAGGTATAGTTAAAATATATAAGGTGCTGCTTTAATCAAAACTTTGTTGACAAATAAAACATAGAATATCAAATACAAACCAGTTCAATTGTATACAATATGCTTAAAACTTTTCTTAAAAATTGTTTTTACTGTATCTAATTTTTTCCTTGTATATTTCAGATGAACAAAAACACGACAATTCATTTTGCAAATCAGCTGAGTGCTACAATAGCGCTATTTTAAAAGGATTATGTCCCTTTTGCCCAACGAAGCTGAGGGAAATCAATTGTTTAGATGAGCATGTTCTAGATTTCCATAAACCTTTATTGTTAGCCTGTGATAAATTAAATAAAACTGATAAAAAATAACTGACTAATCGATGATCATCGATGTATCATAAAATATATATTTTATTCTGTTTTGAAACATGGGTTTTTATTGAATAAAATACAACACTAATGCACGCGGTTTTGGTTGCTTTTACATGCTTAACGTCCAACGGTAAGTATCTATATATATTTCAGAGGACATAGTACCCGCATGTGTTGTCTCCGTCTTACACACGTGCAACCCCACGTAGCCTTTTATTGATATTATTATTTTTAAGTAAGTTATGTAAAGTTTCAAAAAGATCATAACTTGCTTAAAAATAATAATATCAATAAAAGGCTACTTGGGGCCCTGGATAATTATCTTACCTTTCAATTGTTTAATAGGTCAGTTCAAAAATATCAAAACTAACAGTACAATATTGAAAATGGTGAACGAAAATTTTCTATGTCGTACGTGTGTAAGACGGAGACAACACATGCGAGTTCTACGTCCTCTTAAGAAACAACATACTCTAATACACAGTTTATATAATATGATTCGGGGTGGTATTATAGCTTTATGTAGGTCGTAGAAATTCATCTTATAAGGACGTACTAATTAAGTTGTGAATTTTGTTATATGCACATAATAATATATTGTTTAACACATATAATATATACTGTAAATCGTATCGATTTCAAGCTATTATAATTTTTTTTTTTTAATTTTGTTATTTTCTCAGTTGAATATGCAAACCAGCTATTGCTTTATCCGTGTCCCAACAACTGCGGAAAGAGCTACAAATTCAAAAGCAGTCTCAATGGCCACTTTAAGAATGAATGTGGTAAACCACCAATGTACAAATGCCCATATTGTAAAAAAAGATGTACATTGAAAGGCAACATGAAGAGACATATCGTATTGGTGCATCATAGAAGAGCAGTTGAATCCGATTTCAATCTGCAATTTACCACAAAAGCTGCGTTTTTTTAATGAACTCGTTCTCTGTGTAATCACTGAGGTTACCTATAATTTATTTATATACCTATCCACTTAATATTGTTGCTTGTTTTTATTTATAGTTATTTGTACAATTATTACTTATAAATATAATTATAATATACTATAACCAATTAAATAGATACCTAAATATGTTTACATAAAATATTGTGTATGTGTGTGTATTATGGGAATATATGGACATAATACATTTTAACTATTGCATTCGTTAAATATTTAAGTTAGTTTTAACCACGATGAATGACTTATCAACACTCGCTATACTATATTTCAGTATACACACTACACAATCCAAAGGAAATGACATTCTTTTTTCGGGTTAGCATGCAATTGTAGGTAAATGTAGATTTTGCAATTCTATATTATATCGGTATTAATTTTTTTTGTTTTTTTTTCCATCCATTAATTCCAATATAATTTGTTTGTATTCGTGATAACCTACCATTTATATTGACTTAAGCGTTAAGAATATTATTAATGAATAGGGTGGATGGAATGATCTCAATAATATATGCTACATTTTTTCAACCCCTTCTTAATTTATTTTATAAAAACAACATTTTTAATGTCATCCAATTATGTATAACTAAAATCCGTCAACATTCTATTAAGCTACTCTCGTTTTAATATTCATTCGTAGAGTTATAAAAAACAAATAGAACTATTTTTAACATTAATCAATCTATTAATTTAATTAAATATCTGTAACCAATGTAATATCATGTCTGTGTTACCTTCATGTGTTTATATATTGTATCTATTTTATTATATTAGGAATTGTTCGGGTGTCATTAATTTATATATAAACAAATATTTAATATTATGATTTATGAGTTATGACCATACTGATGATTGCTGATCGGTTCCTTTGTTCGACCGGCATCGGAAATTGGAATGCGGCGTGCTATCACAGTCCGAGACGTGTACGGTGTGTAGCAACATAATATTTAAATAGCGCTGCAATGTCAAGGACCCTGCATGTTGTGAACATTCATAAATCATAATTGTTATCCTCGATTGAACAGACTATTTCCGTACATGTAAGTTGGACATGTCATGCATTTATCAGCCTCTACATAATAATTATGTGTCAATGTGTTATTGTTATATTATAATTTTATTAATAGGTAATCTACCTACTTAGTATATCAGTCACATTATGTATTCATTATGAATTATGTTTTGTTTAATAGTCAAAAAAAGAAGATAACATAAAAACAACCTTCTATGGATGTGTATATTATTACTAAATGTATGTTGTTTCTTCGCTTATAAGCTTAACTACCAATATAATTAAAATACAGTAAAATCCCGTTACAACGAACTCCAGGAAACCAAATTTTTTTTCGTCATAACGGAAATTTCGTTGTAACGAAAATTCGAATAAGCTCTTTATAAGCCCTGCTTTTCGGCAGGGAACTTCTATGACTCGTTATAACGGGATTTTTCCTTGTATTGGTATTCGTTGTAACGGGAATTTATTGTATTTGTGGGTATTTTCTTGAATCAAATAAGATTCCTGCTGCTGTTATCGCTTTATAGCTGTTCGATTACACTATTAATTTGTAGGATCCCTGTTATGTTAGAAATGATAATCATGCCGATAAAGGGTAATTCATTTAACTCATTATTTTAGAAAACACTTGTTTCTAAATAATTATAAATTGTTATAAAACAACATTATTGGAAGAAAATAAAATTGTTATTACTTATATCGTCATTTTTTTTGTTAGACATTTTTTTGAATGACAACATACATTTTTAATTTCAAATACTGAATCATAATATATAAATATTATTTGGAGTACATTGATCTGTTAAACATCTGTAGAAGTACTCCAAAAAAATATCTATTTTATAAAATGGAATTAAAAATACCAATTAAAAATATTTAAAAAAATGTTTATATAGTTTTTGAAATAATAAATGTCTAAATGAAATGAATATTAAATGGATCACCCGGTTTTAAACCATATAGATACATCGATATAAGACTTGTATAGCTCCGTGATTTATAATAATCGTTTATTCTAGTCTTCTTTTCATAATTTTAGTAGCCCGATTCATCTGCACAAATGAATGCGGCCGATCGTATAAATACAAGCAAGGATTGGGACGACATCGAAAATATGAGTGTGGTATAGATCCGAAGTTCGAATGTTCGATGTGTAAAAAAAGGTTTAAGCAGGCTTGCAACGTCAAGTCTCATTTTGTAAATTTTCACTAAATTATTATTTTGGATTGACCAAATAGTTTTCGTGTACATGAGTTGGATGTGTCATGTGTTTTATCAGCATATAATTATATGTCATCGTTGTATAGTAAATAATAATATTATAATATTATTGCATTTTGTTTTTTTTTAATATGAAAATTTATTATTTGTACAAAATATACTATGCGTACAATAAGTAAATCTTATGAGGGAAAAAATTAGGAAGCATGAACGAGTCACCCAGTGACAGTACTCTAGGGTCCACAATATTATCGTATTATTATCGTATGTATGTCTTATAAATAGGTAACCTTCTTGCCTAGTATAACAATTATATAATTGTATTAATTATGGATTATTTTTATTTTAATGTCAAGTCAAAAAAATAAGATAAAATAAAAATAACCTTCTCTAAATGTTTGTATTATTTCTAAATATATATTTTGTGTCACCGTTTATAAACTTAACTATATCTACAATTAAAATGTCTGTGTGTACATGATTCATTCATAGTTACACTAACATAATGTATACTTTAAAGTTTAAAGATTGTCCTGAGTGTCTTTACTAACAACAATACTTTGTACTTGTAATAACTAATAATATAATTAGTAAAATATTATAGTATTTATATAAGCCGTGGTATATACTTATACTCTTATGACGTCAGGATCCAAAATAATCGCCTGTCCACACTACCGATTATAATTGCAGTGTCTGGTTCATGTGCTTGAATGGAGGGCGCGGCTTGTTTTACTAATACAAATATGAATTGGAATGGCATCAGTAAATCAAGTGCGGCATGTTCCTTCAATTTGAATGTCCGGTGTACAGCAAAATGTCCAAATAGTTCGTGGGCATTAAAAGACATATTCAGAACATTTACAACAGTATCTTCGATTGAGTACCTATCAACCAAACCAACCTACTACCCGCAGTCGTCTTATACGATTTGGTCACTTACATAATACCTATCAAATTTTTTGTTTATTATACTGATTAAATATTTGATATAATTACCTAATTAGGTAGGTACGTATTTAGCTATAAACGTCACTGTATTAAAAAATATATATAAATATATTTATTTGAGTTTTTTATTTTAATATGCAGTCAAAAGAAAAAAAATTAAATAAAAAATGATCTCATAGATATGTATTCTTATCTATTTATACGATTAAAACAATTGCAGGTTGTACTCTTAAATTAGTTAAATCAATTACTATTGTTACTTCTATACCTGCGTGCATTCGTGGTTACAGCCACTTGATTTGACCACACTTTATATTAATTTAAGACCCAAATAGAGTTTACTGACGACACAACTATGCTTGTTATAGTATTAACTTAAATAAGTAAAAGCAGTACAAAATATAGTATAATATATAAACCATAATCATATGACGTCGTGATCTATATTAATCACTTATCCGTGTTAACGTTTATGATTATAGTGTCTCGTTTCGTGTGCCCCAGCAAATGTGGCAGGTCTTACAAATACAAGAAGGGATTAAACCAACACCTGCACTACGAGTGCGGCATACCACCAAAATTCAAGTGTTTGCTGTGTAACAAAAAGTTTAAGCAGCGTAGTTCCATCAAGCTCCACTGTTTGAACGTTCACCGTATCAATTGAGTAGACAATTTCATTGGAATTTAATTTAATGAACAGTTATTGTTTTTTATTTTATAGGAGATGATTGTATACCTATTTTACAAATCGTAATATGGTTTATCGCAGGGGTGGTATATCGTATATTAGATTTTTTTTTTTTTTTGTACAGTTAAAATAAAAATTAACTTTTATATGTGTATTAATTTACTAAATAATAACATGTTATTTCATCTTTGTATTATACCGAACTATACAATTAAAATGAATACACATAAGATTCGTTACTCCAATCTGCAGCTGTTTTTTGCCTTAAAACACAATTGCACTGGCCACTGAATCTATACTTGGAGGAATCTAGAGAGTGTGTATCAACAATAATTTACTATACTTGTTATAATAATATAAAAAGCATTAACCATACCAATAATTTATAGTACATTAGTACCTATATATATATATCATATATGAACCATATAAACATAGATAGGGAATTAGGTATATGATGTGATCTATAATTTCTCATGTCACCATTTATGATTACAGAGTCTCGATTCGTCTGTTCAAACGGATGTGGCAGGTCTTACAAGTATAAGAATGGAGTTATGCAACACCTACGTTACGAGTGCGGTATACCGCCAAAATTCAAGTGTTCGCTGTGTGACAAAAAGTTTAAGCAGCGTAGTTCCCTCAAGCTTCACAGTACTAACGTTCACCGTACACTAATCGATTGAGTAAAGGAACCGTTTTACTAGAATTCAGTTTAATTTACAGTTATTATTTTATGTTTAATAGGAGGTAATTTGTTTAAAAATTTTAACCGTGGCATTAAATTAATTTTTATTTCTTCTTTTAATGTGCATAGTGCAATCAAAATTAGAAGGTACAATAAAAATTACTTAGTAGACGTGTATTAATTTTCTTGATATAGTAGCATGTTGTTTCACCTTATAATATATGGTACTTACTTATATTTAAAATCAATGTATATGAATCAAATAAGATTTTTACTCATATCTGTAGCTGTTTGAGTCTCATACGTTTATTACATACTATGTACTTTATGGGTTCAGAGAGTTTTTATTAACCATAATTCTGCATTTTCTTGTTATAATAACGTAATAAGTAACGTTTTAGTATATTTACTAAAAATGTAGTATCTGTAATGTGTACACCTATATTAACCGTATACTCATAGCCATGTAAGTAGGTACATAACTGCTTATATTGTGTGCAGTGGCGCCCAATATATATTTTTCAGGTGTAGCAAGAAATAATTCTACCCACCCACCCACCACCTTATAAACTCAAAAGTCAAAATAATATTATTTTAATTGATAATATTAGTAAATATTAAGGTACCAACCAATATAATCTGTGTTTTGTCAGAATAAGGTGTATTAATTTTTAAAGAGATATACATTAATATACATTCATACCAATATGTAACAGGCATTATATTTTTTAAATTCATTAAAACCTTCAAAATAAAAATTTATTTTCGAGTATTATGTAAATAGTATACAGTATAGGTGGTTTACTGTTTATTTCAAACGGTTTACGAAATATAAAGCATGAACAAAATACAATAACATTATCATTATTTTAAAATAATTAATAATGAACATATTTCAAGTTAATTATTTTATGTTATCATACCCATTACCTAGTACCCACCCTCCCCTTATTTTCAAGGTGTAGCGACC
This sequence comes from Rhopalosiphum padi, assembly GCF_020882245.1. Classification (NCBI taxonomy): domain Eukaryota; kingdom Metazoa; phylum Arthropoda; class Insecta; order Hemiptera; family Aphididae; genus Rhopalosiphum; species Rhopalosiphum padi. The sequence goes on along the minus strand of NC_083598.1, from coordinate 91,452,498 downwards.
GCTACACCTAGTAATAGGGTTGGGCGCCACTGATTGTGTGTATTTATAAACTTTATTCACCAATAAACGATAGCAACAAAGGAGTAGTATTGTTCAAACAGAGCCTCCTTTGCTGTCGGATAAAGAAACGTAGCTAACTGCATGATGTCGTGATGCGCTTGTCCGTGTTATTGTTCATGATTGCAGTGTCTCAATTCGTATGCTCGAATAGATGCGGTCGGTCGTACAAGTACAAGCAAAGATTTATGAAGCACTTGCGCTACGAGTGTGGCGTGTCTCCGATATTCAAGTGTTCGATGTGCGATAAAAAGTTTAAGCAGCGTGATTCCCTCAAGCTCTAGTTTTAAAGTTCACTGCACACTCGTCGATTGAGTAAACTGAAGTTATACTGAAATATAATTTACAATTATTATTTTATGCTTAATTAAAGACCTTCTAGTTGTTAAAAAATCAACGTTTTTATTAAAACATTATATTTTTAAATATTTTTTATCCTTATATTTTTAGTAGTTTATGAGTTATACGTATTTAAAGTTTAGACAAATGGAGTAGTGGACAAACATTTTGCGGGGTAACCACTCCACTCCGTGCATCAAAACTTTAAATACTTATAATTTATAACTCATTAACTACTCGCCCTAAATTCAACTTTGATGTATCAAAATACTCAAAAAAATATTCTGCTTTGGAATATGAAATTAAAACTATGTTGTCATACAAAAAGGTAAAAATATTAAGTATAAAAAATATTTAAAAATATAATTTTCTTAAAAAACCGTTGATTTTTAACAACTTGAAACAATGTAAAAGAATATTTTCAAAAACATGAATACTTTTTGAAATAATGAGTGATTCATGATTAATATGTACGTACTAAAGACATGCAAGGACCGGGCCTTAAAAAAAAATAAAAAGGGATAAATTGGGTTTCTTTTTGGTAGAATTTTTCAGGCCAGGCCGAACTCAAAATATTAAAACCAAGGATAGAACAGCTTTTTTTTAATTAAAACTTTTCGGGCTGAGCCGGCCCGGACCTAAACCAAGGTTGGATCGGACTTATTAAGCATTTTATACATCTCGCCTTGATATTTTTTAGTTTTTTTTTGTATGAAATAATCATTATTTAAAATTAAAATGATAAGTTTTAACGTTGTTTGACGTTGGAATAATCACAAATAACAAATATGATGACATTTTTGTACACAAGCAACTATTACTCACTTACATTTTTATTATATAGTTGAATTTAAAGAGCTTAGGATGATTTCGGGCCGGTTTTGGACTTTTTTTTACAACATTTCTTAGACTATTGGTTAGGCCGTAAATATATGGCCCTTGCAGGTCTATACTTTATGTGAGTTATAAGATTATTTATGTTTTAATAACATATTATATTGTAAACAAAAGTGAGTACAGTTTGTGTTACAAAAGAAAAGTATAAAATAATATGTTAAATGAGATTCGGGTTATCTAGCGAACTTTTGTACTTAAAAGTTTTATAGTTATAGGGCCAGTCATCATTATGCCCTACCCTAGCAAATATGGAAATGGCGCCCCTGCCTACGGTTATTTAAACTACATACTTTGATCACACTGTTGAGCAGTAGGGGCCCAGAAAATGTTTACTCACTTATATTTTCTATACTTTTTATAATTATATAATAAGTAAGTACCACAAATTATTATAATTATCTAAACCGTTTAAACGTAATTAAATAACTTTATACCGTTGTAATCAGTAATAACCGCTTGTTCATGTTACCTTTTATGCTCTTACAGAATTTCAGTTCGTGTGCTTAAACGGATGAGGCTGATCGTATTAGTACAAAACTACAAACATGGAGTTATACAATACCTGTGCTACAAGTGCGGCGTGTCTGGTGCCTCCTTTGTCAAAGTGTTTTGTGTGCAATAAAATGTTCAAATTCCATAATAATATATATATATATCGAATAACATGATATTATATATCATGAGCATACTAGACTACGTCACCACCAACAACCTTTAGCCTCAAAACGTTAAACATGCCTATACTGTGTTGATCTTCTAATGTACCTAATATAAATACCTATTTAGCTAATGTATACTTGATTTTGTGAAGACTTCAATAATAATTTGTTGTTTTCTATTTCAATAAAATTGTTTTTATATTGTTCATTTTAATACTAATTAATCATCTTTTTTATCGTTTATACAATGATAAATGATCAAAGTATCGTATGTTTTGTGTTTTTGTTGTTAATTTGTTCGTATTTATTTATCATTTACCTATTACCTATTTACTTTATTATATAGTAAAATAATTTGAACGTTTTGGTATTATGTTATACAATATATACTATGATATATTAATATATATTATCATGAAAAGTGTAAGGTCACCGCAGGAATTTTTTAGAAAGACAAATTGTTTTGTTTTGGTATATAGTTATGTATACTTAAATATTATTATTAATGTGTTGTAGCTCCACTTTTCTTTTGCCTGCTATTTGCCTTATACCTTTCCCGTAATGCATTTACCTTCGATCTCGTTATATGCGTACCTATTATGTTTAGTTTGATGACTTGATCAAGCTTGTAGTATTGAATTGTTGGCTTTTTATACGTTGTGTTTATGTCCACACGCTTGTACTGTCTATAGTCTATACAATGCTGAATTATATATTATTCAGTGGCTTTCTCGGGAATTCTCAATTATGGGTGAAGGACATGACAAAATTAAAAAACACCTTTATTACACACACTTCCTAAAAAATAACATATTGAAAGTCAGTGGCGTCCCTAAACCCTTTTATAGGGGGGGGCGAATTTCATACATTATTTATATATTATATATAAACACACAAATTACTAGGTAGGTGATATAAATTACCAACATTTGAAGGAAAAAAGGCTATGGGAAGAGCAACTGCCCCATTCACCCCCCCCCCCTAGTTGAAGTAAGATGTATTTGGGTGTTTGACAATTATTTTATTTGAAATTACATTTAAGTACTTCTATAATTACTTTCGTCATATCTTTCAATGATACTCAGTTTAGTTTAATAACATAATATTATATTATGTTATTATATTGATTTAGATCAAAATAAAAGTCAAAATGATTGATGGATGAACTTACCCCCACCCCTGAAAATGCCACTTCTGCATGTAAAACACAACAATAATATAATGACATAGATGATATGTGTGTACGTGTGCGAACTTAAGCTATATTATATTTTACTATTACTTTTGTTTATCGGACCCGAGATTCATGTATTTTTTTTTCTGTTTTCTGTTCTTGACCATATCCATGCGTAGTTTTTGTGATACCGCAACAACCGGACGACTACACTTACGAAGAACATTTGAAGCGGAGAGCCGCTGCCAAACAATTTTCTCAGAAGCGGATCGAATGTCCAAAAGGTTGCGGTCGTACCTATAAGCGTATAGAACACCTGAAGCGGCACCTTGTAAACGAGTGTGGAATGCCACCATCGCACCAATGTTACTATTGCCCACGCAAGTTCGCGTACAACTTCAGCAGGAGGAAGCACATGGTAATCGTACACAAAAAAACTGTCACGGATTTTATCAGTACTCCGCCCGGCCCGTTCCACCAATCAACTCCCATCAGTAGCGAAGTTTCTGGCGGCGCACCTGTCACTGTCCAAATCGTTAACGGCCAATCACAATAAAAATACCATTGCACGGCTGTGGGATCCATATTAGAAGAGTGTGCTGCAAATCTTCACCTATTGTAATAAAAGTTAGAAGAAATGACACATATTTGTATCCCGATTCCCGTTTATCTAAGATTACTTTAAATTTTTTCGATATTCGTCTCATTGACACAAATTAACTAGGTAGTAAATATAAGTTTAAAAAAAAATAATTATGATCTTATTCTATCGATTTTTAATATTGTATTTTCTCTACTTTCAAAAATTCAAAAAATTCGTACCTATATATTGAAAACGAAATAATATATTTCGATTTAAATTGCATACATTAATGTATACCATAAATAAGCCATAAGCTCACTATAACTTAAAATTAAAATGCATGTTTAAATATACTTGATGTATTATAATAATTTTACTATATTATACTCTTACTATTATTACATTTATTTACTATTATTAAGACTATCATTTTAGAAATTTTTTACGCGTTTTTTTAAAATACGAGCATTTGAAACATTGTTTTAATAGAAAGTAAGTTGTATTGTAGAACGTTTCATAGTAACGAGTTGTTTCTTATATTATTGACTACAAAACATTATTAATTTATATAATTATTAATTACTATACCTCATTTTGTGTTTAATTTGTGAGTGTGTGCGTATGTTTTCTACCAGAACTATATCCTACTCCTATTAAAATGTTTTAGGCCATACAACTTACTATTAGATTAAATGTTTAACTTTTTTTTTTACTTTTGATGAAAACTAATATTATTTATATAAATATGTTTAAATATATTAATTAAAACTAAGGAATGTTAGTGATGACAATATGATATACATTATGAAAGGTTTTGTTATATTTAAACTAGTAACTATGTGCAAACGTTAACAATATAGTAGGTTGTAGGTATCTATGTTAATTAATTATGGATGTAAAAAGTTTGTAACTTATTAAAAATGTCTGTGAATTTCAAATATCTATTCTTCATATGTGTACTTCGTACAATAGTTTATATAAAAACTTTCAAGTCAATACATTTCAACGTTTCGGAGTCATTAATATTATATATTTATAGTGCTTATGAATTTTTGTGTAATATTAAACATAAAATTTAACTTATTGACACACAATATATATTCTGTGCAAATTTAAACCAGATATATAAACTTAACAATGCCCAAAATCATTTATTAATTAATATTATATTACGACTAATAAAATGAATTTGTTAATTATAATATCACACTATACTATATTTTTTTCATCTATGTTTGTGTTAAGTATGTTATATGATAATGTGATAATGTAATCTGAAAAATAATGTTTAAATAATCGTAGACAATTATTTTCTAAAAAAAAAAATTAAAAAATGTTTTGTATATTTTTTTTAACATAAACTATATTATAATAATGTATGTATTTATCAAAATGTTTATAAGTTGTATAAGACTTATACTATAAGTAAATTATTTACATTAAAAAGATAAGAAAACTCCAGAACAATTTCAGAATTAAATAAACAATGATTTAAATTCAAAAATTGTATTTGTTTATACATATATTTATATATTACAATATTTACATTAAAATTAGTAATTGGTAGGTACTTTATTGCTATAATTGTATTTAGAAATATAATATGAAATGTTCAATTTTTTAAATAAAAATTGCAAGTAATGTAAGTTAAAAATAATTATTAATTAAATTGTGTGATTTAGAGTTAAGAGTTAATTATTAGTACATAGATATTTTATCTAACTGTTTATTTACTCATATATTTTTTAATGTTTTTTACAGGAATATATTACTCTATAATTAACAGCACTACTGGTATTGATATTTGTTTGGAAATAAAAGTCTTAGCAATTTGAACTATGAATGGGAGCTGTAATTCAACAAATTGCACATATTATCTCAAAAGTGATGCTATGAAGTATTAATGCATAATTTTTTTTTGCCAAAAATGTTTTTTTTAAACATTATTTATTGATACTAATTTAATATTGTATTTTGTATAATAAAATGTATCATAAATTATTAATCATTCTTTGTTAAAATTTTTAAAAAATAGAGTGTGCTGGCAAACAAACAATGCACCAATAATTTTTATAGGTTATCAAGAATCATAATTTTATTAAAAAAAAAAAAAAAAATGGATAATATAATAATACATGAATATCAAACAATAGTAACTAACAATGGCTTGTTACTTGTTTTTTCTTTTCCATTTAAATTTTTAGAAAGTTATGAACTGCCTGATATGTGTGTACTTAGAGAGAGTATATACTTCATCGTAGTGATAAACTTATATATTAATATTGTTTGCTTGGCTGTTGTGTGATTGATCATGGTATTTTAAATAAAATATTGAATTATAACTGCTAAGATATTTTATTTTTCTGAAATATAGCTGAATGACATTTAAAATTAATTTGTGTCATTTTATCTTTTGTTATCAGGTGCCGATGAGTCCACTGCAATGCCACTAATGTATCGTTGTCCAAAAAACTGTGGTCGACGATATACACGAAAAGATTCAATGAACCGCCATGTAACATATGAATGCGGTGTTGAGCCTCAGTTCAAATGTAGTTTTTGTAATAAAACTTGTGCCCAAAAGTATAATCTTAAAAAGCATATGATCACTGTGCACAATTATATTCATTTTAACCACTCCTAATTATTATATTACATATTTAACTTTATGAATACTAAAAATGGCAGTTGTGTAAATGTATTAAAGGTAGTTCTGTTGTATGTTATACTGTTTAATTTTACAGATTTATTTAATTTCTATTGGTTATTTATTGTTTGTTGTGTTGTTTGAAGAATGTATAACAGTGATTTTCTATGATGTACAAAAAAAATATATACTATAAACATGTTTGGGTTAAAAAAGTATTATTACAAAAAAATTAATACAGTATTTTTATCGTCAATTCTTTCAATCATTTTTATACTAATAAATTTTCCTGAAATAGTTCGTTAATCGATCTCTATGAATAATAATAAGTACAAAATTTGTGATATGCTATGTTATGCTATGTATGTATGTATATATATATATATATATATATATATTGTATATTTAATAATTTGTATAATATAATTAATGATTTATGTATAACAGTGCTTTATGGCTATAGTTAATTACTAACAAAATAGTTTTGTTTTATAATATTTATTGATTTCATAATAATGATTTTTTTTGATTTTTTTTTTAGAACTAAGAATTAAAACAAAACCAAAATTAGACACGGTTCCAGCATTATCAGCAACTGACACTATGAAAGAAAGAAAAAAAAAAGCAACTGACACTGTTCTACCACTAGAATTAAAAAAACGAGAACCAAAGAAAAAATGTTCTGTATCTATTACTAAGACAGAAAGTTGTTATCGATGCAAAAATTGTAAAAATATAATTTTAGGTCCAAATGCTGAAAATCTATATGTAGAACATATTACAACATGTCTAGATACAAATAACTTTGAATGTTCAATATGTTTTAAAAAATTTGCCCATAAACGTGGTCTTACTAATCATTTAAGACTTACACATTTAGTTTTTGATTAAATATTTTATAAAATATGATAAATTTTAACTTGAAAATTATCTCCTAATTATTTCATTGATTAAACACTAATTTTAATTTCACCAATAACTTTTTCAATTGTTTTTTCAATACACGTTTTATAACATAGTTTATCGATTTTTAAAATATCTATTTCTTTTCATTTATTAAAATTGATTGTTATTTATTACTTTTTAATTAAAATCATAAACACTTAATACAAAGAACATAAAAATTATTATTTTAGTAATATTAATAAATAGAATATGAAAGTATTTTTATTATTTAATTTTTATATTTAATGATTTGAATAGATGACAAACAATTTAAGGTACCAAAATAAGTACCTGTTAGTTTAATGAACATAAATATATTATGGTCTCTCTTTCAAGGTAATATAGGTGGATAGTTATGGCAGGAAATTTCAAAAACACTGCATGTTTGGTAAACGTATATTAATGTTAGTATTTATTAGTCACCTCATAATTGTTCTTTTTATGTATGTTATAATATTAAATTAAAATATGTACTCTAGTCGCCGTATCATACTAATAATACTATTTTGTATTAATCTGTTTGTCGTTTTATTATTGATATTGTTATGTTTAGTTTTATTAATATGTGCTTTTATTAGTGATAAAAATTATACATAATTATGGCTTAGAGTTAGAGAATAACGTTTTAGTGGGAATACCGTATAACAAAATATAATATTAAATTTATATATATATTCAATTATATTATTAAAAATTAAAAAAAAATTGCCTGTTATGCATTATTAATAATTATTACTATTATCTTTATTGGAAACTGATAAGACATGATACATGTAAAAATCATCAACTAATGAACTTGTGAAAAGTATTCTAAGTGTAGTGTAATAGACTTAAGAATAATTTTTTTTTTTAAAACCAATTAATTTATTTTTCTACCAATACAGATGCGATGTTTTGGCTGACCAAATTGAATCAAATTGTAAAATACAATCATTCAATTTGTCCTAAAAATTGTGGTAAAAAATTTGGAGGAAAAAATTGAAAAAGTAATCTTAAATTACATTTGGTGAAAGAACGTGGAAAAATTGCAACTTGCCTAATATGTATGAAAAAAAAAATTCAATAGTATACACAGTTTGAAATATCACTTGGGAATCGTTCATAAAGTTATTTACAATTCTTAAAATTGAAATAATATAGATTTATTGCATGTTTAGTATTTACTATTATTATTTTTAACTATGTATTATTATTATTAACTATCATTAAAATTATTCCAATAGTATTATTTAGGCATATAACTTTAAAAGACTCAATTTTTCAAATTCTAAATGGATTTGTCTTTTGTCTTATTTAAATAATTTTATACAGGAATATAATTTATAACATGTATTATATAATGTGATGTATACCATAATTAAAAATATAAATATTGAATATTGACACAAACTTAAGTTATAACAGTTTATTTTTTATTTATCATCCTTCTATTGGAAATACAAATTAGTATTACTGAGATATTTTGTATCCAACAGGTTTGTTTTATCGGCAGTATTTTCATATTAAATATTTGCTTAAAACTGAAAACTAATGAAAGACTTTGTATTAATATAAATATAATAATAATCAAGCCAATATTAGTTATATGTATATCTATTAGATGGTTATGAATATATTATAAACATTTTTGGTTACTGTATTATTTTTAAACAAAAATAAAACAATTAATGTGATAGTTGTGGCCTTAGTTTTGACCATAAAACAAATAATTATATAATTAAATATGTGATTTTGCCATTTGTTTTATGTATGATAGAAAAATTAACAACATCTAAACCAGCTTGAATTATATTATTTTGGGTTGTTATATTTTTGTATTTGAATGTTTTATTTTATTAAGGTATATTTATTTTTATTTTCAGACTTTATGTTAAAAAAGAATGATTTGTACGCTAATGAAAATCCTGTGTATTGTCCGAAAAACTGTGGACGGTGTTACAAGGGTATGTGGCGTAAATACAACTTGCAGAAGCACTTGAAATTTGAGTGTGGAGTAGCACCACAATTCAAATGTCTCGCCTGCCCGAAAAGCTTCTCATTAAAAGCAAATTTGAAAATGCATATGATGGTTGTTCATAAAATAATTTTAGGATCTAATCACAATACCATGATGTCATAATATAGTTATAGATCATTATATATTTTGACTTTAATTACATAATAAAGAATGTTAACATTTTAGTGCCATATATACAATACATATATAATACATAATACATTTACCAATTAATTTTTAGTTAGTATTGAATTACTGTTTTGTTTTTTTTTTTCAAATATATATTTAAATTAAACATAAAAACGTGTAAATTAACACTGTTTGTTTATTTAAGTTGCATATTATTGTTTTAGTATTTTTATGGGAATACAAATTAAATTCCAGTTAACAACTATAAGTACTGATAATATTTTAGAAATTAAGCTCAATTCAATTAACAGTATATGGGATATTATTTTGATGTTGAATAATTTTAGAATTTTTGATTTTGTTATAGTTACCATATTATTTCTTCAGATAAGAGATTTGGTAGTTACTCATTTGATTTTTGTTTATATTAGTTACCAAAAATAAGTATATAGTCCACGTATAAACATATATATATTAAAATGTTGTATGTATATTAGTATGTTCAAATTATCTTAATGTTCAACTTTGTAAACTTTTTAATATTTATTTATAATATATCACAAATTATATCTTTTTATCAAATTCAGAATTATTGATGAATATATGTGTGAATAAAATAAAATTTAATACTATAAATATATATATATATATATATATATATATATAGCATGTTTTATATACCTTTTTACATAGTACAAAATAATTAATAATATATTTTTTCAGTTTTTTTCATATTATTACATATTACAATATATTAATATGCATATTATATGCATGTTGATGTTCACTCCTGACTACAATTTATTAATAAATTAATTAAATCTATTGATATTTTCCATAGGAAGATAGCTCATTAGTTTTGTTAGAAAACTGTTATAACTATCATTGATCATGTTATTTAGTGTTTGATATTTGTATGACATTATTATATTTTACCTTTATATTGTATTATAAACAACTGTATTTCAGTATCACAGGCTTGTATTAAAATATTCAATTTTTTTGAAAAATGTCATAACAAATATAGACCATTTTGTATACAAATTGAATAATATAACATTCCGTTCTATATTATTAAGTAAAACTTGTTTAATTATCCATCACGTTTAAGAAAAACGTATAGACAGCTGCTTTGCTTAAACAAAAAAACCCATTTTATAACCTTTTATTGGTACCTATTAAGCTACTTTATTGGTACCTACTGTCACAATGCATGTTTTCAGATCAAAATATACTACTACGTCGTGTAGAAGAGGCCGCAATATACGATCCGGCGTATTGTCCAATCAATTGTGGCAGGTTTTACAAAGGTCAACATCGAAAAATAAATCTACGTCGACACATATTTGAATGTGGTGTACAACCAAGATTTCCTTGTACAATATGTAAGAAACGGTTTTTCCGAAGGTACCAACTTAAATTACACATGGGAAGAGTGCACAAAGTATGTGCTTCTAATTTACACAACCACAGTGAAATGTGTACAATTTTAATTTAATGGTAACACTTATATTTATCTTAATCAAAAAATTCACTCATCAATTTTAATATTATTTTTTTGTTAATTATTATTGACTGATAATATATGTATATTTCAGGATATTTATTCAATTTATCAAAATCAATTAAAGATATTAATCTTATATCATTATAATATAATTGTATAATATTAATTTATTTTAGAACAAAAAAAACTAAATTAATAACAGTCAAATACAATAAAATCAAAAACTTCCATTTTAAATAATAATATTTTTTATTGTTAATACTTTTTTAATTATATATTGTTTGCTGTAAGTGTTATTTATTATACTGTACATTTAAGTACTTTTTTATTTTATAAATAAATTATACATTTAACTTCTGATAATACTATTCTACTACTCATTAGTTATTATTTACTGATTAAAATATATTATAAAAATTGAGTTTGAATATTTACAGTAGTAAAATATTCTTTACTCTATGATAAAATTGTAACCAAACAATCATAATTTTATATGATCTATATAAATGACATATTATATTAAATTTATTTATAAAAAAATATTGAATTTTCAATTATTATCAAGTTTCTAAAATAAAAATTTGATCTATTTATTCATTTAACTATGTTCAGTATGCAAAAAAACTTTTAATTGTTTAAAAAAAAATATTAACTTTTGTTTAATATTTAAACACTCTTTCCAATATACCAGAAATCATGATCAATGCTAGGTTCCTATGTATAAATTAATAATTATTAGTTTTTGTTAAACCTAAGTTTTGTTATTCAAATACAATCATGGTCAAAAATTTTAACTAGGAAACATAAATATAATTAGTAAAATCGTTCCAATTATTCTAATAATACTGAAATAATGCTTTGTGTTCATTCATACCAACATTAAATAATATGTACGAATGTTTTCATCGGCAATTTGTTTGAAGACTATTACCAAGTTTAAAATATAACATAATCTTTGTAATTTCAAGGTTTTTTTGTATTGTCATTATTTATGCAGTAAAGAGTTTATAATATATAAGTATATTATTGAATTATTCCTATAATAGTATCTCATAAAATATTATATTAGATATACAATTTGCGATATTTGTCATGCCGCTTTTGTGGTAGTTAGTAGGTTTAATTATATATATATCTATACACTGTATACAGGCATATAGCTTTAACGATAATCCTCTTGCTTCTAAAATGTTTTTGTTCACAGTATTCGCTAAAGGCAATAACATTAGTCACACATTGTGTTAATATCCATTTTGATGACGTTTACAGGTGTTTGCACAAAATTTCAAAAGTTATATGAATCTGACCCAGTTCCGTGTCCAAATTATTGCGGTCGTCTTTATAGGGGTCCGCAACGAAAATGTAATTTAAGAAAGCATTTGAAATTGGAGTGTGGTGTGGCACCTATGTTTTTGTGCAGAATATGTTTAAGGAAATTTACTAGAAACGAAAACTTAAAACGACATTTAGTAGTTGTACATAGAACATTAAAAAATATGATGTGATAACACTTAACATTAACTGTTAAACTGTTGGAGATTTCATGGATCGATTAATTGAACTGAAAACATTTCAGTTCCATTTTCAAAGTAGAATCTGTATCTTTAATCTTTTATTGCATTATGATATTTTACACTATAAATAAAAAGGATAAAACTGTTAAATTTTGTTGTTATTATCAATATATCGTTTTTATTAACTTAAGTTGTAATAATATTATAGTTGTGATATTAATTTTATATTTTTATCAGTGGTTGACAACTGGCGGCCCACTACTGTGTACGGTCCATTTTAAATTCTAGAACAACATTTTTTTTTATATATACATTTTATTATTTTAAAGTTTTAGACAGTATTTTTTTCATAATTAATAATTTAAGAATAAAAATTTTTATTTTTGTCTAAAAAGGTTGCCGACCCCTGTTTTAAATTATGTTTTAATTACATTGTATTAATTGTATTTATAAATTGATATTATTCTAAATTTTAATAATTAATATATCAAAAATAATATTATGCATAACTAGTATTATTATTTTGTTAGCAATCAAATATTGTACATTACAATAGTTTTAATTTGAATAGATATATAATAGATATATACAATAGAAATTAAACTATTAAATAATTTGAAATAGTTGTACACACTTGCTGTTTCACAAATTCATAATTTTTCAAAATATTACTATATGCAAGATGTGTACAAGAAACTAGTTATAACTATAATGTAAATAAGCTATTAAAGAATTAATTAGTAAACTATTATTTATTAGTTAGTAAATTTGTTATAACATGCAGTTTACGCATATAGTATGTGAGTATATTTTATTTCAACGGTATAATTCTTTATATACGTTTGCTCATGTATAAATCTGTGATATTTTTTTTATTTGATAACAAATTGTATGCTATGTTTTTAACTATTTTATTTTTTATGAACAACTTTATTCTCAGGTTGTAGACATTAAGCTACACATTATTGGCCACATTATGCACAATATATGAATTGCTTATTCATTTGTTGTACATATATACTAATTGCTAATATTTGAATATTAATAAAATAGATTTTCAACAAATTAACTAAAGTATAAATATTTCTAATAAACATGTATATAATATATAAAAATATCATTTTTTAAATTATTCACTTGAAATTTTTTTTATTTAGGATTATATTTCCTTTTAAATAAAGTAACTATTAAACCAACTCCTCTCTAAAATATTTTTGGAACGAATAAATTATTTCTTAATATATATTACATGTGTTTGTATTATAACACATTGTGACATATGATGTAATAATAAATAATAAATTGTAATTTAAGTGATTGCTTTTTTTTGTAACTTGCATGGATATCACTAAATTGAATCTATTAATAGTATTGGTAGGCCATTATACCTCTATGATCTGTTATTATTATTTATTAATTAAATATTAATTTGTTTTATATTTTACACTGTTGTAGTTAAACTGTTTGAAGGATTAATCTTGGAAGATCCTGTTTTTTGTCCATATGCTTGCGGTCGGTCTTATAGTGGAAAAAACCGTAAGGGTAATTTGAAAAGACATTTATCATTCGAATGTGAAGTGACATCTTTATTCAAATATAGTTGTGATATTTGTTTAAAAAAGTATACAAGAAAAGAAACTCTGACAGTCCACAGAGTAAATTCACACAATGTCCATTAAAATATAGATTAGAATAGCTAAGCAATAAAATAAAATGTAAATATTATATTTATATTTTATATTTTCAAAATTAAAAAAAAAGTCATTATACTGCATAGGTATGTACTTTTTTAATTAAAATGAGCTATGCAACTTACCACTGTTGATTTTTTTAATTTTCCTATGTTTTACATATTTATATACTCATTTTTATTAAAAGCTTTGTGGTCCATATGATGTGGCGTAAGTATGACATAACAAATTTGTTTGTTCAACCGTGCCTTTTCTATATGCCATAAGGCAAAAGTTTTGATTACCCTACTATAGGTAGTCTATATTAATGAATATTATTCTATATTATTCTAATATCATTATATGTACATGTAATTTCAGCAAAGCCTGATGTCAAAAATGTGACTTGTTCCCAATACAAATGCTCTTACGTCAAATTAATGGACACGTATTTGTCTTTTGGTTAAGTTTCTTCGTGTAAACTGCCTTACATAATTTAATAATAGGAAAATTCAAATTTTAATTAAAGATTAGATTAGCTATACTTATTACACAAAATTGAAATTGTTCACACAAATTTGCTATGTTATACATTCATAAGACAAAGACAATATAATACGCTGGTATGGTGTCCTCTTAAAAAGTATTAAATACAATTTAAATTTAACATGTGTTATAATATTATAATATTATATTATGTATGTCTAGGACTCTAAGTTTATTTTGTATGTATGTTATATATATATATATATATTATATATTAGGAAGTTATATAATACTCATATTTCTTATATTAAAATTGTTGTTAAAATAATAAGTAGGTATATATGTGGTATGTATAGATAAATTGTATATTCTTCTCTGATATTGAAATTAAATTATCATGAAATGTATTTATATTGAATTGGTAAAATATTACAGAAACTTGTGATGAATGATATCAAAAGATGTACAATATCAATATGATATTTATAATATTAAATTCTGTTTATATGTTTGTATGGTTAAATAATTATAATATTTAGTGTCTTTATTCCTTACATAATTCAATATGTATGAATTATGCAATTAAAGATATCATTATTATCATTTACAACATACTCATGTATATTCCATTTAAGATGCCTGTTAAAAATTAAAGTTAATTTTACTTATTTATATTTATCGTTACATGTATTTTTAGCAACTAAAAACCATTTCATTTCTATATATTTTTCTATAAGTTTCTTCAAAAAAAAAAAAATGAATAATTTTAAATTGAAATATTTTTCAGCAGTATAATAGAATAATACTTGAAAATGTAAATATGATAATGTGTGTATCCAAATTAATGAGCAGCATCTTAGCTAGTTCCTTTCTAAAATATTGAATTAAATTAAATTTATGTTTCAGATCAATTCATCATAATGCAATTTTTGGACAGTGTCCCAGACAATGATCTAATGTTATATCCAAATGGTTGTGGTCATTCTTATAAAGGAAAATATCGCAAACACAATCTCAAACATTATATTATGTTTTATTGTAGTTTGCAGAGTTATCCACAATATTAATGTAATAATATTTGCCTAGAACAATTAATGTCTTTTCAATATTATAAATTAATAAGCTTAATTATGTACTAAGCAAAAACTTTTTTTAAAAATAGAATTTTTATTTTAAATTTATTATTTAGAAGCTATTAAAATATTACCTAAACGTTTTGAAAATACCGGCAGTTTCACAAATTGCATATTTAGAAATTTTTAAGAGTATAATTTTATATTTTAAGTTGTAAGGATATAAAATACTGTTAATAATATAATATTACCTAATTTAAATTTGAACTCAAGTATAAAAATGTAATTAAATTAGAGATAAATTCTAAAGATCCTTAGAGCATAAATATGCAAAAAGCACGTTAAAAATCAATTGTAGTATTAATGCTATAGCATTCTTAATTATTTTTTATTGATAGAAAATAATTTAAATATTATATTTTCAGTTAATTATGTGAATCAGACTTTTGGAAAAAATTCCTTGTCTTGTCCAAATGGTTGTGGTCGATCATACACTGGTACTAACTGCAAAAACAATCTCAAATATCATTTGGTTTATGTGTGTGGCATTAATCCACAATTTGATTGTAATTTTTGTGGAAAACAATTCAGACATAAGCGATCATTACAGTATCATTTAACCACTATTCATCAAGAAAATGTACTTTAAAAACTATATATTTTTGTAAAATAAACTTTATATTTGAAAATTTAATTTATTATTTGAATTGTAATAACAAAATACTAACAATACCTATAGTTTAAGGAATACTGTCATCTATATATTAACGGTATATAATAGTTATTAAAATTAAACCCCAAACATAGAAATTTAGTTCAAAAAATAATTAATTCTAATCTTCTTATAAATAAGTAAATTACAAGTTATAACAACATTTATTACCAATGTTATTGTAAAAATTTCAAAAAAATCTCATTTGAATTATGCGTTTGACAATAATTCACAATTTTATTGTAAATTTTTTCTGATAACAATTCAGCCAAAAGTAATTGTTACAATATAATTTGATCATTGTTCATTAAAAAAATAAACTTTAAAAATATATACTTGTAAAATAAACTTTGCATTTAGAATTTTAATCTAGTATTTTAATTGTATTAAAATATTAACTATATTTATATATTTTTTTAAATTGTGACACCTATTTAGATTATTTTAACTAAAAGAATGAAATTTTATGCAATTTTATGCAATCCCTTAAAGGATGGAGTATATTATTTTTAATATTTTAATAGTAATTGAAATGTAAACTAAAAATACAGAAAAATTAATTTTAATGATCCTCAAAAAAAATAAGCTTAAAGCATAATTTAAGCTTAATACAAAATAAGTATCAGCTCTATAGCAGTCTAATTAATTATATTTTATCAATGATTTAAATTAATTTGAATATGATATTTTCAGTCAAGTACGCGGAATCAGTTTTTTGAAAAACCCATGAAGAAAATTTATTGCCTTGTCCAAGTAGTTGTTCGCTTTTGTACAAAGATATAAACTGCAAACAGAACTTCGAAAATTGTTAAATGTATGACTGGTATTAATGCACAATTTCAATTTGTCCAAGAAAATTCAGAAAAAACAAATGTTCACCAAATAAATGTATTTAAAAATATAAAAAAGTGTTTATCATACAAAGGTTCAAACCGCAAACACAATTTTATAGTAAATTTCGGTGAAAACAATTCTTCTATAATAAGTGATTGTGAGCATAATTTAGTCATAATTCATCAAGAAAATACACTTAAAAAATTTTAATTTTGTAAAATAAACTTTGTATTTATAATTTAAATTTATTGTATTAAAATTACTAAATATATGTCCATACTTATGTTTATCAAATGCTGTTTGCTACAAAAGTAGAATATTTGGGGTTTAAAAAAAAAAGAATGGAAGTTTACTTGATGATTATGAGGATTGAATATATTATTTGTAATACTATAATGATAATTGAATTGTAAGCCAAAATATAAAAAATTTGTTCTAAAAGAGATGAGATCTTAATGAGTAATGATCATAAAATAAATATGCTTAAAGCACATTAAAAATTTGTTTTTACAAACAGTGTATACCTAGTAGCTTCCAAAAATATAAAAATGTACTTCTCTCTTATATTGTAAACCAGAAGTACACAAACTTTTTTCCCCGTAGACCATGTGCCAATTTTCGAATTTTCATAAACCCCTAAAATTTAATTTTTACAAATTCATCTATATAGGTGTATTATAGATATTTTTTATAACTTACCTGTAGCTGCTCACTTAAATAAGGTTTACTATGGATTGCATTTTTTAAAAATAAAAAACATGTTAAGTTTGTTTTCATTAATACCTTTATTTCTTTAATAATAACAATATTTATTTAATTTTTTAAATAATTAAAATGACAGAAAACGCAAATTAAATTAAATTACGATACAAGTATTTTTGACTTAATAACTCTCGGGGATCCCTATTTAAACCTCATGCACCCCCTATTTTTTTTTCGTTAACATAGACAGGTCAGAATCGATGTAGACCACTGGGAATCTCTGTTGTAAAAAAAAGTAAATAATAAATATACATTAGTCATTAGTTGCCCCCGATGATCAGACAGTTATTACGTGTAATATTATAGGCGAGGATCAGCGTTAGACGATATCGAATATCGACTAATATTAAGGTTATCGATTTATTTTTCAAACCCAATATTCTTAGAGAAAAAATGTTTAGTATTTTTTGAATATGAAAAAAGCATTTCTTACTTTTGTATCTGATATAAAATAATTTAAATATTATATTATCAGTATCAGGCCTTTTAAAAAGATTTATTATTTTCTCAAAACAGTTGTGGCCGATAGTATAGTAGGAAACACTAACACAATCTCAAAAATCAATTGTATAAGCATGTGGCCACAATTTTATTTTTTAAATTTAAGTCTACAATTTTATTGTGCATTTTGTCGAAAACCATTCGGGCGTAAACGAAATTACGTGACCATTTTTAGCTAATTATGTATTTAGCTTTAATTATTTATATTTTAAATTACAAAAATTAAATTTTATTTTATATTTATGAAGAAGTGTTTTCATTTTAATATTGCAATAGTTAATGTAATATAATTACCTTCTCAGAAGTATGCAAAAAAGCACGTTAAAAATCAAATTTAGAGCTTTTGCATTAATAAAATAACTATATTTTGTCGACGATATAAAGAAATTTGTATGTTATAGTTTCAGTTAATTACATGAATAAGACTTTTGAAAAAGATCCAATGTTTTGTCCAAATGGTTGTGGCCGATCGTATAAAGGTACAAACCGCAAAAACAATCTCAAACATCATTTAAACTATGCATGTGGTATTAATCCACAATTTCAATGTACAGTTTGCCAAAAACAATTCAGAAAAAACCAATCATTGAAGTATCATATGATAACAGTTCATCAAACATGCACGTTTTAAAAATCAAAAACACCATTGTAAAAATAAAGAATTGTTTACAATAATTACAGATTTTATATTTATGTTTTCTTATACTTACTTAAATATTAAAAAAAATATATTATTACAAGTTTGTAGAATGGTAAAACGTATTATATTATATTAGGTGGTTTTATGTTTCTTTTTATGAAGTACTTTTAAGAATTTTTTTTAACTATATATCCCCATCAACCATCCTTACAATATTCATTCGCATGTTTATGCCATTATCATTTATCGATATTGGCTAATCGGTTATGCCTATTTATATTGTATATACTAATTACTATAATATACTGTATCAAAAATGAATAAATAGTACATATTTAACTGTAGTGTCAACAATGAAGTTTTTATACTAAATTCACCGAGAGACCGGACCTGCGCGACTGACTAAAACTCGACTTGACGGCTACGGGCCGTCCGCCTGTATTTTCTTCGTCAGTAGGACGCACGAAGGGGTCTCTCGGCGAATAGAGTATACTTATATAACTTAATTTAGAACAATTTGAGTTTGCCTAAATCACGACAAACTTATGAATCCTTAACCAACTAAACATTTGTTACTTAACTAAATAACTATTATGTTATTGTTTTTTGGAACTTAATAATATAGATTCAATTGAATTCAATATTTAAGTCAAAATATTAATATTCATGTATTATGTTAAATAATTATTTTTAGTGTGCAGTATTAAATGTATGTAACAGCCCTTTGATTTTTCCATATCAATTTTATTTAGTTAATAATATTATAATTGAAATGTTATATTTGCAGAGAATGCCATAATGGAAATATCGTATAGAGCTAGTTCAAATGACCCAATATTGCGCCCATACAATTGTAATAGTTTGTTAAATGGAAGATATCGCCAAAATAATTTAAAAAGACATTTAAACTTAACATCATGCTTTGTTAGACCAAAAGTAGAATGTAAATATTGCAAAAAAATTGTTAGAAATAAAAGATCATTAGATTATCATATTATGAATAATCATCAACAACTTACTCGTATTATTTAGCACGGTTAAATTTGATATTATTTATGTATTTAAAAATGTAGTGCTATTTAAATTTTATAAATAAAGTATATTTTGATTTAAAAACACAACAACTTAATATTATGTTTTTTCTGTTATAAAATAAATTATAAGACTTCACCTATACCTTTTGGATTTTAATGACAGGTATTCAGACTATATTTCAATACCGTGATTTTTGTCTTCTAATTGCATTTGTAGTATTGAATGAAAATCGCAGTTTAACGTAAAATAACAGAAACAGGAACACTTTGAAGTTTGATACTGAATTATATATTCAAAAAGTCGACGTTTAATGAAAGTAATAGAGATATTATTGAAAATGTTTATAATTATAGACTAATATATGAAAGCTTCATCAATATTATAAATGGTTTTTATTATAATTATTAATTAGGTAACGTAAATACACTTTTTTGTTAAACATATTCATTCATTGACTAAATTAACTGCGTATTACAGTATTATAGAAAAAACATTTAACATCAGCCGCTTATAGCTATTTTAAAAGAATTATATATATCAACATCAACTACAGTACATTTTATATATTTTATACATGACCAACAAAATAAAACAATTAAATTGTTATGTTTGCAGAGAATAACATGATGGAATTATTAAATAATGTATGTGAAAATAATCCTGTATTCTGTCCAAATGCTTGTGGTCATTCGTATATTGGTTTACACCGCAAACATAATCTCAAAAAGCATTTGGTTTATGCATGCGGAAAAAATCCACAATTCCATTGTATATTTTGCCAAAAAAAATTCCGACATAATTAATCGTTAAAGTATCATTTATCAATTGTTCATCAAGAGTATGTACTTTGAAAAAATAATAGTTATATATTATAAAGTTTGTGTTTGGAATTTATTTTAGCTTATTATTTAATTTGTATTAAAATACTAACTTTTGCTATGTTAAAAAAAAATACTAATGACTCCAAAAGTGACGTATCACAAATAAAGGATAAAATTGTATTTAAAGGATAGAATTTATTGATTTCAAAATTATATAATATTTATTGCCTTATTGGGATTTAAACCAATACAAAAATGTTGTTCAAAGTACTGTGATCAATCCTAATAATTCTCATATAAATACGCAAAAAGCCTGTTAAAAACCTAGTATACTTATATCGGCGCTAAATCAATTTAAATTTAACCTTTATATTGTCAATGATAAAAACTAATTTAAATATTATATTTTCAGTTAAATGCCCGAATCAGATTTATGAAAAATATCTAATGTTCTGTCAAAATTTGTTGTAGTTAGTCATATATTGGTAAAAATCAAAAATACAATCTCATATATCATTTGGTTTATGCGTGCGTGTGGCATTAATCCACAATTTTATTGTAATTTTTGCGGAAAACCATTTAGGCAAAAACAATCGTTACTGTATCATTTATCCAATGTTCATCAACTGCAGATTCTGTAATAAATATATTTTTGTAAAATAAACTTGGTACTTGAAATTTTTATTTATTATTTAATTTGTATCTACATATTTGTTGCTATATATGTATGATTTAAATGCGGATAAAAATTACATATTATTGAAACATTGTATAACATTTTTTAATTTTATCTTATTTTGGAAATATTTAAATTTTCCTAGATAGTCATGAGTGTAAAAGCTTAAACTAAACACGCAAAACGCTAGAGTAGTCTGTTTTCATAGGTTATTATCCTAATACTGAAAAATACTAAACCAATTATTTAAAATAAAAAATCTTTTAATTAATTTCGAACTAGCCTTGACTCAGTTACCAAGCTGGAGGTAACCAATTTCTGCTTATCTCAACAGGATTAGAGGTAATCAAGTAAGAGAACATTAGATTAATGATTATCGTATGTGACACATTATTAAAAACTTAATTTATCAGGTTTAAAGACGTTTAAAAATTTTTATATAAAATTGTTTATATTTTAAAATGTTTTCCTATTTTGATCTTATAAATAAAATACTTTTTGATTTTAAAAATATAACTTAATTTATTATCTTTGTTTTAAAATACAGTAGACGCCGCTTATAAGACTCACGGATATAAGGTTCAGTCGCTTATTAGACTCAAAATCGTCTAGAACGGACCGGACGTATCAAAATACATTAAATAAAAAATCGGTTATAAGACTCAAATTTTGTAAAATAAATAGTAGAAAATAAACTTTTTTGGTTATAATTTAGAATTAAATTGGTATTGAAAAATTAAATAATATTCGTGTATTTCTAGTTTCTGTTGGTACTTTATAACGTATAATAATTTTTAGCGCAGATAAAAGTTCACATTTATCGCAACGATTATCGTTATTATATTTTCGGAATATTAGAACAAAATAAATAATAAATACATTATACATACATCCTTTATAATTTTTTATTAATGTATAATTTTTATATGTAATATTTACCTATTATAATTTTAGTTTTTTTTATCAGGATTATTAAATTTATTCAATAATAAGTATGTTAAATGTAATATATGTTAAAGTATTAAGATTAAAGCAAAATATGTAATAAAATAAAATTTATAAATACATAATTAAATTTTTTTTTCCACTTCGCCTATAAGATGCATTCGGTTATAAGACGCACTTTGTGCTGGTCTCAAAGTGAGTCTTATAAGCAGCGTCTACTGTATATTAGACACAGTGTTGTATTCAAGAGGAAGGGAGCGATTAATATGAAAAATTTTAGCCCCCCCCCCCCACCAATAAAAAGATCTGCCACTGATTGCACATAACATAATTCATACATTTTAATAAAAACCTTTAGATTTAATTACAAGTACATAATTGAAGAATATATGAAGCAAAAATCTATTTTTTCTTACCTATAATATTTTATGTTTAATTTTTAGAAGTATCCATTTTATTTTAATTTAAAAGGTCACGTTGGAACACAATGAAAT
Organism: Rhopalosiphum padi; assembly: GCF_020882245.1. Taxonomy (NCBI): domain Eukaryota; kingdom Metazoa; phylum Arthropoda; class Insecta; order Hemiptera; family Aphididae; genus Rhopalosiphum; species Rhopalosiphum padi. The sequence goes on along the minus strand of NC_083598.1, from coordinate 91,429,402 downwards.
GATATCTTTGGATAAGCTTTATTTTTAATACCTTTTGTTTACCAAGATTTTCTTATTTTAAATGTCTTCTATAATGTTGAAAATTACCGTTCGACAAAAGATATCAAAAACAAGATCGCTTTGAGATTTGTCAGTGAAATATATTCAAAACGTCAACTTTTAAACCAAATAATGAGGATATTTTTGAAAATGTTAATAATAATAGACCAATGTATAAAAACGTCTAAGGTTTTATATGCGTTTTTTTTTTTTTTATTATAATTATTAATTAATATACATTTTTCACTAAGATATTCTTGCAATTCCTGTGTGGTTTTGTTGTATTTTGGACCATATACATGTAGTATCAGTTGCTTTGATCATTCTAAAAGAATTATGTATTTCAACATCAACTATAGACTATAGTTGTTATTACATACTTATAGTTAACTGATATATCAACTAAAATATTATATTTACAGAGAATACAATGATGGAGTTATTAAATAAAGTAATTGAAAATGATCCAGTATTCTGTCCAAATGGTTGTGGTCATTCTTATATTGGTACACACCGTAAACACAATCTCAAAAAACATTTGATATATGCATGTGGAAAAAATCCACAATTTCAATGTGTAATTTGCTCAAGAAAATTTGCTCGCAAACATACACTAAAAAGCCATCTATTATCTATTCATAAACAAATAGTTTAATTCTAATTTGATTTAATATTATATAGCTTTAATGTAAAAAATTATAACTGAAATAATACATGAATATTTTATTTTACTTTGTACTATACCTGAATTCAGTTCATCTTGATTTATATAGTTATATCATAAGTATTTTAATAAAACACACATCACATATGTCACACACACATATATATATGTATATAATATGTAAAAATTTAACACCTGATAAACTAGTATACTTATTGTACAAAAATAATAAAATGTATAGAACAATAAAAAAAAATTTAAATAAAATATCTGGTGTTTATACGTTATCAACGGATTAAACATATAGTATATAAATACCTAATAAAATGCAATTTTTTTTGTTTGTTTTATGTTCAAATTTTAATTTGCTATAAAAAGAATTGTATATTTTAAATTATAGTTACATACATTATTTTAAATCATAAATTAAACATCTTTTTAGTTTGATAGGTTTTCAATTAATAAGATTTAATGATAAATATATCTAAAATACATGTAAATTGTTTTGGTTATATTATTATACTTATACGAGTTATAATATTTATAACTAATTAACTATACTAATGACGGGTTGAATGAAACTGAACTTTAAATTTATTTAATGAATAGTTTTATTGAACCATTAAATATTTTTACAGACGTGTTTGGGTTGCATAAACCATTCAATAAAAATATATTAGTATTAAACATGATACCAAGATTTGTGTAGAAGTTTAAGCTTATCACAGAAAAATACTTTTTTAAGTTCCATAGTGACGATGTACTACTGATACGTACCCGTGATAACTGTAGGTTTATCGAATGATTACAATTTAAAGAGCCGAAATCGGTCCATTAGTTTAATGAGCTGGTAACCTATATTTTAACTGCCCAATAAAATTATTGAACATTTAAAGATTGTTGAACGGATGAATACAATTTTAATCATTCGTTAGCGCGCTAACGGCTCGTTAAACGTTTAACCAATCCGGCATAAGTATTTTCATGTTCATACATCTAAATCAAATATGTAATATATTATGTTCAGTATTCATATTATTATATAATTTGGTGTTTGATAATGTTAATTCTTTTTGATAAAAACAAGTGCAATGTTACCTTACTTTTATAAATTAAGTAAATATTCATTTAAATGGGAAAACTATAATTTATAATGTATTAAGTTATTTATTCCACACATAAAAATGACATGTGTTAAGTTTAAAATTGGAAAGCAGGATTATCAGGCTTAAAATGTTGATCCCCTCTTATAAGCTGTTGAATGTAAAAAATGAAAAACATACTAAATTTTGTAAACTTTTTAGGCATTTTGACCAAATTATTTATTATAGTCTATAAAAAAATATTTGGTATTAAAGTTAACATGAAAGTATAAGTCTAAAAAATTGACATTTAATAAATAAAACCTTGTATATCTAACAATACTATCAAAACTAGGAACATATAAATAAGTATAAATTATTTTGAATTAAATTTAACCTTTTAACTAAAATAATAAAATAAATTGTCAATGACATTTAATATACATATTATTATTTAAGTATAAAAAACTTCTAAGAACTTCTTTATAGCTTGAAGGTTCAAAGAGAAAAAATATTGAGTTAATAATTATATCCAGTGGCATGCTCACGGGGGCTGAAGAAATATTGTGAATACAACAAATTGTTTTCTTGTATTATAGTATTTTATTTTATAAATACTTATAGTGAACAGTCACACGGTTATACAATAATTTTAAACATTGTAATTTTTATAAAACATAATTGTCAGCTTGTTGCTCAGTAATTAAACATATCATTTATTAGCCAATAAAATGTTTTCTTCAAAACCATTTGAATATATGAAAAAATAAAAAATAAAATAATAATTCATGTGGTGTTCAGCCAAAATTTCAAGTAAATAGTTAGTCAAAAACCATTTAGTAATAATCATATATTACAGTATATTATATTACTAACAATTAATATAAATTTTACTCTGTTTTCAAAAAAAAAGTTTAAATATAAGCAAATTCTAATAAATTACAACATGATAGATTGTCAATCATATTTCAGTTAAAATAAATATAATAATATTTTATTTGAAGTATGCAACAACCTTATTTGTTTTGTTTGTTTCAAATTATATTGTAAGATATTTTCTTATTAAATTTTGATTTATATTCTAAAAATATTTATACTCTATTGAAGTTAACAAAACAACTCAGTGGACAATTTATGCCTATATATTATATATATATATATATATTTTATTGTTCATATTTGCTTTTATAGCTAGGTCATTAGCATTATATTTTTTTTTTAAATATAATTCAAATTTTATATTTACAGATTATCATATGAATGAGTTATTAAATAAAGCTAGTAAAAACGACCCAGCAATCTGTCCAAATGGTTGTGGTCACGAGTATAGAGGATTGGATCGCAAACGTAATCTCAAAAAACATTTGATTTATGCTTGTGGTGTTAATCCACAATTCCAATGTATACTTTGTTTAAGAAAATTTGCTCGTAAGCATACATTGAAAATCCATTCAATATCTGTTCATAAATTTTATAATTCTAACGTTTATTAATATTGTATAGTATTTTTTTTTAATGATAAGAAAGTTTGTTTAAACTATATTATGTTAATTTCATCTTGATTTAAACAACTTATAAAGATTGGTCAAAAACCATTCAAACACCAACAATCATAAAAATAGTATAATAGGTATTCATAACTATAGTTTTATTAATAAAATACATTTTTGTTTCAAGTATGCTCTTATTCATAATTTGTTTTTTCTTTTACAATAATCACAACACATTAAAATAATTGAAATAATATATTTAAATCAGTAGATTTAAGATTCGTATTAAAAATGAAAAAATATTTCCTGTGGTCTACAGTTTTTGGTAAACATATAAATATAAACTATACATATACATATAATATTCTTTAAAACAATCTTAATTAGATATTTTATACTCAATGGGATAGCTAGTTAATTATATTATAATTTACAATAATTTAATGTGCATTGCATAAGCACTAACAATTGGTAAAGGGGCGTGGAGAACTCTATATGCATAATATATAAATGGCATATTTTCCAATTTTAATATTTGATAATTTATAATATTATATTTATCATACTTAATAATATTAACTATTTTTATTTTTTATTTTTAGAGTTGCCTTGCAGTTGGTTAGCTAAACTCAATTGGATAACACAATTAGATCCAGCCGTTTGTCCAAACAAATGTGGTAAATTGTATAAAGGACCTTATAGAAAACATCATCTCAGACAACATTTGGTATATGAATGTGGTGTTATACCAAAATTTCAATGCAGAATATGTTTCAAGCGTTTTGCTAGAAATCCTCAATTAAAGTATCATTTAATTAGAATACATAAAATAATTGTATAACATAGTAAAATGCTTATAATCTGGTTTATTATAAGTTATTAAATACCGATTTATACTCACAAAATTGTACAAAAAAAAAAATCAAAACTGTATCAAATGAAATTATTTCATTTATACCTACTAGTAGCTTATTTTAATTGTTAAATAAAATATTTATTATTAGTCCATACACAAGAATTATATGCCTCAACATTTAACTACAGATTTGGATCTATATTGTGTATCTATTGGTGATTACAAGTAGGATGTGCCATGCCCCTTCTCCTTTTTGGGTAGTATTGAAATAAAAATATGTATCAAATTTAAGGCTGTTAGTGTTAAATAGTTTATTTTTTCAAAACTAAGTTTAGATACATTTTATTATAATTAAAGTTATTTTTATAGATATTAAATATTTATGATAAATAAATATTAATAGGTACAATGTATTACCAACTAAAAAAAAATTATAATTAATCATTGTATGCATTGATGTCTGGAAGGGAGGGCTTACCTTCTCATTCTTTTGTATTTAACATTTATATTTATTTAAGTTCCCTCCCTCTTGAATAATTTTTAAATCCAATTCAGGTATACTTACTTAAGAATTTAAATATAATTGATATATTTAAATATATATAAATATAATATATTTGTATTTAACAAAATAATTTGATACACAAGTTATTACATAGTTTTTAAAACATTTTATCAAATGTTATTTATTTTTTGAATTTAATTTGTATAACATATAAATGTATTGACATTTTTAATGTTAAATTTAGTTTTTGTATTTAGTTTGGACTTATTAAAATAATATGAAGTATATTAAGTAACTATAAATTTGATACGAGAAGCACTACATTTTTGTGGACCAAAAATTAATAAATTATATACAATATTTATTTAAAACAATTTTAAATTGATTTTATTGACAAACAAGACTAAATATACTCAAACAATATATGCCAATAAATAGCCTCTTTATACTCTAGCACTGATAAATAAAAAAAATTAAAAAAATATTTATTAAACTATCATACAATAATAATAATAATATTATGAAAAAATAGTATTATATTTAGGAATTTATATTATGTTTATCTATGTTTAAAAAATATAAATGTATAACAACATATACTATTGTGTTAGTTTATTGATAAGTTTCTATTTACACTGAGTGCTCTACAAAAGTTATTTTAAAATGGTGAAATAATTTAATGTGTATTACATTAGCACTTACAACTAGTAGTTTTATTAAAAACTATTGTATATACATGTTTTTTAATTTATATGATTGATGCACCTTATATATTAATTATTCAAATGTATGTTATATTGACCAATATTAATTGTTTTGATTTTATGTTTTTTAGAAATATCTTGGTTACCTCAACTTAATTTGATAACACAAATAGATCCAGCCAAATGTCCAAACAAATGTGGTAAATGTTATAAAGGTCCTCATAGAAAGCATAATCTCAGACAACATTTGGTGTACGAATGTGGTGTCGCGCCAAAATTTCAATGCAGAATATGTTTTAAGCGTTTTTCTAGAAATCATCACTTAAAATTCCACTTGATGAGAATTCATAAAATAATTGATTAGTATAATAAAATGTGTTTTATTTCAAGATAATTTAAAGTTTGGTTCACTTGTCAAAAATAATAAATAATATTATCTATTGTTTCTTTTGTTTATTACCAAAGGAAAAAATAGTAAATACATCAAATTTGGAAGTTTATTATGTCTATTTATGTATAATGAATATAAATAAACATTATTAACAACATATTATATTCATATGTCTATTTGTTGATTACTTACTAATTATTTTGAGTGATCTAAAAAGGTTAATTATTTTAAAATGGTAAAATAAATTGAATGTTCACTATCACCAAAAATTGGTAGGGTTTTAGTAGAAGTCATTTGTATATGCATATAATATAATTTATATAATTGATGCTTCTTGTTATGTAAATAATAAAAATCTCAGACAACATTTTATGTAGGTACTAATGTACTATATTAAACCCAAATTACAATGCAGAATATATATTAAGTTTTGCTGGTACATATCAGTAAAGTTAAAATTTAATTTAGATAAGAAAATTAAAATAAAAAACACGTTAAATATTATGTACAGTATTCTATTAAAGTAAATAATTTTAAAAAATGATGAAATAATTGAATTTGTATTGTATTAGCACTAACAATTAGTAGTCTTATGGAATACAGTTGTATACACGTGCATTATAATTTATGTTATTGACACGTTTTACAATGTTTAAATATTTAAATGTATTTAAATTTATTTTAAATATAATATGTTTTGATTTTGTTATTTTAGATTTGCTTTACAATTGGTTAACTCAACTTGATAGGATAGCACAAGTAGATCCAGCTAGATGCCCAAACAATTGTGGTAAATTGTATAAAGGTCCATATAGAAAGCGTCATCTCAAACAACATTTAGTATACAATTGTGGTGTTATTCCGAAATTTCAATGCAGTATATGTTTCAAGCGTTTTACTAGAAATGCTCAATTAAAATATCATTTAATTAGAATTCATAAAATAATTACTTAACATCTATGTCATATTAAAAATAATTATAGTTAATTGTCAGTAATCAAAGATTGATAAATACTTATAACATTTAATAGCTATCAAATGGTCTTGATATATTTTATTGTATACTATAATACTAATATTCCTATGATACTTTTGATAATAATTCTTGTTTAATGTAATAATTCAAAATATTATTTTAGTATTATGTACAAAATATGCCTTAATTTATAATTAAATTAAACAATAATATATTAGTATCAACTCATACTTGAAAATAGTACTTAGTATTAAGTATATGTGGTAATTATCATACCATGTTTTGTATATGTTTATTCAAAATAAAACTTTTCATTGAATTGTTAAATTTGTATTTATATTATGTTACAGATGGCATTATTGATATCTTAGCAAACATTTATGAATACCAATATGGGAAAATAGTTAACTACTTAATCTAATCATTTATAAAATCAATCTATTTTTGACTTTTATAGTATTTTAAGTTTCTTAAGTACATGCAGTTTACTCTCCTATATTTTTAATTAACATTTACTACTGTTTTCATTATTTTAGTTTTTATTTAAGGGCCAGCAGTGAAATGAAATAATTTCAATATAAAATTATTTTTTAAAGAATAAATTTATTTATTCTTAATTAACAAATATAAATATAAATTACAAAAGTTACCATTTGGTGTTCAATAAAATAAATAAATCTATTTTTTATAAACTATGCTTACCAAATGACCTCTATTGAAATGTATATATTCTTGTAGTCTCTACGCTCTCATGATTTAATTATTAGTGATTTTTTTTTGTTTATGGGGATTCTTTTAATTAAAGTTTTTTAAAACCATCAAAACTACAAGTCTTCCACCAAAAAATATCCAAGCCGTCAAACAACGCATTTGAAACAAGATTGAATCAATACCCATTAATATGCTGCAAAGAGTAATACAAAATTTCCAATTACAGCTATAAGATAAGATGCATATATTTCAATTTTCAATAAAAGTCATTCGGTAAGCGTATTTTTTTAGAAACAAAGTTTTTTTTTATTGAACACCAAATGGTAACTTTTATACATTATAATTATATTTATTAAAGTAAAAATTAATTAATTCTGTAAAGAATAATTAAATATTGAAATCATCCCATTTCATTGCCGCACCCTATTTAGTTTAAAGTTAACAACAAAGTCTTGCTTTTTAATTTAATAAACTATTTAACATATTAACTGACAAATAATTGGTAATTTCATACTTTAACAGTTAGTATTATAAATATTTTAAATTATAACTAAGTTGTGATGTTTTATTTTATTTTATTTAGGAAATTTTATGTCATATTATATTATATGCCCTCATAATTGTGGTCGATCATATAAAGGTTACTACCACAAGCAACTTTTAAAAAGGCATTTGACATATGAGTGAGGGGTCCATCCAAAATTTCAATGCTCAGTGTGTAAAAAATATTTCACCTGGAAATCAAATATGAGAAATCATAAGATATTAGTTCACGGAATAATTGACCAAATGTATTAAAAAATTACATATATTTGAAATAAAAACAACAATATGGGTTAAACTCATTAATGATATGTGATTATTTAAAATATTTAAATTTTAAAACTATTGTCTAACATATTTATATTTTATTCTTACAAAAAAACTTTCTGATTATAATTATTGTATTTAAGTAATCAACCATTTTCATAGTATCTAATATTATATAATTTTAATAAAATATACTACTATTATGTATAATAATGTTCTATTTGCTTTATTCCTTCCTATCTTTATTATTATTATATTTTTTTTTTTATTATTTTTTTTTTTTATTATTTTTTTTTTAGTATTTATTGTGTTAGTTTTGTTTATTTAAAATAAAAATAAAAAATTAGTAAAAAAAATATTTTCTACGCATAAATCAAGTATTGAGTAATAGGCCATATTATTTTTTTTATTTACATTAATGTGTGCTCTGAACAGGTAAAATAACTAATGAGTTATTAGACTGGTGTGCAACGCCAGATCCAGCAATTTGTCCAAACGGTTGTGGTCACTTCTACAAAGGAATCAACAGAAAAAAATTGTTGCGCAGGCATATGGTCTACGAATGTGGTGTTCCATCTAAATTCAAATGTCCTATTTGTTCCAAACGCTTTACGAGAAAATCAAATATGAAAGTACACGCATTTTCAGTACACCAAACATTTTTGTGACAATAATTCTGAGCCGTTCACAGCAGTTGTTTCATAAATAATTTAACCTTTCAAATAGAAACATAGAAGTAAAGAAATATTTTATAACATTTTAATAATTTCATATTAATTTTGAATATTTTATACATAAATTATATCCAGTATTAGTCATTAGAAAGTATGTATAACCTATTAATTTGTATTTTAATAAGTTACTCATTGTATAATATTTGTTATTGTTATTAGATTAAAATTAAGTTAAATGACATTAATAAAAATTATTGTATATTTGTTAACATAATATTATTTGTTTTTGAAGTCTTGATTAAGTGTTTTAAGTAATAGTGTTCAACTATACCATGCTAAAATTAAAATTAACTGTACATAATTAATAGATAATTTACTGTTGTATTATACTATCTATGTTTTACTAAAAGATATTTTACCAAAATTTGTAAAATACTATTGTTTTCTTCAATATTGCCTACAACATGTTGTTCAATATTATTAAGAATAATGATTTTATTAAAAAAAAATTACATAAATAAATAAAAAAATTAATTTAATTTATATTATAATAAAAATATGTTATTTTATAGGAGTATTTGTACGTTAATTCAAATCATTTTTAATTGATCTTCTAGAAAAGATGAATTTAATCTTAAGAATATTACAATTTGTATTACAAATATTGTAAAATTTATACAAAATATATAACTTTTATATTTTTTGTAATATTAATATTTATCATTCTTAATAATTTACTAACTTATATCATTTATATATTATTATTATTTTTTAGAACTTACAATTGATATGAAGATATATGCAATCAACAATGCAAAAAATCATAAGCAATGTATTATCGTTATTATAATCTAAATAGAAAAGATTGATTACCATCATCAACGATTAATCCATTTCAAGATAAAACTACTTATTTTTTGAAAAAAGTGAACATTTAAAAATCAAGAAAAAAACAATATACTATAAGTCTATAAACATTAAGGTAATAGGATAAAATCATTTGTAACAATGCAATTTTTAATGGAAGACAATGTTACAATTATTAATTGTTATTACTTCTTTTAATGCTTTAATTTATGATTTATTATTTAAAATATTATGTTCATTAGTTTGTAATATATATATATATTATATATATATATAATATATATACATACAAATATATATATATATATATATTGTTATGATTGTGTATTTTGTGACTTTGTGGTTAAATATAAAAATTAAGACGGCAAAATTAAATTTAAAATTTTTCTGTTGTTAAATGAATAATATTAAAATTAAAATTAAAAAGTTTAAGCCAAAGTTCTTAAATAATACTTGTATATCGTTAAGTTATATATAATGAATAACAATGCTAATATACCTATTTATTCAATTTACAAATATATTTATGTTTAAGAATTTAATATTATATATGTAGGTATAACCACTACTACCAAATTTTAATTTTGTCAATAATTAAAAATAATAATTAATGTTTATAATATGTATACAAATATTACAATAGGTATGTTTTTTTAAATTATAATACTAATACCGGTTTGTATTAATAATCACTGAACGTTTAATGAACCAATATTGATTAAATGGTCCCTTAAATATGATTTAGTGGTCAAAATTGATTCATTACATTTTAGTGAATCGTTAAAATAATAAATTTTCTATACAGCTCAGTAGTAATCTGATATAGTATTATAGAGTGACTATAGCTATGGTTTTCCAACTTTGATACACAATATACTCTTCATTAATATTTTACTACACACTGACAATATTAACAACTTTTTCTTTGTATCATTATTTAATTTTTCTAACAATATCTTACGGCACTCAGGTTTGCTAAAGTCTATAGTATAATAATAAATGTATTTTACTCGTCGTGTTATTTTAATAACACCTTATTGATCTGTTTAAAATTCTAACAGTACAGTAACTTTTAAAAGAAGAAAATATTAGTTAGGAGTCTCGTGGCATGGATTTGAGCTCTGATATAATACATTCATCATCTAATTCAAAATATAATTCTGTGTAAAGCATGGTAATCATGATAACTTAAATTTCTAAAATCTGTAGATTATATCTAACCTAATTTTTAAAACATGATTAAAACTATAGGAGCATTTCTCATGTCAAAAAAAATTGGTAATAAATAAAATGATAATTTTTTTAAATAATATCAAAGTAAAACATACATTCAATCCTTTTCTTAAATATGTCATGATAAATTTGTGCATTTTTATGTTAATTTTAATTTTATTTAAGTTAAATTATTAAAGCTATGTTAATTAAAAATTATTTTTAATTTAATGTCATTCACAATACTTAAATTACAGTGACACACAGAGTACAAAGGAAAAAGAATGATTAACTCGTTAAGTTTTTATAAACATACATCTACGGTACAAGTTTTTCTTAAGACTTAAATGTGTACCTAATGTCTAATTTTGAATTAGAAAATACCATATCAGAATAATGTATGAATATTACTTAATATATTTATTATTGTTCTTAATTTTTAAACATGAAAAAATTGGGAGTAAATTTGGTAGAGGTACCTTTATTATTATTCACATTTTTTTCATACAATTTGTTTCTTACTAAATGGATATAATAAGTATGGTTTATAAATAAAATAACTGTTGAAATGTTACATAAATTAACATCATAAAAAATCCTCTCAATAAAGGGACTTTGTCAAATAAATAACAACTACTCTTAAGTTACATAATAGGTTATAATATATTGGATATTTTATGTAGTACTAATTTAAATACATTTTTCTTCTAATAGTTATCTTTTGCTTGTATGCACACTTGTTTGTATTTTACATATAAAACGCATCCACTAACTTTTAAAATAATTTAATTATTATTTTAGGATACTGGTTGGCAAATTTGGATTTCTTTGCAAAAGATGATCCAGCCAAATGTCCAAAAAACTGTGGTCGCAGTTATAAAGGTATACACAGAAAGAAAGTTTTACGGCGTCATTTAGTATATGAATGTGGTGTAGAACGGAAATTCATGTGTAACATTTGTTTTAGACGTTTTTCACAAAAATATTATTTATCTACTCACTTGGGTACTGTACATAAAGTTTAAATAATTAGAAATAATTCTTCTTTGATTTTATTGTAAACATGTTGCTTAGTCATTGAAACAATAGATACATATATATTTTGTTTAACGAGACAACATGTTAATTTTATTCATTTATACTCAACACCCTGTTATCAAGACTGGTTCCACTATAACAAGGTGTAGTGTGAGGATGCACAGAAGAACTGTTTTTTATCAAGCCATGGTATGATCTCTCACTGGACAAAGTATATATATATATATATATACTATAAAATATGAAAATATTAGTATTGTTAATAAATTAATATAACTAGTTGTATTGTACAGATGGGTAAACTTTAGATTTATAGAAAACTAAATCATTGTTATGTCTTAAATAAAATGTATTTTTTGAATGATAATACATTTTCCTACTGGTAAGCTAAGTATCTCATCCAGGATGATTTACAATCACCCGTTTATTTATTTATTTATATATATTGGCTGTGTTATTTAATTAATAATAACTATGTTAATTAACCAAAAATCGACAGAAAGTTGTTATTGATTCTTGAAAATCAGTCAATCATCTTGTGTATACATTTATTTTTTTAGTCATTGCTTCAATATGTGTATTTATAAATACACAGTTTATATTAGGAAGTCAAAAATTGGAGTTTAAAAAAAAAAAATTTAATAAGTAAATAAGGCATTGGTAGGTAGTGGGCTTTAAATTAAAAATGAATCGGGTATTAATAATATCATAAAAATAACAATTCTAAGCAAATATTGTTTCCAATACAAATTATTATAATTTTATCTGAATACTAGGGTTAACAGTTTTTTATAATTTCTTTTCAAATCAATAATTTAAAATAAATATCTTTAATAATTCTATATATCTCTAATAAATAGCCTAATTCCAGTTACTGTTTTTCAATCTAAATATTTAGAATCATTAGATAAAACTTTGAGACTTGAAAATATTACTCTTAAAAATATTCTTTGTAAAAACATACAATATAAAAATGAATATAGCTAATATGTTAAGTATAACCAAAACCTTATTTCCCACAAAATATTTAAAAATAGAGATTTTGAAAATAAAAAAAAATATATATTTGACAAAAGTAGAAAAATTTAGCGTGGTTGTTTTATATCTATGAACACATAGAAGTTGTTTCCTAAAAATCCAAGTACGAGTATAACGATTTTGAAATCTGAAATGTATATTATATAATATTTAATTATCCCTAAGGTATGGATAATATTAACTTTTTGAATTATTCACACAAGCCCTGAATCAAGTTAAATGTATTTTATTTTTTCAGTATATGTAAATAATTATGAATAAAAATAAATATCAATTAGAAAATATTAACTCTATAAGTAATAATTCTTTACATTCATAAAATTTGATATTATTTTTATTTTTTAATGAAGTCATTTAATTTTCAGATTTAAATTAAATTATCAGAATTTTCTAATTGTTTATAAGAACTGTGTTAATATAATATTTATAATGTCATTAATTTTAAACTATATCTTTTATTTATTGTATGGTATATTATTTGCATGATCGTAATCAATACAAGAAAATAATAAAATGCTGCATAACAGTTAGAAGCAAAATGAGTAATTAATTATTCTAATTTATCATTTAAGATAAAATAACTAACTTCATATTGTTCATAAGGCATAACAAATTTGTCAATATGCATTATTGTAATTTATTCTTTGTATATTTGAACTTGACTGTTTTAATTATTAATTGGTATAAACATTTTTAACATGCTCCATATTCTGTACCTTATCTATAAAACTCTCAATGTATTTGTTATAGAAATAAAACCAAATAATACAATATAATATTTTATAAATATTTAGTTATGTTGTAAGTTATACATTTATCATTTATAATTAATGAAAATATTTAAATTAAACAATTTCCAATATATATTATATATTTATTAATGTAAATATTATGTTAATATATTCATTTTAATTTTAAATAATACAAATCTAATAGACTTAATACATTTTAATACATTGTTTTGTATATCATTACTTTATTTTATTTATTTAATGATGATAAATTATGCTTTTAGATTATCACAAAATTACAGAAACCAATTGTCCAAATAAATGTTGTTACAGCTTTAAAGAGGCCCATCAAAAAAGTCTCACATGTGAATTGAAACCATAATTCCAATGTAATCTTTGACAAAAACAATTCAGTCATAAATTAACTATGAAAACATGTTATTTGTGTATTCATAAGTTAATGATTTTTTCCAAATTTCATTTTTATATATTAATTCATTTCTAGGTGTCTCTAATGTGAGACTTCCTATCATGTCATTCCTTAGTCTTAGTTTTTTTTTTACTTCTATAACTATTGTTTATTGTACACATGTATAGATTGTAATATATTCTAATAAAGCCATATTCTTTTTAAAAAAAACAATTAATAATTTAATTAATTATATATCAATTTCTAATAATCATAAATTACTTATAGACTATAACTTTTATTACCTGACGATTTCATAATAATTATTTTTCAAAACACCTATATCAAAACATATGCTGTTATCTATATTATGTATTACTATGAAATGGTAAAAAATATATATATATCCTGGTGTTAAAAAAGTTATAAATGCATTTTCTTTTTACTGGTTTTATATGTAAAAATACTGATACATTTTTATATGTGACGAATTGGGACTTAATTGTAAATCGCTGTTGAGTAAACATATAATTTATATTTAGTCTTATTACATTTAATTATAGATAATTCTGAATTCTAAGGTATATTATCTAATATTTGTATAATATTAAATAATGTTATTGCTTTTATTTAATAGTAAATAATAGATTATTTCAAAACTTGTTTGTAAAATTAATAGTAGTTTTATATTGTTTAGGTGACCAAGAAATAATGAAAACTTATAGGATTAATTGTCCAAATAATTGTGGCCATAGCTTTAGAAATGGACCGTACAGTAAAAAATGTCTCAAAAGGCATATTACCTATGAATGTGGCGTGGAGCGACAATTTCAATGTTATTTTTGTCAAAAACGATTCAGTCAAAAATCAACTATGAAAACACATTGTTTGCTTATACATAAGATAATGATTTAATGAACTATACTAAACATACCTAATCATTTCTTAGTTTTTTTTTTAAAAAATACCAATATCTACAATAGAGCCTCGATAATCTGGTGAATGTGGTCATCCGGGCGGCATATAAATCCATTTGTTTTTTTGAAATGAAAATTAAAAAGTATTACTCAGAAAAAATTACTGACTACCATACTTAAATTATATTATTATAAAGTTTGTTTTATAATTCATTATGTTAAAGTTTTTTTTATTATTTTTGTAATTTAAAAGACAATAAATATAAAGACGGTGGAAATAAAAATAAAAATTTTAGTCATTTGAGTAGGTAATCTTGAAAATTCTGCAGTAATTCGGATGAATCAGTAATCCAGATGATGCTCGGTCTGAATTCGTCTGGACTATTGAGGCTCTACTGTATTTATAATATATCATTTATATGTATGTATTACTTGTAAATGGTGAAAAATATAGATCCTTGTGTAAAGTTACAAATAGAGTATTATATATAATTATAAATGTTGATATGTGACAAGTTGGGACTTAATTGTAAATTATTACTATATGATTAAACTACTACTGTAGTCTGCAATCATTATAATTAACTTTAAGTACACATAGTTTATACTTAGTTGTATTGCATTGAATAATGTTATTGCTTTATTTAATTATAAATTATAGAGTATTTTTAAACTTTTTTCGTAGAATTAAAAACAGTCATATATTTTATAGGTGTTCAAGAAACAAAACAAACTTATAGAATGCATTGTCCAAAAGATTGTGGGCATAGCTATGTAGGAGCTTACAGAAAACAAAATCTCAAGAGACATTTATTATTTGAATGTGGAGTGGAACCTCAATTTCAATGCAATATTTGTCAAAGACGATTTCGTTACAAATCTTCTATGAATACACACATTCTAATCGTTCATAAATTATGTCCTTAATTTTATTAATTTATAATAATGAAAAAAAAACTTGTATGTATTTTGTTATAGCAATTAAATAATAATAAAAGCATATAATATATTTATATTTATAAATGTATCTGTACCTAATTATTATATGTATGTATTAATCGGAAATGGTCTTAATTAAAGATGCTTATATGATTTAGTCTTATACCTCTTTTTTCACATATGTAGATACATTATAACACGCTACAAATTTAATAGTAAAAGTCTGCTTGATATGTTATAACTATATTTAAATTAAAGAACATACACATTATACTTATTGTTATTGTTTTCTTTTTTGTACAGTTGACCAATCTGATTCAATGGTATATTTTGATGAACAACAAGTGCATTTTCCATGCGTAGTAGATAGAAACGAAAAGGGGAGAAAAAAACTTCGAAGATGCCAATTATGCGCATTGTCTGGACGAGGTCGAAAACGAACACATGTATTTTGTGCAGCATGTCCTGGACAACCGGGTCTCTGTGTTGATACATGTTTTAAGGAATATCACAAATAATAGTACTATATAATAATTTTATGACAATTACATGTATTCCAATTCTTTTATTTTTTTAAATATTTTTTTTTGAGACCATAGCATATTAAACTAAATGCCTTTAAGGTTATTTAATATTTTATTTTGTCAAGTGTTCTGTTATGGCATAGCATATAAATCTAGTTTTTTTTTTTACAGGAAACAGATTTTATGGTTTTATAAAATCTTTTATTTTTAACATTCCTTATACCTTTATATATATATACAGGCTTGCATATGTATGATTTATTAATAATTATGATAATGAATAAACAAATATTTTATGTTTTATATTATTATTTTTTGCTTTCTGTATAGGGTGTACCTTTATTCTATTTTCATAAGTTATATCAAGTAATTTAACTTATTTACATTTACTACATTTTACTAGGACTGTGTATTTTTATATCTTACAATAATTCAGGTATGAATAATTATTTTAAATTTATTTGGTCAGTTATGATTTCATATTTTTGTTATCAAGAATTGTTGTTATTTATACTTCAATATTTAAAAAAAAAGTTAAATATTTAATAACTCACCTTACATACTTATTATTATTTTGTTTTGATTCAGTATAAATTTTCTTCATATAATTATTATGATAATTGATAACTTTAATTAAAAGATTAAACATTGTGTCAAACCAATCCAAAGGTATTTTAATTTTCACACGCTTCAACAACATCTAAAAAGCTTTTACCAATTGTTACATTTATGCAACGTTTAGTCGTATATATGTAATCTTAACGCTTTTTATATACCCTCTACATTAAGGTAAAAATAAATAGGAAATGGTTGTACATAATTTTGCTTTCAATATTTGGTATAGACATTTTTTTTTCTAACTTTTTTTTTTATTCTTCTAGTGAAACGTCTCGCGATTTTAGATGTGATTCATAGATCAAGTAACTTCAACTTACATTATCCACGCATAGTGGAAAAAAACCTAAAAGGTCAAAAGAAACGACGTCGTTGTATACTGTGTTCATCTCGAGGTTTAGGACAGAAACGCACTGATGTGTATTGTTCCGTTTGCCCGGGAAAACCGGCATTGTGTCCTGGAACTTGTTTTATAACTTATCACGCAACCAGACTTTAAAATGTTAATCATTCATCAATCAACTTATTATTAAACTTCTCTTGTTGTTAAAAATTACCAATGTTTATAGGTACAATTGTTGTTGAAATATATTCCAAAAAAGTAACATTATATAAATCATAGTTCTTAAAAATATTTTATTTTTTTTTGTATTCATTATTATTCTTAGATGTACAGCATTTATTATTATAAAAACTATGTTATAAAAATCAAACACTAATTCCTATTTGTATTGGCTTCATAGGCGCAACTAGGGGGGGGGGGGCTAAGCCCACCCAGTTTTTTATGTTAGTGTTAATAATCAATATTAGTGGTGTCAAAACCTTTTGGGGGCAAAGCCTTCAAGGGTCACTGATATCAATTTAGCCTACCCAGTAATAGAACTCTAGTTGCGCCTATGATTGGCCTCTAACTGGTGTGTATAGACTATAGAAGTGTAGGTAATTATAATAATTTTTTTATCGTTTAAAATCAATATACAATTTTTATTGTCTAATTAATACGATTTTGAACGAATTTATAAGTCTTATTTACAGGTAAGATGAGATTCAATTTCTTCATCTTATGTATATTGTTGTTTGATTAAAAAATCATCCAAGTTACTTAATTTGTAATTTATTGTAGCAGCTTGTACATGTTATAATGACTAGTGTATTAAATGATCTTTATTTTTTAGGTATATTGTATTTATCTTATTTTTATAAATATAAAATATGTTATCTATATCAACTAACAAAATTAATAAGTACCTGATAAATCAATGTTGTATACTTGTATGTATATTGTATGTTTATATTTGAGTGTTTTATGCTTAATCTTCCTTATGTTATGTGTTAACAATTTAACATACAAACAACATAAAACTTTGATAATGTAATTTTCTAAATTCGCTTTATACGATTAATACATATAATATATATGTATTACATAGATTCATTAAATTTTTAAGCTACCGATTTTCTGATCCAGTTTAATATTGTCCAAACAAATGTGGTCGCTGCTACAAAAGAGCAGGAAGAAGAAGAAATCTTAACAGACTCATCAATTACGAATATTAAATGTAGCATACCAAAAATAAATCGAATGTATTTATTGTTGGAAATGTATTGCACAAAAATATGATCTTAAGATACACCAAATTTTGGTCCACAAAGTCATTAAAAAATAATAAGTTTATACTTAATGATTGTAGTTCTGTATGGTATATAATTATAATTTATAAGCAATAAGCGTTTGCGGTTACTTTTTATTTTTATAAATTTAATATACGATCATATATACCTAGGAGGCGCATACAATAAAAACAGCTTAATCTACAAAACCTGAAAAATGTATTATGTAATATTTATTGGAATCTGAAAATAGTTATTAGTGGTGATGATTTCAATGCCAAAACAAATTATGTTTTGCCATCTATCGGACATTTTTAGATTCTGAACGGAATGATGTATGTATTGATTTTACAATGATGTGTGTGTGTTTTTTTTTTGTGTCTTGTCATCACGTTTTGGAGTAGTAATAGTTTTTTGATTTTTGACTTCAGCCCCTCTTTGAAAAGAAAATTGAATCTAGTTGATACTTCGAGAGGTTAAAATTAAAATGTCCAGTAGTTTTCAAAAGCGTCAGGAAGAACCCTGAAAAAGTAACGGAAAACGGGAATTTTTATGCATAAATTTTTATTAATTTTTAATAAGTAAAACCTCGATTAGACAGAATCACTTGGGACAAGGCAATTTTTCCGTGTTAACAGGATTTCCGTTTTGACGGGGTTCAAAAAAATGAAATTTGAAAAAAAGCACAAAAGAAATTTTTCGTATTACCAGGATTTCCATTTTACCGAAGTCTTATCGAGGTTTTACTGTACTATGAATTTGTTAATGATATAAGATTGTTTAATTCTATACGTCTACAATTAGGTAATACATTATTATATTTTCGCAACTATTATGTTCCGAAAGTATGACGCGCCTACGCGGGACAAAATCCATACCATCGAATCTTCCGAATTCCGATAGATACCTGTACCATGGTTTCGGCTACAACTTTACGGTCGCCGCGCGCCGGTGCGAACCATAGAGTAATATTACTCATACGCGAATACATTACGTTGATAAAATACGACGTGAAGTTCTAAACGCTATTTCAGACGACCTTGTACCAGCGCGGCCATAGTATAATGAATACATTTCATCATTCTGATTGATGAATGGTAAAATCATGAGGCCTAGAGATGTCTCTAGCCTTCATGTGTAGAATTTTACTAGAATATATTAAATTTTAAATATAATGTTTTTTCTATTCTGTGACATACGCCGGCGCGCAGCCTGATTTTGATCGAACAAACCGTTATTTCGATAGCATATACCCATCGCGTATGTGTAATAATAAACAATTAATAATTATTGTGCAATTTGCAGTGCCAACGGATGATTTTTGGTTAGACAAGAATCTAATGTCTTGTATTTACTATTTTTGCTCATCTGGTCCGACGAAACGCTTCACCTGTTTCCCGAAGGCGGCGCGTCAAGGTAAGACGCACAGAAGTCACTATGCTTTAGTGAGCTTTACAAATATTTAAATATATTTTATACATAATATTATTGACAGACCCCTCGTATGAATATATAGCTTTATTCATACATCCTTTGTAGGTATAATAGCATTGATTATAGAATAGGCTATTCTATAATCAATGATAATAGGTAGGTACCGTACTTAGTATATACAGTTATAATTTATAATGGGTCTATAATCTATATTGTACCTACGTCCTACATATTATATATGTGTATGGCAGTGAATGTTGACAGTCACCGGTGTATGTTGACATTTACCGATCATTTTAGTGAATGTTATCAATTTTTACAAATATCTCAGAATGTAGACTTTTACCAGTGTTTGTTGATAAACGCAATAGTT
The DNA here is from genome assembly GCF_020882245.1 of Rhopalosiphum padi. Classification (NCBI taxonomy): domain Eukaryota; kingdom Metazoa; phylum Arthropoda; class Insecta; order Hemiptera; family Aphididae; genus Rhopalosiphum; species Rhopalosiphum padi. The sequence goes on along the minus strand of NC_083598.1, from coordinate 91,408,792 downwards.
AATAGTTATTTACTGAATGTTGACATGCCTGACATACATGATACATAATATATATTTGATATATATAATCAAATATATAGGTAATGAATTCATAAATAAATATACTAGTAGTTTAACAAATTAATTTTTTAAGTTATATTTATTACAACACGGTTAACTATCGTGGTATTTACTGTTACAGAGTATTCCCCCATTCTTATACAGTTACATTTGTTTGTATTATATTTTTTTACAATATAGGTATTTTTGAATTGGTTCCACAATTCGTTCATCATTCTGGTTCGCCCTCTATGACCAGTTTTTATATGAACTTCGAGTAGTTCTTCGTTGTTTACATAATGAATAGTTTTAGTTTCAACGGACGATTAGTTTATCCATAATACCATTCGGATTATCTCATGCCATAACATTATACTAACGTTAAAACGTTTCCAACGAATATTGTGACTGGACAATAACGTCTTAATTCTATAAAATAATAAGAAAATACCTTTTAGTATAGTGATTTACATCGTGCTTCATGTGTGGTCACTGGTCAACATTTGTCAACATTCACTACGATTTTTGGTTAAATTCGACATACACTGGTGACTGTCAACATTTGCCTACTGCGGTCATACACCTTAACATATATATATATACCTAAGTCACTGGTTAGGGATAATAAATTGGTAAAATATCAGAAATAATTCTTGATTTACGTGGTTTAGGACGAAAATACTTGTAACATCCTTTAGTTATTATACCTATATCTACCTATAACAGGATATAACAAAAGTTTTATTTTTATAAAATGTTATAATATAGGTAAAGCAAATAAAATAATTTTAGTGTGGACTTGAAATAACTTGTTTTTTTAATTATTAATCTATAATTCATCATTCGTAATTTATTGATATTTATCTAAATTTGCTTTTTAATTTATTAAAATAAGAATAAACAGATAGAAGTTTAATAGAACCACAAAACTTTGATTTTTCGTAAACCAATTTAAACAATTATTTCCTATTCTTAATCAGTTAAAGTAGTTAAACACAATAAAAATATAAATTAATCCTTTGTAAATAAAATAACCTAAGCTTTAAAATAAATTAAAAATACAGTAAACAACGTCTGAATCCGAAACGTCTGGATTGGTTCCCAGTTTGTTAAAAAGGATGTATCTGAATTGGTTCCCTGGTTGTTACGAAGGGTATATCCTAGTTGGTTCCCGGGTGACGGGTCAAAGCATTTTCAGTTTCCCTCCTCATTTTATACAGACTTAGGACTGTCCACATAATATTATGCAGGTTAAAAATAATCATTTTTTGCCACTTATTTTTATATTTTTTTTCTTCGTAAGTATTGTATATTATTCAGATAAAAATGTATAACAAACATTTTTTATAAACCATATAGGTAATCTATTTATTTCATTATTTTTATATTTGTCCATTTCTGTTTTTATGTATATTTCCTCATTTTTAGATTTAAGATTTTTCTGTTTTTCTGTACTTCACAATTTTACATATATTTCAATCTGGAGTTTTAGATTATACTACCCGTTTTTTGAAAGTTTTTTTCAGGAAACAATTCGGATGCAGTCGTACATACTACATATTACATAGGGGTGGATATAAGACCTATAGGCGAGGCCGCGAGGGGGCGCGAGGGCTATAAATAAAAATTAAATGATAAACTTTATATTTAATATTTTAAGTATTATAAATATTGTCATGTATTACAGCTTTTTAAATTGATATAAAACGCTAAATAGTCTGAAATAATATTTAATAAGGTAGAAGGAACAATTTGTATACGAGTAATAATAAGTATAAGTACCACTAGTACCAGTATCATTGCAATTATATTACCGTCAGCGTTAGATAGGCAAGATAGGTATCGAGCCTATAAAATTTTAAGATTTTTAACCCTTATAATTATAGCTAGAACTTCAATTAAAGTATGTTTTCTTAGAGTATATTTGTACTATAGTTTATCATGATCACTAAAAAATAAAATTAACAAACACTCATAACCGGCTAATATTTTGAAAGGCCCACTGAAATTGTACTGATCGCTCGCCGGCCTAATTCTGGTCTGATAACCATGAATATTTTCCTATGAACTGATATACAAAAACTTTTAGCGCATAAAAAAGCTATTTAAGGTTAAAGAATCTTTTTAAAAAATGTAAATAGTATAACGTATTTATAATTATGGTATAACGGAAAAGAAAACGGACTCGTAAGCGATGTACCCTAATTTTCGTTTTTTTTTAGGTCATTGTTATTATAAGAGATCTCTAAAAAATACTTATACACATTATTTATATATTTGTTTATTATATTTTTTATTTTAATATTTAACTATTAATTAGAAATTTATAACTCCCTCCTAGTCCATATCTCCAACACAAGCTAAGCTTAAAGGAGATATGTCAAAATTTATTAATGCAATATCTATTTTGTAGTATTATGCATGATTTTTTTAATAATAATAAAAAAACACCGTTTATACACATTATATAATTCTATTAAATATCAATTTATATAAAAGCGAAAGCATGTTGCTTAAAATATTATTATTAAAGAGAAAAAATACTAATAAATAATTTATAAAAATGTATTTAAAGAAAAGGTTATTATGAGACAAAATTGTATTATTATTACTATATAAATAGGTATGTAATTAGTCACAAAAAGTTGCTTTCATGTAATTTAAAAAATCATCGATAATTAAATCCTTTGAATTTTGATGATATATATAAAAATTCGATGTGCCCGGTTATGGACTCCCGTTTTTGGATCTATAAATGTGGCTCTTATAGTTATTTCTTAAAACAACGAATTATGTATATCATACAAATTATGTAATATAATTTACAACATCGTTATTACTGTAATGGTCAATATTGTAGTACTATCGTTTATTCATATTACGCGATTGGTTGTAATATCATGAAATATAGTTTGTGATATTATAGGATGCCAGACCATTTTCGCTTAAATTTAATACCCATAATAATGACCCACTCGACACCTAACATTCAACATATACGCAGATCAGTCCCACTGGGTAATCGTAAGTTCCTACGGCTATACATGAATTGCGTCTCGAAATAAAAGCAGTTGATAAATGGGGTACACGAACTGCATCCCTTTTTTAAAATGTCTAGTAAAGTTGATTCAAAATTTGTGGATGAAACTTTTAAAAGTTGACCAAAATTGCTTACACAGTTTTTTACTTTCAAGTGACTTATACTAAAGCATTTACATATCTCAAATTTGAATTTCTAAAAAATAATATCAATTTTTCACATAAAATAATATTTGCGATTTTGAAAAAGAAATTCACTTATCATTATTAATCGTGTGGCCATCGGTTCGAATGAAAGAATACAGATTTCATTGAGGTCAAAGTTGGTGGAGGAAAATTCAAACAGTTGGTTTAAGTCAAGAATAAAAAAAAAGGTTAGGTTTTCCACTCTAGTTTTTACCAGTTTTTTAATTTTATATTTTTAACTTTTTTTATTTTTAAATATTATATTACACTCTCGTGATTTAAACGTAAAACATTTTCATTTTACTTACTTCTAATTGCATAACAACGACAAAAACCGATATTTTTAAACTACCGATAGTCATAATTTGCTATTGACAGTCTGTCTAAAATGGAAGTAAAATAATTTTTTTACGTTAAAACGTAATTCGTGTCAGTGCTCCCCCCCCCCCCCCCCGAAATGAAAAACACAATTATAAATGTATAGTATTATAGTGTGTCTCCTCCCTCCTTTTCCCCCAAAATAATCCAAATATATAATCTACCCCCTCCGAAATAAAAACCTATATACGCCACTGATTCGTGTAGTCATTAAATATGGTTGTACGCAATTATAGATTATAATTTTTAGAAGTTATAAACATATATGACATAAGGGGCTAACTTAAAAAAATTGGAGCTGAGCGAGAAAATTTTTTTTAATATACACATTTTATTAGTGAGGTTACCCATAAATATATTATTTACCAATACACCACTGTTCATAGCAATTATAGCACGCTTCGAAAATAATACGATTTTGTTCGTAAACACATTTAACGTCTAAATCAGAATTCTGTTTTACCACTTATAATTAATAATGTAGTATAATAAAATAATTATTTTAATATTCAAATGTAAAACAAATTTAAACTTATAGTAATGTATGATATTTTAGAGCTAAATCAATAGTAACAATTATACTTAGTATTCGGCTTTCATTTACCTATGCCTTTTTCCAATTTCCCTATTATACTCCATAAGTAAGCAATGTATACTTAATAAAAAATTAACTTCAAAAACCAATGAACAAACCTGTGATAATATTAAGACCAATTCTTGTTGTCAAAATGTATTAATAACATCTTATTATTTATTACAAACTTTAATTTCTTACACCAATTTTAATAATTATTCAATAGCTAACACAAGTATATTATTTAAGGGGCCTGCCTAGGTTAGCCTATTGACTAATTATTGTTATTATATGATGTCTATTTTTATGTCATTTTGATTGATGTGCATCTTATATTTATCCTCGTATTTATCATAATTCATAATATGCATCAATTGCTTATAGTTAGTATTTCAGTAGCTACTCATTTGGATTTAAAATGTTTAAATTAATATTTGTATCAACATTTCAAAAATATCATCTGCTAAACAACATATTGGAATAAAATATAATTATCATTTAAAATAAGTTGGTTTTGCTACAGAATAATCCTTAACTGGTGTAAAAGTATACTTGAAAATATGTTTCTTAAGTTAATTTAAGGACTCCCAAATTAAATTTGAATCAATTTATTATTAAAGAAAAAATGAGAATGAGCATGCTTTATTTCTAATTATGTAATGCAAAAATAATTCTTTTATAGTTTAGCATATTTGAAACATTTATTTTATTGAGATTTAAGAACACAATATTTTTTTTTCAGAATTCATAGATTTTTCATTAGATCCAACTGAATGTCCAAATATGTGTGGCAGATCATACAGAGGCAAATTTCGAAAATCTAGTCTCAGAAGACATCTTATTTATGAATGCGGAGTTGATCCTCAATTTAAGTGCCCTGTGTGTCTAAAACGATTTACTGATAAGGGCAGTATGAAAAGACATGCATTAAACATTCACTTTATTAATAGGAGTTAATATTAAATCAATATTTCAGTATACTGTGTATAAAACTGTATAATACTGTGTTGAAGTTTCCAACAAATATATAAGTATGTTTAAATTTTTAGATAATGCACTTTTTGGCCTTATAAATAGTGCTGTTGCTTTTAAAAAAAAAATTTAAAAATGTATACAATATTAACATATATTTTTTATAAAATTGTTTCTTATTATAAATATAATCTGGTTAATATCATAATTATTAAATTGATAAAGTTTTACCATGTTTTAATGTTACATTTTAAGTTTTACTTTTCTAAATGTTGATATTTTTCCAAAAATGCTGCAGTATTATATACATTTTTCTATGTTTAGACATAAATAATAAAATAAAGATACTGATTAATTTATTGGATTAAATTAAATAAACTGTTATTCTATTCTTTTTCATAATAAAATAGTTAAGAGGCTAATAAATAATTCTGATATTCACTGAAATGTAAAGCAAATTCTGATAAACCTTTAGTCTTATAGTATTTTAGCATTGTATTTGCTTGTTATATTCTATAATATTATATCAGTATTCAGTAATATATCATAATATTTACAAAAAATGTATTTTATTATTTTTGTAACTATTTACATAAATTGTCTTACAAATGAATATGTATGTATGTATGTATGTATGTATGTATGTATGTATTTGCTTAAAATTGAAAATATATCTTAAATTTTTTATCTAATTTATCGTTTATATTTTCAGAACATATGTTACCAGATCCTCTATACTGTCAGAACAATTGTGGTCGATATTATACAGGGAAAAAACGTAAATCAAGTTTAAAGAGACACATAACATATGAATGTGGTATTGATCCTAAGTTTAAATGTATATATTGTCCAAGACGTTTTACAGTAAAAACAAACATGAAAAGACATGTTCTTTTAATTCATAAAATCATTGAATATGTTTAAGTATTTGATACACTAAAACAATTTTTTATAAAAATATTCAAAAATTATTATATACTATAGAAATTTAAAAATTATGAATATAAATAAATCTCCCAAAATGTATTTATAACTTGATACTTTGGAAATGAATAATATCCATGTTTAGATTTGTATAGTTTTAGATTCAAAATCCTATTTTAATTTATAAAAAATCGCACTTAGGATTTATGGTGCTGATTTAAAAATATAGTATTATAATATTACTTACATATATTATACTGTTAACATTATAAATAATTTAAAGTTTATCATTAATTTACTATGACTAATCAACTGTTATTTTTTACCATTTCTTATTTATTTATTTAGATTAACTGATTATATTTTAATTATTAAGTAGAGTATAGATTGTTTGTTTATAATATGTACATAATATTATATCTTCAGATAGAGTATTTAAGAAACATTTTGAGATTGTTACATTGTTACATTTTAAAATTTTGTGTCAGTGATGTTATTTATTTATTAAAAATAAACTTAATTACATAGTGCCATAGAGGTATAACTTAAAAAATTAAACATAATTTTGTTATTGAATATCTTTTAAAGATAAGATGAAACCTAATTGCAAATATTTATTATTGCATTTATCAGTGTTTTCTTTAATTATTTTATTATTATTTAAAGCAAATTATTAAAAAATTAAATTGTTTTAATAAGTTAATTTGTTAATTAGTTATATATTTGTTTTTCATTACTAGGGTTTGGATTTGAAACCAAATTATAATATATTATGAAAAGAATTGTTCCATATTATTTTTTTTCTATTTAAGATAAAACAAATTACATATTGCATTATTTTTCTCCTTATAAATGCCTTTTTGTTTTGTTGTTTTATTCACATCCAGTGCTTTTTTTATTTTTTTTATTGCTTCAAAATCTGAACCCTATTTATCAATACTAATTATAATATAATACTTGATTTTTTTTTATTTAGTCTATTATTAAATATGATATATATTATAATTAATATATATGTGGGTTAATAATTTAAACACTAAAAACACTAATCTATTCTTTGCAGATTTTTATGCTGGTCAAAGATTTAAATGTCCAAATGAATGTGGTAAATCATACAAGAATAAGTACACTCTTAAGCGGCATATATTTTATGAATGTGGCGGTAAAAGAACATTTTCTTGTGAACTGTGCAGTAGAAAATTTTCACAGAACACTAATCTGAAGTCACACTTAGCATTAATACATCAAGTTATATCTTAATTGTTATTATATTTTTTTTTTTTTTTTTAAATATAGTTGAGTATGAAACACTATAATTTAAAATCATTATATATAAAAAGATGTTAACATACTGTTGATTTTCCTCTAGTCTATGCACAAAAAAGAAAATGTAATCATATAAATTAATTTTTTTTATGTTTTTTTTAGTTTTGAGTTAAATCACCTATTTTAAAAATTATATAGAATAATAAAACATTAATTTGTCCAAAAAAATCAAGTAATAATAAAATATAAAACTGCTACCTACGTCAAACCTTCAAAAATATTATCATTTATCATTTATATTGTTTATAATAAGCGATTTCATTTTGAAATTATTCTAAAAAATATATATAATAAAATTGAATTAAAACAAAAGCTACAGTGATTAGTGAATTGTTGTTCTTTTACATAGTAGTTTAGCTTATTGAACTCACAGTTAATTCATTTATTTATCTATTGTACTAAAATAAACTGATCTCGATTTGCTCATACATTATCACTGTACCACATTCAAAAAAATGTATTTATTAAACTTACTATACCCAATGGCTTATTTTTCTATTTTTTTTCTAGTGCTATTCATAATTACTGAAGTATTGCAAAATATTGTTGACAAATGACAAAAACTGCTTTAAAAATTGAATAATGCAATGTTATCTTTAAAAAGTATATATGGATTAGCTATGTTATCAATCAATCTAAACTCTAAAGGATTGCATTTAAAGTAATCAAGTAGTGGACAAATTTACAGTATAAAAAGACATCTAACTTTAATTTTGTGAGATTAAGGTTTTTAAAATTAAATATTTCTATAACAATATATGGTAAAACAAGATTAATTAAGCTGATATGAGAAATTACTCAGTTAATTTAAGTATTAAATTTATTTGAATTTATTTAATCAAATTGTTTATACTTTACTTACTACCTTTCATAATAATAATTACAAATTTTAGTAGCAGTCAAGGTTTTAGGACTGGCAAGGGAGGCAAAGTGGTAATCGCTTGCTAGGCCCTCGATAGTGTCATATTAATATAAATTATAAATTTTCATGTATAAAATGTAATATTAAAATATAATAGTAAAACACCATTAATTTACTATTAGGTATTAGAATATCTAAATATGTAATAATGTTGTCAGCACTATTAACTAAAAATAGTTGAAATGTGATAATAATATATTGTTGTGGCTGACATGTTATGACAAATTTTGAATATTTTTATACAAATATATTTAAATTTAAACTAAGGCTGTTTTCTGATATCAAGATATTGAGTAGAAATATTACTATCTGTTATAGATAAGTTATAATACATTAAAATATCTTTTTTTCAGGACTTAATTATTTTGTCCATTGAAATTTGAAAGAAATGGAGAAATGTCTGTTAAATTAGATTTTTCTATATTAGGATAATTAATAAAGTAGGTTCTGCTTAAATGATTTCTGATAATGCAAATACAATTACAAATAATATATAAAATTGTGATATTGTACATTAGTAAAAACTATTCAAAACATTGAAAATCTATTTATTATAAATATTTAATTTAAGTTTAATTCAAATTTGGTTTTCAGGGTATGATTATGATCAATCAAAGAAAACTCGTTACTTTTGTCCTAACAATTGTGGTAAAAGTTATAAATTTTCTAACACTTTAAACCGACATGTGAAATATGAATGTGGAGATTTACGTAAATTCAATTGTCCATGCTGTTCAAAGGCTTTTAAACAAAAATCAGCTATGCAAGGACATGCAGCTACTATACATAAATGTCTTATTAAGTAAATTAATATATAAGTGTAATATATATATATATATATAACTAAAGTAGATATTATTTTTTAGTATATTTAACTAATTATTATCAATGTATGTGCAATACTGTAAAAATCATATACATTTTTTATTTGTATATTTTTAGAATATAATGTTAAAATTTTGATCAAATTAAACTATAATATATTAATATATATAATTTTATTGGATCATAATGTCTAAAAAAAATAGTATAATAATAATAAAAAAATAAAAACATAATATTATAAGAAGATATATAGTGCTATAGTTGAGTTGAACTGATTACTTTTAAATCAGCTGATACACATTTACTGATTTATACATGTAACAATGTGTAACCACTAATTTGTGCTTTGTGGAAAATCTAGCTTCTATATCATGAATAATACTACTTAAAGTTTGTTATTGTGAATTAAAAATTTGCTATTAAAAATGGATTAAACTTAAGGTTAGAAATTATTATTTATTTCATACAATATCTATATAAATATGTAATATTTAATTTAAATTAATAAAAATGTAAGTGCTAAATTACAAACTAATTCTTTTATAAGAGTACCAATTACCGTGTATTATTTTTTTTATTGTTATTTTAATTATGTTATAATTATTAAAAAGAGTTCCAATTGCTAAGTATTAAATAAGTATTTTAATCAAAGTGATTCATCTCAAGTTACTATAACTAGTATAAAATCATTTTACTGTGCTTTGGTTTATTAATTTTAATATTTTGTATATCTGAAAAACATTTATTATAGCATACTGTACCCTATTAGTAGTGACTATTTACAAAGTTATAAAATAAAGTACTGTATAAGTATTAATTTAATTCTTTTTTTTTTCAGGAGTGAATCAATTTTATCATTGTCCCTCCATATCATGCAACCGTGTTTATAAATATAAGAAGAGCTTAAATAAACATCTAAAATTTGAATGTGGAGGACAAAGACAATTTCAATGTCATTTATGTTATAAAAATTTTGCACAAAAAGTCACTTGGAAATCTCATTTAGCTATGATTCATAAATTTATTGCATTTAATTAAATACATATTATGTCAAGAAACAAAATTATTTTTATGTTTCCAACATTATGATTATATTATTTTAATCTTAAAGTATAAACTATAATATCTAATATCTATTTCAAATCATAAGCATACTATTACTGTTAAGTTACTCTATATAAATATTTATGATTGTATGTGTAGGTATAATACATTTTAAAATTATATTTATTGAATAAAATTTAAAAAGAGTTAATATCCAAATCAAATAACTATAATTTTTATACTGTAAACTAAAACTATTACCATTAGCTGTATAATAAAATAATATTATGAAAGTGATATATTCAGATTAAAGATGTTAATAATATGTTTATTATATTCATTTAATATTTGCTTAATTTTTATCTATAGTTTCTGCAAATAAAATCAATCCATGAAATTTTATCATTAATAATCTATTTTTTTATAGAACAGAATAAATTATTCTAAGTAGGTATAAAACATTTAAAAAAAAAAAGAAAAATAATAATAATTTATGTGTGAGTTATTTACGTAATTAGATATATTATTAGGGCTCTGAAGTTGATGACCTTAAAAACAATAAAAAATTACCTTAAAAAAATACAAATAAATTTTTTTTTAAATTGTACTTTATTTTACTATTAAATACTATATACATTTATCAAAGCTTACAAATTACTCAAAATATGACATAAAAATTACAAAAAATTAATAATATTCAATACAACACGACAACAACGACTGTAATCGGTAAGATAAAATTGGATAGGTACTAATCTTAGTCCGTGGTAATTTCAAAGTTCTAAGTAAGTTATCGGCATAATGATAAGAAGTGAACTAATATGAACTAAGTAAAAATGACTAAAAATGTGGGAAAATGACCTAAAAATGTCAAAAAATGACTTAAATAGTAATAAACACAAAAAAATGCAAAATAAAAATTAGTTGTTCAGATTCACATGCTAATAAAACACATTTGTGGCCAGGAGAGCATCGTCTAAAAAGTTCCAAAAAAAAAAAATGTAAAATGCATCAATTTCCGAGCCCTATATATTATATATTATTATTTATTTTTAGTATTCTGCTTTTTTTATAATTATATAGACATATAGTATGTATATTAAACAGTTTAGATGCATAGATAAAGTTTAATTTGTTTATAAAGTAACAAAATGACAAACCTACTGTAAATATTTTTTTCCAGAAACGATTCAATATTATAATTGTCCTACTATATCATGCAATCGTGTATATAAATTGAAGACAAGCTTAAATAATCATCTAAAATTTGAATGTGGAGGACAAAGACGATTTCAATGTCATATATGTTATAAAAATTTTGCACAAAAAGTCACTTTGAAAAATCATTTAGCTATAATCCATAAAGTTATTGGATGAAATAAAATAAAATTTAATACATATTATGTTAAGAAACAAAAATATTTATATGTTTCTAATATTACAATTATATTTTAATCTTATTTTTCATATCACCTGAATTGTATAAACTAGAATATCTGATACATATTTTAAGTTGTAAGTATTATATTACTGATAAGAAGAGGCAAAGCATCAAAGGAGACAATAAAATAACGTCTACACTCTACCTTTTTTAGAATAAATAATGTTGTTTTATTATATTTTAATAATTTTTTAGGTAAACCGGTGAAAATTAATATTGCATTGTGGCCCATAGTTTACTGTTCATGTTTTTATTTTATTTTTAAGTAATCATTATTGTGGTTGGTTTTTAATTTATGAATTGTTTATTTCTGATGTGGTATTGTCTAAATATAAGTATTAATAATATTATCATTATACCTGATTTATATCCTTTTCCAATGCCTTCTTGTACTGCTGTTATGTGTTTAAGTTAAAAATTGCATATGATCATAATATAAGTGTAATTATTTTTATGTATTCGCAGTGAATATAAATATTTAATATTTTAAGAATAAATAATAAAATAATTGGTTTCTTTCACTATACATACATATCCCTGTATAATAAAATATATTATTTTCAATTATATTTCTTTTCACTTTTATATCTCTGTGTGGTATATATATTTTATTTAACATTAAATAAAAATTGTAAATAGAAAATTATTTTTATTAATTCCAATATATTTTTTTAGGATCTAAATCAAAAAAAACTAGCAATTACACATGCCCAAATAAATCATGTAACAAAATCTACAAGTCCAAAGGTAGTTACTTCAATCATGTGAATTATGAATGTGGTGGTCGCAAGCAATTTGAATGTTGGCTATGCAATAAGAAATTTAGCCAAAAGGGCACTTTAAAAAGTCACCTTGGTATCATTCATAGTTATTTGTGTGATACAATATGATTGATAATTATAAATTCTATCATATTTTTATTATATACGTAATTTTATGTAATCCTAACTACCTATACTTATAAGTATATTAATAACCCCCAAAAACCTAAACTAATTCATTTTTCAAATATATATTATTTTAAGTAAATAAATATACTAATTTATATGTGAAAATTGCTTAATATGTTATATGTTATGTTTATTTTCATTAATATTTCCTATTGTGTTTCATTAAGTATCAAATTTTTTTGGATAATGTTGCATTTATTTATAATCTAATAAATTATTGAAAATATAATTCTTTACTCTTTTCTTTAACCTAGCTACTTCAGAATACACTTGATTTTAATGTCATCGTATTGTTATTTTGTTTCATTAGTCATTACATTTTTACAAGTAATGAAATAATTGTAGAATAATGTTGTTCTTTTTTATATAATATAATAATGATAATAATTATATATTTGTATGGTATTAAATAGAATAAAATCTATTGGATATCATACTCAACTATTTAATGTTAACCATTCAATGAAATAAACAACATTATTAGTAGATATAAAATTATATCAGTTATAGCGTATCAGATTCTACTTTCTGAAATTGTTAATATCCTTATTACAATTTATTATTATAATCCTAATTATTACCTATATTTTTATTCCTAATATTTTTAAATTGTTCAAAGGTGGCTCATATATATATATATCAATAATTGTTTTAAGCCTGTTATTTTTAAAAGGCAACTTATCTTTTATCACCAGCACATCATGTACACAGAATAGATATAATTTAAACATATATTTATACACATACAACATACGTATGTAGGTAACTTCCTTTATATCATAATATCATATCAATAACTATAATATTAGCTTTCCAATGCATTATGAACACGGTCAGCACACTATTATTATTATTAATTATTATTATTATTTAGTATAGTATTGTTATGTATACATTTTTAATTAATTGTTTAACATTTAGGTCTCCTATCTGAATACAGAAGACAATCAAATCTGTCCATTTCATATAAGTTTACATGTCCAAATTGTTGCCGAAGATATTCACATAAACCCAGATTAGTGCATCACTTGAAACATGAATGTGGTTACAAGCGATTTATATGTAATATTTGTTATCGAACATTTGGAAGAAAAGACCACTTGAAAAATCATGTAATATGTGTTCACAAAATAATTGCAAATACATGAAAAATAATTTTGGACTTAAGTTAGTTAAATAATGCAGGATAATTTATTAAGTATATTTTTTTATATAACTATAGTAGATCTTGCCTCAAGATTGTTCCCTAACTAACCTAGATTTTATTATAAAAATATTTATAGTTTATATATCTATAATTTTGTTTTTTTAAAAAGCAATTATATTTACTGATTCAATACTTTTTAAATAGGTACCTAATAGAGATATTCTTAGTGATATAAATTTATTCAGAAAAAATAATTTTGAGCTGTAGACTAAAGTATGTATGTATTAAAATGTTTATTGTATCTAGACATACAATATAATGTATTCAATTAACAATATTTATTAAAAAATATATCATTAATTAATGTTTATTTTTAAAAATTAATAAATATACCAAACATCCCATAAACTTATATATGAATTATTCGACGTGCCCATATTATATTGTAATGTATATTGTACACAAACTGTTTTATTGAAATGAAAATATTATAATACTTACATAATTGTAAAAATATGTTATTAAAGACAATTTTTTATGTATAGAGAGATTAACATATTGGTGTCCCAACTACTGTGGAAGATTATACAAAATTAAAAGCTTCTATTGGTAGACATATTGAATTTAACAATTGTGGTATAGAAATACATATAGTCTATTGAAAAATATTTGAGTACTATATTTGTTATAAACATTTGATTATGGATAATATAATATGTTAACATTTATAAATATTAAATTAATCTAAATTTATTTAGTATTTAAATAATACCCATAGCATCTTCTGTTGAGATAACGATATGTATTCTTTTGTTAAATATTGAGATCAATACATTTTTATTTACAATAAATGATCATTTTTGTTAAAATTTAAAAAAATGTTTTATTTATATTTCATGCATTTATGTATATTTTTTTAATTAAAAATTGTAGAATTTTATATTTATGTGCTTTCTTTCCTTTGGCTCATATTTATTATCATATATCTGTATTTAAATGTCAGTGAATATTTGAAATTTTTTGTATTTTGTTGTTTATTGTTAATTTAATAACATATGAATTTAGAATAGGTTGAGTTTTAATACCATATCAACAGCATTTTTATTAGATATACTGTTTTCATCAAACTCTTGCAGGTTAGGGCCCTGTGCTATTCACACAATGAGATGTCGTTTAGATTTATATTTTTTAATTAAAATACGATTGTAATGTGTATTAAATGCTTGAAATTCAGTTAAATTTATTTGTGTAAACTTCATATCTTAAGTGTGTTCAAGAACTAGATAGTATGTGTAATAATTTTATGTTGTTTTTGTGGGAAATTTTTATATTTTTTTATATAACCTATTTTCAGTCTAAAAAGTAAGAACATTATCTCTATTGCACATTTTTTTGGGATTTTTCAATTTTCAATCAAGTTATTTGAATGTTAAATATTAAAATTTAATAATGTTCATAACTCGCTAAACACTTTAAAAACCGTTGGAAAATCACAGATAATGTTTTTAACTTTAAGTTTGATAATAAGTTCGTTTATCCTAATATTAAAGCTTAAACAATATAAAATTAACTTCGCTATAAATTTGTAAAATGTAAGATACTTACGCAGAAGACCTGACGTCTTTAAATGGAATTAAAATTATGAAACAAATAGCATAAGTTCTGCTTACCCTGGACTAAATTTGGTCATAATTTATAATACATTATATAATGAAATTTTAAATTTAGTTATTAATAACATCTTATATAATTCTGTATGAAAGAATAAAAATGTTTTTAAAAATTTTTTTCAGATTCGGACACTAAACAGTTGAGATATTTTTGTCCTAATAATTGCGGAAAATCATACAAAATAAAAAGATCAGTCGGGAGACACCTTAAATTTAAATGTGGAGTAGAACCAACATTTGAATGTTGGATTTGCCACAGGAAATTTGCATTAAAAGAATCAATGAAAAAACATGTGATTCAAAAACATAATTAATTCTTATATTCTTTGTAACAATATTTTTATTACATTTGAACTTTCGTTTAATAGTACCTACCCACTTGGATACTTACAACGGCAAACTATGATAACATTAAGAACCTTCAGCATAATATATGGGACTAATTGGATTGTATTTACAAACAATTAAAAATACTTACTGAAGTATAATAAAATAAAATAAATATATAACATTAAAATTTCCTTATTTTTAATATTTCTTAGTAAGAATTTAATAAAATATTAATATACATTTTTATATAAACTAATATCGATCAACAATTTGAGAAACACCACATGTCCACAGGTTATACACAAAATCGATTCTTCAAGTATTCTTGCGATAATCTCGTACCTATGTCCTATATTTAATAATTTGTTTTAATTAATCTGTATTAAATAAAGATTGAAAGTTATGTTATTTTTAATGGAACAATAATAAATATAAGAAACTTGCCAAATATGTTTATGGGTATTTTTTTTATTTAACCTTTGTATACATTAATTTATAAGATTTTAATCAACCGTATTATACCTTATACCTATGGCTTATGCGGCTATGGGCTCTTTGAGTTACGAATTTAAGAATGTACGAGTATTTCTGCTAAATAATGATCATAACCAATAATGCATGTTCATTCGATTGAAAACTTGATGAGCTTAGCTTAGTTCTTCGCCTAGCTATTAAGAACGTATATTTATCTGCAATCTGTATGTTATTTTATTTTTTATTTATTACTAAGTTTTTCAATACCGGAAAATCAATGCATTTATCGTGTTACAGAATCAATAGGAACAACATATTTTTGCCCCGAATTATGCGGAAAATCGTACAAATACAAACGATCATTGAAAAGACATTTAATATTGGCTCATATGTATGAGTCATAACATTAAATGATGAATATTAAATATTTACAAGCAACAACAGTCTTTATATTAATATTTTTACATTGATTAAAATAGGTACTAAAAATTTAAATACTATAATTTTTATATTTTCTATTAATGTTTGTAATAATAGAAAATAAAAAAATGTATTAGATTGTTATATAATTACATTGTGTTCATACCTTTTACCTATAAAAGCTTAAATAATCATAATAAAATAAGTACCTACAATAATAATGTTGGCTATGTATAACTGCAACCCGTTATTCAGAAAATACAAAATTAAACATTTTAAAAAATGACTATTCTTAAGCTATAATATTATAAAATTTCCTTACACGTGTATTATTTTTAAACATATTTAAAGTTAATATTGTAATTGGCCCATACTGACGCTTCCGTCGTGGCGCTGCCACAATGTCAGCAAACGCCAAGCATCTATAGATATGATTTTCAAAACCATTTGGACAATGGCGCAACAGACCAATATTGTAATAAAAGGGGTAAGAATATGACATTGTATACAGCAAAGTACTTGATTTTTTGTTCCCAGCTATTTCGGTACCTAGATCTTTAAGGCTAATCTTTCTTTCAAAAGAGAATATTCATACCGATTAGATGGTTCACCTAATAATTTTGGATTGGTGACTAAAACCTCACTGATAAATTCAGACAGGATCGCCAGTTTACATCTGTTTTGAATTAGGTGCAAGTTGAAGTTCAGTAGCGATATAGCTGTCAGTCTACATTTGTGAAAACATTTTTATACTTTTGTAATTTGATAGATGGAAATTGGAACAGTTGGAACAGAATACAGGTGGCACATTCTTATGATGTGTTTGTCAAATCAAAGACATCATATATATTTACAATGTGAATCCTTCTCGAAACATCAAACAAGTATTCTTTCGTTAATTTTATTTAATTACATAAATTATAAACATATAATATTATAGTTGGTATTAAAATAGTAATTACTATTTTACTCCCACCACGTAGATTATATTATGTGTATTTTTGTTCTTTTTACTCATATACATTATTATTTATAAATTGTAATCAACTACGAGTATATATATATTCATATTGTACATACAGGTGACAAGCCTATGAGCTCATGAATTTATCCCTGTTAAATTATTGTAAAATTTATAAAACAATACATTAGCCTGCGGTCATTTCATGGAAAACATGCCGTTCGAGGAGCATTTATAGGTATCTGTAAATAGCACAATAGTAAGTAAGTGGAGTATTTTGTAAGCCTATGCGAAGCAACGGACTATATAGAGTATGCAGCTACACGCTCAAATCATCAACAAAATAGTTGCTTTAATTAATGCTTTAATGGTCACCAAGATTATTCATTTTTTTTGGCGATTAATTAGTTTTTAGTAATCAGTAGGTAGTAAACTTATAACACAATATAATATGAAATACCTATAGGCGGTAGTTTGGTATTTGAATGACAAAAAGTCTTTGTCAATAGATAAATATAGTTTAATTGGTGATATAAATTATGTTTTGGTGGTTGGTACCTTCCACCAATACAATAAAATATAGAGATTTAAAAGCATTTTCGTTTATAAGCATTTAAAGTTCATATGTTCACGAAATATGTCAAAATTGTGAAAATTTGCAAAGTATTTTGAAGTTGAAATTAATAAAATTGTTGTGATTTACTGATTTATACCTAAGGTTAAAAAAACTCAATACGAGATTCTCTATAACTTTTTCTTTAAATAACTGTAAAAAAAAAACTCTGGCGTCATATAGAAAACATTTTATGAGCGTAAATAAAATTTAATTTTTTACGAAATCACGTAAAATAACGGTATATCATAAAACGATTTAAAATATTTGTTGTTATTCAAAAAGTATAAGTCGTAGAAACTTGAAACTTTCACCGGTAGTTGAGAAAAATAAACTACTTGTATCAAAAAAAAAATATGTTAAATTTAAATATAGGTAATAAATAATAATATAATATACCCTAGGACCTAGACTGACAAACCATCTCCGTTCAGAATCGTTTTTCGTATACAGTGATACCTGTCATTGCATTTAAATTTAACACATCCAAACCTAGTGACCTACTCTCAACCAGTCAACCTCTACTATACAGCAGAGCGATAGCCACTTGCCCACCATTTTTTATGTTTAAAAATTTTTATTTAAAAAATATCAAATACCGGCACTGTCAATGATGGTAATGGACAGAAGTGGCCAGAATCAGTTTTTTTGTTCTACATCCTATCACTAATATTAAATAAAAAATAAAAAGCTCCTACAAGTATTTTTCTTTGTCTATCGTCTATTTTATATATTTATTATTTATAAATATTGTAATCAATCCTTTATGAACTATAAGCTTATGAATTTATTCTAATCATATAATAGTTAAAAATTATAATTTGAGTAACAACTTACGACAAAAAAATACTTCCTTTCTAAAATGTCTTCACCTAGCCCTACACAAGAATATTTATTTATATTTTTTATTGATTCTGGATTTCGATATTCTGAATAAAATTAAATTTAACGTATGTTTTTTCAGAATTAACAGAACTAACATAGGGTTTCCAAGCTCTGTGGAAAATCATACAAATCTAGATAAACAATTAAGAGGATGCAACTCCCGCATATTACGATGTGTTGTCTCCGTCTTACAAGTGCGCAACATAGAAAATTTACGCTCAGCAGATCACGTTTAGCTCCGTTAGTTTAAATATTAGAGTGAATCGACTTATTATGAAACTTGATGGTAAAAACATTGTCTGTGTCTATAAGTTGGTTTTTCATGATTATTTAGTTTTTAAGGTTGTTATGAGCATTTTTAATTTATGCTATATTATATAGTTTATACTTGCTAAAAAATTAAATTATCGTAAAAAACCAAAATACAAATACAGACAATGTTCTTACCATCAAATGCGTATGATTATGGCAAAAACAATGACATATTGACATTTGAGATGTGCGAGTATATCTTTACAATACCTATATTATTACTTATCAAGTTATAAATTATACCTACTGACTTATAAGCTTATATAAATAAATACTGTTTGGTAATTATAAATATTTATTATTTATAGATAATAATTCGTAGTCTACTATTACTTTTTGATGGAAAACTTATGCGGCTCTGAAAACTTTTATATGAATAATAGTTTTAAATGTTTTAATATAATTTATATAATTTTTATTTTACAAAAAATAAAATTAAGTTATCTTTTTTCAGATTCCATAATAGTTTCAGGCTTAAGATTTACTTTCTCCAATTTATACGGAAAATCATACAAAGATACTCATTAAACAGTCAACTATACTTGTCATCTTAAATACAATTGTAAAATGGAATCGATGTTTGAATAACCAACTTGCTTCAAATATGTAGCTACTGACAAAGAATCAATGAATATATATTCCATTGTAAAAAAAATAAAATAATATCTAGTCACTATATGCAAACTATAACAGTGTCTATATATCAACAGTTTTGTATTGAATAATAATAAATATCAATAAAGTAATTAATAATCTAAAAAAATGTATATGTTATTGTGAATTATTGAAAAACTTTGAAGTAGGTATTTAGTATTTTATACCTATGAGCTCAATAAAGTATCATAAATCATAATTTATATATCAATATATAATATATATGAACCCGATTAATATCTTATATACTTCTTATGTAGTGAATATTAAATTTAGATTTTTATTCAACCATTCAAGTTTACGCAATTTGTCATCGGTATCATACCTACTCTTTATTTACGAATGTAGTGTTTTATATTGGTCTAGATCTAGAATCTAGACTAGATGCAATAGACACATGTATCATGAGGATTTTTTCTAATCTTACTGTGGAATATAATAATTCAACGTAGATAAATAAACCTAGTTTTCGAGTGCTGATTTGTAATTGTTCATTTCAATTTTCTAAAGTCTTGTCCATACAAATATGTTGTGAATTGTTGTTATTAATTGAACAAAATAAAATGAGTAATCAAAATATTACATTGGCCGGTCGAGTAGAGCCATAGCCCTACCTCTGTCAGGATCTTAAATATGTATGTAATAATTTGTTGATTATTCGTAAGCTAAAAATAAATTGTATTTATGTTTATAATTTTATAAATTTTATTTTGTAAAGATTGTAAAATGTATAAATGTACCTAATGGTATAATACTGTGGTTTTCAATATTTTTGAGTCCACGGCTCCTTTGATTTTGAAATCAAATATACTGCTCCCATACGAATAATGATAATAATTAAAAAAATATTTAACAATTTTGTTTTTAGTTTCTACTACGGACCCAACTCCGGACTTCCTTAATAATAAGTAATAACCAACTACACTCCTACAGGGAGCCGCGGCACACAAGTTGAAAACCACTGGTGTAATTTACATCATTATATATTACATCCCAACTCCCTTTATATCTTTTTGACGTAAATTTCATCCCAAATGTATTAATATAGATATAAAAATAATACATTTGGATGGATATCTCTGTAATGATTACGCCCCTAACTATATACATAATAATGTTTTGTATATACTATATAGTATATTAGTATGTATTGTTATATTTTACCTAACAAAAATATGTTGCTAGAAATAAGATAAGCGATTTTTTTTTTAAATAGTAGGTACCTAATATTAATAATAATAATAATAATAATATAATATATAATAATATAATAATCATATTAATATTTTTTTACTATTCTTAAAAATCTTTTCCTAATTCTTACTATTACTATCCACCCTGAATAGTATGAATAGTATGTTATCTATATTCTATAATATGTGAATGTCATTGTTTTAAATTTTTATAAATGGAATTTAAATACAATACACATTTTATATTTATATGTTTACGAATTTATTAAATGTAATATATGTTATAATAATATGCTAGTACATCATTGCTATTATGGTAATAAATTATTTTTATTAAAAAAATGAATAAATGTTATTTTTTCAGAACAAAAGGAAACGAGATTTTTTTGTCCAAATGACTGTGGAAGATCATACAAACATAAATGCTCGATTGGTCGGCATCTTAAATTTGAGTGTGGAGTACAACCACAATTTGTATGTTATATTTGCCGCAAAAAATTTACTGATAAACAATCAATGAAGAGACACGTGTATCTGGTTCATAGACAATTGATGTATAATAAATAATAATATATAAACTGACTAAAACACCATCTAATATTTTTATGTTAAATAAATACTTATAAACACTATGACCTTTATATTATAATTAATGACATTTTGAATCCTATTAATAAAAATAAATGTTATTGTCAATAATTGAAAATGTTTAAATGTTTTTTTTTTTTGTATACGAGTACAAATGAGTTCAAATTTTCATAGCCAGTACACTCTCAGTGCTTGAATAGATGATGAAGATGAGGAACAAAGACTCTCTTATTTTTTTAAAAATATTTTAGCGTAGTGCTTCTTTTAATTATATCCAAGTATAATCACGCTAGAATTCTACAACTGTAATATTTTAACCAATAGTTTTTTTTATAATATATATATATTATAAACATGAAATTTATAACACAAGTCATTCACCATACAATATATTTTGAAAATTACTTCATTTATTCTTTATTCTACGTAGGTACTTAATGTCATACAAAAAACTCTGAATAGTCAAATTCCATTGTAGTAATTATGAATTAACTATTCAAAGCTTTTGTTTATTCTGAAGAAAAATTAAAATTATACTATAGTAAAAACTAAAAATGTATGAGAGCCGAGAGGGGAAAGTGCTCTCCTCTTGAATTTCAAACTAAATTATATTTCTTACACCTTATAAATTAAGTTTTAATGATTTAAAATTGGCTATGCCACTACCCACCCTGATTGAAATTCTAGCTACGCCCATGGTTGCACCTATATAGTCCATAGATCCATTGGTAAAAACCTTTTATAAGTCGCATGTACATTTAAATATTTTAGATTATGATTGCTTTTATCTGACTCCCGTATAAGAATAAAATAAAACAAAAATTTTACTAAATAGTAAAATTATTGAAAATAAAAATATAATCAGTTATTTTTAAAATCCACTTTATGGCTATAACTTACTCTTCGCACTTTCCCTAAATTCTATAGAAATTACTGAAATGAGTGACCTTCGTTTTGCAATTGGTTAATTAATTAAATACAATAACATTTTATAAATATTATTAATTTTAAGGTGCATATTTCATGGACTTTATAATACCCACATGATTATGTTAATAAACTAAATAAACTATTATAATTTAAAAAATACTATCAATTTACTATTAATAAAAAAATTTTAAATTTTAAGTTTTATCCTCAGTCAAAAAGTTTGAAAATTGAACATAATAATTTTTTATTAACATTTGAATCAAGAACTTTAGAGTGTAAAGTTTATAAATATTGACAAAATTAGATATTCACATAAAAATAAATAACGAATTCTTATCAAATCATTGTTATTATTATGTTAAATATTTCACAAAGTATTGATAGCAAAAACTTAATTACTTATTACTTTGTTTTATTATTTTCTATTATATACACTGCAGTGTAATTTTTAAAATATTTAGATTATGAGATAATACAATTTTAAATTATTTATACCATTAACTTATTTACCTACATCGTAAAGGTACATGATGGGTAACGACTATTAGAAATAAATAACAACTAAAGGTATAGCAATATTATAATAATTACTAAATAGAGATACCTACAACCTACGTAATATATTGCGATACTGTAATTTGTTTTTAGCAAAAATTAGTTCAACCTACCGTTACTAATTAAAAAAAATTTACTAATAGCAATATAAATATAATAAAATGTTAATATATAATACAGTCCCCGTGCTGATTGTCTCCACACATAATCGTATTTCGTATGATTTCTCATTGAATATTCAAATTTAACATCTTAAGGGGGAAGGTCAGGTCCAACAATTTTAATCAAAAAATGGTCCCGGCCGCAGTCTAATTACGGTGTAAGTTATGGATCAAATTTTTTGAAAATAGTGTTATAATTTAAAGAAATATCTCTTTTACGCTTCTTGTACATTTGATATTATTCAAAATGTTTTTTTAAATACGTAATTATTTTTTCTAGTTATAAAAATTCAAAAGTGTATAATAATATCTTAAAACCTCGCTTCACAAATCTAGTGTACAAGAAGCATAGTGCATGATGTGAAAATTTCAAAAAACTTTATTTGAAAATAATCGGATGAAATTAAGTTCATCAAAATGGTTTTTACCTTTTTTAATTCTCTGGCCGTAAGCTATCTATTATCATTTTTATTATTTTATTGATGATTAGTTTTGAATTGAGGAATCTCACTAGTTATTTCAATGATTAATTTAAGAAACCTATACAAAGAAATTATTTACTAGAAAATGTTTAGTAGGTACTTAATTGTATATTTGTATAATACAAAAAAAAATACCAACGAAATATTTTGAAATAATTTATACAATAATTAACGTAATATATATAATATATATTTATAGGTACCTGTTCAAAATACTAGTAATTGTATATGAAAAATGATTAAATGGTTAAAATAAAATAAGTATAAAATTCCAAATTACAGAAAAAGTATTCATAAATTATATGTTTTCAATTATCAACTATAATTTAACTAACTTGATTACTAATCGTATAATACCTACTTTATTATAGTACGTTTTATGATTTTGTCACATTATTTGTTTACTATACCAATATCATTATTCATTATAATAACAATTTTTCTCGATGTCCATAAATCATTAAATAATATAAATACCAAATAGTTTTATTTTCGATGATAAATACAGAGACAAATGGAAGGAGATTTTTTGCAACAATGGGCCTCAATGGCCTATAAAGCTGGAAAAAAAAGATTTAATATTGACTAATAAATATATCGTGTATAATTTATAAAGATTTAGTTTTATTAAAATATAAACATTGAATTTCTTGGTTATTGTTTGTTAATATATTGTTCAATTAAATTATCGTTTTCCATATAGATTAATGCCTAAATGGCTAAATGCCATCATGTGTTATGGGTGTATATTCTTTAAATATATTAGTATAGAATTCATTATTTTTTTTTTTTCAGGCAAAGTGAAATCAAAATTTTTATGCCCTAACAACTGCGGAAGATCATATAAAAATAAATGCTCAATTGGTCGACATCTTACATTTGAATGTGGAGTACAACCACAATTTATATGTAATATCTGCCACAAAAGATTTGCATATAATGAAACAAAGAAGAAACATTTAGCTTTAGTACATAACATTTTCGATTAATTTATTAATTCATAAATTACATTTGTATACTTAATTTTTCTTATTAAAGATAATAATACTAATTAAAAAAAAAATGTTCAATGTATTTGTCTTCGTATTAATAATTATCCTGAAAATAATTTATGTCTATGAATATTTATTATTTAAACAAATATTAAAATCTAATATGTACCTATTAGGATTTATAAAGATGTTATGATTAATTTTTTAGTGATAATGTTATTTCTAAAGTACCTAGATATACATATACTTCCTACTTTTTTTTTTTTTTTTTTTTTTTTTTATTTTTAGAAAATTTACAATCTGTATACAATATGACACAATAAGTAAAATGGATAAATGATATAACACTATATACATAAAATAATAAAAATACACTTGAGGCACATGATGAGGGAAATCATCCAGCGATGGTACCCTCTAGTAATTTATTTTTTTTTTGTTCATTAATTTAATTCATTAATTTAATAGGTCGCGGCACCAATTTCTTTTAAGTCGGCGTGGTGGGTTGTCAGGAAGAGTACGTGATGCAAGGTGAGTGACTAAAGGATTGGGATGGTGTTGTAGTTTGGAGTGAAATCTTTTGTAGTATGATTTAGCTAGTTGGTCAACTGTTGGAATTCTTAAGTCATTGTGTAGGGTTTCATTTGTTACATACCATGGGGCCGAGGCTATTAGCCGGAGAGTGATGGACTGGGAGGCTTGGATAGTGCGGACTTGGGAGGGTTTGGCACATCCCCAGATTTGCATACCATACGCCCAAATGGGCCTGAGTAGAGACTTGTACAATGTGGACTTCCTACTTAAAATACTTAACTGAACAAATCGACAACCTTAAATCTGTTGTCAATAAAAAATTCCCGTTTTTTTAACATATTCCAGAGTATCCTCTTTTCAGGAAGATACGCAAATTTTTTTTACATTATTGCATTCCCTTTCTAACTTATTTTCACTTCAAACTATGATCTTAATGAAATATAAATTAAAATAGCTACATGATTAATATCTAATGTTTTTATATGCCAATATAACTATATGGTATATACTTATATACCTAACCTATGTATACTATGTAGCAGTCGCGGCGTTTAGGGGAGGGGTTTACCTAGGTATTATTTAATCGTTATTTAGTCGTTATTTAGACATTTTACCATATTTATATAATTGTGTTTTTGTGTACCTATTGTACCTAAAATGTATTTTAAAAACTGATAGGTATAAAAAATAATATATATGTATTAACATAAATGATAAAAGTAATGTAGATAGGTCTAGTCATAAAATGATTTAATGAAAATAATCAGTTACTTTGGTGTGTTTATTGTGTATATGTGTTAATTCTTAGCATTCAATAAAATATAATTTTCTAATGGTGGAGGAGAATAGTATATAGTATATAATGGTGTATGTAATCTTACATAAATAATGTATTTTTTTGAATCGATATTTTTCAAAAATTTGTTTTATAAAATTGATAAGTAATAATAATCTGTAAGTTTTAACTTAAATAATAATAATTATTATTATAATTACTATATTATAATGGTTATATAATGTCCAGTATTATACATATATTTTAAAGTTTATAGTTTTAATAGTTACCTATTTTGTAGTATCTATAAATTCAAGTTTACCAAACCTTCTACAGTGACTTAATTTTGATAATTTAGGTAGGTAGGTAGGTACATATATGCAACTAGAGCTTATATTTTGGGGGGCTAAAAGTACCAAGACAACACAGGCCCCCACGCCCCCGCGCGTATCCACCATAATTTACATTAGTAATACATACATACAACTTCAGCTCTACAATTTTAATACAAATTTTCTGTCTTTATAGTACAGTACACTTCTAAAACGTCTTCATTATTTAACGAGTTAACAACATCTCTCTCGATATTCAGAACTGCCAAATTTGTGAAACGGTCTTATAGCATACTGGTTCGTAACCAATTTTTGATACGCCTCATAGAAGAAAACGATCTTTTGTAAGTGGCTGAGCTTATGGGAATACTTAAATATGAATATATACACATATTTATCAGTTTATCACCTAAATAAAATAAAGTAATAAAAGAAACCAATATAATATAGTAATAATATTAGAAATAATTTTTTTTTAAATATCGTACCAATTAAAATTAATTCCCATGTTGAATTGTCGGTTTAATATCATTTATCAGTTATTTACCGGTAAGTAATTTTCACGCCAACCCTTATTCTTTAAATAATGCAGCCTTTATTTTGAAATTTGTCAATTTCTACCAATACAAATAAGGTATACCTATGCAATATTTTGTACATATTATTATGTTTGTGATGCATCATGCATACTGTGTTTACTCTGTAACACCTACATTGTTTATAAACTATTCTTATTTTAAAAGTAAGTACCTAGTATTAGTAGTATTAATAACATTATTTTTTCAGACAAATTGGAATCAAGATTTGTATGCCCTAACGCCTGTGGAAGATCATATAAAAATAAAGGCTCTATTGATCGACATCTTAAATTTGAATGTGGAGTGCAACCACAATTTAAATGTTATATTTGCCACAAAAGATTTGCGTATAATGAAACATTGCGAAAACATTTAGTTTTAGTTCATAAATTGATTGATTTTAACTAGAAAGTGTTCAAATACATTTACGCGATACTTTCAACGACATCTATTGAAATAATTGAGAACTACCTAAGCAATAAAAAAATAAAAAAATGAAATATTTTAACTGTATTTAAATTTATTTATGAATTATAAATAATGGTCACTGCCCACTAGGTATGGTACTTTGATAATTGTAGGTACTCTATATAGTATATACTGATAGCTGGGAAGTAAAAATTTTCTATAGGTATATCGTTTATACTTTATACTTTTATAGTACTTATATAAGCTATATCTAAGGCTACAGGTACTTAGCTTATAACTTAATATATTATATCATTTATATCTAATTATCTAATGATTAATAATAAATATTATTCTATCATTATATGTACGTGTACAAGTAAAAAGTATTTAATATATTATCTATCTTTTATGATGTTATAATATTAATAAACTATATTTTATATAATTTTAATACAATTAATCATTAATATCGTTATGGGTCGTTAATCAAGATATGTTAACGATGAACTAAATAATAAACATGTATACATTTTTTATTATTTATATTATTAATTTAAAATTATAATTTTGTAATTAATATTTTTAATACAATATTCGTATTTAGCATTTTTTTTTTTTTTTACAAATAAAGGTAATAATATAATTTAAAATAAAAAATGTCTATTCAAATTAATTATGTAATATACGTAATATTAGAATTCAATACCATATTTACAGCAGATGTGAAAAATTATAGGTATTTTGACAATGCAACTCTATTGGGGCAATGGTATAGATTCATTATAATACTAATACTAAATCAAGGTTCTAAATCGGTATTTTTCTTTATTCCTCAAATATTTTGTCAATAAAAAATCTGTTTATCTGCTAGTGATAATCGAGTAGGATTTCCCTACAATATAGACTGCCTAAGCCAAATTATCAAAAATAATTTTTCCTGCGTAGGTATTACCTACTTAATAAAATGTGTCCACATTCCTAATCATCTTGTAATCAGTAAGAAAGTAAAATATAATTGGGTAACTAAATAAATCTATTCTCAGTTCTTTATCAAAATAAAATAATATACCTACACAATTATTCAGTGGTCACGGACGATGGTCCATGGACTTCAATCACGTGGCTCATTCTTTTTACATTAGATACAGATTATGCTTACATTGTGTTTAAAGGCATATAAAGTACAAGTTGTAAATATTTTATATTTTCAATAACTAAAATTTATAAAACACGGTAAAGTTAATATTTCAATCATAATATTGTTATTTATTAAATACTTACCTACCATCTACTACCTTAAATTTTTAACTGACCCCAATATGCAATAGTCTTAGATCTGTTCCTAACAGAAAACGCCTTAACCGTTAAAATCGTAAAAAATAATTAATGTAGAAATGCATACCGCTTCATCGCATCGATGACTATCCAGAAATATCTGAAGCCTCGCTTAATACACGTTTCTACAAAAACATAATAATTATAATAGTCATTAATTATCGTACCTACTAAATTTATAGAATATTATCTAACTGTGACAAAGGCCATTTTAAACATGTAGCTACTAGCTAGTCAGTTTAAGTATTAATGGTACTATAGGGTAGGACTAAATATCAAGTCGTCAGTTTTTCATCTCCTCATATAGTCCAATTGAAGTCCATTGTAACATACTTGATACAGTTGATCCGTCGACCCTTGTTATATTTTATATTTCGGTAATAATTAATTTTAGAGTATATAATAAGTAAAATTAAATAATAATAATATTTTTAATTATCAGAGTGAATCATATCTTACGATTATGGATGTTTCATGTATCTATATTTATATACTATAATATGTCTATATGTATATAAATATAGGTTTGTAAAAATGTGCTGTTTTTTAAACGTAATCACCAGTATTAGCTAGCTGAACCAATATATTGGATAAATTGATAAATATTACCCTTAATACCTAATTATTATCTTAATATATTATTTATTTTCTATTTATTATAGCAGAAACCTATATACCTACTTTATTATTTCATTATACCTATATCATTTTTAGATGTTGCTTGCAAGCAACCCATGTTACATATTACATTAATTGACTGTTTTGTATATTTTCAATACTGTTATTAACAATTGTCCGTTATAATAAAAACACTTAGGGCCGTTCTTACAATGTACGGGTTTGAGTTAACAGATACTTAACCGGCAATTTCTGCCGGGAATAAAATCTGTAATTAGCCGGTTAGCGTTAACCAACATTTAACCGGACATTGTAAGAATGACCCTTAATATTTCTTCTGTTATAATTGTTGTATAGTTTTATATGGGTACCTAATACCTGTATGGCTGTATCATTCTGTTATAGCTATTTATAACTCACTATCATGAGAGTATGAAGTGCCCACTCAGAGTAAACGAATATTGGAATACAATATTATAATATACAAAAATATTTAAGTGTTTCAATAACTGGTAATAGACAATAACAGCTTATAAATTAATTAATTACCTAGGTATATTACGTGTTTTTTTTTTTTTAATTACAATAAATAGGTAAATAAAAAAAATGTAATATAAGTAAAAAATAATAATATAACTTTATAGGAATTACGTAAAAATTATTTAATAAAAAGTATAAGTTACAGTACCGCGATAATATTTTATGCCTCTATTAAACATGACATTAATTAACAAGAATTTACATTTAAACTTTAAACTTTAAACCACTACTAAAACTGTTTCCATGTGTTCCGTGCTCTCGAATAATTTTGACAAATTTTGTCCTTTATTATACGTATGACAATACAAGCTCGTTTTATATTATCAAATAATAATGCATTTTTCAACTACAGAAATAATTTATAATTCTTTTAATCATATATGAATCATAAATCATAATAATATTTAGAAAAACCAATGCATATTACATTATTGCGTTGTCTCCGACTTACAAACGTACGGCATAACAAATTTTTGTTTATAAATACCTATGTAAAATATAACAAATTAAAAATGTTCATTTCTAACTTAAAAATAAAATATCGAAAAAAAAATATCGCTCTGCTGTATAGTAGATATGTAAAGTAGGTCACTATAATGGATGTGTTAAATTTGAATGCAATAACAGGTATCATTATCATTGTATACGAAAAACGATTCTGAATGGAGATGATTTGTTAGTCTAGGTTAATTAGTAGGATATATTATATTATTACCTATATTTAAATTGTAATATATCGTTATTATATTCGATTTCGTAAAAAATTAAATTTTATACACTTATAAAATGTTTTCTATATTGATGCTGGAGTTTTTTTTTACAGTTATTTGAAGAAAAAGTTATGGAGAACCTTGTGTTGGGTTTTTTAACCTAAGATATAAATTGCAAACATTTTATGAATTTTCAACTTCAAAATTCCTTGCAAATATTCGCGATTTTATAAACATTTGAACTTTTAATGCTTATAAACAAAAATTGTGTCTAACGATTTTTGATTTTTTTTTTTTTTTACTGCGATAAGTACAACTTATAATTAACCTTGTAATAAATTTTAAAGATTTTTTGGGTAGCCAATTTTTTTTATCGGTATTTTTTTTTTAGAAAAATCAAAATTTTAATAGTTTATAAATAGTTTAAAAAAATTCTAAATATTTTGAAAATTTAATCGTAAATAGATAACGCTAATATAAACATTTGGTGAAAATTTCATGTATTTACAATGATTCGGTTTTGAGTTACAGCAAAATCAAAAAATTGATTTCGTCGAAAAGTGGAATAACATATTCATAATCAATTATGCTACTAACAATACACAATATAGATTCTGATGAACAAATATTTTTGCAATACCGTACATTTGTACAACGGAGACAACATAATATAATGCATAGGTACTTCCTAATTTCCTATTAAGATGGATATTATATAAAATATATTTTTTAACAAATTAAAAAATATATATATGTAATATATATTATTAATTATTATAATACTAATACATGAACATGATGATTAATATCTAATATTATAATATGTATAGTACTATTAGTATTTACTAATACTAAATGCTATTTAGTACTATATAGTCTATAGTTATACTAACTTATACTGCAACTGTTTATATAGTATCTATAAGTATCTTATTGTTATTATATTATATATTCTTCTTATATGTAACGAAACTTACGAAACAACGAATATTGAATTTGTATTTTTATCCAATCAATAAAGTTTGCGCATTTCGACTTCGTTCATTTTTATATATAGACGTGGTTTGTCCTATTATAGTATACCAGAGTATACCAGGTACATCTCCAGGCATATTTTCGAATCTTTTTGTTAGTTTATAAAACAATAATTTAACGTAGAGCAACGTAAGTTTACTTAGTTAATCTAATTTTCTGATTTGTCATCAATGTTACCGTTAATTTAACTTTACAAAATATTATCTATTGAAAGATATTGTAAAATTTTACTGTTAATAGAACAAAATAAAATTAGTAATTGCAAGATAATAAAAATGTTGAGACTGAAAATGAAATAAACTATCCTTAAAACCCATTTCCTGGTCCTTTTATTCTTATACTAACCATTAACCATCCTAGATAGACTATAAAATGCATACTTGTTTTGTAAATTTAAATACATACACTATATTTTATGTTTATTGTTTATAAATTATTTATAATATAATAGTGTGCTTAGTATACATAATTACTACGCGAATAAACAATTTTAATATTAAAAATAGTATTAATGAAATTTTTTCAGACCAAAATGATTCAAGATTTTATTGCTTTAATAACTTCTGTGGAAGATCATACAAAAATAGACGCTCGCTTTGGCGACATCTTAAAAATGAATGTGGAGTACGACCAAAATTTGATTGTTGTATTTGCAACAAAAAATTTAATGATAAACAATCAATGAAGAGACATACGATACTAGTTCATAAACATTTGTTATGATAAATATCTACTAGCTGCTGATATTAATGAAATAAAAATATATTATGATACATATGAATTATGATTATTATTCAATGTTAGGTGTTATGATTATTTAATACATAAAAATAAATTATTCATAATTTTATAATATTAACATAGATTTATACAAAAACCCCTCCGAAAATATTTTCTACCTACGCGCATGTGCTAAGCTCACCCAAGCCACCAACAAATTTCGCCTATGATTACATAGGTATCAAATAAACAGTTGCAATTTTAAAAACTCGTCCAATCAGACTCGTGCTCAAGGAGAGGGGCTGAAACCCCCAGCCTTTTTTTGCATACCTATAGGTTATTAATATCTATTGGTTTAATGGAATTAAAAGGAAGTTTACTTTAGCAAGACTCCTTAAGAATAATGTATGATTGAAAAACTATAGTTAATAAACACTGTTCAGTTTTCAAGTACCTACCTACATAAAAATTAAAATACGAATTTTTTTTAATAATCCTTAATATGAAAAAATCTTACGCATGGTCCTGTATCCAATAAACATAATATGCTTGAACACTGATGAGATCATATAGTATGATGTTAATTACAAAAAATTATGAAGCTAATATTAAATATATATTTAAAGAGGGTGAGTAAGTGGGTATCGCTTTGCTGTATAGTAGAGATGGGGAATAGGTCACTATAACCTAACCTAACCCTATAATGGGTGTGTTAAATTTGAATGTAATGACAGGTATCATTATTGTATACGAAAAACGATTCTGAACGGAGATGATTTTTCAGTCTAGGATAATTAGTAGAATATATTATATTATTACCAACAAGATGATTCTTTTATCATAGAATTTTGATAATAGAACTCATTATTTCAAAAAGTATTCATGTTTTTGAAAACATTTTTACATAGTTTCAAGTTGTTAAAAAACAACGTTTTTATTAAAACATTATATTTTTAAATATTTTTTATCCTTATATTTTTTTAAGTTTTTTACTTTTTGAATGACAACATATAGAGTTTTAATTTCATATTCTAAAGCAGAATAATTTTCTGAGTATTTTAATACATAAAAATCGAATTTAGGGCGATTAAAATTATTTCTATATTGATGTTGGAGTTTTTTTTTACTGTTTTTTTAAGAAAAGTTATGGAGAACCTTGTGTTGGGTTTTTTAACTTAAGATATAAATTACAAAATTTTTATGAATTTTCAACTTCAAAATTGCTTGCAAATTTTCGCGATTTTGATATATTTTGTAAACATTTGAACTTTAATGCTTATAAAACAAAATTGTGACAAATGATTTTTAATTTTTTTTTACTACAATAAGAACAACTTATAATAAACATTGTATTAAATTTTAAAGAACTGTTGTTAAGCCAAATTTTTTTTATAGGCATTTCAAAAAAAAAAAAATTAGAAAAATCGAAAATTTCAATTGTCTATGAATAGCTTAAAAAATGTTCTAAATATTTTGAAAATATAATCATAAATAGATAACGCTAATACAAACATTTGGTGAAAATTTCAAGTATTTACAAAATGATACGTTTTTGAGTTACAGCAAAATTAAAAGTCGATTGAAAAGTGGTTATGCGCGTGAAAATTCCCGTTTTACTGTTATTTTTTCAGGGTTTTTCCTGACGTTTTTGAAAACTACTGGACATTTTTTCCTTTTGACCCCCAAAGTACCAACTAGATTCGCTTTCCTTTTCAAATCGGATCTGAAGTCAAAAATCAAAGCACTATTACTACTCCAAAACGTGATGACAGATACAAAAATAAAAAACACACATCATTGTAAAATCAATACATTCATCACTCCGTTCAGAATCTAAAATAGTAAATATGATTAATACTTTGTAAATAAATTCAATACCATACACAAAAAAATATATTAGTTTTTAGTGGTAGAGCGGTTATATTAAAATAAATACATATGTAGTGTTTTATAATTACATTTTCATGTTAATATGTTGTAAAAAAGCGATAAGGGGTGAATATCACCCTTCCACACCCGTGTGTCGTATGTATACACCACTACCACTGTAAAAAATATATTATTGTTATTGTCAATCTTGATAATAATGGTTAAAATATTATTTAGACATTTTACTTTATGTAATTGAGTATATCTAAAATGTATTCTAAAAACTAATATATTGTATGTGTTAAAATTGTCGTTTAACTAAACAAACTGAAACTGCAAATAATTTATAATTATTTTAATCATATTAATATTTAAGATGAATATAAAATATATTTTTTAAGCAAAAACGTAAATTATGAATTGATGATCTAACTTCTAACATAATTAAAGATATATTCTCTTCCGGAAAATCTTCTCCACCACCTAAAAACGATATGGTATAGGGACTTATTCCAACACCATTCACAAAAAATAAATACAACTATTTAAACATAAAAATTATAACTAAATATAAGTATGAGTGCTTCCTAGGGGTGGCATCTCTAATTGAATTTTTTTCCAGTCAATTAAATATATATGTTATCAAAATGTATTATTGTAAATTTTCAAAATAAGAAGAAAACATGTTTTAAATCGGTGCCATACTGTCTACTGATATTACTCTATGTCCTGGTCCTATCTACTCTATAGATAAATATTAATTATTTTATAGCACTGAATGGTTGTGGCAGAAGTGCGTTTTCTTTCACTTTACCAACATAGATTAATACTCTATGATCGCTAATCGATGAGGGACTATAGCTAGTGACAACTACTGAGTAGTGACTAGTGGCTACTATATGGCCCTATGGGTGTAAACGTCGCGAATACCGAACGCTCTAAAAACGAAACACGGTGCCTTAGGAAACCGTTGCCAACGTCGGGACGGACACCGCCGCTTGCGCGCGCGCGCTTGCGCCCGATCCCAACATCCGTTCGGTCGTACGAATCCATTATGGCGTATTACGCACACACGACGGGCCGCCACCGATATCCGCGTGCGTGGTGAAACAGCGAACCTGGTGTGGTCGAGATCGCGCGCGCGCGCGCGTGCTTGTGTGTCGAGTTCGGTCCTCGTTTTTGTTTTTTCCACACATTTCCCTCTCCCGTCCGCTCCCCACCCCAAATCACCATCGCCGCGTTACGCACACGCACACGCATACAACACACGCGCGAGGCGCGTATTTCCATCGTACGGGTTCCGAATCGGTTTTAAGGTGTGCGTGTTGCGAGTGCGCGCATGTGTGTGTGTGTGTGTGTGTGTGTTGTGTGTAAGTGTGGCGTGCGCTAGCCGCTAGTGCCAATGTGAGTGTGATCCGCGTGCGTGCGCGTGTGTACGTGTTGTGTTGCCCAAACGGACGAAAATAATATCGTCGTGTAGATCTGCCGCTGTGGTGGTGTCGTAGTAGTCGAAAAAGAAACGCGTCCGTCTCGCCGTCCGCGCACCACACCGGGCGTTTTTCGAAAACGGGTCCGGACATCGCAACACCGACGATAACACCACCGACGTTTAATACCTAAACATTGTTGTTATTATTATTATTATTACTATTATTATATATATTAATACTTTAATCGAGCCGACCAGCAGCAGCGCAGTGCACACACGTCGTCTGTGATAATAACAATATCATTGTGTGTGTGTATATATATATATATAATAACATACACGGTAGGATAATAATAATAGTATTAATAATCACAATAATAATATTAATATCATCTCGTGTGTACATGCCGCCGCCGTCGTACGCGCAATAAATAAATATTAAATAGTCGATTTATTATAATTTTGTCGTCGTGATATCAGATATTTTTTTACTATAATATTCTTTGCTGTTCGTGAACAACGACCGCGACCGACCGACTAAGAACCGTTGTGTGTGCATCGCTATCGGCGCCGTCGTCGAATTTTTCCACTCGTCGCGATGCCGCGGATCCAGTAGAACGGCGCATCGGACGCGCAGATCCACCGCAGTACAACAGTATCCGGCGTACCGAGTTTCGCGTTTCGGACCGATCATCGTCACTCCCCGGCGCGGTGCACCCGTACCCATATCATTATCAGTATCACCGTCGTCATCGTCATCATCATCACCACCTCCGCCGACGACGTCCGATCCCGGCGCCCCGCCGCCCGTCCGTGAAAACGTGTGAAAGACCAAAGGCCGCGGCGCGCACTAACCGCCGCCACTACACGTCGTCATGTCCGTCAGCCAACAGTTTTGCCTGCGATGGAACAACCACCAAAGGACACTGATTTCGGTGTTCGACAGCCTCCTGGAGAGCGGAACGCTCGTGGATTGCACGCTGGCCGCCGAGGGACGGTATCTAAAAGCTCACAAAGTCGTGTTGTCCGCCTGCAGTCCGTACTTGGGGGTAAGTGTAGTACTTGCAATATTTGACAATAATAATGGCAACAACAGCCAGCCCAATGGTGACTGTATAAATAATAAAGTATAGCAAATATTTGGGCTATCTATACGGTACGACGTGTTATTATTATTGATTATGTTCGTCGATACAAATCAATAGGATTTTTTCGGTGTTTTCCCTCAATTTTCTTACGACATTTGAGTCGACGACGCGGTTAAATACCGTCTTTAATAGGTACTCTATAATTTCATATTATCGTAATAATATTTTATTGATTAGTAATCGCGACCAGGATCTTACGACGTTCGGATTTTAATTATTTTGTGTATATATATATATATATATATATTTTTTTTAGGGCATTTCCGTTTTGTTTTGGCCTACTTACGCGTGTGTATTTGTTGTACGGTGTCTGCACATGATTTTCACCAGGCGGTATGAAAACCAGTTCCACACCCCTTCACTTTTTTTCATTCCTTTTTCCTGTCCCGTTATTCGCACACACAATGCAATGACAAAGGAAATTTCTCTTTTTTTCTCTCTTCTTTCGCGTATAGATCGAATTCTCTGCAATAATTGGCAAATATGTTATTGCCAACGGACGATGATAATAATAATAATAATATTAACGAATTAATACACACGCACACATATACACGCGTACACACGCATAAATATATATATATATTATTATTCATTTAAAATTAAATTAATCACAAGTAGGCATGCATATAATTTTTTTTTCTTAAGGTAGATAGGTAGGTAGC
This sequence comes from Rhopalosiphum padi, assembly GCF_020882245.1. Classification (NCBI taxonomy): domain Eukaryota; kingdom Metazoa; phylum Arthropoda; class Insecta; order Hemiptera; family Aphididae; genus Rhopalosiphum; species Rhopalosiphum padi. Next base: position 91,371,106 of record NC_083598.1, on the reverse strand, counting down.
ATACTTTTTTTCATTATTATTCCAATGACACGTTAGAATTGAATATGAATTTATATATGTGCTTTAATTTATTGATAATATGTTTTTACTTTGACTTTAAATATTGTGGAATTGATAGCAAGTCGGTAACCGAGTACTTGATTGTGAAAACATTAAATACTAATGTATTGGGATTTAATTTTACATTTCCATAAAATATCATTGCTGTTTTAAAAAATGTCCATGTTCATTACCTATGTATGTAACATTATTTAATATAGGTAGATATTTTATGATAATATATACATTTTTGATGACTAAACATATTATTTAGGTAGCTAGGTAAGAATTACAATTTATTATAAACTTTGTATGTTCTTAAGTGTTTAGTAAGTTTTAAAACTAAGTAATTATATCAGTTATATCAATTTAGTTACTTATACAAATGAGTAGATTACCTATTTGATACAGTTTAATTATTACATACTAACAAATATGAAATAATTAGGTTTACAAATTTATAATGCAGAAGTATACAATTAGGCATAACATATGAAACATAGTTAATCAGATTAAAATGGTTAAATTATATTTTTACATAAATTCTGGATAATATCATCTAAATAATTCAAAATATAAAGAATAGCATTATTGATCTTTCTTTTTTTAATTCTTCCATTAATTTCCTTTCTCCTTTTTTTAAACTTGCTTCCTAAAATATTTTTAACAGAGCCCTACCTTTTAGACATACCTTTCTGATTTCACTTTCTTGAAAGCCCTCCACAATTTCTGCTTTCATATTCATACCAGTACATTCTCTTTGAATAGTTTTATTAAGCGCCTAGTTAAATTTTCCATATGAACCTTCTAATGTGGTAGTGTACCTATTATTCAAGTAGGATAGGATTTTACATTTTAACGAGTTATAAGATTTAGTTAGAGTTTTGAGTCATTCAAAATCAATTAATGGTACTTGGATTATTTCAACTACTATAATACGGACATAATAACAAAAATCAGTACTACCATTATTTTTATAATTTATTAATAGACTTAAGTTTTATACATACAATATTTCAGTTTAAAAGATAATAAGAATTAAGTTTCTGACCTAAGTTAAATATATAAAATAATTTTAAAATTAATTTTAGAGGTAAAATGTATACAATTTCAAAATATCATATTATTGTTGTTGCTAATAATTCATATTTAATTCAATTAAATTAATTGAAAATATCTATAACATTATTTATATTTAATAATAACATCATATTTTATAGTACCTAGTCAGTAACCTAACCTAAAAGAGTGGTCTCGGTGTGACCCAGGTACAAAGTGGTACCTAGGTAGATCTGATATTGCAGTAGCCTCAATAAGCTGGATGATTATCACATAGAAAATAGAAATTTAAATAATTATGTTTAGGCCAACCTTGAAGTACCCAATAAATGGATCAATATTTAGAATTACACTTGACTAGTTAATTGGAGATCTAGATAAATATATTTACTTTGTATTAATTAAATAGTACATTTATATACAATCATTTGAGGCAGATGCCTTACATTATAACAAATGTTATTCATTATCTAATTTGACTATATTGTTATTCTTATATACATAGGCACTTAATTCTACATAAATATACAAAGTGAAAGTTATTCCGAAATAATTAATGATGTACAATTTTAAGCATTAGAAATTCCTTAAACACTTAAAGTACCTAGATAGTTGAAAAATATAAATTAATTTCCTGTTCTGATTTCTTTACTAAAGAAAATTGGAAAACCTCAAAATACTCTTTATTCCATTCAGTGTAAATTAGTCTCTAATACTAAGTACTGATAGTTTATAAATATTATAAACTATTAGTAGCCATTATTAGTATTATTTCATTAAAGAAATAATAATATAATATTATTATGCTTATTAAAAAGACGCCATACCCGTATGTGTTGTCTCTATCTTACATCATAACAAATTTGCGGTCAGCAGAACACATTTTGTGATGTTAACTTTATTGTAAGAGTACATTTACCTATTGCAACTACCCATTACAACTTTAAAATGTTCATAACTCACTTTAAAATGATAATATCAACCAAAACATATATCATTTTCTAGGTAATATTCTTACCTTTAAATTTGATAATAGGTAAATTTACTCTAATATTAAAGCTAACGTCACAAAATGTGTTATGTTATATATTAGTATATAAGACAGAGATAAAACATGCAGGTATGGTGTCCTCTTAAAAATTTGGTACACATAATAATTATATGTTTTAAATAATATTTATGTACTAAGATTATAATAATTTTGTTTAAAAACAATTTGAGCTATCTTTTAGTACCTATGTTGTTATGATAAATTGATCCTAAATAATTTCAATGACTATCACCTGTTTGAATAATATGTTTTCTGATACATTTGGTTTTTAATTTTTGTTTTTATTAAGAAACTAATTGAAAACATATACTTGATAAAATATTTTCTCTATCGCCTAGTTAAATTTATGAGATTACTGATTATGTATTATAGTAGATACTTACCTACTTAATAAATATTTGTGACAATAAATTCTATGATAAAAACTAATATTTTTATAACAACATTTTTTGATTTACTAAGATTTTTGAAATTTATAATTATATAGCTAAATTTAGAAGATATATTTATAAAGACTTATTGTAGATTAAACTTGTACCTACATATTTTACACCTAAAACTTGAATAATGAATAATATATTAAAATAAAAGTTAATATTATTTTTTCATTTTGTTTAAGGTTTTATTAAGTCAACATCAAGAAAAACATCCAATTTTAATTTTGAAAGATATCAAGTTTCAAGAATTAAAGTCAATGTTAGATTATATGTATCGAGGTGAAGTTAATATTTCCCAAGAAGAACTCGGTACCTTTTTGAAAGCTGCTGAATCTCTTCAAATCAAAGGTTTGACAGAAAGTGCTGGTATTGGAGTTCGAGATACCTCAGATTTTGAAGACCCCGTATCTAAACGTTTTGACCATAGAAAACAACCACCTTCTTTATCATCAGTTAGTTCTAATTCACCCACCATTTGGAGCCAAAATGAAACTGTACGTACATATTCACGACCAAGAGAGGGTAGTTTATCTCCAACTAGCAAGAAGCGAAAATTACAAAGAACAAATGGATCAGATGATCATCATCCAGATAATGGTGATGATAGTATGACTGAATCTGAACCTCAAGGGATAGAAAAATCGCCAACTAATAATAATAACATCCCTTCTTCAGTCAGTAAGGTAATCAAAGCAGAACCTTATCGTAAATCATGTTCACCAGACAAAGAAGTGTTAAAGGCAACTGAAAATCAGCTAATTAAACCAAAAGTAGAATCAATTTCTGGTGATCGACAAGAATGTTTGACAGAAATGTCATATGATGATAGTGTAGAAGATATGGCTTTAGAAGAGGAAGAAGAAGAATTTGATGAAAATGAATTATCACAGCCCGGAACTTCACAAGGGGACACCAATCACACCGGTAAATAATTTAAAACAAATAATATTTTTAGGTATATATTGAAAATATTTTATTTATGTATACCTAAATGTAGTTTTTTATTTGTTTGTTTGAGACATAAAATATTGTTACTTTAATTTCTATTAAAACGTATCTAAAGGATACATTCAGAATATGTCATCTAAGGATGTATATGTAGATTTTTAAATAATAACCTTGACAGTTTATTTTATATATTTACTTATCTTTCGGTGTTTTTATTTTTATTTCAGCAGTGCCTCAAACAAATTCATGGCAATTAGACACAACTAATCAAGATAGCACCAGTACTGTTAATACACCAATGGACTGTAAAGGTAAGATTTGTATTTATATTCTTTGTAAAAATAAGCATACCATAAATAATTAAATTTCAAATGGATAAAATAAAATAATTAATTTTAGAATTAAATGTGTATCCATTATGCATGAATAAGGGACAGAAAAAATTATTTTTATTGTATGGATGAGGTACATGTAAATTTGTATTTTTTTCAAAAGTACCCATTAACAAAGAAAAAAATATTTATCTAATTGAATGACAAACATTTCATTGCGTTATTAAAAAATATATATTGATTTTAAATTAGTATAATAAACATTAAACACCTACTTAAAAAAAATATATTAATGATACATTTTAATAGTTATATTATTAAGTTTAAATATTTTACAAATCAAAATTTCAATAAATTAAAATTGCATTTGTTTATATGTCATATAAAATATACATTTATTTAAATATGATCTCAATAAATTTACTTTATATTAAATAAATTTTTGTTTAGTTTTTTATATACCCATATTAAAATAATATTTCATAATCAAAGTATACATATATGTATTTTTGAGAATTTTACATTATACTTTCCAAGTTGGTTAACAAAAAATTTTCTACTAACATACTGTATTACAATTTGCATGATTTTATGAGTACCTATGGTTTATTTTATTTGCATGTATCCAAGCTTGGTTTTGAGGTTGCTTTTTTATAGAAATGTATATATTTGCTTCAATTTATTTATTATTTCTTAGATCATTGTATTTTAGCGAAAAATGAAATTACAGGTAAACATAAGTAAGTTTATTTAAATTAATTATATTATATCTTGCGCTCTTCACCATTATATGATAAATGAAGGTTATCTAGCGCGATTATGTATATTACATTAAAATCTGACAATTTATTTTAATAACGATGTGAAGATTTCCTCTGAGAATTTGACCAGATTACTAGCATTTCTTATCTTATACACTGTTTAAATATAGACAAGATTATGATTTAAATTGTATTACAAACAGATCTACTATGTGTGATTAAAGTCCAACTAAATATTAACGACTGATGGATAATAGGAAATAATATCTACTAATGTGTTTTATTAGTTTTATTATTATATAAGATTTAATTTTAGTCACGTGGACTACAAGTTATAAGATATAATATATTATAAATTGTATTGTAAAATGTTACTGTGAATTATAATGTGAACTTATAAATTCAATACAAACAAAATAACTAAATAGGTTTTAATGTATTGGAGCATTTTTTTATTCACCACAAACTTATGGCATAATGGAATAATCTTATTCTTTGTAAATTCTATCTAGTTAAAATATAAAAAAAAACAGTCATAGGAATCAATATATAATAATTCAAGATAAAAATTGTTTAATAAAATTCTTTGTTTTTGTTTTTGTTTTTTTTTTTTTTTTTTTTTTAATGAGCAACTACGTTTTTTCTAACACCACTTGCTATACAGGATATAATAAAACATTTCTTATCTTTGGCCTTTCTTAGATATCTTATTACAGGTTTATCATTGACCATTTGACTAGCACAAAGTTTGTTTCTTATAACCATTATAAATGTTAGGTAGTGAAATATATATTACAGCTATTTATTATTTGTAATTTTAAAAAAAAACATACATATATCTATAGACATCTATGATGAATAATAAATTTTAATATTTGGAAAGATGATATAACACATGTTAAATATAATTAATTATTATTTTAACTTATTTCTTTATTTGATAAATCTTTCTTGTTTTTCCAAAAGATTAAAAATTTCTATTATGTAAACATATTATATATATAGGTTGTTCTCTCTAAATCTAAACAATTAACAAAAATAATTCTTATTACATTTAATTTTGAAATAGTTAAAAAAAACTTTTTTTAAATAAATATCAATTAATATTATTAATACTCAATATATTTCTATAAGTTATTAGTTTACCTAGCCTATAGACAACGTCAAACTCTGTTCATTTCAATTCTTCAGCTAGAATGTTTGCTATTTAATCTTCAATGTTTCCTTTAGGTTAATTTAGGTTTTAAAATTGCAGACTTGTATTTTATTTTTGAGGGTTGATTAAAGTATTTTTTTTTAAATAAATACTTGTTTTCTTTTAGTGAAAAACAATTGGTTTATGGTTGTTTTTACCCCCTTGTGAAACTTTAACTAATTAATATAGACTATTGATTAAATTTACCACATAAATGAACTGGTAATACTCATTGAAATATTATAAACTCAATATTTTATTTAAAGATTAATATTCAAAGACATATTAATTGTATAACTTTTTTTAATTATAATAAAAAAAAAAAAACTATTTTAAATATTTTTATCAAATTTAGTTTTTCTTTGTGTAAGACATTATTTGGCATAACATTGTAAACTTTTCATAGAGTTCTTTTACCTGTATTAATATTAAAATTATTGATTATTAACATTTAATTGTATAATTAATTAATTAAATTAAATAATTATTTCAATATATATACAAAAACTATATGCTTAATAATCACCAAATAATATTTTTATCAAAAACACTACATACATATTTCAATATAATTGAATAAAATTAATTTTTCTTTTTTAAAAGTTAAATTTATTTCAGAGGGTGCAATAATAAAAACATTTATTCTATTTTCTACAATGTAGAATAAAGTAAAAACTCTGAAATCATTTACTCATTGTGATATTATTATTGAAAATAAGGTAGCATTACATATTATAGCAATTATAGAAAATAACATCATCTGTCTTATTGTTAGAAGATTTTTTGTTATTTATTAACATCAATAATAACAACTCTTCAAAAATAAAAATATTTGAAAAAGCTTCTGATAAAAACAGATTTTGTTATTCATAATTTTTATAATAAATTATGTTATCTTAATTTCAAAAATGTAATGTAAGTTTTTAATTATATATTGTACGTCATGTGTAAGGCTAGAAAAAACATTGTATTAATGTGCCATTTTCAATATTTATTTATTTTTACTTATTGATACTTTTATGGAGGTATATTTCTTTTCAACCTGCTATAAGCTAAAATATTTTTAGTAAGTCTGTACTTAAATTAGATGGGTTGATGGTATGTTATAGAATGGATTAGCAATTGGCTAGATCCAAGGTTGGGTCTTCCCAATACTTTGGTGTTGGAGCTGACTATGCAACACGGGCCACTTACTATATAATTAATTTTAAAGCTTATATTATTAATGTTTTTTTATTTATTTCAATACTTAATAGTTAAAAATTGATGTAATTAATAAACAAAATATAAATATAAATAACTATTAAGTTTATAAGATATAAATATTATCATATTCAATTCAATCATATAAATGAGAAATTATAATAAAAGCTAACAACTTGTATGCAATTGTTATTTTTTTTTACAATTTACAAGTATAAATATTTATATTTCAATAAAATAATACGTTTTATACGCAAATATTCATAATATGTCTTAAATTTAGATGGAATTGCATTGGCTATTAATTTATGAGTTATGACATTTTCTGTATGGGTTAAAAGATAATCAATCTAAACACACATATATAGTTTTTCTTACAAAATAAAAGTACTGATTTCATTCATAGACTAAGCTATGAACTAACTGAAATATGGTAGGGATTGTAGGCGAGGTTCGGCAAGGAGAAGTGCAAGAATATCCCGTTTTTGTGGAAATGCTGTATCTTTCTATCGAGAGATAGACTATAGAAATGAGTTATAAAAAAAATGTATGTTTATTATTTCACTTTTAAAATAGTCATAAATCGTAGTTAAAAATATTTCAAATTTGTTAAGAAAAAGCTGCTTCTAACTTTCCAAGTCTAAAAATTGATATAAAATTAATGCTAAATTCTAGATTGAGTATTTAATAAATTAATTAACTCATTACTTATTTTTGGAACTAATGTTAATTTAATATATTATTTTTATTATTTATATATTTTTAATACATTAAAATTAAGTAAAATTTTAATAAGATTAAATTATTTATTTAAGATATAGGTATTAGATATCATGACAAAATTGTACAATTTTAAATGTAGAATTGTTAATATTCAGTACCAATTTGCAATTATAATAAATTTATATCTCATTTATAGTAATATAAATATAATAGCTTAAAAAGAATCATTTTTCAAAAGTTATAAAATATCACAATTATTAAAGTATTATAATACAAAAATATAATCATGACACAAAATGATGATACAACCTCATAAAATGACTCAAGAATTACTCTTCGATTCAACTCTGGATTTCTCCCTTTAATAAATGAGGTTTAAGAGTATGATACTATGATGGAAACTTAATTTCCCTTTATATATTCCCCATAAGCATTACTATGCCTCAAAAATGAAAACATTGCTCCGAGCTTACAAAATTATAGAAATTAATTTATTAGGTAGGTATTTTTGTTCTACTTTGAAAATTTCAAATGTTATCTTTTAACCAAGTCAATAAAGTTAATTTTTGACTTATTAATAAATAAAGTTAAAATTTATATTAAAATATACTTAAATTATTATTATAATTAATAAAGCAAAATTAAATAATTATTTGATAATCATTAACTAAACTCGAATTACTTAATTTTTATCAACTTAACTTAGAGGATGTCGCACCTGCAAGTGTTGTCTCTGTCTTATACACGTACGACGTAGTAAATTTCAGTTCACCAGTTTCAATAGTATGCTTTTAGTTTTGATATTAGAGTAAATTGACCTATTATCAAACTTTTAGGTAAGAACATTATCTGTTCTCTCATTGGATTTTAAAAAAAATTTTTTTAGGTGAGTTATATGAGTAGGAAAAATACTAATATTTAAAAATGCTCATAATTCACTTAAAAATTAAAATATTGTAAAAAACCAACAAAAGAACACAGATAATAGTCTTACCTGAAAGTTTAATAATAGGTCAATTGACTTCTAATATTAAAACTAAAAGCACACTATTGAAACTGGGAATGGAAATATATTACTATGTCGTAGGTGTATAAGACAGAGACAACACATGCAGATGCGACATCCTCTTATACATTTGTGAAATTGCCCAACCTTACTATTTGTTTATATCTATGTTATATAATTATTTCGGTGGTTTGTGTTTTATTATATAGGCTTTGTTTATTAATTTTATTCTATTTTTTTTATTTGATAAAAGGAACAAGCATTTATATCTTTAATGATTTGTAAGAAAAATTATATTGAAATGTTAAGATTGAGAAATATTTATACATTTATAGTAATTTTAAACTATCATCACAGTAACCATTAGCGTGTTACTTCTTGAAAATAAATACACAAAATAAATTAAAAAAATAACTTATAATAAATGTATATTTTAGTCCTAAACCATAATTAAGAAATATATTTTGTATTACCTACGCTATTATTGATTTGTATGAAGTCATTCATTTTGTATTATTTGTTTATTTGTGTAAAAACAAATTCAGAACTACTGTATATATCCTAAATTATTTTCCTAACTAATAATGGGCATGGATGTACTAACTGGGTCCGGTTAGATTACAAACCAATTTTTTTTTTTATTATTATGATTATTATTATTCTGGAAACTCTATGTGGTATGTGTGTTGTGTGTGCTTTCCTTAGCAATAAGCTGTACGAGGTGCGGCCGTCATTACAAATTGAAGAGCTCATTGTTGAACCATCAGCGCTGGGAATGCGGTAAAGAGCCGCAATTCAAATGCTACATGTGCTCGTATAAAGCAAAACAGAAAGCTCACTTGTTGACGCACATGAAGTACAGGCATAAAACTGATAACATCAAAACTGAATATTTTTATTAGCATTATATATTATATTTAAACAATTTTATATCTTCTGTATTCAGGAAAAAATGCTCCAATATTTTTTTTTTTTTTTGATGGGAGTAGGATATTAATTATATTAATATTTGTCATCATTACTGTGTTTATTAAAATAGACTGAATTTTCATAAATAGCAATAAACATTAATGTACAAATTCAAGACAAGTCTCGTGTATATATATATATATATACATATATATATAATATATGTATGTGTGTGTGTTTAGTTAAAATTTGTGGAATAGACTATTGTTTATTGAATAGGTAATGTAAATTATAAATTTTATTTTTTTCCTTCTATGTTTTATGATTAAAGGGCTGTGTTTTGTAATCTTATTTATATAATAGTTATGTTAATTATTTTTTATCTTAATTCTAACAATATGTATATTCACTTTAAATAGTACATTAAACATAAAATAGTTAAAATATTATAAAATTTAAAAAAAAAATTATACTTTAATATTGTTAATTATTTGTATGTCTTTAAATGTCAATTTGCTAAGTCTTATGGTACTTTTTGATTAAATGTTATTACTTTCGTTTTAATTGTCCGTTTATTAAACTAAAATAGTATTATTCTGCTACCTAATAGTTGATTGCAATTCGAAAGAAAATATGTAATTATTAGCCATTACTCATTAGTTTTATTACTTATAACCTACATTTATTTCTGATGTTCTGTATTTGTCTGTACATGTTACTAAACCATATAAGGTTAAAATACCTTAACATTGTGATTAACAATTCAAAAAGATATTGTAGGACCACAGGAGAAAGCCCATTCATACCTTATGAATTTCAATTAGATTTAAGACTTTCATTTAAAAATGTCCACTCTTGATAAATATAAAATATTACCATCAGACATTTTCAATATCATATTATATCTATTATGATTTCCTGTGTTTTAACTAATTGTTTAGTAAAAAAAGAAAATGTTCTATTTTTTTTAACTATCTACATATTTGGTAATTAGCATGTTATTAACATATATAATTGTTATTTAAATTCACTCCAACAATTTGCGACCTGTTGAATAATAATTCTATACACAATACTCTTTTACAAAGTGTAACTAAGATAAACCTTATCTTAAACAAACATCATTAAGTCTTATCCTCATGAGTGTTGAGAGTGTACATTTCACTATGTTCATTTGGTTAAATTATTTTTACTTAAAACTATAATAAGTTCTAAAATGTCATCTTTTGAAATATATTTAGATCTACGTAAATTAACATTTTATGTATTCATTGTTTTTATATTGGTCTATCACTATTTCATCGTGAGATTTGTGTCCGAAGTATGATAGTGCGTAAGTCATGAAAAATAATATATAATAACTAATATTAATGTTGCTGCGCTTGGATTGGTTTAACATATCTTCTATACTGTCTTCTATTATACTTTCATATATGCATATATATATATTTATATGTACAAAATAATTGTTATGTATTAATAAATAAATAAATATATATATATGCATACATTATATAATTATTAATATTTAATTAATGTTCTATTAGGCTATTGGCTTTTTTAAAAATAAATTATCATTGCTGTTAGAATGTTTAACGCCACGCCAAAATACTCATATATTAACACATACAAGTAATTAGCATCATGTTAAAACAAATTAATTGTTTTATATGTAAGTTAATGTTTCTGGTGTCAGTTAATTTATAAACTATTAGGTACGTAATTTTAACTTTTGCAAACATAAGAATTACTTGGACTTTTTATACTGTTATTCTATTGATTACACCAAATTGGTTAGAAATATAAAAACTTTTACTACATTGAATTTGATTGAAAATATAACTATCTAAATGTATTTAAATAAATAAAAACATAAAAAATTTCTATTTTTCATGTATTTCAATCAAGAAGGGACATATCATAAAAAAAAAATTAATGTCATCGGAAGTTGTTTTTCCCTCCTTTTGATTTATTGTCTAAATTTTTCTGTCATGTTTGTTATTCGGATCCTTTACAGAAATAATAAAAAGATGGCAGGATGGAGGTGAAAACTGGGATGGATATCCTCCTGCTCAACGTTCTCTTGTGCCGCTTTTCAATTCATTTGGCCCAAATGGCCCAATGTCTGCCATAAATTTCAAATTCACTAACTACTACAACAACTGTAAGTTTGATCCAACTTCACCCAATGACACACTACAAATCAGTAATGCAAGTTCACCAAGCACAAGTGGTGGAGTAGAATGCCCACGTTGCGGAAGGCATTACAAACTAAAAAGCTCATTACGCAATCATCAAAAATGGGAATGTGGAAAAGACCCACAATTTCAATGTCCGTTTTGCAATTACCGAGCTAAACAAAAGATGCATGTTGCTCGACATATTGAACGTATGCATAGAGAAAAATGCTCAGAAGAATTTCAAAATATAACTGGACAAACTACGACAGCTGCAACAACGGCAGCAGCTGTAGGAGATATTAACTCATAAGTACAAACTTTATAATCAAACTAAAGTGCCGTAATGTTCACATATTGACTGGTCATATTGTTCAAGTCCGTGTAAATGAAATTGGTTTTTATACATGCAAATATCAAAATATATGTTTTTTAATATTTTTTTAGACCTTAGTTATTAAGTGTTAAACGTGCCAATGAAGTATACAGTTGTTTACATTGTGTACACAAATTATTTATTGTATCGTAGTAAATTAAGTTAAGAGTTAGACGTATAACATCTGGCGATTTTAATTAGTCCAATTGACTTCAATAAGTAATAATTACTATTTACATTTCACTTTTGATTTACACTAGATATCTCATTCCCAAATAATCTTTTTACTACTGCATGATTTTGTGTATAGTACATACAAACAGTTATATATATGTATAGTATGTGCGTTTGTTTTTAAACATAAATAAACACAATTTGTGTGTTTTATATAATATATAAATATAAATTTATATTATAAAAAATTAAAAATACTTATTTCCACTTTAGCCCATAATGGGAATATCATTTTTAAATTATTTAATAATAGTACTCCAACTGTGATATAATTCATTTTGTTTGTTGGCCTAGTCGATTTGTATGTTAGCTTGTTGGATTGTTAAAATCGCCATTAATTATGCTATTTATTTGAAATAAGTCATGTTTTGCAACGAATTGTTATTATGTACATAGTTATATGTTATCCTAATTAGTGTCCTCGGCCAATCTCCACTAATGTATTAAAAACATTCTATATTATGATAATACCTACCGTAATATGTATATAGTGTTGATATATATTCGTATAATATTAGTTGGACACAATTATGCCAAAAAATGAAACTGAAAACAATTTATAATCAAAACATTTTGTATTGCCCAATCAAATTATTTTTAAACCAACTTTAAGAAGTCTGATTTTAAGAATGTTTAAAATATATTTTTGTATTGATCAATGTTGATTGCCAGTCGGCAGAAACCATGTGATAATCGTGCCTTTTTGTCTGTACTGTTTTATTTGCATTTATTTTGTTTGTTTTACAAAAACATTATTTTAATTTAAGATGCTTAACAAACCTTTTTATTTATATAATCTTCTATTTTTCCCCACCAAAAAGTGCCATTTTTAAAAAAAAAATACTTCTTTTAGATTATTTAATATTTATTTTCACCTTCCATTTACTTGTTTTGCCATATTATATTAAAAATATTTTTTTTTTATTCTAATGGAAATATTTTTATTACAAACATGTATAAAACTATTGTTAGTGTATAAATGGATTATTATATATTTATTGTGTTAATAATACAAATTTAAAATCTTAGTCGATGCACATAAAATCAAATATTCGTAATGTGTCATACTAATTTGTTAATAAGTATTATTTATTAAGTTAAGCACTTCGTTTTTTTTTTTATTTAGTTATTAATTGAATTTATATTTATTTCAATCATTATTATCCTCATTAGTTTATTTAATTTCATTTTTGTTTCGTATTATTAATTCTTTTATTGTTTCCCATTAAGCCCCATATATTATCATGTATTACTTCATTAATTATCACATGAGTATTTATGTTTACATCCATTGCTTTTTATTGTATTATTTTTATTAAAACAAAAAACATGAAATTTTTTAACAAATTTATAAGTTTTTTTTTTTAGTGTTGATATTAATATTGTGTGTGTATATATATATATATATATACATATATATATATTAGGCTACCTTTCTTCGTCCTTATGAACGTATATGGTGTATCATTCATTGTTGCTTGCTCTGCTATGGGGTGTTTCAAAAGTTTGGTTTTGTCATGTCCAAAGGGTGATATGTTTATTATCATATTTTTGTAAGTGTCAATGTACTAACTTGGGAATCAATTTATATAAATTTAAATTTCATATTTGCTTTGGATTATATATTATATTCATATGAACATGCGCTTAGTTACGTGTAAGTACTGTCATCAAGTAAGTATTAATTTTGTTTTATTACCCGTGAAATTAATGAAAATATGTATTTATTTAATAATGTATACTTAAGTATACATAATATATAATAGCAAGACTACTATGGGTTGTTCGCGCATGCTTTGTGGTTGCTCCTAATTAAATTTTTTTTATATACATTCGAGTTGTGCCTGCACTCTGGGTCACGTTGGACTAACTAATCAAGGGGCATAATATATATATTTTTTAAATTGTCCATGTACGTACGCGTCATTGCGTATGTTTACTATATTTTTTTGGATTTTGGATTAGACGAAAAACGGTTTTTCGTGTTCATCATTCCTCCCTTTGTGCGAAATTTTTTTTTTACGAATTAGATTTAAATTACAGCACGTTTTTAGAGTTAAACAGCAATCGGTGTGGAGCACAGCTCGATCTATATTGTAGGCATAATTGCAATTTATTATTTCCTACAGACTTCATGTTTGCCATCACCGGCACCACTCTCGATAACTCGACGACTGTGCGTTACGAGTGTCCGAAATGTAGCCGAACATACAAATGGAGGAGCTCGCTTAAGAGTCATCTGCAAAACGAATGCGGCAAAGAACCCCGATGCTTGTGTCCTCATTGTCCATACAGGTGCAAGGTTCGGTCCAATCTGTTAAAGCACGTGCGCAATTATCACAAACCTCCAACATCTGTAGTACAAAACTCGGTGTTTGAAGACCCTAAAGTCGCACACCAATAATAGAAGAATGCTCAATTATTATTATTATTATTATTATTATTATATTACTATGATAAATATATATATATATTTTTTTTTTATCGTTTACGATCTTTTAGTGCCAAATTTTACTATTATATTTTAAGTTTGTCTGATACTAAGATAATTTGATATTTTGTATGTATAATGTTTATTTTTGTTATAGTCAACAAATATTACAAATTATCTACTTAATGAATAATCTATTTTTTGGGACTGAACTTAATGATTACGTGTCGACAGATCTTACTTTTTTTATTGCGTGTTATTATGATTTTTAGACTATAGATTTTTAGTGTTTTTTTTTTAAAAAAAACTGGGTTTGTACAAACTATATTTGACCATATTATATTATATTGGAGTCTTACTTAAGCTTTATACTCATTTATGTTTTGATACTTAAGTATTGTTCAAAATATATATTTTATTCAAATATGCTACGTACCTATTCAATAATGGGTATATCATTTCTATAAAATTGTATTGTTTATTAGAATACTCTTTCCTTTAATTGTTCCATAACTCTTAGAAACACAAAATTATAAGGTAAGTATTTGTGTTACTTGATGTTTTGTTTTAGATATTCTTGTGTTTTACTAGATGAGAAGTTTTGTGTTCATTTTTAGTTGCGTTTTATTTATTATTATTATTTTTTTTTTTTGTATACTTTTATTTTAGTCTAACCATCCGTAGTAAGTACAATTTTATTCCGACTGAATAGTCACGAGATTCAATACTTCTACACGTAAGTAATATATTGTATTATGACTACATACTTAAGTCTTCAATGAAGATTTTCATGGTTAAAATAAAAATCGAAAAAATTAATAGTTTTAATTAAGCATATTAGGAAAGTATAAAGATCAAATAAAGTATTGACTACTGTAGGATAAGGTAATAATCGCTATTTATGTTTTTAAAGTGGTTATTAATTTTAATTTTATTACCAATAATACATTATATATATGATGATACCGTGTAATTATAGAGTGTAGGAAACTATTGGTAATAGACCAATTGTAAATTTATTTTAAATGGTTCTATTTTTTACTTATTTGGTTTAATTCGTATTTTATATTACTAAATATATCGATATCATCAAGTTATTCTTTATTTTTATCAAAGCTCTAGAACAAAAATTAATTCATTTTCTTCTAAATTCTCCAAAAAAAATAAGAGGATGTCTCACCTGTCATTATAGTTGGTTTTTTTTCAAATTGACAACATTTCAAATTTGCGTCCAAGAGTTCCAATTTTATGTGGTTAGCTTTAATGTGAGAATGAATTTGTCTAATATCAGACTTAAAAGTCGTAACATTATCTGTGTTCTTTCGTAAGTTTTTAACGTTATTTTAATCTTTAAGCTAGTAAAATATTAAAATTTGAAATGCTCATAATTCAATATACTCATTTAAATTTAATCTAATAAAAGACAACACAAAATTGGAACTACTATACGTACATTTGGATATGTTATGCGTTAGTAAGATGGAGACAACATATGCAGGAATGATGTCATTTTAGTCTTTTTCACAAAAAAAAAATTTTAATTTTTGATTTAAATGGTTAAAAAAAAATAATTGACTTGTGGACGTTTTACTCACCACTCACTAATTATAACCTCAAAAAGCAAAATAATATTTGGAGGGCCTAATTTATTTATTAATTATAGTACCTATAGTAGTATACCTATATCTATCAATATTAAAGTAAAAATATGATTTTTATAATTGTATTTTATTCTAACATATTGAACCTTGGGGATAAATTTAGTTTAGATTTATCTTAAGACAATACAATCCAATCTGTCGAAAATTAATGACGTGTACAAGGCAAAATAAATAAATGCTCATCATCAATTTATTTATATTTACATAGTTAGTTTAAACTCTGGAGTATGGACTCAATAAATCATTAAATTTATTTATTAGGTATCCTATCAAAGTTTATTAAAAATATATTATTTGAACAGTTGATTTTAGCGATACCTGCAAGTGTAAAATATTTGTTAACACGAATTGTTATACAATGCGCGGTACCATACATAAAAAAACTAAATCTAATCAATTAAATATATTTCGCTACTGATATTTATAGCAAATAGTGCAAAATTGCAGTATGGACATTTATATTTATTTACATTACTATATAAATAAGTGTTTTTTTTAAATATGATCAATTTACTATCATCGAATAATTGTATTAATTATATTAATTTCTATACATATATATTATTTAAAATCATACTTAAAGTTGATATACGACCTTTCTAAAATAATTTTAACTTCAAAAGAAACATTACCTATTTATAATTGTATTATCATATTACATGGATTAAAACAAATCCTTCAATTAAATTAGAGTAATGATAGGTAATTTCATGTCATATACTCATATATATATACAGATAGTGAACAGACAGTAATATTTAAACCTAATTTTCTTAATATTAGAATATTTCACTCAATTAGAGGCATTTACGTCAAATTATTGAAATATTTGACTTGGGAGTATTACCTATTAGTTAAAATAATCCGTGTTTGAATGGTTTGGTGGGTGTCGGATGAAATGCATGAACGTTCTCGTACGCGAATATTCTTTGTTAGGCACGTGAAGAGACTGTTACACCACATTTCTAAAATGTTATTGGTAGGTAGATACTTGCATTCCATTTTTTCATAAAAAATTTAAAATTGAACTACAATCCACATGGGTTGCAGTTATGATGCTCATTTTTTCGTTGTCTTGTTTAAATGTTTTTGTATAAATATATTTGTACTTAAAATATCTATATAATATTCATGTATGGCCGCGATATTATAACGTGAGATTTACCTGCCGTACCGATGGTTTCAGATCCGGACTTGCTGACCGAGAAGTTCGAGTGTAAGCTCTGCGGCAAAGTGTACCAGTGGAAGCAGAGCTTGAAGAGACACATTCGAGAGGACCGCTGTGATAAGGGTCCCCAACATGCATGTCCCCGCTGCGGGATGAGTTTCAAGCACACCAGCCGTCTGAACAAGCACGTCATACTGTGTCCGCATATCGTGTTCGACGACAGTCCGTCATCCTCGGCGTCTACATCCGCGGCCACGTCCACCGTGCAGCGCATACTCAAACTGCCGCCGCCGTGCCCTGACGCCTTGCCCATCACCGCCGTGTCCACATCCACCACCTCGACGTCGTCACCGTCCCAGACGATACTGGTGTTGCACTTGAAAAACCAGAATTTGGCCCAAAATTGGAATTCTAAAATCCAGAAACTGGGAAATTAAAAATAAAAACGTATTTCTTATTTAAAATCATTCATTCATGTGTGCGCGCGTGTGTGTGTGTGGCCCGTCAAATTTGTGTATTTAATTCGAAAAGGGTTTTTTTTTCGACCTTTTAATCGTATATTATTATTATTATTATTATTATTATATTAGGTATATTATTGACCGCACTGGTTATTATAATATTGAAAGTCTTACATCTCGAAAGGCCCATATTATTATAAACAGAGAGTATGATATATGAAAAGCGAGAACTCGCCTTAAGATAAAAACTTATATCATACACAGCATAATTATTTCATAATTCAATTTATCATTATTATTATATTATGATATGTATTATTTTTACTAGTCAAATATGGAACAACGAAATCTAGTCTATTTTTTTTGTTTTTCGTGCAATTTATATATTCGTGCAAATCATGTTTTATTTTTTATTATTCGTAGCGTGTGTGTGTTTAACGAATACCGGTTTTTATTTTTTATTTTACTTAGTTTTATTATATAGGTACTCGGGTTATTGTACCGCGGAATATTTCTAGACATCGAATACATTAGAGTCATTAGTTAGTAAGATTGAATGTAAGACCAAAGTTCTCTCCTATCAACAAAATAATATACGGTAAAGAGCGATATCTTTCTATTTATATCAATATTTTTATTACATTCGTCTAAATTGAAATGTGTCTAGTCAAAAATAGTTATTTATTTTAATTTTATATTAATATTATTCGTGTACATTATATAAAATACATTTTTTTTCTCCAAAAATATAACAAAAGATTTGCCAAACGTATATAAACCTATTTTATTGATAGTTGAAACTTGTAATTATAACAATAGGTATAGTCAACAATTGAACAATATTGTATTAGACATATATTAAGTGACGTAAGAGAGCATTTTATCATTGCAATATATTGTTGATGGGTTCGTACAACACAATATTAAATTTAGTGGGTTCGATTAAATGCGTTCGATTGCATTTTATGTTACCAAACATACCGATTGAAATTGGATCATAATATTAATATTGGATCTAACAGGTATATACTAAAGTCCGACACGAATTTACTTTTTAAGATAATTGTCACATACTTGTAAATTGTATTTTGATTTTGATTTTTCGATTCTAATTTTCAAAAACGCACAAAACAAATATATACTGTGGAAAAATTATGATTATTTAAAATTTATAAACAAAATGTTGTGTGCTGTGTGTAAATGTACAATCAATACGTAATTTAACAATGATCCTTTCAAGTTTTTCTATAACGATTACACAATCTTAGGTTATTTAGGTAATGCAAATACAATAATTTTGTTCGTTTATCACCGTGTACTGCAATATAGCCGCTATAATATCGTTACATTTCCAACAAACTTAAGACGAAAATATTCAGCGTCAATCATAAATTATAGTTTATGATTTACTCAAAATTCGATTCAATATTCATTAGATAATAATCTATGTGTGAATTCATAAATCTTAACATTGTGACAAATGTGTAGATATACGTATACCACAATTCAGTAGCGGTTTTCGGGTCGATTGTTTGAAGTGGAGCCACCCACATATATCTATAGTATCTACTGGGCAAACGCTTTCGGCAATAGTGCAAAATAAAATGAGCGCCATCTAATAAAGTTATTTTATATATTTGTATGCCTCGATTTACGCCACTAGTTTTGTAACAAGTCTTGACACGAACAAACGCATTTTCAAACTCAATCCTGCACTTTGTCACATTGACTATTCGTCGTTTTCTGGCGGAAAATTAAATATCCTCTCGTATTTTTCACATTTTCTTTTTTTTTACTGTTAAAAACGACCACAACATAATACTAAAACTATATTGTGTTAAAATCCATACTTAATAGTTTGTATACGTACATGTGACACTTACACACAACTACTGTAATGAAAATTTTGTATGTAAAAAATATTTATTTTGTTTTTATAACTAACCCATATTATGGATAAAGTATAGTCATTTATTTGTATTTGTATTTTTTTTTTTTTAATTTTAATTATTATTTAGTGCAATGAAATTGAGTTCCTTGATTAGTCATGACCTTTATATATAAATTTAAAAAAAAATACTACTTACATAATTATGTAAGTATAATACCTCTACTTAACGTGGTGGTCTATGAATCTAGTCAGGTACGAGCACAAAAAAATTAATATTACTATACTCGTGTATTATTACAATGTATATGATGTGTATTTATAAAAATTATACATAAATGATTAACAAGTTTCCTTGTTTCATTTTGTTTTCTAGTCAATTTTATCACTTAATAATAATTATTGTCATCGATACCTAAATAATATAAATTAAATTATAATAATAGGTATTATATCATATTCGTGTATAATACATTTTTTGGTGTGCTGTTCATGTTCCGTTGGACATGGCAATATTATTAATTATTATTATATATATTATATTATGTGTACATACTACATATATATTCTTCAATTATTAATTTTATACAATCGTAATAATGCGCACAATATATATATATACATGTGTGTGTGTGCGTGTGTAAAAAAACAAACTATGTAATTATATTCAGATCGAACAGTAACAAATAATAAGTTCACATGGTCTACCTAATTTAATTTTGCGTCGGTATTGGACTAAAATATTGATTGTTAAACGCAGGTTATTGCTTAAACTAAAAATGCAACTATTAATATTGATAATATTATATTTTTAAAAGTGATTATAATAACCATCGATGGTCACAAATTATTTCATACGCTGAGCAGGTATATATTGTAGAAAAAATATGCGGAACAAAAGAACGACAAAAAAATATACATAAAATATATTCACTAGATACTATTCTAATTATAATTGTACCTACCTGATGAACTAAAAATACGCATTTAGTTTTGGTCTGCGATTTGTAACATCACGACAATCGGCCAACCATCATACTTAACTTATCTCGACATCTCGCATATTATAACCTAATAATTTAATACTTATACTTAATAGTTAATACCATTCACTTATCTATACATAAATGCCACTACCAGAGCAACTGATATGACGCAAAACCCAAACCGGCGTATATACAAATTTAAAATATTTTTCAGCCGTTTTGGTGCAGAAAATGATTGATTAATGTTTTTGAAAATATTTTTTATTGTTATAATTATTTAAGATTTTTACTTTTTTAAATAACAGCATACATATTTAATTTCATATTCTGGAGCAAACTATTTTTTGTTGTATTTCGATACTTTAAAATAGAAATTCGGACGAGTTGTACATATTTAAAATTTAGATGAGCGGAGTAGCAGATCAAAATTTTAAGGGGTATACCCATATCATTTCACTCCGCACATTTATACTTTAATACTTATAAAGTTATAACTCATAAACTACTCGTTCGAATTTCGTTTTTCATTTATCAAAATAATCCAAAAAAAAATATTCTTCAGAATATACAATTAAAAATTTCCTATGTTGTGATTCGAATAAGAAAATACTTAAAAATTATAATGATAAAAAATATTAAAAGTATAATTTTTTTCAAAACCGTTAATAGATTTTGAAGTCATGAGTTGTTCGATAAATGAATCATCCGGTAAAAAAATATTAAATATTAAATCATACTAACTACTCTTCGACAGAGCAGATAATACGTCATGGAAAGTTATGGAAAATGCTGTAACCAAGTACATCAGCCCGGGCTTGTCCGTCTCTTATTTATATTATAATACTAACGCTTCTCTTTGGTTATAATCATATTATTACAATAAAATATCTATATTATTTCGGTGGATCAACACCTAAATACTGGACCAAATTATGTT
The DNA here is from genome assembly GCF_020882245.1 of Rhopalosiphum padi. Lineage (NCBI taxonomy): Eukaryota > Metazoa > Arthropoda > Insecta > Hemiptera > Aphididae > Rhopalosiphum > Rhopalosiphum padi. Next base: position 91,349,124 of record NC_083598.1, on the reverse strand, counting down.
TACCTAACGCTAATCGCCACTGTGTTTTGTTTCAGGGCGTTTGCAACACATTTGGATTGCCAAATGTCCGTATTGCCGAATGATTATCTGTACTGAGTTAGAAAACCATTTGGGTTCTTGTGGCGTGTTCGGCACGCTTAAGACATACGTGGAGGCCAGAAGAACACGACCTTAAATTACGTCTGGCATCGCAATATTCTATGCACATTAAAACCTCTTCCAAATAGCAGACTTTTTGAAACAAATTTCAAATTTAATCCTCTGAATAGTGGACATCATATCAGCGACCGAGAGTGTCCTGTATTTAGAGGTTTTTATATATAATACAATCTATACTTCAACATAATATACAGTATAGTTTCCTTGATACCTATAATCTATATAGTAATATATTTGCTGCTGGGTTGAGGCCGTTGAGGGTTGTACTACAATAAGCTAATGTATATTTACTTAGGTATTTTTCTGTTATTTGTTTTTATCGCTATGCAAATACGCCATTGAGTAGGTAGGATGGTATCAAAATAATGTATAATATTATGCCGTGATACACAAGTCCTTGTTTAAGATATGTATGTGTACCATCTTACCTATTTATTTTAATGAATATAATATGTTATACCTATGTAACAATAAAACATAATGATATTATATTTATTAGATTATAAGTCAAATATTATATTACCTACTTATAACTCTGTATAATAACGTATAACTGGTGCAGTATGTGATGTCGCAGCTGCAGTACTTGAATAATTGCTGCAGCTAACTAATGCAGGTGGGTAATATTATTTCATATTATTATATTATTATCATTATTATTATTACGTTGTTTTGTGTATTTTGTCGCTTTTTTAACGATACCGTTGTAGGTATACATTTTATTGTTCGGTGTTTTTTTTTTAAATATTATATTGTTGTTGTTGAGATCATAATGACACATTTGCTTGACCCTCGATTTCTGTTTTCTCATTAGTTTAAGTCACCATCACTACCTTCTCTCTTTTCTCTTACATTACTCTCCGCTCTTCATCTATAGTCTGTACTCTGTACCGCATAAACATTAGATATACAATATTATAATACTATAAAATAATAGCCAGCTGTTGTAGTACGCATATTATAATTTCATTTCGGTATTTTTTTTCCAGACGACAAATGTTGGTCGTGCAAAACGTGCAGTAAATGGTACAAACACAGAGATTCCTTGCGCCGACACATCAGAGACGAATGCGGAAAGATGCCCCGCCACCAGTGCCACATTTGTCAGGCGTACTTTTACCATAGACACAACTTGAAGACCCATTCTATGAGCAAACATCACATTTTGATTTGAAAGCGTTTAGTGATTACCTATATTATAATTTATATTATTATGCTCATTACTCAAACTTTTATATTATGTATGTTATTGTGTTATTATTTAAACTACCGCCCAAACAACATATTTATGTACGTATTACATGTATTATAAATAATTATGTGTACCTAGTTTAAATAAGTACCAATGACTCCGAGTATATTCATATATAATATTATTTTCAGACTGTGTAATAAACATACCATTTACGTATTATATTACTATTAATTACCTAAACTTGTCTTGAGTCATCAGACATATGGCGAAGAGCTACTGCGGCTTGCAGTATACTTTTTTATATAATATCGAATCCGCACTTAGTTTACCATATATATTTATATCTATCCATTCTATCCCAATTATTAAACTATATAAATAACAGTCTTGTTAAGTATTCGAATACTTGTATTTAAATTTTATTATGACAAATACTGTAAAAGTAATTATCTAATATCTTGTATCTATTAATGTATTATATTTATTAACTTAAACATTTATAAATAGGTAAGTTTAAATAGCTATCTATTTGCAAATAATATTAATTATATAATAATTATCAATAAAATTAAATATTTCAATATAAAATTTAGTGTGAAATATAAAAAAAGTATTTGTTTAAGTATTTTGAATACTTTTAACAAGTATTTGTATTTATATTCACTTTTAAAATGGTGTAAGTATTTGAATACGTATTTTAAATATAAATAACAATAGGTATTTAAATACATTTGAAAAGTATTCTTAACAAGACTGATAATTTCCCAGTAAACGCAACTCATTAATAATTAATATACCTACTGGCTACTTGTCAAATTGTAAAAGATTTACTAATATAATATTAGTAAACATCATCATGTATGCAGGGGTATATGTAATTCAGTGGAGTTTTGAGGGAGGGGTGGTAGAATTTTTGTACATTTTACTCGTTACCAAAAATATGTTGCTACCTATAGATATTGTTACGCATAGGTTTATACCAAATAGAGACTATAACAATATAATTAATCATTATATTATTATTATATATTTTGTTCTCTCGATTGTTGCTTTTATTTACGTGACTATAGTGTGCAGTCGCCGCTATTATTATATTATGAAAATAGTTAGTGTTGCATGTGAGCTGCTGCGAACACACATATATACATACATTTATATATATTATAGTGGATCCAAACTGCGCGGTCCTGGTGCTAATTAGTATATTTTCGTTTTTATTATTATTTTTTTATTGTTTTTTGTCTTCCCGCCGTCCGCTTCAGGTGACCCATACACCGACCGCGGACGCACACTGTCCCTGAATACATCAACCAGAATCCAGCACCACCTGCCCACCAACCATCAGCGCCCGATGTACGCCTGCGCCCGGTGCGGTAATTCATACGCTCGACTCCACAGTCTCAGCCGGCACGTCCGATTCGAGTGCGGCGTCGATCCAAAGTTCGAGTGTCCCATATGCCACAAAAAGTCCAAGCACAAACACAACCTGTTGTTGCACATGAAGACCCACCTCAAGTGAAACAATCTATAAAAAAAAACCATACACTATGCCTACCCACCCATAATAATATAATTATACGCCGTCATCCGTTGTAGTACATATTATTACGTATGTATACAAATACAATAGCAACGTCGTGCGAAGGTTTTATGTTATTGTCTCTAGTCAATGTTATGTAGAATGTATGTATGTACTCGGAACTTACTGTAAGGACTTAAATATACCTATATAATTGATAGTGCATTAATAGTGTTTACTTTAATGTTAACTCATAAAGGTGTCTCTTAATACTGTTTAAAAACATTCGTGAGTTTTCACTTGTAACTATAGATTTTTTTTACACAAAATCGACAATTGTGACTTTATTTTTATGACAATTAAAAATAATTTTCTATAATATTTGTCATTTAATTTTTTAATTCTCATATTCCTAAAATCTGCAACATATTTGGTTAAAATTGTGATGTAATATTTATAGCTTTATACATTTCATGTTTATAATATGTGTTTATGTATACTGTATACATTATACTAATATACTATTATCCAATTTCTAGTATTAGAAAAGTTCAGTTCCTTGCTCTTTTGAGATTATAAATTTGTTTCTTATTTATTAAAAAAAAATTTCCTGTTCCTCTATACAAATTTAATTTGGTCCTAGAAAACAGTTCCTTTTCAACTTTATGCTGCTATTATGATGTTGCTTTTAACCACACTATTTATTGCATCATCTATTATAATAACAATGTAGTAATGTTGACAACCATTATTGCGATCGTCTAGGCATAACAGATGATTTGGATGAAAAACTATTCATGAACCTCAGGCTGGACGAAAAGCATACATGTCCAGATTGTTTGGATACGTTTGGCGACCAACTCACCCTTTGGCATCACAGAAAAGAGGTGTGCGGTCTAGACCTTATGTATGAATGCATTAAATGTCATCGTCGATTCAAATACAACCACAATCTTAAGGCCCATGGTGCTACGTGTTTGAAACAGAAAAAAAATATACCAGAAAAACCTACATGATACAAGAGATCTTTAATTTTACAGTTGTATATTAAATAATCATATAATTTTTTTTACAGACATAATAATATCTTCTTTTTTCAAATTGTTTAACATGTAAAGCAAAAAAAAAAAAAAAATACTAATGTTATATAATCATGTTTTGCGATAAGTTTCAAAACAAATTGTGATCCTACTAGAATGTTGTAACTTATAAATCTGATCGTACTTTAAATCCAGGGCCATAGGGTTCTTCTTTCAATGATGTTAATCCATCCATTGGCTCTGATGCATAACGACTAGATCTATATAAAATTGTAACATAGATGATTAATAGGTGCTTCAATAAGAAAGAGATCCGAGCATAGGCGGTCATTGGGGGGGGGCATAGTCCCCCAAGTATTTCAATAGACCCCCAAGAATCAAAAGTAATATGTTATACTTGTGTATGAAAAGAGGGTGCGGGGTCACTTTATATTGGATTATTATAGCCCCCCTAAAAATGCAATAAAATGTCCGCCTATGGATCCAAGATTTACCTGGGTCCCGGAGTAGGAATTTTTCCATTCTTTAGGTCGTCAATTATAGATTCCACATCTTTTGTAGTCAAATCTTCCTGCAAATTCATACATATAAATCACTTATTAAATACTGAATCATTAATTTATAGACAAAAAATGTATACAGATAACAATACTCTGAAATTTACTTTGAAAATTGTTAAAATATTATTTTATTATTTATCTAATGACTTCTGCTATGTTTAAAAATATTTGAAATTGAAAGGTATTTATTTAAATTTTAATGATGCAGGTAAAATACCACAATACATTAGTATCCAGATTAACTTACATAATAATCATCATTGACTTGCATCATTGGAGCATTAACGCATGCACCCAAACATTCTACTTCAGACAAAGTCCATTGGCCATCTTTGCTGGTTTCTCCAACACCAATATTTAATTTTTTCTTTAAACATGACATAACGTCATCTGAGCCCCGCAACCAGCAAGGAGTTGTTGTGCATACCTGCAAGTGATACTTGCCAGTTGGCTTTCGCATAAACATTGTGTAAAATGTAGCGACTTCATAAACCCTCATTTTAGGTAAGTCTAATACATCAGCCACCTTGTGCATAGCTGAAATAGGTAACCAACCATGCTGTCTTTGAGCTAAATCCAACAGTGGTATCATGGCTGCTCTCTTATGACCTTCTGGATAAATAGCTAATATGGCTTCAATTCTCTGTGAAACACATTAAATAAATAAATTAGATCCACATGAAAGATGAGTATATTAATTACACAGAACAAAAATGATGATGTTTACCTTTTTGTTTTCATCGCTAAACTCAAATTTGATATCCAGATTATCCTCCTTTGTATCTCTATGCTGAAAATATATAAACATTGGTAAGTAATTAAATATATTTAACTACTAAAAAATAATACCAATAAAGTTTTAATATTTAATAAGTATTGTCTTAAATTATTGCTATACTCATTTAAATGTATAAAACCATTAATAATGTCTAGTTGATGTCAATAATAAAATAACAATTTAGTGATCAGGCAGGGGTATTAAATATTTATTGTGTAAGATTATTTATATTTGATCAACTCAATATTTAATAGCTATAACCTATCCTGTAAGCTAAATAGTTATACAGACCACATGCCAAAAAAAAAATTGTACCTTCACAACATTACTAAACAAAGGACATTGAAGCATTTAAATTATTAATTAAAACTTGTAAAGATATTTGATAGAAACATTAATCTAACCCTTAAAATTGGGCATGTTATGGTTATACAATATTCAACAGTAAGCAATACATTTTAAGGAGTTAAATATAGGCAATTTGAATAGAAAACAATTTAATTGAATAACTTTTAGGTGTTTGGGTACATCTGTATTTTGTAATTTGATTCTAATGGTTCCATATATCTCTGAATATTATAAGACCATAATTGTTTAAAAAATAATATGCTTTAGTATTTTCATAGTTATGAAATGGCCTCCACAGTTGTGGATATAAAACAAGTTATATAATTCAATATATTAAACAGATATAGTAGCAAAATGAAAAAAATCAAATAGACTAAATTTTTAAATATACAACAAATGATAAACCATAAGTTTTAAGAATTACATTATCAAAAGAAATATTGAACTTCAATACCCGACCAAAAATCAAATTGTATTAGATTATCATACCTATTAGGTATAGGTATTTTAATCAAAATTTTGTTTACAATAATATTGCAAAACTAAAAACGAATGTACTAAAACAACCATTTTAGACCTATGTGTTTTTACATTTTCCATATCTAAATACCACTACTCATTAGTAATAGAAATCAGAAACTTTCACCGACTAATTTTTAAGTACCTTAGTGGTTAGACAAATAATAAAATAAATTCTACTCACATTAAACATAGTGTCATGTTTGACGACCGCAGACGTCTGGAATGTTCTTGAATTTGACAACTACAAATAATAAACAAATACATAAAAAATTACCTTAAGGTAAAATGGTGTTAATGAAACAAAGAAACGTAAATAAGTACTTACGATACATTTTACAATCCTGTTCAAGGATAACATTTTTGGTGAATTAACAAATAAATCGGTTTTTTAATGACCGGAAAATGTTTTTCTGAATGGTAAAAGTAATCAGGTAAAGGACTAATATCATTGAACGACTGAGCGCAAAAAATTTTCTTATCATATACAATTTGTTTCCTTTTCTTGTCAGCTGTTTATTTTGGATTGATAAAAGATTACAGTTATTGTGATTAGTGAGAACAATTATATAGTTAGTAGGTACCAAGTAGTTGTTTTTATAAATAAATTCTTTTGATTTTCTTCTGAATTGAGTTTATTTTAAATTTATTAATTTTGTACCATGTAGACACTAGGCAGTTTAAAATAATAAAATTGAACAAACATTTTTGCTGATCACATAGAATCATGGATTCCAGTGGAAAATTAGAAAAGGTAGTTAAACAATTTTCTAAATAAAAATGAAATATATTTTAATAAATACATAGTTTAATAATAATACAACAGTGAAACATCTTATTGGGTCCTTTGAATCATTCCATTATTTCAAATCATCTGAGAAAATTATAAAAGATATATATATATATATATTTAGAAACAATAAACTATTAGTAATTTTACAACTTTTGAATCTTAATAATAGGTATTATGTATAAAAAAAAATAACTAGGGCAATATAGTATTGTTTTATTATGTTTCTGTTTTGGGTTTATATAATTTTTTTTGAAAATTCAGAAATAATTAAATGAATTTTTAATTTTTTGTTAGGAACGTCAAAATTTAGATGCATTTAAAGAACAGGTGCAACGTAATAACCAACTGTCAGAAAAAATGGTTGATATCCTTACGTCCTTTGAAAACCGACTCGGTAGACTTCAACAAACTATACTGCCAATTTATAATGAGATGGAAAATCTACAGTTAAAAAAGACTAGTATGATCAGAATTTAGTAATTTTTTGCTAAATAATGTAATGATATTTAAACATTTGTTTTTATTTTAGACATTGAAAAAACAATGTTTGCATTAGATAGAGTGATAATGTTTCATGATGTTTGTCCGAGAGTTGAATCAATTATATTAGGAAGACCAAATGGGTCGGATGGTTTGAACGAATTCTTGGATGCCATGGAAAAACTACGCGAGGCACAAAACTATTTTGAAAAAAATAATCCTCAAAGTGTTGAACTAGAGAATGTGGTATGTAATATGTTAAATTGAATTCTTTGTTTTATTAATATTTATTTCAAAATTTGTTTTATTTTATTTACTTTAGTCATCACTATTTAAGACTGGAGGTGATAGTATTCAAAGAGAGTTTAAAGAGATCCTTTTAAAGCATAGTAGACATATTCAACCAGCAATTTTGGTTGACATTTCCACAAATGATGATGGTTAGTAAATTTGCTTCTAACAAATTATTTGATTTGAATTTTTTATTTGATTTATGATTCTGTAGAGTTGGTTACTGATGATTCATCTTCTGTGAGTTCTATTAGCCATTTTTCTGAAAATGTTTCCTCAGATCTAATTCGTTTAGCTGATTGGTTAATTAGTCAATCTCGTGATGAATACATGAATGTTTATGCTAGAGTGCGAGCTAATACTCTCACTAAATCAATGACTACTCTAAAGGAATACCAGAAAACTGGTAGTGCTGGTAGCACTAACATGGCTATTGGGCAGACTATGGGTTCACCTTCAGTAGTATGTTTCAAACTAACCATATTTAAATATGATTATTTATTGATGAATGAAATTATTTTTTTCTTCTACTCTAGAAATCCAAATTTCCACATAGATCTGAAGTTACTGTCACTAGAAAAACTTCTAAACGTATCCAGCACGTGTAAGTTAAAATGTGTATAAAAAGTATTTAAGGTTGATTAGTTTTATTGTTCTAGATTTGAGAAAAAAGCTAATCGTATGTTTTTGAAAGCATCCCAAACATTAGGACAATCGACCGGTTTAAATTTAGGGACCAGAAGACCTACACTTATAGGTAATTAATAATTAATATCTTGTGATTTTGTTTAATTTTATTTATATTAATAATGAATATAATCTTCCCAGAAAATCGTGAAGATATTGTTGATGAACAAGAAATGGAAAATTATCTTATTTCGGTAATTGCTCTGCAGAAACTCATGCAAGCAGAGCTATCACTGATGGTTGGTATAATACCAATCAAACATCATCATCAAGTATTCCAAATCATTATTCAAGAAAGCCTTGCTAATATTGTTCACGAAGGAGAGGTATTGATAATGTATTTTATAATGTTTACTATTAACCATATGACAAAGCAGTCATATTATTGTGCAATTGTTCTGTATTGCTGCATGTTACAAATGTACAAACGTTTTATTTTCTTCTGAATATTAAGTTAAAATAATTAATAATGTACATAAAACAATATATTAATTGCAGAGCATAGCTACTAGAGCAAAAAGGTGTATTCATAGAAAAGAATTTGCCAATTTGTTTGTCATGTTTCCAATTTTAAAACATTTGGCTGCCATGAAGTCTGAATTTGAACGTACAATGGAAGGCTGTGATCCCGCCATTAGAGGTCAATATTCAATTATACTCAATACTCTTCACTCCACGGTTAGTTATCTTCATCCCCATTATGTATCTTATTTTATAATAACTTACAATAATATTATTTTTCCTAATTAGGGGGTTAGAACACTAGAAGAAATAGTTGAAAGTGTGAGGACTGATAATTCTATGGGGTTACCGCGAGATGGTACAGTCTATCAATTAACTAGTGATGTGCTCGTGTTGATGGAACAACTTCTTGACTATATAGACAGCGTGGGTCCTCTTTTAGCTCAAGTGCCATTGTATAACAACATGGTATCACATCATATCACTCCACCGGAAAAATACAAGTATCTTTTAGGACTTTATATCAGTAAGTAAATATAAGTTATATATCCAAGAAATATTTGGTCCTTAAAACTGTTAAATTTTGACAGAAAAAGTGTTGTCTCAGTTAAACCTGATGCTTGTAAATCGTAGTGACTCCTACAGTGAACCTGGTGTTAAATATCTATTTCGTTTAAACAACTGTCATTATGTAGTAAAATCATTACAAAGATCAGCTCTATTGGATATAGTTTCTTTGACCGAACCTGAATGTGAAAATACATACGATGAGATGATTGCGTCACATAAAAAGTCTTATCAACAATGGTAATACTATTTATTTATTAATTGATATTTATATTTTTATTATTTAGTTAATAATTCTCAATTTATTCTAAATTTTAGTTGGAATAGAATATTAGGTTTCATAGTTAATCTGGATGATGTTCAAGTTTTAAATGGTAGACTAAAAGATAAGGACCGTAACATAATCAAAGAAAGATTTTCAGTAAGTTCTTCCATCATTATTTAAAAATTATTTGATGCTAAATACTAAATTTTAATAATTTTAATGAATATCAATTTTATCAACTGGTATAAATAACATAAGAGTTGATTTTTCTTCACTGTGTTGTGTTTATATCATTATTATTATTTATATTATTATAAAAAAGGTCATGAGTTTTATGAAATTAAATTTTATAACATTTTAAGAACATTGTGGTATTTTTCACCTTATAAAACAATTATTATTAACATTAAATTTATATTGTTCTCTTAATTTCTTATGATTTATTTAGGGTTTTAACAAAGAAATTGAAGAAATATTAAAGCTTCAAAGAGGTTACACAATACCTGATGTTGAATTACGAGAAGGATTGAAACGTGATAACAAGGAATTTGTTTTACCAAAATACAGTGCATTTTATGACAAGTAATAAATTTTTCTGCAAACATTATATACAATTATACTAAACTTTAAATTTATTCAAAAAAAATAATTATTACTTAACTCAAATTAAGTAAAATTTATTGAGCAACTCATTAATATAAAAACATATGTTTATAGATTTTCACAGTCTTCATTTACCAAAAACCCAGAAAAATATGTGAAGTACACTCCAGCCCAAGTATCTGCTATGCTCGATCGATTCTTTGATGTCGCTGCTTAAACGTCAGTGTCTATTATAGTATTAATTTAAATACTTTTTTTTTATCATGTTCTAATCATTCTATACTATTATTATTGTTATTTATTTATTTAAAAATGTTCATTACAAAATTAATAACTTAATTATTCAATCATTATTTTGTTTTATTCAACTATAATATCAAGTAATAAGTATTAACCATATATTTATTTAAAAATCTTGAACAATTTTATTATTATAGAAATATTTAATAGCAGACTGATCAAACTACAGAAATGTTTATTTACAGTGATACTCTCTAAAGGATTAATATATTATATTTTTTCAATATTAATGAAATTAATGTACCTTAATCCATATTAAATTGTAATTGTTATTTATATAATTAAAATTCATATTTTTTTATAATTTAAAAATATATACAAATGATTTGTTTATAGATACCTAACATGAACTATATTTCTATTTAAAAAATATTTAATCGAGATCTTAGTTTTACATTATATAGTATTATTTATATTAACATAAAAAATGGTATTTATCAAATTTTATAGAAACTACAGTTTGAAGACAGAACTACGGTTTAAAGCATTGGAAAATAAAATTACATTGCTTAAAAGTACAATTTTCTACTTTACTATTTCTTTCTTATAAAAATATCTTTTAAACTTATTTGCGCAACATACACAATTAACATAATTCAGGACTTTGAAAAGAACAATATACTATACTACTATGTACCAAAACAAAAATTTAAATCATCTCAAAATGATATTTTTTAACACTTACCAATTACCATGTTATTGACTCCAACTCCTTAATTTTTTTTTTTTTTTATTACATGGTTTGCTATGAATGTTTTAATCGCATAATAAACTTTTTAGTATATTTTAATATTTATTTATTTATTATTTATTTATTACAAAATATACGGGTTTCCCCTATAACCTTAAAGTACAGTACAATTTATTAAAATAATAGTAGAAAATTGAGAAATAAAATAATATATGTAAATAAAAAAATTACAATTTTAATAAAACAGTAATTAAGTAAACAATTAAAACGCTTATATTAAACTTAAGAGTTTATTAACAGTGTTTAAGAAACATTAGAACAAATTATCATCAAAAGAGGGGTCCTCATTGGCAAGTGACATAATTTGCCTTAAAAGCTCATTTTACAGATAATTTGTGTTGGCAGTAGGAATATGAAAGGTCACATGAGAACGAGATACATGCGAAGGGACTTTGAAGTTAATTTGGGAAAGCAAGCAAGGGGAATCAATATGGTTAGTAATTAGACCACGTATAAATTTTAAATTTAAAGTTCCTCTTCGTTCAGCAAGAGTAGGCAGGCCAAGTACGTTAGCGATATTGGTATAATCGTTGGCTAAATGGGGAATGCCTAACACAAAACAACAAAATCTCAAAAATCTAAGTTGAACACGTTCGAGTTGATTAATAATATCAGAAACAGTGTACGGATCCCAGACAACCGACCCGTACTCTAAAATAGGACGAACTAAAGCACAATATAGTGATTTTAACGATTTTGACAATTTAAAGTCTTTAGATAGACACATAATGAACCCTAAAACTTTAAATGCTCTACTAGTAATCATCGCAATTTGAGGACTTGGACTAAGCTAGTTTAAAACCTAGGTCGATTAGATTATCAACGCGTTTAATTGTCAAACCAGAGATATTGTAGTCAAAAAGGATAGTAGAATGGGAACGAGTAAACGTCATGACTCGACATTTTGAAGCATTGACTTTATTAAAACAGTATCAACAAAAAAATCAATAGTTTAAGCACACAATAGATTAGTATAAGTATAATTAATTTTTATTTCCACAGGAGTTAAGATTTGTGTATGTATCAATTTCCTAAAAAATCCAGTAATAAAAGCAAGATAAAAAGCAGGTGCTTTTAATTTAATATAGCTTAGCTAGGAAAAACAGAAATAAAGTAAAAGTATAAGAAAAATGCATTATAATCAAACACTATGATTAATTATAACATATTATATTAAATAATATAGTATAATCAATATTAATCATAAAGCATTATCTATTAGCCAATAAGAGATTTGAATTTGACTATGTTCAAGTTCATAATTTTTAATTAGATTTGAATGTAATTTTCTACTGCAACTTAATTAAAATTTAAAGTACTTCAAATATAAATATTTGTTATAACTTCATGTAAATACAATTAACAACATGTTTATTTTCCAATAAAAATCATTATATAATTATTAACCAAATTTACAATTTTCTTAGTAGTAATAATAGTAAAGTAGTAGAAGTATTTTGTTAATATTTCTAATGAGAACAATAAAATAAACATAGAACAAAATGGGTTTACTAGCATTATCGGGAAGGACTAATTTAATGTAATCATAAAATGGTCGTTTTTTGAACACAAGTGCAGGATTAGTAACATCATTATTTTCTAATTAGTATAATTTACAGTTGAAAGCAATTCAGCCTTAACTTAATGTAAAAAAGTATAATTATCTACAATTCACAATTTTTGTCAAGTTAGATATTAAATTATTTTCAATTATAATATAAAAAATAAAAACACAAACAGTTTAAAAATAAGGATTTGATAACATTAATATAAAATATGTATAATATACTATATAATATGTGTTTACATTTAATCAAAATTATTTATTAATTACACAAAAAAAAACAATGCAATAATAACTAAACATAGATATTTAAGAACAATTAAGGTAACCAACATAAAAGTACACAATTCCTTAAATTATATATGCTCTATTAACCCTGGATAATTACTATATTTGAACACATTGATTTGTATTTTATAAAGTTTAGTTTATTCTGGTTTTTCTCCAACACCATCAGCTATATTATAAACAGCGGTAGCAACTTCAACCGCAAGTTTATCTGCATTGATTTGAGTGTCTGCTTCAGCATAAATTCTCACCAGATCTTCTGTACCAGAAGGCCTATAAAATAAAATTTGAAATATTATTGTTTGAAAAAAATTATATTTTATCTATAATTTCACAAATTAATCAAAATTAAAACAGTTTTACATGTCTCCCACAAGTTTAATACTTGGTTACTATTTAATTCATTATCTCCCTTAAAACAATAAAAATTAATTTAAAAAAAGTTTTTGCGTATTTGTATTTAACGCCCAGGTTCAATAAACCTGTTCAATACAATTTTGGGAAATATATCAATTAAATATGACAAATTTTACCTGACAAACGATCTTCCCATAGAATACTTTGAAACAATAGAATCTATTTTTTCTTGAAGGCCTAGTGGTTTTATACACATTCTCTCAGCGTCACCAGTCTCAAATGTATTTCTGTCCTGAAAATATACATACTATATAATTGTTTATTGTTACACAAATTAATTCATTTGAATCACCTTAACAGTAACTTTTTGCAAACGATTTGGTAAATCTGAATATGTTTTATACCAATCACTAATGCTCCATCCCCGTTCACAAAGTACAGACTCAACAATCAACATGTCAGAATAAGCATCACCTACAGTTTCATTAGTCATATCCATGACACAAATCAATTTCTTCAGTGCCAGTGACTTTACCCTTAAAATAATATATAACAACCAATTTCAATATTTTAAAACTGCTAATAATGCAAACAAAAAAATGTAGTTTTCTTAAACCTAAGTCAAAATATTTAATATGCATGTCTCAAATATTCTTATTCTAAGGAAAAACATATTATGTTGGCATAAATAATATTCTTATTTTAAGTAAAATATAATGGGCAACATACTCATCTTCTTCGATACCATATTGGTTTCGAATAAGTTCACGTATAGCATCCTTGAATAATATAGTGCCATGGCCATTTGCTTCAAAATAAATACCAACATCGTAATCGTTGGCTTTATGATGAAGATATTTCACCCCAGTTGGAACACATGCAACAGGTACTTTCTGTAATACACATACAAAAGGTAAGTATTCAATAACAAAATATAAACGATTTATACAAAGTTAATGATAAATTGCTAGGCGCAATATAAATAATTAACTGTTAGAATATTATTTTTTTTAAATGACATGACATGTGTTAATGAAAAAATAAATACATACCAATTTATCAGTTACATATTTTGTAGAATTTCCATTTGAATAAGCAGTTTGCACTAACCCTACGTTTACATCAAGACCAGAAGCAATGAACAAATCTTTTATATAACCAGCCACTATGATAAAATAAAATGAATTATTAGTACAATAAATAGAATGTGATTTTAAACAAGTTTTAATGTAGTACCAAGTGTAGCGATTCGATCACCATCTAATAAATAAAATTTGTTGTTTTCGTCAACAAAAGAATAAACTATCCTATCCGCATCTCCATCCACAGATACATATTTAGAGTGTGGTTGAATAGCCATTCCAGTAGGAGGGCATTGGTTTGATTTCACAAAGTCTGCACCACACTTAAATAAATAAAAGGGAAAATTATTTTTATAAAAAAAATTTTCATTTTGTTTTATTTAAAATAAAAAATATAATCATACTTTGTAATTAAGTTTTTCTGTATTCATTATGTCATCATTATGCATATTAATCACTAATGTCTCTTCTAAATGTATGATTGCATCTTTCATTTTTAAAGCACCTACTCCGTTAGCACCATCAAATTCAATTACAGGGCTATAATTTTTCAAATCTAAACACTAAGGCACATTATAATATTAATAACAACAGCAAATTATATTTCCATAAATTAAGTTATATTATTTACCATTTTACGCAAAGTTTTAAAACTATTTGTTAATTTTGTATAATAAGAATGTTCATTTGGCTGACCATATAGGCCATTGGTGTTATAACATCTCACAAAAAAGTGTAACATAGGTGTTGTTATTATACCGAAATCTTCAATATTACTTTTAAAAGCTTTAACACCACTAAGTACAGCGTCCAATAATCTTTTACCAGAATTTCTAAAACCATATTAAATATAATTATTATAAAAAATTTGAAAAGGCATACAAGAATATTAAAGGGAAGCCACTTACCTGGTATCACGCCCAATGTATACACGTGGTATATAATTTTTGTCGATATTATTCTCAGAAGCAATATTTATGAGCATGGCACATACATCCTGATTATTAGGGGCGTTAGCCAATTGGGTGGCATACACTTCCCATGAGCTTTCCAACATTTCCCCTAGAGGGTCAATGAGTTTGATGCCGTTATCGTCTTGCGGATTGTGTGAAGCTGTTATCATTAGCCCAACTGCTGCCGATTTCAAATGTATTGAGCGCAAAGCGACCAACATACCCATCCGATGCAGGACATGGTCTAAATGTTCAGAACTGAAAATGGATAATTATTTAGTGCCTATTAAAAGGTACGTACAATGAACATCAAACTAACTTGTAACGAATGCCCGATGTGCCATATTGAAACACTTTGGTTCCTGGATTTGGGTATGATTCGATGTTCGAATCTAGTTCTA
Source organism: Rhopalosiphum padi (assembly GCF_020882245.1). Lineage (NCBI taxonomy): Eukaryota > Metazoa > Arthropoda > Insecta > Hemiptera > Aphididae > Rhopalosiphum > Rhopalosiphum padi. The sequence goes on along the minus strand of NC_083598.1, from coordinate 91,333,162 downwards.
CAACATTCTCGATCCACTCATCCATGTTGGCACGGTAAAGTTTAATATGCCAATAAAATCAAAAAAAATTATAAAGACGTTCGACAATCGTATTGCAATACCTAACGATAAAACTTTATAAAGATACCTCTGTATTGACTGTCAGCTATCCTATAGCGAACACCCAATACTGATGACGTGTTACTTTCATTCGACACATTTCAATGTTGCGTCCACGATAAAAATTCGAACAACCGTGGACTCACGACTGGGTGAAATTTGTTACATAATAATAATTGTATTATTAAATATTGCGCTCATTTCTCTATTTTCATTTCATTACAGTTCGTACTCTGATAACTGGATAATTTTGTGTAAATACAAAACACGTGTTGCATGCCATCTGATATTGTGTTTGGTACAGTCATATGGTACAGACGTACAGTGTGATAATGAATAATAAGGAACAGCCTGTTGCACTTGTTGCTTGCATAGATTCAATTATTATTATTTATTATCGTTTACGGGTTCACGCTTAGATACCAAGTGTAGGTATTAGGTAAGCCGTAGGCACTACATTTAAAACATACCTATCTACAAAAAAGAAATAACTACATTTATAAGTAGGTACAATAATTAGATCACTAATCAAATTTTCTGATGAATCAGATCGTGATCTTGATTTCTACTTATCCCGTATTCCCGTCTATACATACACGTTATTGAACGGATTTAAAGAAAAATCTTGCATTTTCCTGGTTTTATTCTTACTTTTTAGTATAAATTGTTTTTCACATTGTTGATTGGTCATTTGCTTACCTTAGTCTGGGTAGTCTATCAGACCTCTAAACCTCTTGCAAAGGCAAACAGCCAATACAACGTTTCTAAACAAATACCTGGTTATGTTGTTTCACCTACTTTTCCAGTGGTATGTAAAAACTTTAGGGTGCCTTCTGTCAACTGAGAAATTCTACTCCATTTATTATACCTATACCTATCACAGTATCACTACCGCAAACTAAATACCTTTATAATAACTCTCCAGTGACCAGTCTCCTCTGCACTGTTTGCTTCGTTTAGGTTTAGCCAATGAAACCCTGACATTGGTTTTGATTACAGAGCATTTCCAAAATAAATATGTCAACTATATAAACTTTTTAATTTAAAATACTTTAAGATATTTACTTGTATTTTTGTTATTATTACGAGCATTACAATTTAAATACCATTTTCTATTTTAATAAAATAAAATAAAAATGAAATTTTAAGAATCGGGGAACTTAATCTGCTGTAAAGTAAGTGTAAGTGTCATTTAATAAGTGGTAAGTCGCTGAAGTCTAATGGGTGTGTTAAATAAATTAGACTTTAAATTTAATAATAAATTGTTAGGTACACACAACAACTATTCTATAGATATTAGGCGGAGAACTGGGACGGTCAGCTTATATTTCGAAAGATATTTTATTATATATACCTATAATGTATTTATATTGCTATTAGTTCGAGTAATAGGTTAACATCTTAGGTTAAACTTCTTTTTGCCATAGACAATTTTTATTTTTTATTAAAGAGTATTTACAATCTGTATATCTACATTATTTATACAACAAGTACATTTTTATATAAAATTATGATATAGATATGTAAACTTGAATGAAGGTGTTAAGTGACACCACTTCAATTTTCAGAAATCATCGGTTGAAGTTAATTATTTAGTATAGATCGTAGGTATAATATAAATTATCATTAATATTGTTTTTACGAACTATCTAGTATTAATTTTTGTTTAATGTTCAATTTTTTTGAGTGGTGTCATAAAAATTATTTTATACAGTTTTCTGAAAAATTTGTTAAAAAAAATAATTTATAACAATTCAATTAGGTATTTACTATTTACTCGTTTGGGTAATTGTTTAATTTTAATTTTTGTAGATGTAGATATTAAATTATACTCGAAAAATATTGTTTACTCAATTAAAAAATGTAGGTAATAATTATATTTATATTATGATTATAATAACACATAAGAATAAAGAATTAATATTTATTTAGTACGATATAAAAAAAACCACTTAAGAAAATATGTATGTATATATATTTTATATATTTGTATATAGTATACATAACCTATTAAAACTACGACATTAATTGTTATCAATGATATATGGTGAACGACGTTTGTCGAATGAATATTGTTTAGCCCTAGAAATTTGTGTTGAGCTTAAAAATTAAATTTGTGTATATGAATGTATAAAAGTTAATTATCATATAGTATATTTTGATATTAAATTGTTTATGGCCTATGGGCTATGACCTATAATAAAAATTCAAAACTACTTTAAAGTTTTAGATGACATATTAAGTTGTTGATGGTGGGGGGTATAGTGGGTAGCAGGTCATTGTTTAAATATTTTGCTTAGGGTTTGAAATATGCTCGTCACGCCACTGATTGTTATGAATTTTAAATTGGACTAATTCAATACAGTGATCTACTGATCTATATATTTTTCTGTGCCATACATTTCGATTTAAGAGTTGTAAAACGTTTAATTCGACTGAGGTCAAAATAGTTAGAGAGGGCATATTAATATGGTTTTGTGCAATGGTCAAGGCATTTCTAAGGAACTATACAACAATAATATACTAAAGCTAAATCGTGTAGTATACTGGATATTGTACAACGTTATTATAGTTATACATAAGTTCTGTACTTATTTTTTTTACTTTATATATATATAGAAGATTACAATTAGTTGTAATTTAATTATTTATTCACTTAATTGATTGTGGTTTATATTTGTTTGATAAAAAAAATTGTGTTAATTTGACAATAAGTTAATTATTATCCAATATAATGGCAAAAGAAGAACTTAATTTTTCTTATAAACGGACGTTTATTACACATACCCGAAGGCAAATTGTACGCGGATTTACAAGGTCTATACCAAATTTGAGGGTTTTACCTAGAGGATGGCATAAAAAAATATTTATCAAAGTAAGTCCTGAATGGGTACACAAATGTGTGTAAGTACTTACTCATTAAACTTATACTTATATATTAGTATTGAGACATATATATTCGGATTTTTTAAATATTCGGATAGCCGGAATGTGATATATTTATAATTCAAAACTGAATTTTCTCGATCATCCGTATAATATTCGGATATATTTGGATTACGGATATTCGGATTTTATAATATCCTAGTGTGAATAATCTCAACACTAATACAAACATACAATAATAAATAAAAAGTTAAATGGCGTAAGATTAAAAGAGTATAAATCAAATTCTCAGACATAAACACTTCATTTTTATATTGATAGAAATGGTTTTTTATTAATAATTATTTAAGTTTAAAAATAATCAAATATATTGATAAAGAAAACTACATACCTAGAACGGTAATCGGTCAAAAAATTCGTTTTAAAAAAAGTTTGACAAAAATTCAAAGCACAGTTTTAGTGTCGGATAAAAAGTCCGAAAATACAAAATATTTTATATAATTAAAATGTATTTTAAAAATTTAAAAATGTTTGTACACATTATATATTATACACATTATATTATTTTAATTTTTCTATTTTCTTATTTTCGTTTATAATTATATAATGTATTATTAATTTTAATAGGTACGTAGATAAATGTATTTAAAAATATTAACATATAGGTAATCACACGATATCTTAGGAACAACAATATTAAAATGTATTTGTAATTAAATACATTTCAACAAACAATGAATTTTATTTTATTTATAAACACATCAACTAAACTAAAACTAAAAAAAATAGTATATATAATTAAAAAAAATATATAAATTTGTCATTACTATATATAGTGGATTTCCGTTATATATTTGTTAGTTATATGAAAATATAATAATGTAAAATGTATACAAACATTTTTAAATTTTTAAATTTTAAATTAATTATACAAAATATTTTGTATTTTCGGACTTTTTGTCCCTGGCTTTTCGTCCGCGATTCACCTAGAACATACATACCTACCTATATAGATATTAACCCAATAATAGCTAAATTGATTTATTCTCTTTTATAGTTTTACTCATCATTGTCCAATTTTTTTATTTGAAATTACAAAATTTCATTTTCATGTAAACAATTAATATTAAAATTTTGAATTAAACAAATTACCTATTTACCTAATCAAAAATATTATTGAAGTTAATCATTAAATATATTTAAAAAATATATATATTATTGTTATATTATATCTACCGTTTACAGGCAGCTAATAAATTGAGAAAAATTCATATGATTTGGAAAAATAAAAGATACAAAATCTCACAAGATTTAAAACGCAAAAAACAAATAGAATTGAAAATGCTCGCTGAGTATCTTTTTAAAGGTATTTAATTAAATTTATTCTGTAATTTCTTTCAGTGATTGTAATTAATCACGTCATATTCTAATAAATAATAATTGCACTAATTTATACCTAATTGCAGACAAAAAATGCAGCTACGAATGTAATACACGTAGTTTATTTTTGAACGAACGGTTGAATTCATTAGAAAAGTATTTGAAAATGACATTTATGCGCACTTTAAATGAAAAATATGTTGTAAGAATTGCATCCAATTATTTATTTAAGTTAATAATAGATTTAAGAGATGAGCCAAGTATATTATGTAGGTACATAGGCGCGAAATAAAAAGAAAAATTTACAATTATGTATCAACAGATTTCGTTGAGTTGATACCAACCTATTTGATATTAACTGCAGTGTTTAAGAATTTAAGATTGTTGAATTATTAATTGTAGTTGGGAATGAGTGCTAGAGCTAGACTATTGAAATATTTAATTGTGCCTGTGCCCTGTATACTTGCACGTTTGCGAATATTGCTAAATTTTTTTGATAATTTCTGTAGTATGGTGTCAAAGTGGTAAAATTCGACCGGAAAGGATATAAACGAAGAACTAGATTGTTGATACTGACAAACAAATCTTTCTGTTTAAACAAAATTCTTAAAAATAAATTAAGACTCAAAGAAAAGATACCATTGGATTTAATACAAAAATTAGAAGTTACTTCGGGAATGGATAACTTTTTACTCATCAAAATTTCACCGCAATATAAACACAATAAGGTATATATACTATCTTATTACACCAATGTATAAGTACTTACATTTTTTATTATATTAACGCTTCTATACTCTAGTGCTACGACTGTATGTCTGCATTTTACATAATTATAATAAATTTATTAATGTGTAAGTAATAGATTATTATTAAAAATTATAATTAATGATAGACCTTAGTACCTAACCAGACGTCATATATAGTATAGGTGAGAGGGGTACTCCTTTAAATAATTTCCAAATTTCTAAAACAATTATTATAAATTATTATTTTAAAGTTATTTATAAATTTGATTATATTAAGGGAACAACCATAATAATATAAGCATTGCTTAAAAAATATAAGCGCCGTGCTAACAATAATTCATAACTATCTTTGCATATGGTCATATGGACTATGCGTTTACCTATATTTTATATTATGTATTATCTATGTAAATTGTTTCTTTTGCAGGGTGATATAATTCTTGAAGTGCCATATTTGATAGAATTTGTGACTAAATTTATTAATATCTCGGGAAACTATAAGTTATTAAATATTAACAAACTAGGTGTCAATAAAAAGTAAGTATATTTTAATTCTAAATAAAAAGCATAAAAGTATAATTATATTTTGTTATCCAACTTAACTGCTTACCCTTATTGTTCTATATTATTATAATTTATAATGTTAACTAATGCTACAAAGGTACCTTATATAGACTTAACACTTAAGTGGGTTATTAAATTAGAATAATCATAAATTCATAAATATCAATAATATCATATTTGTATGGTATTACTATTACAGGTTATTGCACGACATAAAAGGTTCCAAAAGTGGCGTTATAGAGTTAAAGGAACACAATTCCACGCCCAGTATTACTAAAGATAAATACAAGAATTTGATCGTTTGTGGATAAAATATTTAATCAAATTGGACATTAGTAATTTATGTTCAATACTGTATCACACTATCATCTGACATCTATATTATATTATTGTTTGATATATTTATATTAAATATTGTTATAAATTACAATTTACAACAAAAATATCTACAATATAATTAATATTGTACATAAAATATATTTATTTTTAAACCTATTTAATTTTACATAATAATATTAATATGTTATAGTGTTGCACACTTAAATAACTTATAGGTACTAATTTTTATTTTTACAATTAATACATTCCGATATTGTGATGAACCAGTAATTAAATGTTTTTTATAATAGATGTATTTAGGTACAGTGGCGTATTTACGGGGGGTCCAGTACCCCTGGACACCCCCCCCCCCCCAGAATCTCTAGAAAAAAAAACTAAAAATTCTTACATATTTGCAAAATCCAATTTATGTAGGCACGCGCGGACGATGCAATTTTTCCTGTGAACAAAATATTTATATAAAATATAGCTTAAAATTAGCCAACGGACGCGGTCGAACGCTCAAAAACCCGCCGTCGCTCGTAACTAAACTTTTTCTTGTATTGTATGTATTACCATTTACCACTTTAAAAATTACCCATATTAGATAAACATCAATAATTGTAAAAAAAAAAAGACGTTTGGATTTTGTACTTTAAAATATAATAAAATAACTATTTTTATTCTTATAATCTATTAAAAACTATTTCTTTATATAAGTTCCTATTTATATTATGTCGGATTTATTAGACCCCCCCGAGAAAAAAATTGAAAATACGTCACTGTTTAGGTAGGTTGGTAGGTACTTATAAATATATATATTGATAATGATAGAGATGGTTATTTTAACTTTCAGGATGACAGGATAACTGTTATTTATTAACTTATAGTTATTACTTTATTAGTGTTAATACTTAATACAATATATTAATTAATATAAAAGTAATAATTAGGGTAAACTACTTGTGTTTTATTATATAAAGTACCAATTATATACCAATTATATACTAATTATATACCAATTAATACAATAAATAATTAGATTACATTTTGTAGTTTCTTACTTAAGAGTTAAAACACAAAAATAACCTAATTGTCTTAATCAACGTGTATTTATAATTTAGATGGAGGCGGAATTGCATGTAAAAGATGACAGATGTGTAATGTTGAAATGTAAGTACCTATCTATTTACTGAATGCATTTCAATGAAACTGTCAAAATAATAAAATAAAATATACTTTATTTTCATTTAAATTTTACCTTAAAAATTAATATTTTTACCAATTACTTGATCTTAAATATCGAAAATTTAATTCAGCCTTACAGATAATGCTGGATACTCATATTTAATATAACATAAGACTTTGGGAGGCCAGGGTGCAATAACTAATATATAACTAATATTGAATGCACATAATAAAAAAAAATTTAATTTATGTGTTATATGGTGCATAATTATATATATTTTCGGTGTTTGATAAAAGTAAAGATGGTTTTAATAAAAAAAATATTTCAACTATTTACCTATAATCATAATTCATAGGTGTGTGCAGGCCTCTTTTCAGTCATTATAATTATTTTTCTTGCGCGATAAAGGTTTTTTCCAGTCGATTTTCGCCCCTTAAAAAGCTTCAGGGTATGCAGCCGCATACGCATACCCTGCATACCCCCTGCGCACACCTATGCCTATAATAGAGATTTGCGTGGTTCATTAAATCGAGTCAAAAGTAGTGATAACACTGAGTCCATAACAATCCAGAATAAACGGGCGTGGAACATTTATTAAAATTATATTTTCTAAACTATTATTCAATATTATTTAGAATTTATTTATTTAGAAAGTTAGAACATTTAAAAAATTTACTTGATTGACCTAATCTGCACTCGCGCAAAATCCGACACTGCTTATAAACGTAGACGGATTATAAAAATATAGAGTAGGAGTATAGACTAATATTGTTTATTATTAATTTTTTAATAATTATGCTTAGCCACTGCGAGAGGCATGTCCAGCGGGTAGCCTGGGCCTACCCTGATTTTTAACCTTTAAGTATATTCAAAATATGCATTTTAAAATTAAAAACAAGAATGTGTTGACTATACAAATTATTTTTATAACCAGGCCTGTCCTAAATTTTAGTCCTATAGACACGCCTCTGGCCACTGCCCACTTAAGTACCTACTTAATAATAAGGTACACCTTAATTCTTAACTTGTTAAGACTTATACTTATTACAAGCGATGACGCAACATAGGTATTATGTTATAGCCTATACTATATAGGACTTAAATCTAGGCCCTCAGCCTATAAGTTATACTATTATAGGAACGTTCATTGTGGTGGAGGCGGTATAAATTATAATATTACTTATTTGCGGTTCCAAAATTGTGATTCACGGAGCCCTTAGTGCTCCGCAATTGTTTTTAAAGAGCTGTTTTATAGTTTCACTATAAACATTTAATAATTAAATAACTATTTGTTATAAAAACGAATGCCTATAATATATACATTTTAAAAAGACTGTCAATTCAAACGTGATTATTCACCGACACGTGTACAAACAATATTAAAATATAACATAATTATCTAATGATTAGATTATAAAAGTAATTCAATTTTTTAATTTTGGGATTAGTTAGTGTCTTAGGAAGATCTTTTGATATTAAGTTCAAAAGCTTAATTACTTTAACTGCTTTTTGATACTACGAGTACATATTCGAAGTAAACAGCTACAAAAATTAATTATCGAGCACGTTTAGACGCAGAAGACTAAATTTGTGTACCTTACGTCTTCAATTGATTTCTGTGACTCCGGAAGTCCGGACATTGATAAACTTAATCGCAACACTCACAACTCGCAAGTATAAAGCTCACATTAGACATGTAGATACAATTATTGTACATGTAACGATGTAACATTGTAATAATAATAATAATTATAAATAATAAATAATATTTTCTCTTGTTTTTTTAATACTATCTCAGTTATTGTTTCCTTTATTAATAAATATTATATTTTTCTTACTTCCGTATACATTTCGTACATTAACTACATATGTAGGTAGTAGGTAAATAAAACTTAACATTAAATATTTCTTGGGACTCTAGGTGAAACTACTGCTTAAAAAAAGACTTCATGACTAAAAATGTTTGAGAACCACTGACCTACTCGTCTCAGTTGATGCTACCAGAAATAATGCTCCGTTCTCACAGACTAAGATAGTACTATCTACAACCGTGTACCGATAACAAGTAAATATAAACAAAGTTATCAAAACATTAAAAACTGTTATCAGTGTTAACTATAAGTTATCGCTTGTAGTCATTGCGATGACGGATGAACGCGATGTCAGTACACTACTACACTCAGCACTGCTGAGTCAGCAGCCAACTGGCAGCTACACGACTCGACATCTACACAGTCAGCCCGCAATTATACACAAATTCAAGACTTAAATCATAAATCTATATAATATGAATTTATCGTAAATCGTGTTATAAAATTGAAAACGTAGGCATCTCGGACTTCGGGGAAATTTAAAACTCTCTTGTGGAGATGGAAGCTAACGAACCCAGTTACGAATTCTCGACGTTAAAGTGTCAATGGTCGTTAACCGACTCGCCCACTGTGACGGTACACCTGAAAGTGGCGTTTTGCGACGAGGCGGCTGACGATCAGGCACGGATGGCGTTGCAGGTAACTGCGATCGTGAACATGTCGTTGGATGATTATGTAGTGTACACGGGATTTGTAATGGGCGACAAGGCAGCAGATCAGAGCCTAAATTCTGGGGTCCAACACGACGACGAATCGACAGTCGTTCGTATTTGGTTACGGGACGCTCGAGCCGCGTTAGTATGCAGTGGTGACAGACCGTCGACGGATTACGAATACCATTTGCGACGGGAAGACGGCGATAACGACCAACTGCTTACGTTGGCGTGGAAGATTAAAGTTCGTCCGTTTGGCTTAGCGACGCTTGGCTCGGTTCAGATGAGAGAGGTAACGTCTACGATGTCAGTGACGTGCACTTCGTTCATCACACCGCTGATTCGTTTACTCTCTGCTGAACGGAAGCAACGAGAACTGTCCGATCTGGCGGCCGCGGACTGTGAGCGACGTCTTTCGGAAGACAACCGCCGACTGCTGAACGAATTGCGGTCGATGGTCGACAGCCGACAGTCAGACGACCAGCGGCTAATGGCTCGGTTTGTGGAGGTGTTGAACGCGAAGAAGCAGCGGATAACCGATCTGCAACAGAAGCTGACTGACCAGAAGTTGGAGCGTAATGTGCTACAGCCAGTGGTCGCCGCCAGTGAACAAGATGAAGTGATAGGTCGAAGAAGGCGGGGACGTGGTACGTGTCGTAGCCAACCCAGGTCGATATGTAAGATTAGACGATCGACCATTAATAGTCAGAACATAAAACGGTGTCCTTCCTCGTCCGAAGACGAGAACGCCGGTTTACAACGTATCAACAGCAAAATCCAGCAGCCTCATTCTATGGAAGTGGATGGATTAAATAGTGTCAATATTTCTGGTAATTTAGTTTCAGATACTGAGGAGACCCTTATGTCCACTTCAATTCTAGAGTGTTCAGCACCAGTTTTCCCTATTGTCCCAATACCTACTTCAGCTGAGAACATACCAATCGATCCTAGATACTTAGCGGACACTCAAATAGATTCGCCTAGCAGTTCACCAACATGGTTACAACAGTCGTTGACAGTTTCACCACCGCCTCAGCTGCAGCCATCAATAATTCAACATGACAAACACGAAATACCAAAAAAAAAGTCTGTGCTTGATGACCTATGGTCTGGTATTCTATAGGTAACTAGTAATGTTGTATTCAAACATTTCAAACAAACAATCACATACCTATTATTTTTTTTTTTGAATGTTCACTTTTTTATCGTTATCACATACCTATTCTTAGGATATAGGTACAGCTATTATCCTATTGCAATATATTAACAATTTATAAATGTTTAAACATTGATGAACTTATAACTAAATAATGATATTTTTGAAATATAATAGTAATATTGAATTATTCATGTAAGAAACGTAACAATTACTCTATGTAATCATTTTTAAAATTTGATAAGTACATTGTGTTTAAGATTTATTTTTTCTATAAAAGTATAAATACATTAGTATAATATGTTATATCATGACTGTTAACAAGCTTTAATGTTTATTTTACTATTGATTTTGATATTATTTATAAGTTGTTAAATAAATTATTTCAAAAATATTTTGTAAATGTTATAGTTACATTAAAAAAAAAAATTAATTTTTAATGTACACTGCAGTCACATTACCTAATATATCATGTCTTTTTAAATTGTATATATTGTATAGAATATTATAAAAATATAATATTTATGTACCTACATCCTACTACACGTATACATTTATACTACAATTATTATATATTATAAATATATTGATGATTATTGTTACATTATTTATATTTATATTTTTATTTTATTATTTTATTAGCTGTGATATATTTATTTTGTGTTACATTCTTAACTGTATAATTGTTGAACTTATTTATGTTCAAACTTGTAATTGGGCATTGCCTATTAAAATATATTAAACTCATAAATTTAAATAGTATGATAATGTTCAGACATATATGCCTACCTTGTGCAACATTGACATGTTTCTTACATGGTATTTAGTCCGGCAGAGTTAAGAATTTCACAGAAAATATGTTCAATTGCATTTTTGAAATTAAGAGATGGCTATCTCTATCTATCAACATAAACTAGATAATTTACACATCAACATCACAACATTAAATACATTTTATACATTTTTGTAAATGAGTTATAATTCCATTCAAAATTATACTCTTAAAATATTTTAAATTTTAAAATCAAAATTAAATTGTTCAAAAAAGTTACATTAAATGTCTATAAATTGCCTACTGAAGCCCCTTTAAATCTTAGTTGATAGTTTGCGTAGTCTTATAATATAATTATAGTTACTGCTGTTACTGGTATTATAATTTTGCCATATATCATTCAATTAGTCAATAATTAAAAATCTGGGGAGACATCTCAACTGATATAGGTACTATTTGTTTGTGATAAATATTCATTATTGTATAGGTAATAATATGTAGTATTGGAAATTTGTTAAATACTTCTTATATCAAGGCCTTAAATATGTACACAGATATGAAAAGGTTATATTTATGTAATAGCCAATAGGTGTATTAATGTATTATACTATAGTTATTATAGGTAATCACTAAAAAGGGCGAATGTAAGTTCCTACACGATAATAATAGAATAAGGTATACATATGTGTAAGTTCCTACCGGCGATTGTAAACTGCGCCCAAGATACAGGTAAACACAAAATCACCCATGTAAACTGCGCCCGAGTTTTTATCAAGTGTAAAAAGGTGACATGTAAACTGCGCCCGGGTAAAATTACAGGTAAAATATTTAATTCGTCACAAATTTATAATATGAATAATAAAAAATGAAATATAATTTAAAAAATTAAAATAATTATAAATATTACAAACAATAACATATGGTGGATACATATTTATCAATTGAAATTTGATTACTATTATATTTATTGATTAATTTTTCTAAATTTTCACGTTTTTTTTTGGTTTTTTGGACCGTACATCGCCACTTAACCTCACCCGAACTTAGAGGCCGATTAATTTTACGAAATTTAAAATTAGAAATAATTTTTAAGCATTTTTCGCGCTGCGACATGAATTGTTCAGCCATCGTGACTTTACTGATTAAAATGAATACGATAGGTACAGTAACTAGCAGAACTATACCGGAAGTAGTGATAACCATCAGTTGTCAGTTTTAGTATTACTGCAATATAGATATTCGATAACGTGTTGGTATTTCTTGACGAAAATAAAATTTCTATAATATACTATTAAAAGTACACAATCGTCAAACATAAAGCCTTAATAAGTCAAAATTTAATAAGTTTATAAGTCGGGCGCAGTTTACACTATACCTTTTTAACATAGATAAAAATTCGGGCGCAGTTTACACTATACCTTTTTAACGTAGATAAAATTTCGGGCGCAGTTTACAAAAAAAAAGATCATTTGGGCGCAGTTTACGTATGCCCGTTCCTACACGGTAAAAAAAGGTACCAACTCAATAGGTACATAATATTATTATGTGAAAATTTTTTTAAAATAAAATGACCACATATGCATTGTTATTCGTCATAATATAATAATAAATTATAATTACATATAAATATGTATAGTATAATCATTTTGCAGTAGTCGGTGATTGTCAGAGGTTTTCAAAATATTCGTGTTTGTCGTCGGTAGGTACCAATTCGAAAACTCCGTCGTCGTAGCCTTGTATCCCGTGATGTCGAAGTGTGTTTTTGAAATGTTTACACAGTTCATTGTACTTCTGCGTTACAGCCACCAGGTCGTTCCATATTTGTTCGATTAATCGGTTTTTCTTATCAAGTAAAGCCTGAAAAGTAAGAACATGTTATTTAATAGTTTTAATAAATAAGTTCTAACGAATCGATTTGTACATATTTTTATGATATACCTAATAAAAAACGTGTACAGATATTTTTTTCTGAATGCGGTTCAGCCATTTAGAAGAGATAATAAAACAATATGATAGTTTTTAAATTAAAATACATTGACAAATCTTGTAAACTGTTTTAGTACGTTTGACGAGCAGTTGGAACGCGCGAAACTCTATTTTATTTCAATTTTCGGGGCAAGAATAAAATTACCTTTACATAATACATCAATACCTAAACTGTACGGTATGCTTAATGTTAAGTTAATATTGTTTGAAGTGTGTACAAATATATTATGTCCTGGTGAGAGAGGTAGGTCATTTAATTAAATAAAAATAATTGAACCTTCAGTGTATCTGTGTATACCTACTAATATCATTTGTTTCTAGTATTATAATTTATAGCGAAGACGTACGATTAGCTTTATTGAAGGATTATTAATATTTAATCTTCTGCACTAGCTAAACTTAAATACCTAGATACCTGATTAATTCAACCTTTTTATATTTCATTTATATAGCTTTATGAGTTTATGACCTTATATGCTTATGAGCTATGACATATTGTATTATTGTTATATTATCTGCAAAGAAAAATGTGAATTTTGAGTATTAAAATTCACAGTCATCAAGTTTTGCGATTATGTGACTGCTAGCATTTTTCTAAAGAAACACTATTTTTAAAATCCACCAATCTAAATCTGTTTGTATTTGGATGTTTTTTTAAGTGTTTAATCTATATTTGCATTTTTATTATTGTTAAGATAAAATCTACCCAATAAAATATATCATTATTTTTAAAATGTATAGATACCATTATTTAGTAATAAATAATAATATTCATCATTGTATATCTTACATGAAATTTTATGTACATATACTCAATGTGGATTTCGTCACGTGAGAGTACTTAGGTAGTTAGGTCTGCAATCTTTTATTACCACTGTCCTATACCAATTGCATAACATAATTTTATATTTACAAATACAGACGGATTTACTTCGGTTTTTGCATTCATTGCCATGGCGATCGAAGTGTCCGCAGACGTAGCTCCAGTTAAACGCGCTATCTGCGCCTCTTTTTCCTCGACTGTTTCTCCGGATCGTTTTAGCCTACGTTCGATCGCCAACAGCTTTTTCCCGTGTTCCATTTGCAAATTCATTAATTTGTCCGAGTATTCGTCCTTCACATTATCTAAATCGGTTTGCATCTAAACGTTGTCAAATATTTCATAACTATAAATTTAGGTCTTAAACATCTAGCTGATTGTTAGTATCTTGAACTCAGTAATCTACTTACTTTCTCCGAGATCATTTTCAGCTCGTCGTAATTCACCTGGAGGTCCTTGTACTTATCATTTGAATGTTTCAACCGTTTAGTAAGAACCTACAGTAATAGTATGACATAGACAAAAATTAGTTTTTATTTTACAATTGAAGTAATTTTTTTCTAGTATAACAATATAGCTATATACCATGGTTTAAATGTTTAATATTTAAAATATTAATAAATTAAAGTATATTGTAGGTGAGTTTAATGATCAATTAATTATAATTTATAATAATATGAGTAGGTATAGTTTAAAAAGAGAGTTCTGAAGAAGTAATCATGTAAACATTTGAACATAATAGATTATATATTTTTTAGTACAATATATATTAATTATAGGTACCTTCAATCTACTATCAATCATATTAATCGGCATTCATTATTATGTCCATCAGAACAAATTCCCCACCCAAATAAAATCGCTATACCAAGAGTAAGTACCGACTAAATAAATATAATTTTTTAAACACAATACAATTTATTAATAAAACAAAAATATTTAAAATTTTGAATTTGTGTAATTGCAGCAGTATTTTTGATAGATTATATAGATTATTATTTTTCCATAGAAAATGTTAGAGAATAATATGACTCCATCATGTAATATTTTACTACATGTAGATAAGTACCTTGTACCTATGTATACCTACTTTTTTGCTTCTCCTTATTATGGTTAATTAATAGAGCCTTCAAAATCTTTCGACTGTTTGTACTTATGATATGTGTGTTTTTTATATACTTATAACTTATAAGTTAACAATAATTCGAAACACAATTATTCGTGTGCAGTCATATTAATGTATACTAAAATTATTATTAACTTTTTTTTGAAAACAGTCTTCTTTGATATTATATGCATTATAGTTAAGAATGAACCAATTCGTTGTTCGACTCACACACGCATATATACATATACATACATTTATAAATTATAAGTATAGAAATATAGAATAACAATACATCGAGTATAACTTTTCATTAATTTAATAATAAAACAGGTAATTTACTTAAATCATTGGTTATAATTTATAATTAGTATTTAAAACCAATGATAAAATACATATATTTTAATTTGGTTTTAGTCATAGATATCGTATTATAATATGGAATCGGTAAGTCTATATATGTATATAGACAAATAGATAATAGATTATTAGATCAATGATCATTAGTGCATTAGTCACAGTGGTAGAACTAACTGCTTACTCATATTTTATTCTGCTACTAATATATAATTTTTTTATCACCAAATGTATATATTGCACATAGACATAAACATAAGGCGTCATAAGCTTGTATATAGTTTTTAATTATTTAAAAAAAAATAGAGATATCTATAATACTATTGTCCAAATATTTATTACATTTTACTATAATAACTATCACAATAAAGATAAAATAGGTAAATAATATTGTAATAAAGCACTTTTTTAAGATTACTGCTGCACATATGCACAATGCAATTTAATAATATATAGTTATTAGTATAATAACAGTAGTTTAGTATAGTTCATATGTATAATATGAGTATTTGGAAAATTAGTATACTTATACAGTAGATTCTTATTATGTTGAAAGTCGTTAGGTCCTAGGTATGTCGAATTTTTCGTTAACTCGAACTACATTGAAATCCCCTTGAAACTACTATAATACTACACTTAAAAGTTAAAAGCGAAATAAAATTAATCGTTTTTCACAAATAATATTTTTATTACGGTAAGAATAAAAAATTAAGCAGTGCATACAATATAATGAAATGGAAAATAGGCGTAAATTAAATGTCCTTAGGATATTATTAATTTTTACATTCTTAAAATAACAAAAATAATATTAAACAAACTGTAATGACAAATTTTTAAAACATAATTATTTATTCATTAATTTAGTTTATTGATATGCATGTAGTATAATTAGTAATTTAAGTTTTCAAATTATGAATATTAAGCATTCAAATTATTTATTAATTTTTCAATTTTTTTTTAAGAATTTTTATAAAACTCGATATCTCGAACTTTTTCTTGATTCCCTTGAGATTCGACACAACGAGAATCTACTGTATTTAATATTAACATTATACCTAAATCAAAAGATACACAGTTAAAACCACTATAAAGATAAACTTACCATTAATCGTTGTTTATCTTTTAAGTAATTAGACATTTTTTGCGTCAATTCTTCGACATTAATTTGTGCTTCTTTTAACGGTCCTTTTAACGATTCGTTTTCTTTTGTCACTTCTTTCAGGTCCATTTCTGCTCTCTGTTGGTCTTCTTTTAATTCCAATAGCTTTTCCTGTAAGTTCAAAGTCGTAATTATTTGTTATCTTTTTATTAATATATGAGTATACGACTATTAATAAAAATATATATTATAAAGTTTTATGAATCTATCAAACCTTCAAACTGCCGATTAATGTCAAATTATTGACAGTAATATCATTGTAATGTTCTTTCAAGTTGTTGAATGCGTTGTTATGGTCTTCTATGATTTCCGCTATGCGCTTGTTCTTTCTAGCCTCAGTCTCAGCCACTTCCACTTTGTTCTTCAAATCCATACGGTTCCTCAAATCTTCCATACGTTTCTGATATTTTCCTTCGATCACTTGACAGTCAGATATAAATCTGTCTTTCAGTTCACGCATAACTCTGGCATGTTCCTATATACATATTATTCAACGAAAACAACACACATTTTTTTATGACAATGGGCAATAGTTTAAGTAGATAGTTATTATTATTATACCAATCGAATATTATTTATTTCCTCTATATGCCGTAAATTTATCTCGACGATTTCTTGTTTGAGAGCATCGTTTTCTTTAATTAATTCTTCTTCTTCATTTACATGTTCATCATTTGCAATTTTTAACGAAACCATATTTTCAGCCTATTTACTACAATCTTAGTATAGATTATAAAAGTGAAATAAGATAATACAAAAACAACCCACTTGTACTTCTGACAGATGTACATGCTGTTCGTACATTAAAAGTTTCAACTTTTGTTTATAAACTTTGATTTCGTCTTGATGTTTTTCCTCTATATCTTCAATTTCTCTGTCTTTGTTTCTATTTTAAGCAAAATGTAATTGGCCGATTATATTATATTATTATAACTATTAATAAATTTTGAATTTTTGACTTGCCTCAATGATGCTCTGTTTTCTTCCAACTCATGTCTCGTGATTTCCCAAAACGTCAATACCTTATCTCTTTCAAGTTGAAAGAAATTTCTTTCTTCTCTTTCGCGTTCTAACTCTTTCTTCATTCTAGCTGCGAACCCTTCAAGCTGTTCTCTGGACATTTCAGCCATAGAAACACCATCTACGATCCCGGCACTCGTACGTCCGCCTTTGCTTCCTTTTGATTTCTTTTTTGGTGCCTTTAAATTAATATATTAAAAATAAACACAGTTAAATAAGAATGAACATGCATTTATAAGAAAATAGTTATGTACTTACCATTTTCAAGAAAAAAATTTAATTTTATCAACACGTATTAATTTAACAAACGAACCAACAAGATCCGTTTACAAATCCTGTATAATATATTGAAATGTTGTTCATTCAAAAATAGGCCCCTTGG
The DNA here is from genome assembly GCF_020882245.1 of Rhopalosiphum padi. Classification (NCBI taxonomy): domain Eukaryota; kingdom Metazoa; phylum Arthropoda; class Insecta; order Hemiptera; family Aphididae; genus Rhopalosiphum; species Rhopalosiphum padi. Next base: position 91,314,696 of record NC_083598.1, on the reverse strand, counting down.
CTACTATAAGATTAAAATACGTTTTATCGTTAGATCTTTGTAACACGTTACTATGACAACAATAAACAGCAGTAAAAACATTATATGTATGAGCTCCTTATAGTTATTTAGCATTCACAATAATATAATATATTATACATAATTTTAAAAACATACCTATACATATAAATAAATTAATAAACTATAGTTTCTAAATAATATCAGTTTATTTGTTTAGTACTTATTGTTACAAGTAAATAAAATTAATACTTATACTACAAGTTGTAAAAAAAAAAATATTAAAAATCAACCAACATTTCAAAAAACATCAAAAATAACATTAACTTAAGTTAAAACAATAATTAATACTAATAAGTTATACGTCATGCGAGTTTAATATAAGCGTTTTGTATACTTTTGCTGTAATATTATAAAATATTGACGTTAATTAAGTATTACGAAGCTCATAAACAGATAGGTAACCAGATAGAAATTTTTCTATTCTCATCCTTTGAACAAAATCCAACAGTAACATCTGAAAATTAAAAAAAATAAATTTATTATCTAGATTTTTGCACTTTTTTAACTGAATTATAATTTACTTTTTTTTCTTCTGTGTTAACATTCAAACATTCAGCGAGTACTACATATGTAAATGAGTTCAAAGAACTCGGAGCCACCTTTTTCAAAAGCGAGATTCTCTGGAGACCCAGGTCGTACGGAATGTGGAGATATATATGCCTAGCACCTGTCCAGTCCTTCCAAGATTCAATCATTACCTAAACATGCAAAAAAATCATAATGCACTGTAATTAATGTAAAATTTGATTTAAAAAAAATTCCTATATTATATCTATATATATGAGGTATATTATTATCAAATATAAATCGTAAAATATTGCATATAAACTGATAAAAGTATCTTCTGCAATCAACCTAATCCAACTTATCCAACAACATAACAAATTATAAAATTATTAATTGCTAAATAATCACCGTATAACATAAAATATTATAAAAACGTTTTCGCTTTTCAATAACATTTTTGTATACAATACCTTAAGATATAGGGAACATCATTAAAATATTTATGCTTAAATTTATATTTAATAAAAATGTATAATGCTATAATAAAGAAATAATTGCGTATAAAACAAAAAAGTGTTTGAAGAAAGTCCGGAAGTTCCCCTTCCCTCAAATAGCACCCCTGTCATCAAATAAAAATAAATTAAATCAAATTTTTATATTTATATAACGCTACAACAAAACCGCATACTGTATCACTATAATGTTATTGTAAAACGTTCATGATATTTAAAGATCATGCACCTGTTAAAAAAAATTATAATATTATTTTAATGACTACTGTAATGTGTATTGAATGACTGTAATAATCCAGACGTATTTTGTATACAATTTGGCATTGATATTCAAACAAATCATCTAAGTAATTTAAGCGTTAATGCATGTAAACACGCATGATGGATGTACACAATTAAAAAGTGTTCGGATAGTCATTGTCCAGTTTTTATATATATTTCATTATTACAACAGCTATCTACGTACAATCTACCTACTTTTAAATACAATATAGATGTTCATTGCAATGTTTACCTCTACTAAACTGGTGTCGAGAAGTTTGAATCCGGATACTATGTAAGAGATGCTGGTTGTAGTCGTTACGAATGGTCCGTTTCCATCCCCACATTCGATACTTTTGATTTCTCGATAAACACCTTCAATAAATATATAATTATAAATGTTATATTATAATTACTAGCTTTAATTCATTGAAATGTGCATCCACCGAAAGAATGCCGCAGTGATATTTTTACTTTAATATATAGGTATTTTGTGTAAAAATCATTGATGTAAAAACAACTCTTCTAAGATAAGGTTATGGTCGCTGGTATTCATTTTGAGTAATAAAAAAAAAATATATGCAAGATGTATAATTGACTTGCTTTAAGATATTTACATTTTTTTTATAGTGAAACGGTACATAGAATAAAAATTATAAAACCGTGAGAATGTGTGATTAGGCACTAAATACGTTAATTTATAGCAGAGGTTCAAAGACATATTAATATGCTTGTTAAGTCAAAATAAACTATATATATTCAACAATACGTTAGTCCAAATCGACGGGATATAGAAATATCACACACACACATTTATATATATAAATATATTAAATGTAATTGACGATACAAAACGAATCAAAGTTCAAAACGTAATCTTTGTTACAATAATATTATATTATAGATATATGGGCATACATAGGTATAACAATATATAATGTAATAACATAGTTTTAAATAATTTATAAATTTTGTTATTTTTTTATTAACCAAACTATTTGATTTTTTTTTTAATGTTATCTTACATTTGTTGTGAATTTTGAAAAATCAATTTAGAAATGATACGAATTTTTGGTTTTCTGAAAGTAGACATTTTTACTTATTCTCTTTTAATTTTACAGTTAAATATGTTTAATCATTTATGACATCGGTAGATTTTGAAACTTTGATGTTCATTTGAATCAATTATTTTCTTAGTATATGTTACAAATTTATGTGAAATATATTGTAATAGTTGAATTTAATTTCTTCAAAATGTGTTTGTTTTTAATATAAAAATTATAAACATCTATTAAAAAAAATATATATATATTTAGAACCTATAATACCTATACACCACTATGGCACTTTAATATAGTTTATTGCGTAAACAAAATATTAATATGTCATACACATAATGCACTAATAAACCAGTTTAATTAAGTTGGTAGCGATTAAACTAATAGAATTAGAAATGTATATATACTAACATCGTTTATGTTAATCGATTTGTGGACAGGTACCTACCTACAAACGTATATTTTATTAATAACAAATCACTTAAACCAATTTTATGTGGTTAATTTAGTTTCTAACGTATATACTTATTTCCTTTAATTATATTATATTATTATATATGTATATCTAGGTAACATAATTTATGTATTTGGTTTTATTTCATATATTGCTGGTGTTAATTTTTATATTAAAAATGTTTACCTTGATGTAATTTGAAATGCTCATTTACTTCGTTCTGATCTTGAAGCACTGACATCAACGAATTTCGATCCTCGGTAAAGTGAATGATGGGATAGACAACTGAAAATAAAATAAAATATTTGATGTAAAACGTGTATATCGAAAACATTTTGTGTATTGGTAGTTATATATTAATATATTATATCAATACGATAATATATACTATATTATAATATACTAACCATTTTTTTCCTTGCATTTCAACGTAGTCCCTTTTATCAAACTATCTTTTAATACTTTAGAAACGTCTTTTAGACGTTTTTCCGTAACTTGGGAACCATCTCTAGCCGTAGCCGTAACAAATGAAAACAGAGTCAATGGTCTTTGGCAGTTTTGATTTTTTGATTCTATAATATACAATCAAACAAAAATATTACTAAATAGTAAATACAGATTTCTTCATATTATACGAAACCAAAAATTATAAATTAATAATAGATACATTATTATTAGAAGTAGATAGTCATTCCGTTTAAAATTAAAGCTATTGGCAATAATAATTAAAAAAAAAAATTACTTTCAACAAATTTTTTAAAATACTGGATATCAAATAGAAAAAAACATTATCAAGAGGTAATTAAAAATGTACTGTTTTTTTTTTTAACAGTGAATAGTAATAATTCTAAAATAGTTGTCCTCCATAGTTTAAATATAATTAGTTAGATTGATAAGTTTACATTTAGTTTAGTTATATCATTATCGAAATTCAAAAGTTAAGCTTATTAGTTGGAAACTAATGGTATAGTACAAATAGTTAATACCACAATAGTCTTTTACATTTTTTGTACTTTTATTTTATAAAGTTATTTCCGATTTTGATTTATAATTATATTAACTGCAGCTTTATATATTTAAAAACATATCAGTATAGCCCAATATAAGTAATAAACTAATACATTTTATTATTATTTTTATATATACTATTATACTCCTTATTACTGTATAGAATGAACTAATTGAACTAATAAAAATTAAGCATTTATTGACTTGAAATTTGTCCTGTTTCAATTATTGTCAATAGTGCGTGGTATCAAATAATAAATTTACTGTACCGATAAAATTAATTAATCAGTTTTGTGAAACACCTTTTAATTTTTATTGATAAATTTATTTAGTGACCCAATTAAAAATTATTATATATTTATTGAATCAATAAACGTTGTGCAACACATTTGAAGTATATTTATTTTTTCTAGTTATTTAATTTATTATTTATAATTTTTCTATTCCTTCTTATTGACGATGTTCGATATAATACTTCTTGTAACAAAATGGAAATACATAGGATTGTTTATATATTATTATATAATCTATGTAAAATTGTTGTTAGGATTATTTTATGATATGGTTGCATATTATTTTTTGGTATTACTTAATATAACTTATCAGTTGCCAAAAATTAATTGTTATAATATCTGTATACTGTACTCAATAGAAAAATTATAAAAACAATACAATTTATTTGCAAACAAAAAAAAGAAGGGAAAAAGAGCGAGGAATTTAATACATTGCAGAAAAAAAATCTCAATGATTTGAATGGAAATATTAATTAGATTGTTAGAATAATTCATTTTACATATATTTATAATTTTTATATTGTATTATCATTATGCTAATGATAACTGATAACTACGAAAATATACCTATTTTAGGATTTTATAATAGTGCATTCTTCAATTTTTACCTTCACCCTTTTTCATATAATATAATACATATTTATTTTTATATTTTATATAATTCTTGATTTTATAATACTTGACATTTAAAAAAAATATGATTATTAACTGTTTCTAACATAAGTATACTTATATCATATTTGCACAAATAATTTTAAATATATTATCTAATTTATTATATTTACTTACAAGTTAAAACTATACGAACGTAGATATTATAATAAAGTACTTAAGTAGTAAGTATAGCATAATATACTAATTGAGTCCTGCTTTGAATCGTTTTCGAATATGTCAATTTATTTGATTATTTCTGTTTCAGTGTATCGTAATAATGCTCCATAATACTAGTATCCTGCGTCGAAATATCAAACATTCGATATTTGAGCATTTAACTTTATTTTGATTTATTTAAATATAATTTTAAGTCGTTAATTAAAAACAAACAAAATCAGCTAAAAATCATTACTTGTTACTCAGGTTTTGTAACACACATCACGTAAGCAATAGCCTTGCTGTAATCACTGTTATAAATTATATATTATAATATACTAGTATAATACTGCTATACTATACTAACAGAGTTAATTTAAAATAAATTATTACTGTTGTTGATGTATCGATAATTATTCGTTTTTTCGTTCAAACTTGCGTACCGTTTGATGTACCTAATATAAACACTTATCATTTTTATAAATATATTGAACTTTTTTCTTACGCACTATACTCGATTTCATTGTAGCGATGAGTATATTGGCTCTATAACTGTATAATAAATGTATTAAATAGCTTAATCGAAACATTTATATATATATATATATTATTTAGAATAGCAAACGTTGCGCGCAAATAATAGAAAGTATAATGCCTTTACATGTATTAAGCCGCGAAGCCGGATTATTTGAATTCCGACTTTATATGCACATTCTTCGGTAAAATAAGTACCATCGATTGTTTTCTACTACGTTTCACTAAAACAAAAAAAAAATAATAAATATAACACACTAACGGTAATTAGGGTAGGTGCCCTTCCGGCCACATTAAGTTGCGTGTCGGCTAGCAGATCACGAACAGCCCGTAAATACACGACCCAGCCAGATATTAAAATAGGTATGCCGCGTATACGTATCTATGATGGGGTCTTTATTGCCAACGGAACTCCTCAGTGTCTATGGTATATTATTTATTATATACACGTTATACATTGATTCGAAACTATATGCGTATTGCCTCAAAACACATGGCCTTCGACTTGACCTCAGATGTGAATATTTAACACGTTTTATTGGTGTATTATACGCACCTAAAATATAATAGCCATAGTGTTTTCCCAACGTCGCTGTCATAATATACCTTGTCAGCTACCCTGTGTTTTAATAATTACCTTTTGTATGACATAATATATTGCATACCTACTTATGCATAATATATATACAAGAACGCCGTAAAAAATGATTCAGATTACCTCTTTACCGTTTATCAGTATATATAATTGAAAAGCTCTATTATATACGTGACTGCAAACCATAGATCAACTGTATATAATACAGCGTTGTAAATAATATAAAATATAATGAACTATGAAATAAAATAAATATTAAATTATTATCCGCGAGTTTATGTTCGTTTATACTAACATATATAAATCACTGTGGTATAAAAATGAATAATGATACGTACACCTACGCCGTGGTTTCAAATTAGATTACCTACGTATATAATATACTGTGTTTATATAATATAAACCTATACAGGTAGTTGTATTGGTAAGTTGTATTAGTTATAAGACATAGGTCATTTTTGTACAACACTATACGACGATTGTGGATAATAGCTGTAATGTCGTTAATAAAATGTATCAAAAACGTTATAACATTCACGAGATGTAGTAAATGATTTGAAGTTTGAACTTTTAAACTTGAATAATTTAAAATGTGACGTTACATTATATACACATTATTAAAACGATCTAATGCACTTAATAGTTAATGCAGCTATATGTACAATAAACATAATATATGTTATTACCAACGGATATAACAAATAATAATATTTTAATTAGAGCCGTGCCGTTAAGGTTTGGCGCCCAGGGCAAAATTAAAAATATTCACCCCCTATTTTATTTATCATTATGCATTTCAATTTTTTTGGCGCCCCTTTAAACCAGGCGCCCGGGGCCCTAGCCCCCCCCCCCCCCCACGGCACGGCTCTGATTTTAATGTTTGACTGCTTAGAATAAAATTGATGTATCAAGTTATAGATACCATTATGTGAAATACTGATATTAATAAATAATAAATACAGTTGAAGTCACTATTACCTTGAATCTAGTTAAAATGAAATATTGGTTAATATTCTCAGAAAACTTCCCATGACTTAAGTGTATTTGACTACTGTAAATATAGTTTTAAATTTCTAATGAGAAACCAGATGCATTGATTAATGAACAATTTATATATATGTACACGCTTTATAATTTATTATTTATATTTAGAGGCAGTGCGTTTTGCAATCAGATACAATCGGATAATAATAATGATCATAACATTTAAGAATTCGAATAATTAAGGTACCTACCTAAATTGTAAAAATAAATAGCATTTTTAAGCGTAACTATTACCATTATATTACCTAGTATCTATATAATAATATGTAAAATTATAAACCTAATTTTCATTTTAATCTAAATACCAAATACCATATAATATAATCTTATACATTGTAGTCTATATAATAACTAATAGGTATTAATGTAATACTATGATTTTTATTGAAATATTTGTTAATTATAATATAGGTATTAATAAGCAATTATCGTGTGATTTTTCAATTTTAAATTTAACTGATTTTTATACTGCACAAAATTTAAAATAATTTAATTGTAAAATTATAGACCAAGTATATTTGTAGTATAAGAATTATCGATTTATTTAAATATTTATATGGGTAGATAGGTATAATAATGTTATCAATATTTAAAGTTTTTTGTAATTGTTATGTCATTTTATAACATGTAGTTTTTTGTTTTATGTGTTTGACGAATGACGAGCATTATTGAAGCATATATTGTATATTGTATAAGTATAATGTATAAAAGTGTAATACATACAAGATGTATGATGTATACAAAACTCTTAACAATAACACAGCGATACGTTTTAAATAATATTGTTTATTGTGTTCGAGCAATCATGCGTGTTTCAATATAGAAAGAGATAAATTAAATCGTTTGTTTTGTGGAGGGTTTTAAGAAGATTGTTTTTATTTTTGAAGGCAAACACGTTATTTATTATTTTTTTTAGTTTCTGAGCAATAAAAAATATGCTTTAGGCATATTGTAAATTTGTCATGGAATTATTAGGCACTATTATAAAATATATTACTATACTCACGGGAGATAATGTTTAGTTTGAAAGTAGAATGAGATCCGTTCTCCATTTATCATATTACACACCACGCGTTTCCGCCGGTTGCGCCGCAGTCTCAACACTTGTGCCTATTCAGTAATATCGCGTACGATGGGCTTTTGCAGCTACGAAAAGCAAGCATCAAGCGCAGTCGAGAAACAAAAAAAGATTCTTTGAAAGAAAAAAAGATTTCTCATAGCTCAGTGAGATATTATATTTTATTCTATTTATATAATGAACGTATATAAGTTGTGGTGTTAAAAACCATCGTCGGTCCCAATAGAAACATCCATGACGGGTTAACAATACGTTATTGGCGCGTAACTATGTATAAATATATTATTATTACTGTCAGACAATATTTACACGGTATCGTCGTTCTTCGCCGGCGATCGAACGGCGAAGGAATGATTTTCGTCGGATACGCGCGCGGGCCGAATGCCGTCGCGTGGTACCCGCCCACATTTATCAGGTGCGCCGCTCGACGAAACGACTGTTGTTGTTATTATTATTATTATCATTGCGGTGGGAATCCGTTTGTGGCCGAAAATCCGCAGACCGAAGTAATCGATAGGATTCGGCACAAACGACGAACCGCCGTCGCACAATCTCTCGATCGATTGTTTATAATATTTATTATACGCGTCGTATACGTCCGCCGGCACGCCGAGTCCACAAATCAATCGATTATCTGCGGTATACTACCTATGTATAGTTTATACACTACTATTATGATAATATTATTATAATTTATAATACTATAATAGTGTGCGGAACCTATGTTTTATTGTTCTTATTTTTTCTTATCCGCTTTTGGACAATCCTTATATGCATAATATATATAAAATGATTAAAACGTGTAATATAGATATGTCATAGGTATTGTTACAGCTTCGCACCGGCACCGTTCAATCGATTTGTATATATATAGATTTAAGACCGATGTATCAATATTATAATATAATTTAAATAATATATTACATATGAGGTATCTATTAAGCATAACATTAAGCTATCAATCAACACTTAATGGTATACGAATATATATAGTTCTGTGTTATTGTATTATGTTATGGGCTTATGGTATAGTATTGGTATTTAATACCTTTAATATATTTATATAATATACAACGCGCGTACTTCTATATGATGTAAGGTAATACAGTGTGAAAAATTTATATATATATTACTTACGATTTTAGGTTTTAACACGAAACAATTAAACAGTTTTCTTTTAACCTGCAATTTCAGTCACAAGACTCAAATCACCTATATACATAGATCATATAGATGCGAACTTAAACGATATTCCAGTCACCGAGCCATTGATCATAGGGTGTACTGTTTCAGCATATGCCGTATGTTATTATATTGTTCTGATATAAATATTTTATCACATGTTCATAATTATTATGATGAAAAATGTTCACGCGGTAAACACAAGTAAAGAAATAAATAAAATCTCACATGAACGCATTATAGTGAACTCGCCAGAATATAATATTTACGAGTGTGTACGAATGATGCAGCATTTTATATTATTGTATACTACGTAGTAGACGTTTGAACGTTTTACAAAACAAATTGTATCTAACTATATATTTTTACCGCTTCTTTTCGGCGCACGCCTACGTCGACGCGTGCGATAGTATATTTCCTCGTTGTGCTGCAGAGAGTTCACAAAGAGAGTGTCTATGCTTAGCTATATACGAATAAGTATTTAGTATATATTTGTATATAGGTACAACCACAGCTATGTACTGAAATAGGTACATACAATGTACGACAATGGAGAATTATTAAAACGAAATGCACTGACAGAACAAATAAACGCAAATACTAACAATCATGGTGTTTCGGATTTTTTTTTAACACCGTTGAATTATAATATTAAGGTTTATGAAACACGTAAAATATTATTTTTTTTTTTTATGTTTATTTGTGGTAGGTAGAGGCGTAATCGGGATTTTTTTATGGGGGGGAGGGGGCTAAATATTTTTAACTTGAGTTATTGAAAATCAAAATCAAAAATACTGATAAGTGATAACATATTATATTATTAACGTTGATTTGCTGTATTGACTATTTTAAATAATTAAAAATTTTAAGATGATTTCTATATTTAAATTTAAATATTTCAAAACAATATAGAAAATACGTCCAATGGGGGCCCCTTTTAGCTCCCTTTTAGCCCCTTTAGCTCCCCCCTTGGCTACGCCACTTGTGGTAGGTACATTCGATTTCAATCCATTGCACTATAACTTATAAGACCACTTATATATCTATAAAACAGTGTTATTGCAGTCTCTCGTCAATATTATAACTTATAGTAGACTATAGGTGCAAGAATAATGTATAATGTACATATTACAATACTCAAATGTCAAAGGATTATCTTAAAACATAACGCATTCCCACTAAGACTGTTGGAACTTAATATAAAGACAATAATATTATATTGACATGTAACGACTAAATCGCGTAGCAGCCGCGTAGGTATTCTAATAAAGTAGTATAAAACTATTACAATATGTTTAGGTATATATACATATATACCTACATAATATACGATATGATATATACTACATATAAAGTTACCTACTCGGCTACCCACTCGGTGTACGCATTCAATAATCGTGATCCGATCCTATAATAGTACAGTATGAAATCCTTTGTAGATCCGTTTGCCGGCAGCGGAAAACGAGTTTCGGTAATTTTTTTTTATGTTTATAGCTATACAACAACTTAACTTTATTTTACATGAGTGCAAACACTGCACACTCACGACGACTATACCCACGTTGTAGAACCTAGCTGCTGCTGTGCAATTATACTATGTATATTTTATTATAATTACACATTTATTGGCGTACATATAATATAATTTTGCTAACCAGTGTCATATTGGCAATCATTTAATATAGTGAATGGCACCCGAGGGAATATTCAGGTTTTCAAAAACCTTGATTATTATTTTGGGTGGCCTGAGTTGTACTACAGCACTCAGATTTATCTATCAAATGTGGTAAAAATAACTTTTGAATTAAAAGACTTTTATCCTCTGATGAAGTGAGCAAAGTGAGTGCTTGATTCAAGAAACATTTTAGCTTTTTAATTTAGTAGGTACTAAAATATAGTTTTGGTTTAGAAAACAAAAACAAATAAATTATTGTCATCAATGAGTTTTCTTACATAGGTATTACACAAGTGTATTATTATAGTATTACGCCCCTGATTTCAAATGCCTGCATATTACACACTAATAACAGTTATATTAATTATTAGTTATACTGGTTACCAAGTAAAATTGTTTGTATTAATATTTTTTAAACGGAATAACAAGTAAGTGTAATGAATATATACGGCTTAATTGATTTATACTTCGACAATTGTTTACGTTTACAAAAACTTAATATAATATATCATTATATCATAATATTACTGATCAAGTTGCAGACTAAAACAGTGAAGTATTTTGTAACTAGAGGTTCCAAATTAGTTCTTCGAGTAATAATTAATAATTATTATGTATACATCTATACGACCATATACAGTATGTCTAGAAAGTTTGAGTCATAAATTGGTTTGGGATATTTTTCATTATATTACAATAACATGCGCATGCAACAATTTTATAGAATATGCAGTAGTTCTAAGAATTAAGATTACACTAGGGCCTTCAAAAGTCCTATGTTTGTACCACGACAAGTTTAGGATTTCATGACTTTTTACTTTTTAGATACACTCTATAATATTATGAATTATGATGTAAGTATATAATTATAAAAATACAATGTTTTAATATTTAGTTGTATTAGTTGTATTACAGTATCGTGATTTTTTTTAAATTATTCATAAATTAGACCTTGTTAAATTATGCTTACAATATTATTATTATTGTTATTATTATATCGATAATTGATAAATGACCAGAAGGAAAATATGAATCATTTTTAAGTTTTAATACCATTTTATTTTACTTTATTACAACAACGACCATCAATCGTGTATTACCAAGAAATTACTTCAATATAATATTATATAATATATATACTAGGTATATCGCTGTATAGTTTTGAAATAATCTAAAAAAATACAGATGTTGAAAAATATACTCTGGTTTTGGGCCAAATTGCGTAACAAATATGGTGAAAATAATATATAGGGGTTGCTATTCCATAATACCAATACGTTTAATACGTGAGTGAATTCCACACAAATATTTATCTGTATCACGTTATATGTATGTATCAGATTATCATTAATCTTGAGAAGAGCATCGATTATGTATCTCAATTTTAAAATAAAAACAAAATGTTGCACGCATGATCGATTGCAGTTGCGATAAAAAAAATTATATATATAGTCTAAACAGAATGTACATAATGTATAATTATTATAATTATTAGCATCGTGAGGTCTTGTTGTAACAATATATTATCTTAATACGATGCTATATCGAGAAATGTATCAGCAAATCTTACAGCACAATTGCGATCGAAGTTTATATATAGCGACAACGCCGACAATAATAATATTTAGCAAGTATATATTATACGATATACATGTGATGCGTGAGCGTTGCTGTGCGTGAATATTAAAAACTGGTAATCTTGCAGGCCGCCCAAAAGGGCGAAGTCGCAATGATTAGATTCGCATTGAAATGCGTTCAAGGGATTTAGAAAAAATATATTTTACACGCACAGAATATTTTTTTTACAACAATAACAATTATAATATAAGGCGTAATAATTGTATAATGTACGTAATACTACGAGAGTGCTATTGTTTCTCGGCGTGTATACGAGAGCGTACACAAACGTTTAGAAAACACGATTCTGTGTTCAGTGTTCACACTATATAAACAGACACGCTGACACATGTGTTAAGTAAATTCTATATAGGTGGGCCCAGCCACTTGTAAAATATATCGACCGACTCGTAAAGTCGTAACACATAGTATAGAATATGCGGTTTGACTCGGTGTATTGAAATCCTATAATATAATAACATTATATACTTACGAGTTACGACGGTACACATAGCGTTGTGAAATGGCGACGTATCCCCTAGTTTGTACAATATAATATATTATGAAGTTTCCGTGCAGATATTTTACAATAACGATCATTCGAATGTTGTGATAGACTGGTGCACCCCGATTTCTATCGATCACTGCTATGTTATACATAATGTATACAAGGTGACTAAAAATACGAAGCGGATAAAACGTTATACCTATTTATGAGTTTTTAACAATACGTATGTAAACTATAGTCTATTATAATTAAATTATTAAATATATAAATTATATAATATATAGGGTTTTTTATGCACATTTCAATATTTCTATTTGCAGATAACATTTATATTAATATTAAGCTAATTTTTCAAGTCATTATTGTTACTAGACAACTATCTATAATAGAAATACACCTTATACGGTAGTTATGTTTATGTGATTGCTCAAAGGGTTTGAAAATACGTTGCACTTGTTTACATACATTGTAAACTGAACACGGATTCGGGGATTTGAAAAACAAAAACGGTTAAATTTACGGCGTTATAAAAAATATAAATGTTTATTGTTTCCGGCTATAGTATAATAAGGATCGTGTACGTGATAACCTCCCCTCATCCGAAATATAAATATAAATATAGTGCGCGGTCAATGGGTGGTTATCCACATTATAAATTCAATTCGTAACTATTATATAATAGTTATACATCGTATAATATGTACATTATACTGGTGACATATTGAATACAAATCTTTTGACAAATTGTTTTCGGTACAAATTCAATCGGGACGTGTGTCGGCGCGCGTCTGGATCTGAGTGTATGTGTAATTTTCCTCTTTACATAGTATACAGTATACGTGTAAACGTAGTGATGTATACATCGTGTACGGTATTCCCACTGCAGTATAATATTTTTCGAACAAACGTTTGGGACTTAACGCTCTCGAAATTAAACGGACAAACCACGGTGGCGCATACAGATGACGACAAACATACATCGGCTGGAATACGAAATTCAATAGCTGTAGCTGTAGTAGGTATAGTACCATTGATATAAATGCTAATATTTATAACCAATGGTAGTAGATACCTATAGTAACTACACAGTTTATAATATTCTGATTGAATGTATATTACGATAGAGGTGTAAACCATTCAAATAATCTCATATCGCTGTTATTATTGTTATAGCCCAAACACTGTAATTATATATATTAATAATGTATGTAAACTGTATAAATAAGCATTCTGTCGTTTCCTTAATGTATTTTTTTTATTTTTTTCATCACGTGTTCCGGTGTTCGTTACAAATCGTTTGTAGATTGTAGGTACATTGTTTTATTTCGTTTGTCGTACATCACTTACACAATATTCGGTTGTATTACTTGTATAGTTCAATAGTTATATCTTATTTTATGGCCAATCTATAACAATATATTATTATGTTTTATGTTTGAGATTTAACCGATAAGTTGGCGCGCATAGATGATACTTTCTCGATAGTTTATCATCATCAATACGTATGTAATATGTAAATATGCGATAACAACGCACACGGGTATATTTTGCTTCTACTTACCTATATTATGCTCGTGTAGTCGTGTATTACAATATGAAGCGGATATTGTGTTTTGTGTACCTATAAGATCAATATCAGTGACAAACCCGTGCGTGCAGTAGCCAGTATATAGACTTTATTTTCGTTTTTAGAAATCTTTATAAGCTGCTGCGTTTTTATCACACGTTGCGTAGCTTGTCATAAATAGCACAAGATATTTATGTAGGTGTACATGTTTCATAAATTGACGATAGAGTTATTGTTATTATTTGGGTACCTAAACATTTTCAATTTTATTTAAAAAAAATAATTATTTATTTTTCCGTGAAAATTATTATATTAGAATCTAGGCGGAGAATTACCTTATTTTTGGTGGTGTAAGACCATATACTTATGGAATACATTTATAAATAAGTATTACTGTATTAGGTATCTAATTTAAAAATATCAGAGTTGCAAATATCTACATCTTGTGCGACTGTACACAAATTATACCATGTATATCTCTTAGAATACATATTATATGTAGTTGGCAAGTGCAATGTAATGAACTAGTGAAGACTTTTTAGACGTTTTGCTTGATGTGGATAAATATCGACGTTTGTCGTCATCGCCATCGTTATTTTAACGGAGCTACCAAACTGTACTGTCTGTACATAATATATTATATAAACATTTTACGTAAACATTACGATATGGGTAATATAGGTAACCGCAGTACCTATACTTATCCATATGATTGAAGTGCCGACGTTTCATCGAATGTAATTTATTTTAATTCATTCAGCGTCGTTTGTTAAATCGCGTCGTGTCCAATGTCGTCGTACTTCTAATACATACTATTATTTTACACAACAAAAAATACACCGACTTGCAGTGGTATTTCAATGCGGTGCGCGTGCTTTGGAACCGTAAATATATTTTCATATTATAACTATAATAAATTAATATATATTTACCTATACTTAATAACAATATTTATTATAATAAATACATCATTTCAATTTTATCTTATTGTTATAGTTGTTACTTGTTATAGACTTACGGAAATATATAGTGAACCTTCCGAACAGACACTCCAAATCCAATGTGTAGAAAATATAGAGCAAATAAGGAGACATCACGATACTGTCAATACTACATCACATCATGTAATATGTGAATCTAGCTCCTTAGTCCTTAACTTTTCTAAGATAATTCTAAACAAGGGAATATAATTATATAAAATATGTTAAAGTGAGAGACTGAGAGAACTATAAAAAATCGGCAATCTTCGAATAGTTCGAATACCTATGTCTAAAACCAGTTATAAGCCGGAGTTAGACGTAAACCTATATTGATAAAGTACTGGCTTTTGTTCATACCGAAATTGTTATCTTTGGCTCACCTTTTTAAAACAAAAGTTGTTGATATATTTAAATTATTTATTAATAAAATATTTATTATAATAAGTTTTACATATATATTATAACATTATAACTATAAGTCTATAGTCTATTAGTCTATAAAATATTAATTAATATGTATAAAATATGTGTCACCAACGTTTAATATAATATTATGATTCATCACTACTATATTGTCTATATTAAATTAAGGAAAATGTAGTTTTGACACATGTATAGGATATGCTATCATGCGATTATTATATTATTATTTATTATCATGTATAATATTCGCACGTCAATAACGATTTAAATGACTTTTATTTTCATTGGAGATTGTTGATGTTGCATATTATATTTTATATCATAAAACTAGCTGTTAACAATGAATCTTGAGTTTTTATCACTGTATAGTTTTCAATTATATTTCAGACCATTGTGCTCCGTCAGCAAGGTGTGGCTCATCGTGGATAATACCTGAAATGGCAATATCGATTTCAAGTGATGCCCCGTTCAAAATTTGTGGCGTGAAATTCGAAAACCACAAGTGTACGGAAAAACAATCAACGTCATTGTTCGTGGTCTATCGATGCGTGGTTTACAATAGTCCTTTAGGTACAGTTTACATTGCACGGTGGCGTGTCTTTGAGTGTACGCTCAATAGATCATTAAAAATATGATGATTATAGGTGGGTATGTATCAACAAGTTACCAACTAGACACGATACTTACTCAGTACTCATGAAGTGTAAATATTCATAACCCGTTGGTAAACGGTAAAAAGACTTAAGAAGTCAAAAAATAAAATAAATTAAAACTGAATAATATTATTATTAAAATGACTTCCAAATTTTTACCAATAAAAAACATCCAATAAAGTATTATCAAAATTCAAAATATTAGTTCATACCGCGTTATAATATACCTAGGTACAATAGCTATTATTTTTTATATTTGCCGAATTGTTTGATACTTAATAAATAATTATATACATTGAGCGACCCACTCGAAACCTACAACTGTACCGGTCACTCCTTCATAAATTGTTTTCTGTTTTTGTCCAGAATTTTTTCTTCGGCCCTTTTTTCCACAGACTTTTTTTTTTAATGTTGAATAAGGTAGTATCTTGAATTGTAGCAACGTATTGTTTGAAATCGATGTCCAGTATTGTATCACGTGTATTAAGTTAAGCAATACCTATGCGTTTTATTGCAATAACTGTAGCTCATGTCAACATAATATATCATATCGTTTGAAAAGTTCAATACTGTAAAAACTCCGTGAGCCACACCTCTCAGTCGGTGATGGGACGCATTTCAATCGTCGTTTGTTGATATCACATATGACGCTCCCTGCAACTGGTATACGCCGAGGCCTGAATAAACTTATGCCATAGCCATACCTACCGTAACGTAATGCTTTGTTAACCGTACCGGAAAAATGAACATGCGATATTGTGTGTGAAGGCTAGTCAAAATTACTTTACGAAAATTTCACTTCATTTCGGAAATCAAACTATATTGGCTTACAAATGGGTATTGAATTTTTATAATTTTGTATTACACGTCTTACGATTTCTATGCGTGTACACTACATTATTCGTGAAATGTTTTTTTGTACTGCTACAAATATATTTATTATATACAGAACATTTTATCATTCAATATGTTCACAGTAATCGTTCAACGTGTGTAAAGCAGTACCTAATGTTCGCTTTAACATTTTTCATTTTCTTGTAAAAATGGGCTTACCTTATACTACTTACTTCGATTTGTAAATTATAATTTAAGCGATAAATGCATTGATTTTACATTGACGTTTGCGTGTATTTTTTTTTTTGTATCTATAAACACTTTTTGGGGCAATAATAATGCTTCAATTTTCAAAAATGGCGTGGTTTCTGTTAATTGATACAAGTTTGGACTTCAAGGGGTCAAAAATAAAAATTAAAAGTTTATTTTATAATCGGAGAGAAATAATTAAGGAAAAGTGTGGATTTTTGAGCAAATCGAATTTTCAACAAAATCGATTTTGTGTTTTTGGAGTACCTAACTCAAAAACGAATAACCATACGTAGATACTTGACATTTTCACCAAATATTTATATTGTCGCTTTTTATTTGCGATAATATTTTCAAAATATTTATAATATTTTTGAGCTATTTATAGGCATAAAAATATTTTAATTTTTTTAGTTTTTTTTTTTTAAATATCGATTAAAATAATTCACTGTATCAACATTTTTGATAAATTACTTTAATAATAATATCATGAAATATGCTAAGTGATATAGGCTGAGTAGACTGACAGACCATCTCCCCTCAAAATCATTTTTCGTATGCAATGATACATCATTGAATTCAAATTTAACACACCTATAATAGTAACCCACTTGACATCTAATATACAGCAGAGGGGTACCCACTTGCCTACCATTTTTTTTCTCTAACAATATTAAAAAATCTTATATTTTTAATCATGAACAATATCAATAAAATATTTTTTGAAATAATTTACTATGAATTTTGTTACCAAACATCTTCCACTCTTACCAGTAAGGTCGTGTCGCACGTACCAGCACGTGTTTGACATACGTATATATATATTTCATAAACATTTCATTATTTGGTATTTGAGTATTGCTTATATAATTAAATTAAATGATCCGTTATCACTTTATCAATACTATGTCTAACCTCTAACCAGTCTAACCACTGGTCTTATTGCAGTGCATCGTCGGAAATTTTAAATATCAAAAAATATAATATTATTAATATGAAATTATATTGTAATAAATGCAGGAAATTCCAGTATCTTCTGGCATTTAAACCCAATAAATTAATAAAAATTAGCTAAGGGAATACGTGCGCTCATAAACAAATGCATTTAAAAACTAATTAGCTATAAGCCTATAAAATTAGATTAGCATTAGCCTTTTTTCCGGCACCACAGATGACAGACCACAACAGAATATTTGTATAGGTAATAGGTATAAACGTATATAAAGTATGCAATGTGTTTCTTTTTAAAAAGATACACCAAATATTTCAGTTTGGGAGGAAATAGAAAATATCTAAATACACATCTTTTAATGATTTTCAAATTGTTATATCGTTCAGTAGTATAATACATTTTTTTAAATATCAACAGATGTTTTCAATAACAAATTTGGATAGACCGAATATATTTTTACCTCTCAACCATGGCTCCAAACCTAATATTGACTGAATGACAACGAGCAGATGTTTTAGTTTAAATCATTGAATTTGTCGGCAATTATCTCCCTCAAAAACCCCATATCAATCTGAAGTCATGGGACTAAAATATTCATGTTACCTTTAAAAGGAAACATAATATTGTATAATATGTATTATACTATTATGTATATTATACGAGTAATAGGCACCTATATAATTTTTAATTTTTTTTAATTCAGAACTATTATAATAATTTATGTTAATTGTTAATTAACTATGATTAACTTGTCAATGTTTTTTGGTTTTCATAAAACGGGGCCGCTGATATTTTTAAGTTTGTACACGCCTAAAACATACAGATAGGGATACAGATAGTGTTCATTCATAAATTATTTTATTTTTATTAAACGTACATCGAACACATAAGATCTCTATATATAGTATACACATTAGTTATATTTTGTACATACCTACATCGTAATTATTAAACTATTTACTACAGCATACTAGATGAAATATTTATATTAATATAATAATATATAATGAGAAAGAGACGAGTGAAATAGTTGAATTGAGAAAAAAATACGAACAATATCCACATCGAGTTGCGGATGTGCATAGTGCAATGGAGGTATGTAATATGCGAAACAAATCATACGATTTGGTTTTACGTTTGTCTGATAGTGAAATTCTAACGTACATATAGCTGTAATAAGTACATAATATATTATTATATACCTACAGGACAATTATTTTCGATCAATACCTAATTGGATAATGGATTTTGAAATCAATTTACGACCATGGCGTTTTTTCAGAACTTCACTTTCTTTTCGTACCCCGTTTATTCGCTTATGATATTTATAAAAAAAATAAGAGGTAGGACAGGAGGACAGGTACTGTATATTCGTTTTTTTTATATATGTATGCAATGAAGATGGTTTTGTGCGCAATTGCTATTTGCTATTCTGTACGTTCGTTTCGGTATATTCTTTGAAATATAAACGATATTTACACTTATACAGCTATACCACGTTTATTATAATATTTCGAAATTACGACTGATCTGGACGTATCTACACGGCTACATAGTACACATTCCGTTTTATGAAGTTTTTTAAGAAATAAAAGTTTACACGTCTATAATAATTAATAAAGCAGGTAAAACAAATTAAAGACGATCGCAATGTGTATTTAACACAGAATTATAATATCGTAGTTCAAATAATACATCTCAAAACCGAAAAACTGAAAGAATGAAAACATTTTTTTGAAATATAAATACGTCATTATTTCATGATAATTATTCATCGATAGATAGTACAGAATATAGAATATATAGTTTTGATGCGCCAGTATAGGTTAGGTTTTTTTTGTATTATTTATTAATTTATTTGGAACAACTGAAAAGTATCGTTTTCGAAATATTTTTGTATAGCTCCTTTTAACTTTTTCAAAACAATTCTTGCTTCTTTTTAGTGAAAGTTTGAAATACCATTAAAACGATAAGAATGTTTTTAAAAATGATTCAATTATCCGGTACTTGGTGATTCTAATAAACGGTTGATTCTATAAACCAGTGATCACATTAAGCGGAACTCGCTGTATATTTTATTTTACATATTTTGCCACAAGTACATATTTATACATATTTCTCAATAATTTCATTTTTTCTTACATATTTCGACAATTTATTCATTAAACGATCCATTCAACGAATTTAACACATGCATTTCACCGAATAGCAGAAACTACCCGATCAAAATTTACAAAAGTAGGTGAATTAATAATTAATATCTACAGTAAAAAATATATTTTTAAAAGCTCCTAGCCGTATTGAAATATTTAAAAATATGTACCTGGATTTAAGCCTCCCTCGACAAACAATCGTAACCAGATGGGGAACTTGGTTGAATGCCGCTAATTATTATGTTCTTTTGAATTTGAATATTTAAAAATGCATGTTATCATAAATTTTAATCAAGATAGGTTATAGGTAATTAATATTTTTATTTATACTTTATAATTTTTATTACCTTTTTCTAAATAATTTTACTATTTAAAATATAATTTGTTTCATTAGAAACTCATATGGATATATTATATAATTAGATATTAATAAATAAATCATATTAGTAAAATACATATTTTGAATATTTGTAGCACATATTTATGTAAATATTTTGGTTTCATAAATACATATAAATCCGAGTCTTGTTATAATAATATATAATATATTTAACAAACTACCAGAAAAACTAGGTATTCATAAAAGCTAGTATTAATAGGTTTGGGCCGTTTGTTGTAGAATACTGGGCCGCCTAATTCCCAGGCCGCTCCTGAACACATCCATATAATAATATAACCCACTCGAAATTGAATGTATGTACTGCGGAATGATCGTGATATAAATGATTTTAACTTCTAATGAACATAAAAAAAAGTCTTAAAAATACAATTATTGAAGTTCATTGATTGAACTATTGTTATACGTTTAAGAATATCCAATTTTGAAAATCTTCATAAAAAAAAATTACCATTGTTTTAATTCTAATAAAAACAATTTATAAAAATTCTTATATTAAATTTAAATAAATAAAGTTAAACATTTTATTAACTAATTAGTAATTAACTAAGTAGAAAATAGTTTTAAAATTTTTGTGTTTATGTCGAATAATAAGTAAAAAACCAAAACCTAAAAATTATGGCTACACGGCGTTATAGTTAGGCTATTTCTCTACATTACTGCTGTGAGCTTGTTTCTTAATTTATCATGGCCCATGGGTAAACACTTAATAATGCTGAATACATCTGTACCATAGGCGTGCGCACGGGTGCAGTCTAAACGGCCTGTGCCGTACCTGTGGCGGTTTCCCAATTTCAAATTCAAAGTATTACTAGTATTAGTTCCAGGGAATCGCTGATTAACCTTATAAAAATATAACTAAATGTGTTTTTGTGCGACAGATTTTTTATTTGAAAATAATTTTTTTTTTTAAGTTGTTTATTTTAAAAATAGTATTGTCACAAAACAACCACTACATAAACTGATTACTGAGTAGGTACCTATTAAGAAAAAATTATGCCACACCTGTATCAAAGTTCTGCGCACACCTATGATCTGTACGATATATAATTATAAGTAAGGTGAAATTAGTATACATGTCAGTAATGACTTAACATATACTGTATAGTTGTTGATTAATCAAAATTAAGTAAGATAATTCAATAAAAAAACTTGTGTATAAATTATTATTTAGTTTTAGTATATTGTATTTTCTATGCAGTGTCGTTAGTCTTTACCTAATCATTAATTATAGTCATGGAATTTGATCATCGAATCGTTTTTATAATAGTACATACAAAGTTATAAATAGTATTTTTTAGTCTCTTTTGACCAACTTCCATATTGACATACCTTTCGTATATGGATATTTTAATCAATTTGTCAAATATTTTGAACTCTGAACAACAATTAACTCCACATAATTTAAAATGGTATGTATTTTTGACAATTTATAGGCATATAAAATATTATTATATACCATTATTATAGTTATGTTGCAAGTTTCAGATGTAATTGTTCTATATCTTTAACTATAAAATAGGTATAACTATTAATTTAATTATTTATTAAGTAAATTTGAGTAGTTTTTATTCACTTATAAAGTAAAATTGTCTAACTATAATTGATAATGTTTTTGGTAACTAGTTTAATTTAACAATATTTTAAATTACAAAAATCAGCAATAGGAAATGGGAAATAATAAGGTAATAAATAAAATAATATTTATTTAATGTCTTAAAATAAAATTAATATTTCATTTGAACGTTTTATTGATTTTAAAATAAAAAATAAAAAATTTAATTTTAAGTGTGATGAATTAAAATATGATTAACAATACCCATATATTCTTACTTTACTCAATAATATTTTTAAAGTAATTTTAATCCATTATCTATTTATAAAGACATACTGTGTTACTAATGAATAATGGTAATATAGATTATCATGAGTAACATAAATAAATGATAAAATATATTTAATACAGTCTGACTCAGCTTGGAGTCGTTTATTGTATGGAATGAATTATCATAGAATTTTAAATTAACATATCGTTAGTCATGGACTCTTGACAATAACTTGACCACTTTTTAAAAATTATTTCATAACAAAAATACAATTTGATTAAATGAAACAAATAACAATAATAATAATTAAATCTAAATCTGAATGATTTATCTAATACTGTAATACTATACTATAATTGAATACAAAGATCTTGAAATAGTATTAATAAATTCAGTTTGTAAATCATCATCGTTATTTAATTATAATTAATACTTAATACAAATTACAAATGCAACATATAATTTACACCACAACTTAATAAAATAATATTAAAATATAATATGTAAAAAACTAAAAAAATATAAATATTTTAAATGGCAATAACAATTTAATGGAATTTTAATGATAACGGTTTAATTGGTATTCTTAATACTTCTATCATATAATTTTTTAATCTTTTTATTTAAAAAATTAAGATAATATTATCAAATTATTAATTTCACTTAAATCAATAACCTCGATTAACTAACAACAAAAATAATACTTATATGTATGTTAAATTAATTATTCAACAATAATAAACATATTAATTTAGTTTAAAACTAATAATAATTCATTTAATCAGATAAATAAATTATTTAAGATTTCATAATATTTAATTGCCTATTATATATCATATATGATAAATTAATAACCCAACTTAACCAATATTACACAAATGAATGGAAAAAAATATATAAATAAATCACAAAATAATCTAAAACTGTTTAAAAAAAAGGACACCATACCAATATATGAGATCTCGATCTTAGTATCTTACAGACATACATCATTAACATTTTTCATTCACAAAATTCATTTTAATTTGTAGTTTTTAAAATCATATTGAATTAACCTATCAATGCAGTAGAAATAGTAAGAGTTATGATCACGTGTGCGTGCATACGGCAAGCAACACATGTTACTGTGTAGTTACACAAAATATGAATACTTTAAACAACTCTTTGATTTAAAATTGATGTTTGGAAGTTTTAAGAAGTTTTTTCATTAAATGACTTATCAACACATAGAGCACTTGCATTGAAAAAAAAAAAATCACACAAATCAATTCAGTAAAACTTCAGATATAGCTGCTCAGAGAAATTATCTCATATAATTATAATAAATTAAGATTGTGAATGTAAAATTGTTTATGATATATATTTGTAAGACAAACAACATAAGCGACTATGGAATCTTCTTAAATACTTAATGATTATACTGTTAGAAAATCGGACATTCCACATTCTTAACTTAATGTTTAAATTTGAAAGATTGGTGGAATAATAAATGTTATTAAACAGTTCAAATAATTTGGGAAAATTAAAATTAAATTAAAAACATTTATCAAAAAATAGTTTAAAATTTTAATATACTGAGAGTCTCTTTCAAAAATGCACCTTTCTGTTTATATAAATGGCATGTATTTACATGGTAGACTATGGGGGTTTATTCATTCCATTTAAGTTTTTATCTTTGCTTATTTTAACATGTAAAAGTTTTATGAAGAATAGTTGTCATATACTATTATTTATATGTTTCTCCTTTTAAGTTTTATCCTTGATTATTGAGTTATTTATTTTTTCTCAAAAATACAATTATACTCTTTTAATTAGTAATAATAAATATCATATAGATAAATATAAAACAAAATTAAATTTATAATGATAAAAATGTCAAAAAATATTATTTTTTTTGTTATTCTTTGCTTAAAGTTTTTATTAAATTAATAAAAACATGTATACATAGAATCGTTATGATAAAATTAACAAATAGGAGTTAATTTTAGTATTTGATTATGTAATACTAGTTAATTATGTTGTCTAAGGACACGATTTGGAAGGGGAGGCTTGAGTGAGCTTATCATCCCTAATTTTCAAAATAAAATAACATTATTTTAAATATATACTATTATATATATAATATTTTATAGAGACTATTGGGTTAGAAAATTAGAATTTTTTTCACTATTTAGTATTTATTTAAATATTCTCTACATTATAAGTCGTCATCATTAAGTACTATTTTTATTCTAGAAGTTAATGGAAATACTGATGATGAACATAGACTTGAACCACTATAATCATCAGTATTTAAAGAAAATACCATGGCTCCTCCTAAACCTAAACTAGCAGCAAATTCTGCTTTGTATGCTAAACTATTTTCATTATCATAAGATATCCAATCATTTTTATGATACGAATATGGAGTACGGGTATCATGATCAAAAATCGTCATGGCGTTTTGATGAGATTTAAACTCGCACGTTTCTGAAAATGTTATAAAACCATCCTTGCCAATACCAGGACCAGAAGTTGGCGAATTAAAACCATTATTGGCATCATTTATTAATCTAAAAGAAAATAATTATATTTTAATGATTACGGATTATTGAGGTGTATAAACTTACTTAAAAGAATGTCCATAAGTAGGCATGCCAAGCAAAATCTTTTCTTTAGGCATACCTTTTGAGATCCAATATTGTATAGAAGAATTAATATTTAATTCCTGGAAGTATCCAGTGTCATTTCGCGAAGAAAACAAAGGTGAATTTGGTCCAGTTAATGGAAAATACCATTGGTATGAATGATAATCATAAGCCATAACATTTATAAAGTCAACAAAACTTCAAAAAACATATATTATTAGTTTGAATATTTAATGATAGTAGTGTAATAGACATTATTTACCTTGCTAAAGAATAAATTTCATAAGAATTATCAATTATATTTAATGGAGCAGCAACAGCAGCAGTTAAAAGAGAGTCTGGTAGACGATAACGTAAAGTTTCTAATAACTTAGCAAATCCATATTTTTCTTGTAAATTTAACAAAGGCCATGATGGAAATTCCCAATCTATATCAATACCATCTAGGTAAAAATCATTGACAACTGATACCACATTATTGACAAATCTAAAAAAAAATATTTAAATGTAATAATTATTAAACTGTTAACTGTATTATTGAATTATTTTAATAACTAATGAACTTTTTTTTTCTTATTAAATCTTGATTACCTAATTGAAATAAAATACCATAGTAATTATAAACTTTAACTTTAATTATATTTATTTAAAAGGGAAACAATATTTTTATAAAATACATACTTGTCCAAGTTATCTTTATTTGCAACAACACCAGGAAAACCTTCATTTGAGTGTGAACCATTTGAGAAATGTACTATAGATAGTAATACTTTTAACTTTGGGTTTTTTTCACGTAATTTCACTACTTGTCTTAAAATCTGAAGTTATAAAATTTAATTATGACTTTATTATAAGCAGGCTTGTGTTATATTCATTAAGTACAATAAAAATATTAACTATATATGGGTTTTAAATCATCTCCCAATAAGGGTCTACATAATAATATAATATTAGGATGCATCACAATTTATTGAACAAGAAATATTGCTTATAAGCTATAAAGAATGTAGTCACTAGTCAGTAGTGTAAGCAATATTATGTTAAAATATAAATTTGTAGGTATTGGAAAAAACGTTTATTTAAAAAATTGTTGACTAAATCAAACTACTGTTAGTTGATAGTCATAAATCATAATAGTATTTAATGATATAGATTATAGAACATCTTACCTGCATATCGAATGAGCTCTTGAAGTAAACACTGTTTTTTTGAACTTGTGCAAATGCTACAATTAAATGGGTACATAATGTAGCGTTAATTTGAGCTGGATGAAGAGTGTTATTTGTATTATCAATTGGTATAGAATAATAACAGGCCAAATGATATGTCTTTTCAACTCGTTTGTTGAGATTAATTTTGTCCTTAGCTGTCCAGTATGTTTTATAGTTTGATTTTGCAGCAATAGCAAACGTATGAGCACGATAAGCAGTCATATATGAATCTGAAATGTATTCAATAAATTTACCATGAAAAAAATAAATAGAAAATTAGAATACTAACACCAAAATTTAATTTTGATATTCTGTTTAATAAATATTAAGAACTTGATTAATGAGATAAAATAATTTCCTACAGATACAATTTCTGATTATAAAACATTTTTATAATTGATAATAAAACTTACTTGTATATTTCTGCGGACCGAAAAGAACAAAATCCATAGGTGTATTTTGTTCATTAGAGTCTTCAAATTTCATCCAGGATACATAGAACATCAGAACTACTACAAACACAACGAGTACAGCTAACCCAATTAATACCATAGAATGTATGATTGGCTGAACATATTTCCTAAAAAATTTAAGATAATTAATATATTGTAAATACTGTAGCATTTTATTGATAAAAAACATTACTTTTTTCCATTTAGCAATTCATACTGCGGTTCTGAATGTCCAAGAGCCATTTTTTCAGACAAAAACTAAAAAGGAATTAGAAACGTCACCTTCTAATCGTTCACTGAAATAACGATGAGACAAATAGATTGGTAATTGTTTATTTATTGTCAGACAAAGTAAAACAAAACATAAGGCATATTTGGACGAATAAAATACATTATTATTATTCTAAGGCGGAGACTTCCTCATTCACCACTCCAACCAATTGAAAGTTATTGGTATTAATTACAGATTATGATATTTGCATTATTTGTAAGGAATTCAATCATGATATCACTATGAGTGTGAACTAAGTGGACTGACGACCGACGAATTAAAAATACGACATTTAACCTTCTGGCTTAGTGGCTTCCAAAAACTCCAACTTCCAAGTTTTTTGATAAATGTTTATAGTATCTATTAAGTATTTACTATTTACCAACTTTTTAATAATTGATAATAAGTCTATGATTTTACCCACAGATTCATGAAAATATAAAATAACTGTGAGGTTACCACAACCACTCGATTTGATCAATGCATACCTATACTTTATACTACGACCACGATGCTCATGGGAAAAGGTAGTAAACATTAGATAATTGTATATTATCACGTATTATGATTTATGATCCAAGCAAGTTATGGTCAACAAGACATGCACTAAAATAATAGGTATATTACGTATGTCGTATATAAATATTAAATATAATATATAATTTATGGTATTGGGAATAATATATAATATATATTAATATTATTATTTCTTATTATTAGTCCGTCGATTCCGTCGTTAAGATTCTTATATTAACTATTAAGAGCACCACGATCACGATTTAAGATAAACTGATAGGATGCTGCGCATATTGATAGTATAATCACAAAATAAATGATAAGTATGGTTTTAAGTCAAAAACTGATAACCGCAATAGATTTGATTGAAACGGTTTACCCGTCGGCGGCTACCAGCCACCGATATTCGACACTGGAATACTGGATACATTGCGGTCTAAGTCTACGTTTCTACGTCAATTGCATGATTTAATACTGTCGGTAATAGTGCATACATACATAAAATTAAATAACAAATTATTATTATATTATGTTATCTATATCATGGTTAAACATATCATAAATAATATTTAAAATCTTAGAAAATAGAACAATTTTATTGTAGTTTGAAGTGCTTTTTGGCTTCATCAATATGACTACCATGTACGGAAACGGTATGAAACAATTGGAAGAGCGGCATGTGCCCACTAAAGTCCTGAAAATGGAATGGTCAAATAAAATGGATCTATTGGCCATAGCCAAGGAACACGGTAAACCACAATGCATAATAATAATTTGATGAATGTATTATTTATTTTTACTCTATTGATAAGCTGTTTATGTATTTTATAGGTGAGGTGTCTTTACATCGTCTCACTTGGCAACGAGTTTGGTCCTTAGCTGCCCCAAAAGATAAGACATTGGTGACTGCATTGGCTTGGAGACCCGATGGAAAACAGCTGGCAATAGCATATGATTCACGTGAGTTGTATTTAAATATTACATTTTTTATACTACAATTGCATGAAATAAATTTGTTTATGTGTGTGTGTTTTTTTTAGTTGATTTATTATTAGTGGATGTGGAAAATAAAGACATCGCTTTCAGCAAAACTACAGAAAGTAAAGTCACTTCTTTGGTGTGGGTGCAGCAAGAAAAACCCCAGAAGAAAGACACCATAGATTCTGTACTGATTAAGGTTATTATAATATATGGTTGTTTACCAATATCAAGGTTTGAAAAATTTTGCATTTATGAATAAACGTTTATTACTTAATATTTATACATATAATTTATAACAAAATATTTTATACATATGATAAAATACTATATGTCTTCATCTCCATATTTATTTAAATTATGAGGGTACATATTATAATCGATAAGTCTAATTTTATTGATATTACATATTATACAGTATAGGTATAAAGACATTAAGTATTAAAAGTGTACATAATTTTACTGAGCTAAATATTCATATTAATGAAGTTCTCTCTAAAATAGAAATACGTCTAATGGTCATTTCAATAATTAATTTTTTTAAATATACAAAAAAAAAAAATTAAATCAATATTTTAATTTTAAGTAAATATCTCTTGATATGTAAAATACAATTTTATATTTTGAATACAGACTATGAAATTAATTTATTTTGTTTAATTTTCAAGTATGTATTTTGACAATAAATAAATAAATGCATAATGTCTGACCTATTGTCTAATTGTGTTTATTCTCATGTAAATATTAATTTTTATATTTAATTTTATTTAGATGAATGGTCTCGATTATCTCCCAAAACTCCAAAGCTTGGTTCTTCGTGATACACCTGAAGAGGAGAACAAGATACCTAAAGTCCAAGACACATTAAATTTATTGTTAGTCGGCATGAGCAATTGTGAAGTACAAATATTAGCACTGGGTATATTTTTGTGCGGATCTATTAAATTGGCTGAGGTATTTAAAAAAGAATGTACCGTGCTAAATATACACATGCCAGTAGATTTTAGTTATCTATATGTGGCTATTCAATATTACTACGGTACTATAGAAATAGTGACGATTAAATTACAAGATTGTGACACATGCTGGGACGACGTTTATGATTTGGCATTCAAACACGATCAGTTGTTGTCGTCATTAGATTATTTAGACCAAACAATGAAAAACATACTGGAAACGTGGGAACATGTATCGTTAATGGAAATGGAACTGAAACTGAGCTCTTATTGCCCAGAAGACCCGGAAATGGTGTCAACTGATCTATTGGAACTGTTGATCTATGGAATATTAACAGAACGCATGGACCAGTTCTTGAAAAGAGATTTGACTGACAAGGGCATTAAGAAAATTGGTCTATCGATCGAGTCGAGCCACACCAACGTTCAGAAACTGGTGGTGAATCAGCTGTCGGAGGTGACCAATCAGATTCTGTTCCAGCTGGTGGAGATATCAGGAATGTCGCTGAAAAAGTACGAATGCCTTGGACTGACAGAGCACAGCGTAAAGAAAGCTTTACGGTCGGTGAACGGGTTCCTGATGAAGTGTAACGAGGTACAGATCGTCATCGAAGAGTCGCTGACTCGGTACAAGTTGTTCTTCAAGTGGCTGTACGGCATGATGATCAAGCTTAACGACGATAACTCGGCTAGCGACCCGTCGTTGTCGGACACGTCGCAACACGAGCTCAACATGCTGGCCGAGTACATAAACGGGCTGGGAGAGACCGGGGCGAAGGCCAAAGACTACAAGCTGGACCGGGTAGGCCAGTATTTCCTGGACGGCGACCTGGAGTTCCCGTACGACGCTCGCAGCCAGTGGTGGTCACTACTCCAGGACAACCCGTGCATGGAAGAGAACGAGTTGATCTTGGCGGCGCCCCGGGGCCATTCGCTGACTCGGCAGTTCGCCGTGCTCAAGGCCGACCTGATGGACATATTCGCGCAGCGCAAGACGTTCTTCGACAAGACGTTCGTGATGTACGACAACGTGCCGTTAGAAGGGCCGTCGGGGCTGTCGCACGGCCGCACCCGTGTCAGCATGGTGGACCTGCCCAATCACAAGCTGCTAGTGTGCTGCGTTCGAGAACTCGGTGCTCACGACTTCGGGTTCTACGAACTGATGGCGTACGGCGACACGCAAGAGGTGACGCATCGTAGCACCACCGTGTTCTACTCGTGCGACGGCGTCAAGCAGAACGTGCACGACGTGCAGTTCTACTCGCCCGACTACGTGTCCGTGCTGACGGAAACGCTCGACCGGGCGACCAACCGTTTCTCGCTGTTCATACAGCTGTCCACCAGCAGTGTGCGCAGTCACTGTTCGACGGACGGACTGACCACGTGTAGGATAGGTCAGCCGAGTGCCGACAGTGACAGCGGCGGAAGCTGTCACACGCTGAGCGATTACACGTGCCGAGTGGTGGAGAACATGGCGGCCTCGAGTTTCGCGGTCAGCGGCACCCGGAAAGTGGCCGTGTTGTTGTCGCACAGCCGGCACAAGGTCCGGCTGTTCGAGATGGAGGTGGACGACGAAGAGGACGAGGACGAGGACAGTGCAATGGACATCACGCGGGACTCCAACATGACGGACGAGACTATGTGACCCCCAACCCTCCGTTAATCAATTAAACACCCATCCGCCCACGCTCATTTCCCACGATGCTCTAGACGCTTAAGCGTCATCGCGTTGTCATTACTCGTTACGAGCACGTGAGGTCGTATAATAATAATTATTATATCCGATGATGATGTTTGGTCGCCACCAGAGTATGACACACTATTGTATATTGTGATGTATAATGTGTATACCTACCTACCTACTTGTAATATATTATTATGTTTGGCGATATGTGCATTGTGCACGCCGGAATAACGCGTATAATATAATATTGTATTTTGTATATTTTCATATCGCGAGATATATATATATATTATAGTCTTACGATCGTCCTCATAAGGTTGTGATACACTCAAACTAAGTTACTAAGTATATAATATTTTTGTATAATTTTTTGTTCATATATTTTTTATACAATTAGATTATTCGTATTTTTTTTATATATATTATATATACATTCACTATATAAAAACGGAGAAAAATGAAGAAAAATTAATCGGAACAGTCGTTCTCCGACAAGGAACTACATTTTTCGTACCGACGAACTGTGTTATTGCATCCGCTATTACGCCTTCGTCTCTCCGTTATTTTTTACTTGGGCCGCTTCCTTTTCCAGCGTCGGGTTGTCTATGCCGTGTTGAAACATGTTTTCTTTCATTATGTTGGTTTTTCTGTACATCTGCCTGTCCATCGACACATCTTCGTCCGAATAATCTTCTGCAATGACACGTTATACGTAAGTTAAATTAAGTTTATCATTGTCGGACCAGTCGGTAAAAAAATATTATGTATAACGAGTGAATAAGTTTATTACCTCTGAAGTGTAACGTTCTGTTACTATTTTTGTATGCCGTTAGGTAAAACAGATACAACAATAGTAACAGCAACACCAACACGCTCAATACAGCCGCCACTCGTATGCTGTTGACCTGCAGATATATAATTCGTTATAATAACCAATAATGACTATGTGTTTTTATTCTAAAAGCTCATAGGTTTGAAATTTATATAAAACTGTAATAGTAAAAAAAGACTTAAAAACGAAATATAAGTACAGTACTACAGTTAACTAAATATTAATTTGTATCAGAATATTAAATATTTTAGATACCTAAACCTAACTATTTTATAGTGTACACGTTTTTGCAAAATGGCAATTCGTATTTCATGTGAAGTCTACTCTTTTTTTGCTTGTGTTTGGTTAACGTAATAATGGTAGTCAAATTTCTAAAGTGACCAGTATTGTAATATCATCTTTATTATTTGAAGTGTTTTAACATAACATTAAAGTATCTATAATTTACAGGTCATATAATATAATATTGTAATAGTATATATTATGTCAAAACAAAATTAAATTACAGAATAGACGCACTATAATAATATGCGTACACAAACATATTAATTTGAATAAGCTATTTTGAAAACAGTGAAACTGCGATCTACAAAACTACAAGACCAAACGATAAGTAACTATACCTAATTAATTTGTTTGTGTTACTATCATCAATGGCATCTTAATTCTTTCATCGCTACTTAATTCTCATTAAGTACCTATATACTGCAAAACATTACACTTACAGACTTTCTGATAGTACTGTAGTAGTACTACACTACACACATTTATTGTGCACAACACAAATCAATGCACGGTGTAATTTAAAATACATTATATATATTATTATTGGCGCAATAGATAGCGGGAATTTTTTTGGGAGATCAAAGTCCTATCGCTCATAATACCTTCTAAAAATTATGTAATGATTAATACTGATGAGTACTATATTTTAAATATATACTTCCCCACCAAGCCATCCCCCCTTATTTACGTCGATATTTAATATCTTGTGCTGTAGAGTTCAGGTGTATGGTACTTACGCGTTACGTATATATTAACTATCAAAAATATAATATACTATGGAAGTATTATAGTTGTGTATTTTTTTTTATTGTTTACGTTTTTTGTTAACTTCAACGAAATTTTAATATTATAATCGTTCGTACTATATCGCACATAATGCAATATAGTAACAATAAAATACGTTACCATTGATCAATTATCACAATTCATAACATAATAATTAATAATAATTAGTATAACATATAATATATGATTTTTTAATGTAATACCTATACAGGGGTGGATTTAGGTATGTGGTGGCGGCTGGGTGGAATGCATTATGGCCTATGGGGACCCTATTTATTATAAACAAGGAAATTTATTTTTTTAATTATTAAATGACATTTATTATAATATTTAGTAGTAGTAACAATTAACTACTTTTTTAATGATAAATAATTATGAAAACAATCAAATCGAATATAACTAGTATAAGTAATATCATCATAATATTTTTTCTGTATCTTAATTTAAATATCATAAAATTGTGGGGGGCCTTGGGATGCAGCCCACTCAGCACTCCCCTAAATCCGGCCCTGTACCTATATAATAGTTTCATCTTTATTAGACGTCAGCTGTTAATGATAAAACACACTTTCTGGCAGATAAATAAAATGTTAGTGTTAAGAATACAATATTTATAGTACACGATACTGTCAGCGTTATTAAGATAATAATTTTAATGCATTTATAAATTATAATATAATATCATTGTTTGAGTAATTACCGTGTAGTCGTTTTCCCAGAGGTCTTTCCATTCCTTTTTTATTTCCAGTTGTACCGACCTCGCCGACAGCGATATGTTTTTTAGATTTTTACAGACGCACGTGTAGATCCCGCTTTCTCGAGCTGTTACTTGCTAAAAGTAACACAACCGTTAGTCTGTTATAAATAAATTAACGTATTGACTATTTATTGATATAATAAATCAATAAATGTAAATGCATGGGTATTTTTACTTATCGGGAAAGATATATCTCAACGGGTAGGTCGTATATCGGTTTAGAACGTGCTCGATAAATTATATTATTACCTATTTAAAATAAATGGCATATCTACTATTATATCAATAAAGCGGGGAATTAAATTACATTTTTAATTCAATTTTGAACACAAAGGGTATAACCTCTCTCCGTATATTACGTTAACAGACTTCTTGATTTTTTTTTATTTGTACCTTGCAATCATTTGTATTGTTATACATACCTAGTTACAGTTATTATATAAATACATAAAAAATCCAAGGCCCGCTCTGGGTGTAATCCATCAATTAACCTCTCTTTAAAATAGTAAAATACATCATAAAATAGGCTATATTATAGAATATAGATGCGTGCTGCAGTACTATTAGAGTAATTTCGTTAATTGTAATTAAATAAAAAAAACTATTCCTTTTATAACAATTAATAAGTAGGTATTGTTATTCTCGCTGTAACTATAATATTATATAGACAATTTTAATCACACCTAACTCGTCAGTCGTCAAAATATACGTTGGCTAAGGAAAATTTCGAATAAATAATCAAATATTTTGGTAGGTATAAGTCTAGATTTGCATCTAAAATGTATTTAATTTTTTAGAAATTTAAAAACACTTGGTATATTAAATGATTCAGTCAGTATATATATTTATAAGATTATGCCAAGAAGCATCTTTAAAGTTTTTAGGAATTCTTTAACATATAAAATAATATTTAAATATTTTTCAATCTACCGACAATTAATAAAAACACGAATGTTTTATGTATTTAAAATAGATATTAGATACCAATAATGAACTGATAGTCGGTAGATATGCGTTAGATTTTTACGTTTACTAAATTTCGTATTAAGATATTAAATTAATTTTTATCGAGTGGTTTTTAAATTATCTACCTAAAATGAATAAAAATGAAAAATATGCATTATTAAGAAACTACCGGTATTAACCAGGACCTTTATTAATTTATTATATAGTTTTAAGGATTGGAACAGGAACCGATAATATAATAAAGGTTTCAGTATTAACTACAACGTTCCATTTTGGTATACGATTATCTTTTTACATTTAAATTATAGATATCGTACAAATTATATAATACATAATAAGTTTAGGAGTACAATGTGCGATTATATTATTTAGAAAGTAAATATGGAACTTGTGCAGATAAAAAAGTTAGATTTATAAAAAATAATTTCATTGCGAATTTTTGTATAATCTAATTAAAAATAAATTGAGTTTCAGTCATTGGTAATATTTTAATGAGGGAAGAGATACGAGTATACGACCTCTCATACTTTGTATCTTTCTGAAGTGGATACGATCGAAAATTTTTGAATATGATGATAACATTGATAATTAAATGCGTATTTCATTTCCGTATATACATACGTGTCTACATATCTACCTGATATTATAATATATTATACTACGAAAGATACGTAAAAGCGAACAAGTCGAAACCACATAGTTAACATGAAACGAAAAAACGTTTCATTTCTGTATTGACAGTTATGGACTTTTAATTTTTTTTTATAGATAATTGAAAATATGCAAACTAAAATCTAAATGGATGTAAGGACAACTTTTCAAATCACACACATTAAAAGTTTTGATTATGTGTTATTTAAATTAATAATAACCGAAAAATGCTTAAATTGATTTTTTTTCCATTTTCTTCGTGAGTAGGTATTAACTGTCCGCATCACCGATATAGCCATGTGTACTATAATATAAAATTAACACGATAAATAATAAATATAATAGCACTACGGACCTTTATGTAAAGCGTGCCGGTGAGCACTTCGTATTTGAACTTGTCGCTGTTGGGCGCGGTGCCGGGCCCGATGATCTGGTCAGGTTTCATCCACCAGAACTGAAACCTGTGTTGTTCGTCGTTGCTGGGACACTGGAGCACGGCTGTCTGACCCGGGGACACTTCGATGATGGTGTGCTGGAACGGTAGCGAATCCTTCTGGTTTGCAACGCTGCCGCTGTGGTCCGGAACTCCGGCCCCGACAGACGCTGGCCTGCCGGCGCAACGGCCGACGATCAACGCGGCGACCGCGAAAAACGTGCGCAGACACGCCACGGCTTTGGACGCTAGCATTGCGCTATCGCTGCCGATCTGTCTGTAAGTAAGTATAGGTAGGTAGATTATAAGGTACCTTATATATACCACCGATCGCTTATCGCGGTCGGGCTTAGAGCAGTTAGAGCGGCGATGGCGGCGCGGACCTGCGGAAAAACGCGGTTAATATGATGCGTAGGTAAATCATGTAATATAATAATATATTATACACTGAGGTCGTATATACCTATATGAACACAAATGTAGTACAGACAGTACAGTAAAACCTCAATAAGACGGTACTTGGGACCATGCAATTTTTCCATGTTAACGGGGTTTCCGTTATGACGGGGCTCAAAAAAAATGAAATTTAAAAAAAGCATCAAAGAAATTTTCCAGAAGGGTTTCTGTTTCATCGAAGTTCCGTCTTATCGAGGTTTTACTGTATATAACGATAAATACCTAAATATTATTAATATAATATGTGTAGTGCAGCGTAGGTGTTTTGTGGGCGAACCGCGAAATTCTACGATCTATGATTTACGTAGCTATCGTCGGTACACTGTACGATAATCTTTAGATTTTCGTCACGTCGCGGGCTGTCACGGTTTTCCTGCGACTTCCTATACTATGTCGTACGCACGGTCCACGCGAAATTCGAACCGCGGTCGTAGTAGTACGCGCGCGCCACTGAAACCGAAACGCTACTGCAGCTCCTTGCAGGTCCGAGAGAGTCAGAGTGGCAACACAGACGCCGCTGCATCGGCGTCACAATAATAGCCAATAGGCGTGTGCGACGCGCGACGGCTACGTTCGAAAATAACTCGTAATTTTTTTTTTATTTTTTTTGTTCTATACGCGCGCACAGCAGTAGCTGAATAGTTGTAGTAGCGAAGCACAACAAAATTATTATTATTATTATTATTATTATGTACGATGACGGGTATAGCGGCGACGTGTATGTGTGAGAGGTATAGGATACGCTTATAGACTTTGGTTGACACCCGGCCAATTACGACGTTTTGTTTTGACACTACACGGCGGCGACGATGGAAAACGAATCCGAAAAAACTTATCGCCGGGCGGTCTTGCATATAATATTATTATTTATTATTATCTACGGGCGCTGTATCTGCTACAGTCGTCGCGAACAGAGACGTATTGTAGGACGTGATGTCGTATTATGTCTGTGATGACTTTACCTGCCCGCCTGCAACGGCAGTATAATATAATGTGGTATGTACCTACTGCAACCGAATTGGACGGTAATGTCTATCATTACTGGTTCATTAGCTATTTGGGATAACGCAACCTTGTGTCGTTATGATCATTGAAATCGAAAATCAATTTAAAAAGTGTATACATAATAATATTATAGGCACTATGTATAATATTATAATATATACACGACGATAGGTATGTCGAAGGGAAAGAGATTTTTTCGTTTTTCTTATTTAAATCGATATTTTTTTTATTACTTTGTTTTCTTGTTTTTGCCGTGTTTCAAAATCTAAACGAGGAATTATTATTATAATGATATGATGTTTTATTACTATCGTTTATTTCGTCGACGGTATCTCGCGCGTTGCCCTTGTGTCGCGCACTAATGCAATTTTATTCGTCTTTATTCGACACGTCTTATGCCTAAAAAATAGACCGGGTCAAAGTCGTGTTGGTACTAACATACATTATTATTTTCATCAGTTAGACAGTGATATTTTTATCGATATGTTATTTGTTATAAACATTAACACGGAAAACAACCACAACTCACCAAAGTTTATAAAATATTATAAGTTTGTATTGTCTTATATGTAAGTACCTACTTTGGTATTTAGTTTACGATATTATGACTGATATGATTATCATTCAATATGCAATATTACATCAGTCGATAGTATACATATATGGTATTGTATAAAATATTGCCCGATTAAAATATAGTATTGTAGGTAGTCAAATTTTGTCTGCTATTTGTTGGCTTCCGCTATTTAAAAGTGTCCGTTAGGAGAGGTTTCATCGTATATATTAATATTATATTATACAGGAAGTTAGGGTTCCACCCATCAGGGTAGGTATTTTGTATTTTTTTATATTATACCTAACACGGTATTATGTAAGTACATACTAATATATGTATTTAACTACATACCTACATTTCCAAAAATTGTTTATATGATGCATTAGTCGAAATAGTTGTCATAATTATTTGTTTATTTTATTTACTTTTCAGAGTATTGTTAAAATTATATTATTGAAATACGTCGCTTCAACATCATTTTGAACAAATACTTACAATGAGAGAATGAAGTTTTATAATATTAAACGTTGTAAGAATAATAGTTATAAGTTATAACATTGAATATTGATTATAAATAATAAATATTCAATTGTTATGATAATTAAGAGTTGTAACTTGTAACAGATAGGCGACATATATTAGACAATTATTTAAATACACTGATAGTATATTACACAATTATAATATTATGTAAATTTAATTAAGTTCCAAAGATAAAAAAATGTCACTTATAATGTTATAGTATACTCGACTTATTCTGAAAGAGTTTTATTTAAACTTGTAATAATTCAAAATTAGTTATTTATTTAATATCAGTTAAGTTTATCATGTAAAATAATGTACATCAGTAAAAGAGGATGGGTAGTAGGTACGTGTTTTACAAAATTCAATACTCGTGAATATATATTTTTATCTCTAACTTGTATATATTATCATTGATTACAAATACTAGTAATAGTAGTAATAATATCAATGATATTATGTACTATTAGGTAGTTTGTATTGATTATAATATTGGTATACACTATACTAACAGCTAATAAAAAGATATTTAAAAATATGAGTGAAACGTAAAACGTAATTTATAATTTGTATAGAAACTTTTTAAACGTTTCACAATTGATTTTTAATATTTATTGATAAATTTCGTTAAAATATTAAACATCAATAAATTGGTGGCATTTCTGGTGGTCTAATGCCTACGGTCTTTATTTCTGATAGGAGATAGCTATTTAATGTTGTCATTAAGTAGTATTTAAATATTTGTCTTTTATATTTTACATTGATTTTTATTGTCTTATAATATATGCATTAAAAAATAAACACAGAACTTTAGCTATGGACCAATAATGACAACATTTAATTCAAATAGCTGAAACATTAGAAATTTATGTATTTATTGGTAATGTGAAATTTTAAAGTAGTAGGTTTAACCTACCTATACATCACTGCGTACTGTGGGGGGTTAGTATAGCTTTTTCATGATTAGCATTACTGGCTACTGCGCGAATGATATGTGGTTTTGAAGGTTTAGAAATTATTTCTATAGAATAGTTGAACACATGGTGTGATTTAATAAAATAGATAAGCTACTGTATTTGATAATATCTAATTCAGTAATTATTTTTATATTTTATTTTATATCTTCCGAAATCCATAACTATACATTTTTTAAATTTATTAAATTTAATAAATAAAATATAATTATACAAGCATAATTTATTTATGTTATTTAAGAACTTCAATACAAATAAGTGTAAGCCACTAACATTTTATTCATTTTAAAACCTTTATTTTTTTCTTTAGGGCAGTGAAGAATTATCATTTTTTTAATTTATCAATGTAATTGATCAGTTAAAAAACAAAATAAATGTCACAGTAAAATTAATATTTTTTAAATGTTTCTAAAAGACCATTATGGTATACAACAAAATTTAAACATTTTCATGTACCTATTTACTTTATTGTGGTATAGGTTAAAGTAAGATAACTAATTGTCTACAAATATTATATTATAATGTACGTACAAACTGATTTTAAACAGTAAAGGTTCATCAGAAATCAGAAACATATAATTATTTACTAGTTATTATACACCTAATTTTATTTTATATGGCTATTATACAAGACGCGCTTTGTATACTATGTTTATGAACAAATTAATAGGTACATAATTTAAATTTATATCAGTATCCACATAAAGAATTTTTAATTTGACATAATTATATATTTAATAATAATTAGTCGAGATAAATTTCGTATTTTAGATTCCAAGCGTAGCGAAGAATATTATATTAGTTTCACAATAACGTTTGTTTAACATCACCTTTAGGAGAAGTAAAAAAAATACAATCTTCGGCATTAAGGGTGATTTTAAGAATTCTCAGTTATTTTACATAATTATTATATATATATATATATATAATATATAAGCAATAATAGTTTATTTTCTACCAGACTTCACCCAAGTTAAAACTAATCTATCTTTCTATTTTGCTTTAATTTAATTATAAATTTAAATAATGTAATTACAATGAATAATTTTATGATTTTGTGCTTTTTAATTCTGGACATACGTATACATATCTCTAATCTAAACATAAATAACTGCTGACAGAATTCGAATGGTTAAAAGCCAACGTACATTCAATATCATTAAGATTGGTATTTGTCTTTTGTATTAACATCAAAAATGTATTTAGAATTAAGAAAGCTGCAAGTTATTACTGCAAGTCATAAAAAAAAAGATGTTTCAATTAATTGTTTATACATATGTATAATTAAGAAAGATAACATCAAATACCTTGGTATAATTATAGACCAATACCTGAAATGGAATTTTCAAGTTAATAACATTATAATTAGATTATGAAAAGTAATCCACTTCTTTATAGTAGAAAAAAATTTTGAACATAAAAAATATATATACATCATTTTAGATGTATTTAAAATAACTTATTTTGCACTAGTACAATTAACAATACAATATGATAT
Source organism: Rhopalosiphum padi (assembly GCF_020882245.1). Taxonomy (NCBI): domain Eukaryota; kingdom Metazoa; phylum Arthropoda; class Insecta; order Hemiptera; family Aphididae; genus Rhopalosiphum; species Rhopalosiphum padi. The sequence goes on along the minus strand of NC_083598.1, from coordinate 91,273,050 downwards.
CACAGTATGGGGTGGGTCGCATATTTCATTAAATAATAATTTTTCAATAGTATATAAAAATATTATATAAAAAAAAACCAAAAACTTATCTTATCAGAACAATTATTTAAAGAATTTTAAGTACCTACCTACTAAATGTTTAATTTCTGTATCATAGCAAATTTAATCAATATACTTATTCAAAAACAAAATGATTAAAATATAAACATATGTAGGTACGTCATGATCATAATTTAATAATACTACTTATTCATATTTCATACCATTAGTATGCGGACATTTTATACAAGTAGATTAAGGTTACTTAACAAAGCACCAGCCGATATTTTAAACAGTAAATCAAGATATGTAGAGGTACCTATTTAAGAAATTATTAGATAAATGGTCATATACATTACTTGAAAAATTTCAATAAATTGTATAATATTTTAAGTGATTATCTTATATAGGCATATAGCTATACGTTTAATGCATTTAAAATTAATTTCAAATATATACACATTTATTGATTTTTTTCTAGTTTACATATTATATTATACTTGTTAAGAGTTTTGATTAGTTTCTACTGTATAACCAATAAGAAGCTTTTCTTAGTGGTGAACAGTGACAAAGTTATTTTTCTATTATATAAAATAAATCAACACATTTTTTAATACTATATACATTGGCAGAAATAAATAATAATTAGTAAAAAAAAAATCATTACTTAGTTATAAGTATTTGATTTTAATATTTATTAAAAAAAATATGTATATATATTTGTAAAAAATGTTTGTGTCGTTATATTTCTACTAATTATAATAGTAATATAATCTAACCATTTAAATAAACAAAAAATATTCGATTTTTGTGAGCCAAAACTAAATTCCTCTGAGTCACAAGGAATTTATTGATATTACTTTTAATAAAAACGATCAAGTTATTTGGAAGTTATACAGTTACAATGGATGTGCAGAAGAAATATATATATATATAAAGGTTAAAAAATATATGTATATATATATTTATGACCTAAGCCATTGTTACAATTATCTTTAAAACTATATAGCCTATAACCTTTATAGAATTGTTTTTTAATTATAAAAAAATATAAATATTAAATGTATCATAGAATATTATTACATTATGTATATCATTTATTTATTGGCATTGAATATTATTAACATACTATATAGTTACCCAAGAAAGATAAATCAAGTAATATTTTAAATTAAATAATATTTATTTATTCTGAGACTAAAACAGGTACATTACTATTTACAGTTATATTTTAAGCAGTTCGAACCTATTAGTTATCGTTAGTCAGTAGGTACTCAATGTCATCATGTAGGTAGTTACAAGTTATGATTTCATGAAACATGTTGATACAGAATAAATAAATAAATATTGCGATTATATTTCAATATTTCATTGAAATGCATAAAAATAGTGATATTTTGAAATTTATAAAATATTTCATACTCATAACACTTTTATTATAATAGCAGGCCCTTTAAATACCCACAAAATATTTATATAAAATTGTTATGATTAAAAAAATATTTGGACTGATTTTAAGATATTTATAAACGTTTGAAGTTCAATTTATCATGAAATTGTATATTTAAACGGAATATGACAATTTTTCCTCTAACAAATAATAAATATTTGTTTTAATCAAAATAATATTAACGTATGGACTTGAAACATTCTGTGACTATATATTTATGCTTATTATTATTAATAAATACGGAAAGAAAATATACATTATTTTTTTACTGAACGATAATTTGGTATGTTGTACATTTGTAAAACAACACATGCGTCCTCTTAAGAATTTTCTTAAACCATAAACGTGCAGCATAGCAAAATTGTACATTCACAATAATCCATTTTCCTCTGATATATTTTAATGTAGAGTGAATATGTTGATTATCTCTGAGACTTTCTAATTGAATTCTAATTTTTTTTTACATTTTAAAATAATCATAATTTTATTCAAAATTAAAATATCAATAAAATTCTCTTATATTTATATGTTACATATAATAACCATTACCTTAAATATTTTTGATAGATCAATTTATTTTAATTTTATAACAAAACACGGTAAAATGGATTTTTGTGAACGTAAAATTAGCTGCTTAATGTGTCATCACTGACATCACTATATTATTATATGGGAGAGGTGTTCTATTGATTTGAGTTTTAAGAGTAATCGTTGAAATTATTTTTTTGTCAACAAATAATAATATAATAATTTATAGGTATAATCTAATAATCTATCTGAAATCTATTATTATAGGTGTAGGTACATAATTTATATTACTACATTGTCTACAGTAAGCTCTTTTTTTGGCGCTTCCGCGGGCGTCTATAATTAAAATGATATAGTTGGTGTCTCAGTTTCATGCGTACGACGTATAATTAATATATAATAATATAATATAATATATTAATAAATAATTCGATTTAATTTGACTAGGAATCGATGAATAAATCGATAAAATCAAACTGTAGACGGAAATTTTACATAGTTTAATATAAAAGTTGCTCTAATTTTGCATATCTAAACATTTTACAAATTCTGTTTATTTTTAATAAAAAATCACTGTATATCACATACACATATAAATATAAATATTGAATATAGTATCGACCTTAAGTCAGATTTTTTTTTTTATTATTTACAACCACCAGCAGAGTATTGAATTTCAAGTACATTTATTGTTTTTCTTGTATCTGCGGGTGTCCAGACGTAAGTATACTATACTACTATAAATATACATAATAGATGTATAGAATATGTAGTATAGCATGTGTGGATATTGCATAGATGAATAGATAATTTTAAATCTTTAGACTTGAAATTCAAAAATCCAAAATAAAAAAAAATTTGGTTTTTTTAATTAATTTTCAAAAGATTTTTTCCTACTTTGTCAATTACATTTTTATCATACTCGCACACTTTAAAATATTTTAATGATAATAATATATTTATAAATACATTATAATAAGCATAATAATAGTTATATTTCTTTTATTCATTATTAACCTAACCTGACGTTAGATATAATATGCTAGCAATACCACTAATAGCACAAAAATACTTATAATGTTGATAAATTATGAAGAATCTAGTAAAGCATTTAGGTAGCTGCTGAGTAGCTACATTATACGCGTATAGATATTAAAATATTACACACTCTATTTACTATAAAATGTACCTTTTTTTTAAATTTAACATACTATATTATTTCATTTAATTTGTAATCCTAACTTTTAAGTGCATTTTAAAATAAATACACCTTAATGATTTATATTATAATGATATCAGGTTTTTACAATGACATTTTTTAAACTTTTAATTTTACGTAGAATATTGAAACAACAGTTAATTATACAGTGATAATTTAAATTTAAAACTACCATGGAGCACTACAAAAAATATCACGTCTTATACCCTTATTTATTCGATCCCTTTCCAGTAATACAAACATTTTTGGGAAAATATTCTAATAATCTAATGCATGCATATTAAAAACTAAAAATCATGGGTTGCAAAAGACAAAAGTAAAGACCTAACCTGCCAACCATTATGATAAAAATTGTTTTTTTCCTTTGAAAAGATGGTATTATGTTAAAGTTATACAAATGAGTTATAGGCCATAGCTATCACACTATGTACTAAATAAATTTTAAGAATAAAACGGTTGGCAGAAATCACTAAAATTATGTCTTAAATAATTTATATTACATTGCAAAAAATCATCCTGTCCGTATATGTATATAATATTTCTATGTATAATATGTACGTACGATGTGAGTACGATCTTAGCTCCCGACACCGGCGTGCATAAGATGTCTATGTCTAGGAATATGAGAAGACAGAGTTGCGGATCATTGTCACTACGATGATGATCACGGCCCGTTCCGGATTACAAAGTGACGCTAAACTATCGACCGTCCTACTATTATAAACGGTTGAACGTCTTGTTACAAAATGTATAGCAATCATAATAAATATATATACAGGGTGATTGCCCAAGCATGCTCACTCTCATTTTTCTATTAATAATGAATTATTTATTGAAATTCTAATTTTTGGAATTTTTAATAGGTACTAAACTAAATTCAAAGACTATATTTCAAAATTCTTGTAAAAGTTATTGAGGGGTATTCTGTGACAATAAAAACTTTTGTTTTTCAAAGGAGAACTTCCATTTACTATTGTAAATTATTAAATAAATATATTTTTAGAACACTTTAATGTATCTAATTAAAAATTTGAACCACTAGGTTTTAGTTATTAAAATATTTATACCTACTAAGGGTAATGGTCCTTAAAAATTGGTTTACAGAAATATAAAATACACGACGTAACATTGAATCTGGTATTTATTATACTAGGACTATTTTACAAATTATTTAATTATTATTATATTATTATATAGCCTATATATATTTCAAATAGACTAATTATCTTTAGGACTCAAACTTAAATAGTTCGAAAACAACTCGTTTGAATTTGAATTCTGATACGTTGTAATTTTCAGAAAAATGATCCATCAAAAAATTTACAGTAGAAAACGGGAGTTTTCATTTAAAAAACAGAAGTTGGTAACTTCGTGTCACACTGTTTAAGTAGTACCAAAACTATTAAGAATTTGAAAATATGGTTTTTAAGTTTATTTAAAAATTCCAAAAATTAAATTTTAAATAATTGCATTATTAAAAGAAAAAGGGGTGGTCATGTTAGGTTAAACACGCTGTATATAATTAACTATTATAAAATAATAACATTGTTTTGATAGGATTAACTGCTGATTCGTATATATATATTATAATTCATTTTTGTCGCGTTATCGTTATGTGTATATGTGTATATAATCTATTATTATTATAATAATGTTTAATTGAATCACTATAATAATTAAATTATTTAGCAAAGTATAATGAAGTGTGTATTATTATTGCATTTGATTCGTAAATGATAGCATCTACCGTTTTGTAAAATAAAATATATAAATTATATGTATCAACTTAAAATATTTTATTGTTAAATAATATGTCACGCACTATTAATATTAGTACCAACTACACAATATATTAATAGGTACTATATTTATTATAATAATTTTATTACACCCTGTTTGTCTGTTAGGCCTCGTTGCCTAATTTTGCAGCTGCAATTTTGTGGGGATACAGAGTTACTTATATTATAATGATTAACACGTAAGTTTAATATACTCGTACACATATTATACATTATATACATAATATATATATATATATGTCCGTTCACCTACAAATTGTTTTCCTATTGGCTACTATAAATAAAAACAAAATCTCGTTACGAAATAAAGGTATATTTATGATGATGTTGCAATTGTCAGAAATATATAATACATTGTTTTAGAAATGTTACGTTCTTTACGCGCACCAAAAAAAAAAAAATAATAATAATAATAATCAAAATCCATGTACGAATAATATTACAATGAAGTCTAACTTAACGTACATCTCTCTAAACGGACAAACTGAGCAATAATCCCAGCAAAAGGAGAGATATTCTAGTGAATTTCTAACTGTCTATAATGTATCCACCCTTAAACCCTTTCTATTATGGACACTAATATTCAGTGGCATTAATACAGAGGTGCACGGCGGTGCATTTGCACTCCCTGGCAATATATAGCAGGTGCAAAGAAATGCGTTTTCACCTGCTGAAATAAACAGCTCAAAAATCAAAATTCTATAAATACATATATAATTCTATTTTATTGTTTTATTGAATTGTTTGATAATGTTTTTTATTTAATTGTTATTGTTATGTTATGTTTATGCTTTACACTTAGGGGAGTTCCAAGACTTAGTTGGGGGAGGAGGACTAAGTTATTCTTTCTACAAAACTTTATAACAAAAAATATAATATGTATTATATGTTCTTAGTGGGAGGGAGGCTGGAGCCGCGCCTGTTTAATCTAAGTTCAAACTCAAATTTATACGCAGCTATACAAAAATATATCCGTGTGTTTACTTACATACTTTTTCACAGTGTGTGAGTGTCGCGGATCACGACAACGAGACACGCGATTACGTATATGTCAAGAGACGAATAATGATTAATTACATAACCCATAGGAAGCCAGGAAGGTATTCCTATACATCGCCAATTTTGATAATATTAATTTTGTATATTTATAATTATGCATTATTTACATTTGATTGAACCTATTTCTAATGCGTATAGTATTTACTATTGGTTTTATTTAGGTACATTAAAATAGAATATTTTCATCAAATACAAGATTATACGTATACGAGTTAACTAAACAAATTACTAAGGCCTGTCTACAATGGAACCTAACGCTTGACAAACCGACAATATCACTATCAATTGAACGTCCGTTATTTAAGTTATTTTAACTACACAAGTAGTGTAGGTACTTACAATTTTTACTTGAGAGGTGTTTTTATTTTATATTTTATTTATTTGTTATTCATAAATAGTTTAAAAAAGAATATTTATTATATCATTATTAATTAATTGTTTATTTTTTGTTAATTTTATAAAATCAAATCTACCCTCAGCTGTAAATAAGGACTTCTTCTAGGGACTAGGATAATTTTAAATACACAATAAACTGATAACAGCTTTGTAAAATTAATTAATATTATATATTTATATTAGAATTTACTAATATTCGTGTATAAAAGCTTGAACTTTAAGTAGTCAGTAGTCAAAATGATAGTCAAACATGGGCTTTTATCGATGTTCTTAGAGTTTTAGAATTTATTATTATTTGTTGGGATGAATAAATTTTTTTACACCACACTGCAGTTCTACGACAAAACATACTATGTGCAATGTGCATATTGCATAAATATAATATTAGATGTAACATGTATATTGATAAAATTAAAATCTTCATTCTATTCAGTATTGAAGAACCGTATACTGCGCAGTAAAAATTTTACGTCAAGTAACACCAATTCATCACCTATATACCTACTCAATGTACTACCAGTATGCCTGCTGTGCAGTGAAGTATGTGAATGCCCATCTATACAACTGGTCGCTCGTTACTATTCTTATTGTGAATAGAGTATAGGCAAAAATTGTATTAGATTTAATGTTTATAATAGGTTTCGTGTTTAACAATCGAATTATGAAACAGAAAGAATGTAAACTACAATGTCAGCGAATAAACGTAATTATTGCGTTTATTATTATACATTGGAACTTTAATCAATATAGTATAATAACTAAAATCTACTGTATAGCGATGTTATGAATAGGTATCTTTGATTATATTTTGTATTCTCAGTAGCAGTAGCGACCTGAAAATTTTCATAATATTACGATTCAAGCCGCAAATTCAATAATGTTTAACACGCAAAGTTATAATATAATATAATATTAATTAATATTAACTACCACCATCCTAAATTTCATAATTTAAACGTAGTGGTAGCCATTGTGTTTGTTTCGTTTTCATGCTATAAATAATTATTTTACAAAAAAATCTACATCTTTGCTATGATAAATTATAATTAGTGTATAGCCTATTAATTATATATACCTATAATAAAAATGTACTACCATTATAACTACTCTATTTTGAAAGTTTAAAACTTTCAAGTGTATATATTATAATTTATTTATACTATAAACACCAATAAGTATTTAATTAGTGGTATCGAATGTAGTCAAACATTTATTGGTTACAAGGCTTAAAAAATAGACTAGGTACTTAAATAATTCAGTCGTTGCAAAAAATGTATCGATATTATTACGTTTTTTTAACAGTAAATACCAACACCATTTTAACAATTAAAGATAGCAAACATTTTTAATCTAATCTTTTTCATAGTGAATTTCAATCGCTGATAGTCTTTGAGATCATAGAAATAACACCAATCAATTGGTAGTGAATCGTCAGACAACGCCTTCGTGAAATATATCTGATCTAGTTTTATCCCATTACAGAGAACTATATAAACTTATAATATAATACCTGTTTCAACACCCAAAATACCCCCCTGTATACGTTCCTGACGTTAGACTATTATTATACAATATAATGTACTAATGTAGTACAGAGACAAAGATTGTTGTACAGGAGAAGGTGTAATTTTTTTTATCGATATAACAATAATTGATAATAACATAAATTCAAAACTGCCTACAGTCTACAACAGCTGACTATAAAATAATACGTATATAATATTTAACATGATGATTGATTGAAGAATATAATACGTCTTATACGTATACATATTCTGAATTCTCTATATATCCAACAACGAGTGGCGGGAGGAGTGAATAAAAAATATCATATACATAAATATTAAAATATATATAGTATAATATAATATTATTTGTCGTAGCATATGTCATCATTATTATATTATTATGAACTTGAACTGGTATATTATAAAACACGACATGTATACACACTATAACGCACTACATTGCTTACGTACAATAACACTAAAGAAAATTTTCGTTTCCTTGAACTTGAAACAATGAAAATAATTCGGTTTTATAAAGTGAAAACCTTACACGGTCCACCTGTTAACAACGCCGTGGATAATATTATATCTATGTATAATAGTGTGTGTTTGTATAGAGAGATGTGTACCTACCGACGGTGCGAGACGGTGATCTGTAAGTAGCAGACACCTATAGATATATATATATATATATATATAGGTATAACAATGTATACAATGGGATAGACTGACAATATATTACTACTGTGACCCCAACACTGACAGTGCGTATCTTTTGGAGTTTTGGCATTGGCGAATCATTCGAGTAGAACACCCTGGTAATTTCTTCCTAGTGAATTCGACACCGACAGTTGTATTCATCGCAGTGTCAAGCGTCTGCAGTAAGTACAGCTAAAGTATAGGCATTCAACCTTGCAGTGGAGTATTAGTTTGTTATAATAATATATATTTATTGCACAGCCGCGTGAGTTAAGGTTCGAACAATTGACAAAAAATCAGATAATGGTCGATGGGTATGTAGGGAGGGAGGTAAAAAAAAAATTGTTCGTTTTTTATAAATATAAATTATTATTTTTATCAGATTTAATTAAATAACTACATGTCGGTGTATAAATAAATCTAATTAAAATTGCAAATATTATCATTTCGATGATACGATGAATTCAGTTTGACGTTTATTATGATATACAAATAATTTATTTGGTATGAAATATTAGCAGGTAATATTTTTTCCTTTATACAAGCAGATCAACGTAATATAATAATAAGAGACAATATACATGTATATAATTAGTAATTACCAATATAAGTAAGATTTTAAATTCGTTTTTGGAATATTCACAGTGACTTATTTTAATTATTATTTGATAAAAAAAATCGGGGAAAAAATATTACAAATGGTCAAATGGAACACATTTAATGAATAAAATAAATTTAATACGTTTATGATATTTTCCTATTATTCGGTTATTCAGTTAACAAATTATAACAATAGGTAACTCATTACGTTTTTTTTTTAAATGCAAACACGATTACACGTTAAAAGTATTATCAATAATACCTAATAATAATAGAGATCGCAAATAATTAACAATTAATGACAGTGACAAAACCGAACAAGCGCCAGGCAGAAAAAATTGACCATATTACCTTACTGACCTCAGAGAAGCGCGTGGAGTGTGGCCTTTCATGGTTTATACAATTTATTATAGTTATAATAGATTTCTAACCGGCTCGTTTTTTAAGTTGTATTTATATTATCTGAGGCAAGATAATACCGATTTTAAGACAGAATCACAGGAATTTGAATAGTTAATATAATACATTTAACTTGTATTTATATAAATTAACATAATATATAGATCAGGGATGGGCAACTGGAAGTTATTAAAGGGCCAATTTTTAGAAAATTAAAACTTAGCAGGCCAGAGTATAGAGAGCAAAAAAAAGGTCATTCAAAATATGCATTTTAAATTTAGCATAAACGTAGCATAGAGTATAGACGATTGACTTTGAAATTGTATGATGTAATTTGAAAATGTATCGCGGGCCAGATAAAAAAGATTCGCGGGCCGCTAGTTGCCCACCCCTGATATCGATCAATACTTAAATATCAATAACATTATGCTCATACTTGTAAGAAATTATCACTTCTCTTTAAAATTTGTGGAATCACTGGGATTAGGTTGAAGTCGTAGAGATTATAAGAGGGTGTAGATGTATGCCTTTGCTATCGTAAGTAAAGCCACAAAAGTAACTTCACGCTTGAAAATGTCAAGTTTAGTAGGGTATATTTTGATTAAGGAGAATATTGACATCGGAACATAAGCGTGATATCTATATATGGTCAGATTTGAAGTTGCATCCGATGACAGCAATGTCGTCATGAAAACCAATCTATGCCCTTACGCGTTGCAATATTGTGTCAATTTTTTTTAAATTTGTGGAATCAATACATTCACTAAATGTAAGTGTGCGATACGATGATACTCAAAACATTGTTTGTGTGTATCTATGTTCTTCACTATCTTTGTCTTTATTTGTAAAAAAGCTTATTTTAGGGTGACGCTGACATTTTTGTAACCTGACAACTTGGTCCTTTAAAAGTAGGAATCAAGTGTGAACTTCCATGCACCATACATAATTATATGGATTAATAGTACCTATCTAACCTTAAAATCAACACTAAGTCTTGCTCGATTATTTTTCTAATGAACGTAAATGATTGGAGAGGTTCATTGGATGTCAGAAGTATAATAAGGTTAATAGGTTCGATAATGTTTTCATTCAAAAAACTAAAAAAGCATTGTATTTGTGTACCCTTTACAATAGCTATCTATAGGATTATAGCATAAGATATTGACCTGGCCCTTAAAAACTTAGCCAACTTGGGAATGGCGTTGTATTTTGAACGAACGAATGCTGTTCCATGATAGTTGTGCCAATATAATTGGAAAACGAAGTAGCATGTTCTTTGAGTATCATGGCAATGTCAATATGTCATCTATGTTGATTTTATTAATAAAAGATAGTTGATTAATGGTGGAAATAGTATCTTTTTTATGAGCTTAGTATTTATTTGATAACCAAAAATATAAATTTAGTCACGCCTGAATAATGGAACAACATTACCTTCGGTAATTTTCAGAGGCCGGTTTAATGTTTTATTACCAAGGCGTAGTGAAACTGAACTTTCACTTAATAATTTTAATAATAAAATTATAGAATACGCAATTTTCAGTTAGGTTGGATTAGATAAAAATTATCTTATTTGTTTATTATGCTGAAACACAGATTTTAAATTTTCCCTTATTAAATATAAAATTATACATATTAGGTATATTTATGAACATTATTCCATTGCTGTATCGGGTGATAACGCATTGTTAAAACTTTTAAGTTATAACATATAAATATTATATTTTACATTTATAAATTCAGGTCTACTGACAATATTTTATTATAGTTATTTAATTTGAGATGTGAAATTTATCGGAGAGATCGATGTGCGGTCGGGATCTCGGGGACACAATGTGAGCTGCTTGCGCCTTCACCGATAAGAGCGTGCGTCTAGTTCTTCAAGGCTGAGCAATGGGCATTAACAAGTTTTAAGAAAAGTAACTATCAATAATTTTTAGTGTTTTTAAATCGAAAAAAACATATTTTTGGAATTTAAAAAATATATTATTTATTTGTTTTTCTTATAGCTGAGGTCCATCACAAATTGCAGTCTACAATTATATGCTTTAAAGAATATAAATAATAGGTATACTGAATTTTTCAATAGTCATTATTACATCATTCTTTTATGGCAGAAACATACTTTATAATTTATATACATAATATTACAGATAGATGGAATAAATATTTCTTTCTTTTATATTTAATTGGAAAAAGTAACTTACATTGATTTATTTTTTATCAGTGTTTGAAAATGACTTTTAACTTGCAGGGACTAAACATTTTTTTATTTTGGATATGGTTACAGTTCTTAAAGCTATTAAATAAGGTTTCGATTTAATACCGAAATAATAAAACGGTTCTTGATAATATATATTTTAAAACTATGTATTTTTTTTTTAGGTAGCTATAAAGATGTAAAAATTACACTATACGAAATTGGATTAATAATTTCTAGTTGTAACATTTTTTTATTAAAACTTAATAAAAATGCAGAAAAATCCTGATGCATTATATTTACTAATTTATTGAATAATTGGAAATTTGTTTTTGAGATGTATAAAATATTCATGTCGAGAAGCTAGAATATTACAAAATAATATATTATTGAATTAGTCTAATTTTTACCTTGAACCTTCTTTAATTGAAGTTAGGTATATTCATCCAGTTTTCTTAAGTCTGGGCTTTACATTTAGTATATAAATATAATTAATGTACTTTGATCACATTTTTTTTAATAAATCATACATTTTCAAAATACCAATGACATTGCCATTGATCATATTATGGAAAGTAATAAAAAAAAGATGAAAAAACTCTTCAAGGCGTGAGTCATTAGGTCGGGGAAACGTAAAAAAAAAATCAGGTATAATTACATTATTATTGGTACTTATATTATATTTAGAATATTTAGACAATATCATACTATAAATAATTAAAAACCAACTACGATAACGAGTTTGCGGTGGTCGATTACACGATGTTAAATTATTATAACGATTAATTATAAAAAAAAATATGAAATGTGGGACATGCCTTATAGCGCGACGATAACACCCCAACTGTTTTCCAATTCTCCCTGTACAGAAGGCCTAGTAGAATGATACTATTTCGATATCATTTCATCAGGGGTGTGCCTAGAAATTTTTTTCGGGTGGAGCGGGGGTCAATATTTTTACTATATTTCCTATATAGGTGTCGCTCACATGACACGAAACAATGCGCGTATTTTACGATAACACGATAATGATGCAAAGACACTATGTCCATGTGAACCTAGCCTAATCAAGTCCCGCATATATATTATATTATGTACAACTTGTATTAATAATTATTTGTATTTTTCGGGGGGGGGGGGTGAACACCTCCCCTAGGCATTAGGCACGCCTCTGCATTTCATGTTTATTATTATACTGTATTAGTATTTGAATGTTTACTGGATTGATACACCACATAAAACATAGTCAGCTCGCACACACGGCCCATAACTATAAAAAACAAGAATACTAAAGAAAAAAGAAAATATTTTGACAAATAATATTATACACTAACAATCTGACTTCGCCCGAGAAAAAATTAACAAACATTAAATACGGCACTATATCTGTGCATTTTGGTTTTAATGTATACGGATAAATCAGCATCCATGTACCTATAGCTACCATGTTTTGTGAACTAATTCTATCGAGATGGGCAATTCACTTGTGGTAGTTTGTATATAGCACTTGGTATATTTTCAAACATGGTTCAAATTAATCTTTAAAATTTCCTAATATCTCTAGAAACGATCTCCAAAACTTTCATCAAAATCAGTAGAGTGATTTTTGATTATATATAGCTATGCACATAAGAACATTCATGCTTTTTCTGTACCTATATTTGAACAACTTACAATAAATTAAATATTATTTTGTTTCGACAAATGGAAATTAAATATTCTTTTGTGTGTTTAAAGTTTCCATTGATTATATAAAATAAAATAGGTATTATTGAATGTCATAGACTTGTATTTAAATTTGGTCAAAATCATTCAAATAAATTTATTAATAAATATATCTACTATATAAAATCAAAGGTCTTAAACGGATGACCCTTAAGCAAATCCCAAAAATGTTCTTCAATAAATCCAGCAAAATGTGTAAATGTATAGGTTATTTTTTATTACCTACTTACTTTTGACTGTTAAATCTATAAATATTGAATATATTTGAGTTGATTGGCTGAAAACTATCATATTTTTACCATTTGTTATAAAAAAAAAAAATAGTTAAGATATAATTTTAGACTTGTATTTTATATTTGGTATATATTATATAAAACATCAAAATAATTGTGTTCAAAATGTGTGCAGTTTAACGGAGTTTAAGAAAAAGTAAATCTACAGACATTTAATTTATCACTAGTAACGCTATGTAGAATTTATATTTTCTATAGTGTTATGTTTTATTATATCCATAAGACCATAACAATTAATAATCATCATCTTTGATATCCTTGTCTGACCAAAACTTACTTTTTGATGATATTATTCAACTTTTAAAATATAAAAGTTATTATTTAATTGATTATTGTTTATTATACATTTATTCACATAATAGCTTTTTAAATTTTAAAATAAAAATTTCATGTATCTATGGTTATTCGTTTTTGAGTATTACAAAAAAAAAAACCAAAATCGATTTTTTTTAAATATTTGTTTTGCGTTGTTTTTTCCGGTTATTTTGAAAAGTATTAAGTAGACATTTTTACACCTCTCTAACGTAAAAATTAGATCCGATTTGCATTTAGAAATCACCATTAAAGTTAAAGCAATTTAAGCATTATTTCAACTATTGATAGGTATATATAAACACATCAAAAGTAAAACCAAATTGTAAAATCAATGCATTCATAGCTCCGCTCAGAAACTAAAAAAAAAATCAGGAAGATCTATCCTCATACCCTTCCTCAAATACACCACTTTCATATCATCGAAACCATTGAGTAATAAAAATTGTACTTATATTCAATTGTAATACATTCATACACAGATTTACTTTGCATAATTTAAAATAATGTACCTAATTAAAAAAAAAATGAATTCATCATTTTTATTATATTCCCATAATTTATTATGTAAGTAGGAGATTAATTAAAATATTTTGATTACTAATTAATCTGGTCACTGTCTAATATTGTGTAATGTATGCGTATGATAACAAATCATTATATTATTATAATTATATCATGTCATCAGTCTTTACAATAACACTAATGTTTTTCATTAAAAATACACGTCAATAGGATCCTATGTACATTGTATATTGATATTTTGTTGTTTTTATAAAATCTTAAAAATTCAAGTAATATAAAATAACTGTTGTTAAATTATATTATTTTGATTGAAAGATGATTCATAAAAACAAAATAATAATTGTTAATTATACCGATCAAACTGGTTGAATTTTTCACAATTAATCTAAACAAAAATATTTTCGTGACCATCAGTCGACTGACCACAACATCTCGAGTTAGTTGTCTGACATAATTTACGTTCATATGAGTTAAAAGTAAATCAATATCCTTATATCTTCTGTAATTATTTTATTTTTAATAAAATGCATATTATTATACCTACTTGTACTACTATGCAATTATATACTCATATCAATATTCAATACACTATATTAGGTGTATAAATGAATATATTATGTATGGGTTATACTCTATATACTATTATATACTGAGTAATATTTTTATTGAACAACTCTCATTATTTCAAAATTTATTAAAGTTTTTGAAAAAAATATTTTTATATTTTTTTTAGTTGAAATAAGTGTTTAAAGTTTAGATAATCGGAGTTGCGAAGTAGTTTATCAACATTTTGCAGTGTACGAGGTGCAGAGTATGGGTACCTTTCCACTTCACTCACCTAAACTTTAAATACTTATAACTCGTAAATTCTTCATCCGAATTGCCATTCTTATGGATTAAAATACTCTGAAAAAATATTTTGCTGTTTCATAATATGAAATTAAATATGTATGTTATTATTCAAAGAAGTAAATACTTTCAAAAAATATAATTGTTTCAAAAAAATGTTGTTTTATTTCGACTAGATATTATGTGAAGAAATATTTTCTAAAATATTAATAGACTAAATCTATTTAAACAAAAATTTTAAAATAATGACTGTTGTTTGATAAAAGAATTGTCCTGTTTAAGCATAAAGCTAGACTACCGAATAGGTACCTGGTTTATAGTACCAACAACTTACCGACATTATATATGTCTTATTGGCTATTATTTTCTAAAATGTATGACAGATAATGCATAATATTATAGATGGGTACAGTAAAAATACTAGTATACTTATCTATTTACCATGTGAGTACTGAGTATAGTACAACGAAAATTGTATACAAATACAAATATTAATTGCCCATGAATTTAAATTTGAATTATTATACAAATGACCTTACTTAAAAACATTTTACAAGAAATTGTGTGTAGTTAGGTTCCTTTTGGAATTTTTATTTTTATTTCAAAGAATCATAATATAGTTATTAGAAATTATAATATGTATACATTTATCCTTTAAATAGATTTTTAGATGGTTTTATGCGTAACATAATAAGACAGCGAGAGTATTATTGTAATACGTGATATACTTATCTATTATAATATTATTTAATAATTACACTTTACAATATATATATAATCTAACTTGGGTATCTATTATTTATTAATTATTAATTATTATACATACAATTAGCTCTATAATAGATTAAATATATATACTTGCAATCTTAGATACAGATGATCATGTACATTGTACACAATTTAAGTCTATAATATACATTATATATTAATCTTTGGCTAAATTTCCTATTTAATTTTAGCAACCAATAGTGGAACGATAATAGATTTTAGATCTACGGTCTAACAGTCTACAGTATTATGTTTAATTTAGTTTAAATTTTAAAAATGAATAACAGTCTTCGAACTATTAAGGTGGATACAGAGTACGGACACTAGAGACGTTCCCTATTGACCCTAATTGTTGGTGACCATAAGCCATAACTCATAATACTCAGGAATAAGCCAATACATTTTTTATACAATTTAAATTTTAGAAATGTATTTATTTATTTGTGGCCATTCAAATTTTCTCTATTATAAAAAATGGTCTATTCACTTGAAATCTATAAAATCTTGACAAAGTTTTGTATAAATGTATTTTTCACTTTATTTGGCATATTATATTAGTATACATATACACGGCAAGCTATTTATTGAAGCATATCTCATCCAATAGTAAAGTTTATAGCAAAATCGAAGAAAAAAAAACTCCACGAAGGTCGTTTATTTTTATATCTTGAACGACATACTATTACAACACCAGATAATCAGAGACCGGATAGATCAGACACAATAATATTCAATACTATTTTATTTTACTTTTTACTTTTTACGTTTAATAATTAGTTCGGACACACATAGTAGTTTAGTACCTAATAAATATTATACCTTAATAGATGATATTACTGATAATATAAGAAATAACTATAATAGTGAGAGCTTTCGTCGTTTCCAAATAACTTGAATTAGTAGTTAGGCCTGGATTTAGATCTACAGCTAGTGCTCATAGGCTGTACAAAGTTTGGTACCCTTATTTTACTAACCCTTTTGGACATTGTTAAAATATATTGTATAGGTACATTTTTTAATTTTTTCAATTAATAACTCATTCTTACTCTACTTGATACTTGAATAAATAATAAAATAATATTTTAGGTTTATTGATCATATCGATAATATGTTCGAGTTACCTAAATATGTACAAACAAGTAAAACACCAAGTTAAACAAAATGTATTTTTTATTATTGTAAAATAATTAATATAAACATAAACTAATATTTAAACTTTTATTTTTCTTGTTTTTTGATGAGAAAATGTGTTAATAGTATCACTAAAATTTAATTTTTTCACCCGAAATTCTGCTTCAATGTTAAATTTATAAATAGTAAATACTGCTAATGAATTCAATGGATTTTATTCTTTTAAGAATGGAAAAGTCCTTTCACCTGAGCAGTTTGAAACTGTTGCATCTACTATCTCTAGATACATATGTATAACTATTTCTAAATTTGGAAACATACACTCTAGTTCTTTGGTTTTGATATACTTATACATAGAGAGAACATATTTTACATTTTTCATTTTTTTAATAAATATTTGAACTTAAAATGCTTATAAACAAAAATTGTGACTAACGATTTCTGATTTTGATTTTTTTATTACGATATGAACAACTTATAATAAACCTTGTATTCAATTTTAAAGATTTTTTGGATGGCTAAATTTTTTTATTAGTATATCAAAAAGAAAAAAATACGATATTTAAATACGGCCCTGCGTATAGTAGTATAGTATTATAGTATTTGTATATTAAACTAATACAAATTTTGGTCAAAAGTTTATTAAGTCCTGTAAATTTTAACTCTTTTCCGATACATGTAAAAAAGATTATTTTTTTTATAAACATCAAAAAATGTATCAATGATGTTTTATTTAGTGAATTAAGACAGTGTTTATTAAAAGTAATAAAATATAGTCTTTTTTATTTTTATTTTTTTTCTTCTCTCTCTTTTTATTATACAGCGTTTGTTTATTTAATATTATTATATTATAATAAGTTATTGAAAAATTGTGTGCACTGTTACTCCCTTCACCACCATAAGCTAAACTTAAAAGTGTAGGTAATTTTTATTATTTTATTTAATGCTTTGTAATTATGTTTGAGCGCAGCACATGTCCGAGCGTAATTATACTTTTTTTTACCGTAAAACATGGTTTCGTACTTCCAATAATACGGCTTACTGAACGGTTATAAAGCAAAAACACCTATAATAAAAAATGTAGAGGAGAATTTTATCTAGAATCGTATAGAGCCCAATTTTTGATATCTTTTTTCAATCGTCCAATATTTCACAATGAATTTTATGGTTTTTTTTACTATTTATTGTTTTAATTATTTCAATAATTAATAAAAATATCGAAAATCAGGCTCTATACGATTCTAGATAAAATTCTCCTCTACAAATTTCATAATAGGTGTTTTTCACGTAAAACCCTTCAGTAAGCCGTATTATTGGAAGTACGAAAACATGTTTTTACGGCATATTTTTCTGGGGTGACACGTCCTCTTAATCAAATAATAAAAAAATATTTCAATTCAATATTTCAAATATTTCATTATATATTATAAAATGATTTATTAATTGTTTTTACTAAAATGTTGTTGTATATACATAGTTAAATGCTTAAATTATTTAATTTATTTTTTATGATGTCTCGATTTTATTTGAATAAAAAAATACAATTAATATTTTAACGAAACAAAATTCATTTTATGCTTCGGCGAGATGGGTTTCGGCAGGATGGGTTTTCGACCAAATGGCCTCCGGGTTCGAAGTCGGCACGGGTTTCTTGGCTAGCCGGTATTGCTGGCTAACCAATGGCTCTTGGGCCTTCCTTTTTTCCTTCGGTGCCTGAAACTTTCTGCGTAGAAAGGCTTTTTCTACCGTTTCCGACTCCTCGGCTGGTGCGGAGAGTGGCCCTGACGACTTGCAGGTTACCGTTTCCGGCTCCTTGGCTATCAGGGTACTGCGTCCACTAACTCCTGCAAAACGCGTTTTTCCGCTGGTGTGGAGAGTTTTGTTTGTCAGATGTTCGCTTCTTCTCGATCAGCCCAGCCGCGGTTGTGTATAACCACCCGCAGCAGTTCCTGAACACTTAATACAAGATTCCTCCTAGGTTTTTCTTACAGTACCTAATTAAAAAGTATAAAGGTTGAATTTAAAATGATGATGACATTTTTCGAAAAAATTCACAAACTATTTTGTATACCTAGTTTAAATTAATTAAATGTGTAAAATGTGTTATTTTTATATCTAATTAATGTTTAAAAATTTAATAGCGGAAAAGATTTTTCATAGCCTATAGGCTTTTATTATACAGGAATAGTGAATACATTTAATAAAAGTCAAATGTAGGTACCTACCTACAGACATATTAATATTTTTAAAAGGCATGAATTTAAAATATTCACGAAATTCATCAAAATTGTGAATTATTTATAGATTATAAATATAGAACCTAAAAATTATTGGTTGATGTATCCACTCAGAATTATTTCTCATCGTAAATAACGATTTATTATTAAATTCAAATTTAACACATCCAAGTTCCAAAACAGGCAATTATTCAATAACAAGATCAAGGTGTACATAACATATTTTACTATATACAGCAGAGCAGTTACCTCTACTTGTCTTGTCAGATTTTTTAAATTGTATAAAATTATTAATATTGTTTAAAGAAATAAAAAGTAAACATAAGAGTGGTCGTAAGTCATATACGGTATACGTAAGTATAGGTATTCTTAATTTGCTCATCAAAAGTAATCCTAAATTTTAAAATGACTTTATTTATTTATTATTTTGAAACAGTAAATAATTATTTGGCAACAGCTGTTATTTTCATATCACATGGTCTATTTAATGATAACAATCGTCGAACGCATGCTGACCGGAGTTTATATTTTATAATCATTAATCAACTCTTCTTTGAATTTTTTTTCATTTCTAGATAATATTAAATTAATAGTTATAATAGAAGTATCCATATTCCATATGATAAAAAATAAAAAATTTAATAGTCAAGTATAAAATATTAATTAAAATTTAGAGTAATAACGTGAACGTCAAATTTGAAATTTTGTTAACTAAAATCCCATCTAGACACCTGATAAAAATCTATTAATCAAGATATGTTTTGTTACGACGACAAAGATTTAATATTTACAACATCATGGAAATCATTGTCTGTTTATTCGAAATTTGATGAATCTTTGAAAATACTGTGGAGAGAAAAGGAAGATGAAGGGCTATTTAGGTACAAATATAAAGAAGAAAATGTGATTGTATTGCCTGGAAAGTATGGGTTTCTTGCAGTTGTAAGTTAATTTAAATTCTTTGTATCCACCAAAGATTGGAAAGTATTTTTATTGAAATCTATATAATTAATCTAATAAAATAAATGAGGTCTAGAAAAAGAAATTCTGCCATTGTACAGCAATGCTTTATATTTGATTCTAAAACTCACTATAAACAAGTTAGAAAAGCTTATGCAAGTATACTAAATTCTTATTAAATACTAAATAAACTTATTTTGATATACCTATAATATCTACAATTTAAAGAATTCTGCGATTATAAGAAAAATTTTACTAAATAATATTCTCATAATATAGAATGAGATTGAGTTCGCCATTTTCCGATCCTTACTCTATAGTATAGAGCAGCGGTTCCCAAACTTTTTTTTTCCACTTTGCCGTTTTTGGATCCAATTTAGCCACAGTGCCCTGCTGTGAATAACAAGAAAGACTGAACAAAAAAATACTCATTGATAACTAATTTTACGTAGACCACGGTGCCCTTAGAAAGTGCTTGTGGTGCCCCTAGGGCACCACGGTGCACAGATTGGGAACCGCTGGTATAGAGTCTATGGTCTTTACCATAAATTTATTATACTTTCTTATTAATAACTTAAGTTCTAATAAATTATTATTACATTATATTTTGTTATTACAGCTGAACATCGATAGAGGTACTAAACGTCGTAAACCAAACATATTTACAAGTGTATTAGAACCTTTTAATGACAATTTGTTCAATTTTACCAAAGTTAATCCAGGAGAATATTTATTCAAATTTAATAATTTATCAAGTAATAATTCTTCTGGTAAGTAAAGCGGCTTATTTCATATATTATGCCATTGTTAAATTGACTAATACTTAAGTTTAGTAATGCGACCAATATTTTCTAAGAGAGAAGCTCCATAAAATATATTTGGTTTTGAAATTTATTATTAAATATTATTATTATTATTATTTGCATTAAGGCCAAATAAAATTTATTATTCGATATAAATATATTCAAAACTGATTTAAAGGGGAGGGCCCACATATAGGGTATTTTTCTGGTTGTGCCATTGCTTCTACTCTGTTTTGTTGTTAGTTAGGCTTGGTAGTTGATACAAATATACAATCATCAGATTACAATCGTGATATTGCCCGGTATGTGAATATTGTGCATTTATTTATGTAACAGATTTTACCCATAAAGTTTAAATAAATAGTTGTGATCATCTTTTCTTAAACCATATAATTATTATATAAGATCTTTAATGTAATATGTTATTAGTTATTGGTTTAAAGAATAATTATTTCAATCAATAGGTAATAAATTAAAAAGAAAGTAATTAAATTAATGAAATACTATCTGTAAAGAATATTTAATTAATTTAAATAAAAAATGTTTAGGTTAGGATGATTAAATTAAAAGTTATCATTTTCATATAATTTTTTAAAACTTAGAAATTTGATACTATTATAGTTGTTATTAAATTTATTACATGTAGAACAGCGGTTCCCAATTCATGGGCCGCAGCCCACTTGTGAACAGCGTGGAACTGGGCTATGAATCATTTTATATTAATATTATTAACGTCTGTATTTTTGGTTAAAATAATATTTTATCAATAATAATTATGGTACTCGTGCAGTATGCTATCTTCCGTAAAATGCTACCTACAAAAAACTTTAATATGAATAAACTTTACCATATACTTTCAAGTTTCAACGTACCTCCACAAATAACATCATCTATTAATTTAGAACAACTACCAAGTTCTGTTAGCAAGTTTCTCTCTTGAAGACAGTTAACACATGTTTCATAATTAGGTATTAAATGCCCATACAAATATCGCATTGATTTATTCATTGAATTATTTTGATTAAAAAAATACAAGGTAAAACTTGCAATGAAAAACACATATGGGAACACAACACAGACACAACAATACAACATAGAATAATATAAAAAATATCTAAAAGTAAGTTATTGTGAGTCTTGGTGAATCAGTTATCATAATTGCTATTTAGTTATAATTTTATATAACTGTTATTTATTATTCAAATTTACTTTCCCAAATTAAAATGAAATGAAATAAAAATAACTATGGTATGTAGCATATTACACAAGTACCATAATTATATAATTAATACTATTGAACAATTTTATTAATATAGTTTCATCACTTTTATCTGACGTAGTTTGTACATGTTTATTATTAATATCTGTTATTTGTCATTTTTTTCATATTTACATATATTTACTTATATTATATATATAAACGTATGTAGGTGTGCTATTTATGGGTCTTAAGGATTTTTTTTTACAAAATTGGTGGTCCGCACAACTAAAAAGGTTGGGAACTGCTGGTATAGAATCATCAATCATCAATGTATTTTATATCATGGAAAAATTAATATAAATTAGGTTACTTATATAGTTATATCAAGTAAAAATATTTTATTTTTTTATTGAATTAATAATAAAATTAAAATTATAACTGTAAAAGTATTTTCAGAATGATTCATTTTAAATACGATATTATGTGATTTATTTAGATACAGATGATATCTTAGCAATAAATACAAGTCCTTTGGGAGATTTTCATTCATTAATTTTACCAAAAATCAATAGTAAACTACCACAAGTTATTAATGAATATAGTTTAAATATTGCAATTCAATTGTTACTGCTAAGTGCATCTCCGTAAGTTACTATTTCTTATAATTTTATAATAATTATATTAAACTATATACACCATACTAAACATTTACAGGGCAATACGCGTTGGATTTAATAGTTTATGTGCTTTTGCTTCAGTGAACCATCTTCATTTACATTTGTATTACTTACAATATAAAATGTACCTTGAGTATTGTGTAAGTGAAAACAAAATATATTTTATAAATATTAAAAATGTAAATAGTTTACATAAAATAAACATTCAGTAAAATGTTTGTAAATTAAAAATCATTATTTCATTAAAATATATTTTAATTTAAACACTTAGTTAAATTTTGTAGAATGTATATTATTAAATTTATTTAAATGTTTTTTATCATACAATTTTCCAAACTAAACTATAATTTAAAAAAAAATTGTGTCATAATGTATTGAATAATTTTAGTCAATAAATATATGTTATTTAATATTTTACAGGACATAGAACATTTTAGTGGTCCTTGTCATAAGATTATAGATTTTCCTTCCAAAGGATTTGTATTTGTACTTAAAAGTGGTGACTTGCTGTCCAATTTCGTCAAGTAAATTTATATTTTAGTGCTTGTATAAAATTAATTAATTATTTTTTTGTAAGTATTAAATAATAACATTATTTATGGCTTTTAGAACAGTTTTTATCATGATTAATTACCTTCAGCAAAAAGATATTTCTCATAACATCTTTATAACTCGAGCACTAGCTAAAGATTTAAATACTGGCGATTTTAATAATTCAAGAAACTGTGTAAGAGTTTTTATTTGGGCAAGACTTTCATCAGGTGAATTTTATTTACATAAGACTTTCATTTATATGGTACTACTTCTTATTTACAAATATTAAAATTCCTAATTATTATCTTGAATAAATTAATAATAGTTGAAGTTATTAACTTGATTTGTTAATTTTAAATTAAAATATAAATCATATTATAAGGCAAATATTATTTTATATCCTCATCTTCTTAGTCAAACTATTTATATAAAAATTTTAGATTATTTTTAATCTTTGTCCTAGGATCCAAAAATTAAGAAGACATTTTCATTTATATTCTTAACTTTAAAATGTTAACCTAAGATAAATTTTAAGTTTCTACCAGTTCTATTCTTCTATAATAATAATACATTTTTAATAATAATTAAAATATACATAGCATACTAGAAAAATATTTAATATTAATATGAGCAACTAATTTAATTATTTAAGACTAATTATCTATTTAAAATACATTTAAGTATCAGAATTTTAAAACCTTTATTGTTTTCATATGATTAGTTTTTTGAATTTCTTTATTTATATGAAATTATTGTTAAATGTAAATATATGTTTTCTAGGAGATAAACGTATGGATAAATTTTCTCCAGCAACTTGTGAATTGTTTGGGCACTTGGTATTTAAAGGTAATATAGAAATTATTTTAAAGTTTTGTACTTTTTTAGTTAATAATTTGTATAAATTATTAAAATATAATTAACTCTTATTGTGTAACCACTTTGTTAGATAAAACTTAATTATAGAACCAAAATATTATATTTTAAGAAATAATATGTATTGATAATTGTTTTACCAAGATTCCTGTTAAAATGAATATTAAATAGTGTTATGCAACTAGTTGCTATGGTTACTATTAATAATAGTATTAATCCATGTCCGATCTTACCTATTGGTCATCAATAGTTTTAACTGAAACACACCTAAAAACATTGTATAGTCTTAAAATTATTTTATTTATTCAATCAGTCATGATATAAGTTATATTTTGTTTCAGATAAATCTGAGTTTTCTGAGGTAACGGAAAATAGTGTGACCAAAATTCTTACAGATGTTACAGAATCTTCATTTTTATTAATTGAAAATGACATAAAAAATTTGTACTTAAACTTATGAAGTAAGTTAAAAGCTTAAAAATAAAAGTTATGTTAAATTACCAATTTGTTTTAATTTTTATTAAAAATCTAGTTTAATTTGTTACTCGTACAATAGTTTTCACTTTTTCAGTGAAATTAAGAGATAAATTTTCACTCCTTACTATAAGTGTTTACAATTGTATTGCCATAGTAACCCACTTAATGTTGTTATTACTTGGATTATTAGCCAACTAGTTTTTTAAAAATATTTTAATTTATATAATACTATAATAAATTAAACATGGAGCTTTATAGACTAGATTACACATTGTTAGGCATGGTTTCTTCTAATTGTATGAAAGTTTTGCCAATTTCTCAAAATGATGAAGCTGAAAAGAAGACACAAAAAGTAATATACTATAGAAAAATATATATAATTTATTTTTACTATTCATTTTGACATAAAATGTAGATCATTGTTGGCGATCAAGAAGGAATTGTTCAAATGTTTCAAATCCGCAAAGGAAAAATTAACATGTTATTTAAAACACTACCTTTAGAAAAAATAACTGAAGTTTGTTTAGGAGGAACTCTTGGTATCTAATTAATTTAATAGTTCAATTGAAATTTATGATTATTAATCCGGATAAATAATACCTTCCAAGGTACTGTTCAAGATAAAATATTTTTGTCAATGGGTACATCTGTTCGCGGATATACTAAAAAAGGTCGAATGTTTCTTAGTTTTGATACTGGATTATTGGAATCAATTAAATGCATGTGAGTGAAATCTGAAAATAACTGATGTATAATTTGTTTATTGAGATCTAATTAACTAAATAAATTGTTATGTTAAATGTATTATAAATTATAATCCATAAAATATACTTGTTAAGAAATTTCAAATTAATTATCATCTGCAAATTAATTACTAATTTTAATGAATTTAAAATAAAAAAAAAATGTTTTAGGTATGTTACTGGGAATGAACTTTTGGTATCGGGGAAACATATATTTAACCACTTTAATGATTGCAAAGATATTAGCACTTATTTATGTCCAGAAGTAATTAATAGCATTATAACATTAGATGTAATAAAGGTAAAGTAAACTATAATTTATCATTATAACTTTTTAAAATTTTTTGTTATCTAAGTATAAATAATTATTTAGATGCAAGGTGTAATGCCTATTCTAGCATGTGCTGATTTATGTATTAGAATACTTGAAGGTTCAACTGTGAAAGAAATATTTTATTTGTCATCAGAACCAATTTGTTTGCATTTAATGAAAAACAATGGTGGTTCATATGGAAATGAATTATTAGTGGGACTTCAAAGCGGGCATGTTGTACTTCTTAAAATAGAAAAGTATATTTTAATTTTAAATGCTGATAACATTATATTATATTAGTAATAAAATTTAAATTAATTTATTATTTACTTATTAGAAATGCTTCTACTAGTATACTTTGGGAACTTATAACTCAATCAAAACAAGGAGCCATAACATGTATTGATTGTTATGAATTTAACGGAGAAGATCATCTTTTAATTGGGCGCCAGAGTGGATCGGTTGAGGTTTATTCATTAGAATCACATTCTGTTCCTATTGAAAAATATAAATATGTAATTTTTAAAGATATTTTAATTTTAAGCTACTGTCAATGCATTTATTATAATAATTAATATTATTTAAGAGTTGTTCAGAAAGTATAACTTCAATTCAAGGTGGAGCTATAAGAAGTTTTGGTATTCCAGAAATTGTTGTCACAACTTTTACAGGTTAAGTTAAATTAACTAACCAAAACATAATACTTAAATAATGATTTCTGTATAATTTATTTTAGGTTGGCTTTTTGGATTAACTTTTGTTGATCAACATATTGATAAAGAAATTGTATTGGAATCATCAAACATAATTTTAAATGATGAAAAACAAAAAATATTAGATATAAGGTAAGCATGTTATGTTTCAACTTTTGTTAAATTAACAATAACTTTTAAATACACATAATTTATAGGTAGTTTATTTATTGGCACTATTTATGTAATGTATATTATGTACATTTATTAAAAAATTTTATATTAGCTTGTTCCTCCTATAATATTTATTATATAAACCATAATTTAGTTAATATGTGATTTGAATCTAAATATTGCAGGACTGAAGTAAGTGATCTGGAAAGACAAGTTGCTATAGAAAGAAATAAATATTTGGAATTCACCCAAAAAAGTTCAAGACCCTCTGTTTTACCTTATTTAGCTATTAAGAATTCTGTAAGTATAATATATAATTTTTCAAAAAAAGTAGTTAATGAAGTATAGGTAAATGAAAAATGTTTAATTTTTTTCCATAGATGTTTTTAGATTCAGAAAACTTAATTTATCATTTAATAATTGAATTAGAAGCCACTATTGATAATGTTTTATTGCAATGCAATTGTTTAATTAATTTGATTGATGTTGAAAATAATAATAACGCAGTTGTAAGCAAGAGTAAATGTAAAGAAGAGGTATAGTAGTTTATATTATGTATTTATTTAATTATAGATGAGAGTGCAACAAATAAAATTAATAATTGCTAAATATGAATAAATGTAAGTGTACTAAATAAATTGAAAAACCGTTTTTAACTATGTATTTCCAATTTATAAAAATACCATTTCAAAAATTTTTGTTTTTTTGTAATTTATATAGTTATTGTATTTTAAAGATATGTTAATATATTTACTTATTCAGTATGTATTTAAAAATGTATAGGTATAACTCTTAATAACCAAAAATAGGTTGTTTTAAAAGATTTAATAAGTTGGTCATATTTTTATTCATTTTTTTTTTATCAATTTCTATACTGTTATTTATAGCCAATTTCCACTCAAATGTTCTTATTATATTATTAAAAGTAGTTTTATTTCAATAATGTTTAATTTTCAAAATTTAAATTAAAAATTTTAAACAAATTAAATGAAGGCCCCATCTAAAAATAAAGTGTTTGGGATTTTGTAAGCTAGACTCCTCAGTGCCAAATTAACACTATTAAAAATAAATATTGTTATTAATATATTTTTCATTCATATTAAATTTTTTTTTAGGACAGTAATAAATTATTGATTACATACAGATGTCAATTAAACACGACAAAATTAGAATTGAAAATGTGGTCACACGAAGGTGATCATGGAATTTTAACTGCTTATATTACACCTTTATTACAACCTAAATGTTGTCAAGTCTGTAAATTTCCTATCAAGCCACTTTTATATCATCAAAGAACTAAAAAAAATATAGTGTAAGTTGTACAAATATTAGGTATCTTCATTTTTATTTAAAAAATGTATTATTCTAAACACTTCTTTGTAAAAAGATATGGCTACTAAAATTATAATTATTAATTTTGTTAAGTTAAATATATATATATATATAAGAGATAAAATATGTTTGGTTTTGGTTAAATACTGGTGCCATTAAAATATTTAAAAAAATATATTATTTTCAGCTATCAACCTCAGAGTTTTTTGACACTATCTGGTGGATTTAGTCTTTCAGAAGCTCATTTGTGGATTTCAAACTGCTTGCCAGGTTTTCCTGAAAAACCAGCTTCTCAAGAAAACTTAGAATATTCTTTTGAATCAATAATATTAGATACAGTTTTATTGTGTGCTTATAGGTAGTTTATTTAATCATGTTTAAGTACCATTAACCTAGATTAAATAATATTACTCTTTTATCATTATTTTAGTCGAGGATCAATAAACATAAAGACTGACAATATTACTGCGATTGCAATCCTCAAGGACAACTTCAGTAGAGATGCTACAAGGAAAAATATTAAATTGGACATGACTTACGGTTTGTATATTGGATTACTCAATATAATTTATGGTTCATCGACACATGTTTATTGTATACAGAAATATCAGAAGGTAGTTTAATATTGATGATTGATGCAATTGTTTCTAAATTGAAAACTGACATAAAAAATGACAAAACATTGAAGCTTATTAATGCTATAAAACAACTATCAGTCAATCCTAATACAAATGGAGAATCACTCACAAAAGAGTATTTACTGATGATTTCCAATGAAGACAAATTAAAAAAAGAAGCATCTCAGAGACCATCACGCATGCAGCGTTTACAAGGTGTGATAATTAAATGAAATTAATTTTTAAATTTAAATTTTATTATTTAAATTTTTACTGATTTAGCTATTATGTTGGCATTGTTTGACGATTGGCACAAATTGAAAGGGTTAAATGTGAAGCCTAACTCACGAGAGGATTTACAAGAAGCTCTACAGACAAGCAATACATTGGATTCATTAATTAGCATGTTTGAACTTTAAATGTTCCCTAATTAATTTAATAAAGTAATACATAAATTAATTATTATGCATAAATGATAAATCTATATATACCTATGTATAATATATCAGTCAAATACCATTTCCTCATTAATTGTTCATCCATCTCAAAAAGTCAAAAACGACAAAACGTATCAATTTTAAATTTAGAGTAGTGATTTCTTTATTGTATTAGAATACTAGATGTGTAATAAGAAGGGATTATTAAAAATTCGGCTTTTGAAGATGGACTTATTTAAGGATTTTGTTTCGGCATATCACGGAGAACTCTTTTAAAGTTTAAAACGAAAAAAAATTATATTAGGTACCCAACAATTAGTGGGACGCAAATAGGCAATTCGTTTTTACGGAATGCAGCTCTGGTTGGTAACCCTAGTTTACACTAGTTCAAAATCAAAAGGCGAAAGGGTCTATTTAGATCTGGAGGATACACAATAATTGCGAAAGTACCTTTTCCCGAAGTAGATTGTGATCGTTTTTACCTTTTTTTTATGCGACGTTGCCGAATTGGGATCGTCTTTTTTTCTAACATATATTTTGGCACAAGAATAATCAGTGAATCCTACAAGCTTAGACTTAAAATATATTACGATATTACTATAAGATTTAGTGCAATAATGCTACATAATTTATTTAATTAATTACCTATATAGTTTTATTTATAAAAATTAACTTTATTGATTAATTTTAAATTTCTTCTAGCTACAGACATGCATTGAGAGCCGCGTATTAATAACGTCGTTCGACATCATTCTATCGAAGAACGTTTCCCGACTTTTCTCACAGTTATAATTGGAATTTAGCTATATGTTTTTTGGTGTTATCGTATTCTGTCCGGTACCTGTAGGAAAAGAGCTTAACAACTTACTGACTGTCATAGTGTTATCGTTAGTGATGGAGGTGATGTCGATTTAAGCGGCTTTTGAACCATTGGTACTGTTAGTGTCGGAGGAGAAGATGGGTTTAACGATATAGGTGCCGATGACGGAGTCGATGGACCTTGCACAGTGGGCGACATGGGTTTATTTGATCAGGATATAAGAAATAAATGCTGGTTCTACGACGAGTTGTCTATAATGAACATTCGATGGGTTCTTGTCGTAACATTTACCCATAAATGCTGTGGGCGACACTCATGTCGAAGTACGGTCAGGCCAATATAAAAACTGTATGTGAAAGATCCATCCCAATGATTTGCGTTTTTCATTACTTCTTAGTTCTCATACATTCAAACGTGTTAAATAAAAATGTAGTATAATTTATATTTTGTACATTGTAAATAAATAATAATAATATATGTTTATAGTATATACATATATTTCTTTCGAGGATTTTAATCTGTGTTTTTTGTGCGTTGTATTTTCAATTGATTTTTAAAGGTTTTCTAAACGGAAGATTATAACAATTGTAGCATACGTATTTATATATGCATAAATAATACGTATCAATGTAATATATATATTATTTAATATTTTTTAAGAACGTCATTTAATTTCTAATTTCGTCGATATTCACACTCAACGTTTTATAATTATTTTTAACTGTTGTTATTTGTGACATTAATACCTACTTCGAGTTCTTTTTCTAAACTACCTTTTATTTTAACCATAAAATGTTCGTCAGTCAACATCTTATTAATTTTTTCATGTAAATTTTGGACAACCTCTGTCAAATATTCACATCATTATAACTTATCGGGTTGTGCCAAATTCGTTAGAAAATATTCTTCAATGCGGTGCAACTTGAAACAAAACCGAAATCATTTGGCTTATTATATTGCTCAATTGCACAATTTTTGTTTCATACTTTAAAATCTATAGGTAACTATTTTTGTTCGTTGAATTTTCTTATTTCCGTATATACCTAATATTAATTTATGAGTACCTAATTGAGATAATATTTTGTAATTTACAAAAGTATTATCTTCTACTGTTATACATTTTCCTTCTATAAGCTTGATTTTTTCATTTATTTTGTTAAATTCTTTCAAAAAACCGATAGGCAAAATCTCATGCATGTTATTAAATTTCTTAGCTACTTTTGAATTGCATTTTTTTTTTGTTAATCTATTATCTTTGTTAATATGGTTCTGTGTGTGAACACATCATGTAAAAAAACATAAATTTATAAACATTTAAAAATAAATAAATAAAAATAAAAAAAATTTAATATAACCCATGGAGTGCCTATAATAAAACCCGAGCACTAATACGTCAAATTAATTGATTTTTGATTAAACTTTTGCAAAATAGTTCGAACTAATATAAAATTCGTATTAAAATATAATTCAGTAAACATATTGTTTATTCATAATCCATATTGATAGTGATTCGTATATCTGTTTATTATAATACTTTGTTACCTATGTATACTATTCAAACCATATAGGATATAGCACAAAAATGTGTATTTATATTATTACAAAAACTATATTTAAGCACTTTTTAGTTTTTGAGTGGAACGATGAATGTATTGATTTTATAATGATGTGTTTGTTAACACGATATATAGTAGAAAAAATTAATTTGATCTTTAACTTTGAGAGTGGTTTCTGATCCACTTCATTTACCAGGCAAAATCACGGAAAATTGAAAATTATTTTAAAGTTAAAAATTTATAAAATATTCAATTTTTATTGGTTTGGATTGGTAATAATATAAGGTTACTTATAAGTTATAAGTAATTCATACTGTAAGCAAAAAATCTAAAAAACATGTATACTTGATTCTTTTTCATAGATATACCTATTCAAAGTTGAATTTTGGATAAAATTCGATACTTAAACGAAGAAAGTGATTTTAGTTATTGCGTTATAATTTAAAACCATTATTCATGGCATCATGGGTGCTTTTACGTATACTATGCATTTTATCTTACTTAGGTACCTAATGACATATTTTAAAAATATACAGATTAATTTTAAGATAATACCTTTTTGTTCCATAAATATACTCACATTATTTTATGTTAAGGTGGTATTGACTTGAAAATTAATAATAATAAATGATATAGTTTAAGGTATAAATATATAGTATTATAATAATTAAATATTAATAATAAACGTAATTTTTTTTGAAAAAATTAAATCAACTTACCTAAATACTAATAGTAAAATAAATTACTTAAATGACCATATCATGAAATATACTTAGAGCGATATAGGCTGATAGAACGTCTCCGCTTAGAATCATTTTTAGTACCTATACCTATATTATAATGATATGTTATTATCATCAAATTAAAATTTAACACAAACATTTTACAGTGACTCACTCGCCACCTACTGTTCAGCAAAGCGGTATCCGGTTATTGTTCAATAAATACAATTTTATTCTATAATTAATAAATGTTACATATTTGAGGCTCAATCTTCGAGTATCTTTTCAAAATTCATATTTAATTTGTGGTTCAATTTTCGGGTAATAAAACGTAAACAAATATTGCATACAAAGCATGTAGATAAAATGTAGTTCAATTAACGACCGTTCGAGTAAACTTGGAGTGTACACATTGCATTTATTTCTTATAGCCTTATAGATATACCTAATGATATGTTAATAAATTGAGATTATGTTTTATTAAATATAATATATTATAGTATATATAAGCATTGGACACGAATTCATGTCTCGAATTGGAATATAGTAACTCTAATAATCTAAAATAATCCGTAATTCCTATTCAAATTGAATATCGAAAATCGTGCGCCAAGCTCTCACTCCCGACGACTTGAAATTTGAAACTAGAACTGTACATCGTACGCTTACATATTATAATTCATATCATATACGACTATATCTATATCTATTCAATATACTTATAATCTGATGCGTGTGATAAAGCCACAGTATACGCACAAACATATAGGTAATCTTATTAGGCTACTATAATGTCTATGAATTATGTTATTTACATATACAGTATTTTGATTTAAAAATAAATTTAACTAGGTATTTAAGTGCTTACACACAACAGTCAATAGTTGTGCATCGACATATTATAAAATCTTAATACAATATCAACGTGGGAGAATTTTAAATATGTATCTATTTATGCATCTATTTAATACATAGGTACAAATATACAATTTATATTAAATACTTATTGTATGGGAAAACTTATTTAATGCACATTAGATACATGGATAAATAAATCTTTGATATGGTTTTATGCATTGTTTTCTGATATCTATTTTGTGGTGATAAAACTAAAAAACGATATTATTTGTTTTTTTATTGCAGTAATAATTTGATGCATACTATTTAATTCAACATTCAACAATATTTTGGCCAGCAGAGTATAATTATAAATACTATGTCGTACCGCTAGTACTTAGACGGTTGATTTCTGAAATTAAAAAAAAACAATTTGAATACATTTGAAGAATTTAATATTATTAAGGAAAATACACGAGGCCAAAGAAACGATTGCCGATTGGTAGTCAAGGCATAAATAAGTAATAGAGATACGGGATAATATAGAGTAGGTACTTACCTATTTTAAATTTTTATATTGTAAAAATAATAATATCGTTAAATAAAAATAATTTTGCCACTGAGCGCGCTTATATTATGCTTGTTCAACATTTTTAACGATTGGTAGCTACTAGCTATGCAGTGAAATCGAATAGTTGGGCGTTTATTATTATTACTACTTCTAACTCAGAGTAAAAAGTTCAAGATAAAGTGCAGCTGCTGGTCGGTATTATTCTACTCGATCCCCGTCTAAAAATGTGTATAAGAAGATACAACTTTTTTTTTATCAAACATAAACGATTTAAACTCAGTTGAATTTAGATACACAATACATACGAATACACGATAAAAGGATTGAATCAACAGTCATACAGTAATTTATAGAAATATAGAAATATTTCTGTTACGATTTCCGTGGAAAGACGAATTGCTAATCCGTTATTTTTAGAGATGTTTAGAGTTTTACCTATTTCATATCTCTTAGGGTTTTTGAATTAAAAAAAATAAAAGATCCAATGGGTGACTATCCATACATCGTCTTGATAACGGCCACCGCGTGCTATAATACATATTCAGCTGTTATTTAGATGGATGTAAAGAGAGAGAGAGATAAAATACTAAAAATAATCAACAACAATTCATCACGTGCATAGACCTAGTCACTTCGATCATGATTAACCTCGCTGAATATTAATGTATTTTTTTTTTTTGTTCGACAGCAACACAGGGTTGGACCTTAACAATGGATCGTTATTCTGAATACCAAAGTATTATAATATGTATAATGAATATATAGGTACTATATAGTATATATACGTGTATTTAATAATATCTTGCGGCTCAAAGGATTCACCTAATACGCGTTTTTAATCAGATGAATTATCATATAATATTTTTACACGAAATTAAACGTTCGTATTGTCCACTGAGAAGAAGATTGATGGTGCGATGTTATTATTTAATATTTTGTATCGTTTCATAATAACAATGTAATATTCTCAGTGTAAAAAAAAAATGAGTATCATGAGATAGTGCGCGTGACGTTGACTCGAACTTGGCAGGATTCTAATAAAAACAAGACCAATTCGGTTGAAAATATATAATATTATACAATATACCTGTATGGCTGTATTACCAAGAAGATTCGTAAATTTGTATGACGCGTGGTAATGAGATATGTTGTGGTATACTTAGATACTGCGTGTCTCCTTTTTTTTTAACATATCGTGAGTTGTGATTGTTACTTTATTTTACTTTTTGTCGGAAATTATTACTACCACTGACAATATAATAATATTATTATATTTTTAGAATTCGACGAATAGCGGACGTTGTATTTTGAATTTTGTGAAATTTCTATTGTTGCTTCTGCTGAACTGTAAGACGAATAATCATTCCGACGTGGAATCGTGTTTGGAATGTCCAGCTGAAAAATAAAATGAAAACGATAGGTAGTAATAAATAATAATAATAATAATATATCAATCCAAGTTGTACGCATTCAAAAGTGGTTTGCTTGCGCCTACAACGTGCAAAGAATCTCAGCTGTTTTTTTAGTTATATGTTTATATGACAATATTAATTATTAATTATGATATTCGTTGATCGTGATTCAAACTGTATATAAATGACAAATTTATAATAATATAATGCCATAATGGTGTGGTTGTTTACTAAGTCTCGCACTCAATACTACACAGACTATTGATGTAGATTCGTCATTTGTGTACACACACAGAAACAGTAGGTATACAGTAGTACAGGATGTCCCACTATATTTGACGTTTATTTGTTTGTGAAGGTTGTTGCAGATGATAGATAAATTGCATTTTCCTATCTCCTCTCATGCGCTCGGTTCCATCATTTGTTCGTAAAAAACCTCTACTGGCTAACACTGCATCGGCACCCACCCGTGATATTAGGTATTCGTTATTATAACAATACTCAGCTCTGAAAACAAACCAATACCGATTTGCATAACTAGATATTATACTTATCTGGCTATACTGCATGTATACCTAAGTATAGTTAGTGCTAAGATTCCGAAGTTCTTGTATTCAATTGTTTTTTTGCGAGAGTTGTGAATATTCTAGATATATATTTTTTTTTTTGTAAAATGGTTAAAATAAATACAAAATTTGACGGCATAGTGCATCAATTTATATTTTTTCCTATTTTGTTATGTATTTATAAAAAAGGTATATTAAGCAAATTTTCAACAATACCATAATATTATAAATAGAGCATATTTTTTGTAAATTAATTTTTCACTTCATAATTTTAGAGCATCTTTTGGTGATTTTAATTATATATTTATATATTTTGATTATTTTTAGTGGAGGAAGTTCCAACTTCCAGGAAAACCTATCCGATATGAGAACGATTGGACAATATTATGCAGACAAAACATTTTTTTTTTTAACGATTACCTACTACCTATCTATGACCTATTCATGTATATTGTATTGAGTTACAATCATAGATTTAAAAAAAGGTTATTAACATACAATATGAATGTCTTAGCAATAACAATATTTCTGATTGAATTAGGTTATACCTATACCGGCTATAGCGTGTATTGATTAAATGAAAACGCATACGATTTTTAAGCAGTAAACATTTAACAGCATTTGTGCATTTGATAATATTTTTGGCAAATAACGATAAAGAATGCCAGTGAATTAAAAATGAATGCGCCCTTTGGGATGCTGCTGGCTATGGAAATGTATAGTACTATACTACTACAAAGCCATAGCGTACAGAAATATATTAAATTTGCGAAAGGGATCGTACAAGTTATGAGTGTACTTATAAAAAAATAATGCATTACGTAATTCAAATAAGTGGCATCACATCTAGTTGTAACAATAAATACAATTAATTTGATTTGCGTGTTCATCTAGTCAATGTTCTGAATACTTATACCTAATGTATATTTACAAGTATATTTGATTTATACTTTATTGAATACATTATCTGTTAAAGTCTCGGCATTGACATTGGCGCTAATGTTATTGTCTTGGCACCTACCCGTTACTACCAAAATTACATCACTGACGTTAAGTGTTTAAGTAGTAACAAATTAACACACATACACTTTTTTACTTTACACATACATACGCAATAAATTACACTCATGTATAATTTATTATAATTGATTATATCATATATATATATATATATATTGCAACCAGCTTTGACTCGATAAAATATTAGGACTTTTTCGCTGCCATTTTTTGTCATATGCATAACTTCTATTCATTGAATTAAATCGATTCCTTTTAAAAATTATTTACACATTATTGTGCTATATAGGTAGGTACAAACAATATAATAATTCTCTTTTAGATAATATAGGCCATCGTCGTATATTATGCGTCCACACTTGTGTTATTATTATTTCGTAGGTATACCGTTTATGTATTATTATTATTATTGTAATCATTGATTATTTATTGATTCCCTACCACTTTGTATCTATGAATTAATTATTATTACCTATCTTTTTATTTATTAAGAAAGAAACCACAGTAGTTATTTGGCCATTGGCTATTACATTTTATTACATAATATCTTAAAAATAGTTTTTTTTAACTACAATTAATAATTATTAGGTTTACATTGTTGATTCATATTATGTAGTTAGCAGTTAGCTTAAATTAGATAGTAAATATGTGTATGGTCGAAAAAATCCAGTGACCATTAGATTTTTGGGACAGAGTGATTACGTGAGTGTTAGAGGAATTTTGAAGATGATTCTTCGATATATTTTACAGTCATCCACGAATTCATTAATTTTACATTAATTTCGTGTCATTCTTAAAATCCTACTGGTACGTTATTGGTACGTGTTATTGTATTAATTTTATTTAACAGCCGCTACGAGTCGCTTAGGTTTTTATCCCAATTAATAAAGGATTACTATGGGATAATAGACCAGTAAATAATATAACTCGAGGTGTATGTATAAGTACGTACAATAATAAAGCATTAAAGCTTATAATTTATAATAATCAATAATAATATAATATAGTTTGCTCTATGTGAACAACTGAGCATAGTTTATCAGGCCCACTATATTATTCATATTTATATATTATTTGAAGCGAAGTGTATATAATATAATATACACATAGATTCTTCAACAAATCCGTATTAAGGGATCGCTTTTCGCAAAAAATACTTTTATGCCTATGCGTTATTTGTCTACAGTTTGTGTGATGTATTATAATCATAAGATATAATTTCAGACCATTTAATTCATATTTTTTTACCAATGTAATAAAATATAGAAATTGTATTAAAATAAAACATAAAAACCTTATTTATTGATTTTATCGTAATATAATGTAATTTATTTATATTATACATGTATATTGTATGTATGATGTAAAGAATATAATTTTTAAAACATTTTTTCAGGTTCAATATTCATTATTTTAAGAGCATTCTAGTCTAGAGTTGATATTATTACTATAAGTTCAAAAAATTACAAATTGTATCTAATCATAAGTAATTTTTGTGATTGTTTTCACTTATTTGATATTTTAATTCGCTAAAACAATATTTGGAAATAATATTGATGGATGCTCCCTTCCCTCATGTTTTAAAATTTATTGCACTAATTGTTAATTCATTATTGAATTATTTTCCATACACAGATGTCTTTACAATAATAATATTGTTAGATTTTTATAATATTCACTGGTCATTTATTAATATAAATAGCTAGATAACTATTTACCTTTGGTAGTTTTCTACATGACGTAATCCTTCATATAAAATATTTTATTAAGACTAATAATTATTGTTTTCTATGATTTAAATTTACCAATGAAGCATCGGGTATGTTAACTATCCGCATATACTTGCTTATTAGTTATTGGTATTCACAAATAATTTATAAGTAAATACCAACATACAACTGTAACTATAGGTTCATAGAGTATTAATAGCTTGAAATAAACTAAATTTTTTGGAAGTTGTATTTACTGTATATAAAATAATAAATTACGTGAAATATATAATTAAACTTAGGTTATTGAAATAGTAAATAATATCAATTCTATATGATTAAAATATTTTTAAATACAACACATTTTTAAAGAAACATCATTATATTTTATTAAATATTTAATTTTGCTATAATTTGAACTTAAAACGCTTATACAAAACATTGACAATTGGTATTTTCAATAGTTATAAATCATTGCAAGAAAAAAATATTTGGAGCATTGAACATATTACATTGTCAAGCTATATGATCGATAAATAAGCATTTTATCAACATTGATTGAAAAACTATAATAGTCAACCGTTTCAAATGTCTTGGTTTAAAAAAAACCAAAATAATATAAAAAATATATATAAAATTATGTCTAAAAAATGACGATATAATATTTGGTGAAAATGTTTAGAATCTATACCTCTATTTCATTTTAAATGAATTTTAAAAAATAATGCCAAAAATATGTATTGCACACAAAAAAAAAAATGATTTAAACAGAGCAATATCCTCTATTTCTAAGGATATTTTATAATTTATATACGTCCTAATTATCAGTAATTTATTTTTATATTTGTAGTACGGTATGTTTTACTTATTTTTGCCAAAAACATGACATATTTATTACATTATTAATTATTGTTATAAAATCACTTAATAACATACTGTAGAAGTGTGAAAAAGTACATGTTATAACTTATAAATAGTTTAAAATTAGTCTAAATAATTTGAAAATGCATAAATTTATAAAAGAATCCAAAGAACAAAGTTTTTATGGATAAAATGTTTTGGTCTACGACACAGTTATAATAAAATATAAGATAAAAATTTTGTTAAAATGTATGATTTTATACATAATATTTTAATTTAGAATCAAATTATAAGCATTTTAAAATTGTATGACTTTCTAAATTTTAAAATAATCATAACTTGCTTCAAAATTAGATATCAAAAATAGTCGGTAAGGGTCCTAATTAATACGACGTCCTTTTAAAACATGCTTATGAAAATAAAGACATATTTTATAAAAAGCAGCTTAAAATTACAATTTGAAAGACACACAGTCTTTACACCTAAATCCCAACCTACTAACGGTTAGTTATCTAAGTATTGTTTTTTGAAAAACCCCATGGCCGCTTCTGCAAAATTCTATTAGGATGTGGCGCGATCAAAGGCCGCGTGAAAAGTCCTATAAAAACTCTAGTGTAGCGCAGCAAGTTATCGCTAATGTAGGTAGGTAGTATAGGTACATACGTTGCGCTTAGCCCTCTTGCGTAGTGTCGTCTCCTTGGCGGAATTCCACAATAACGTTGAGAAAACACGGGTTTCCGTTACCTACTTTAACAGTTTAATTAAAACCACACCGCTGCGAATTCATACATGTACACACACCCACACACACAAGCGTTTATGAACACTCCTTAATTATTTTGCTTAGCCGTTGTGCGTATATAGGATGCTCGATTTGATCGCATTGTTTAACTTGTCAGTTTAATATTTCATCGGGCGACATACGCTACATGTATATAATATATTATACACATATATATGTAGTGTGGAAATAATGCATATTATGCCGGTAAAGGTATAGGTACCTTATTTTGTAAAGGATGTTTTGTACCGCATATTTTCTTACTTATTGTGTGCACGCCATCCACCAATTATAATAGTATGCATTTAATGTACCCGACTCCAGCCTACACCTTAAAATACTTGGAAACATAATAAATTTCAAATTTTCAATGATTTGCATTCATTATTAGATATAAGTTTTAAACAAATAGCTTATAATTAAACACTTTAAGAGACGAGAAACAATTTTTATTACTTTTGTTTTTTGCGATAAGCCAAAATAATAAATTTTATATTATAAAATAGTATTTATTAAAGTCACAGTAATGCTTTATTTCAAAAAATGTTTAGAAAAAGAAAAGTTATAGAAGGCGATGAAGCCCAGTATACCCGAACACTTCAAGATCCTTCGACGTGCATTAATAATAATATACGTATAGTTTGTAGTTTTTCATATTATCCATAATATATTATTATTATTGCTTTCCTGTAGCTATGCTTAGTTTTACTTTAGTTTACAGCAATAATATTTTTATAAAACTTTTAAAATATATTTTTACACTAAAGAAATTATAAAAACTTGAAAAACAAATCTAACATTGGGAAAAATATAAAACAAAATAATTATAATCGCTATAATATTTTATTTAAAAACGTTCATAAAAATATAAATATATAATACTAATACATTTTTATGAGTTATATCTTCACTTCTTTTGATAAGTGTTTAACGACGAAAGAGAAAAATGGAAAACTATTATTTTTATAAAGGGAAAAAAATGTAAATTTTTATATGAATACGTACCTACGTGCTACGTAATATGTTCATCCACATTGATAAATAAAATACATAATATTTAATATTTTACGTTAGATACATTTGAAACTTTAAATTTTATATAATACGTATGTTCATATAGAATTTAGATTTAATTAAACCTTTCGAATTTTTAACTTATCAATTTTGTATGTAATTTCTATGTTAATTTAAAATAATATAGGATTAAAATTGAAAGGTTAATAAAAATATAATTTTCTTCATCTATTGGAACAGTATTTTTTTTTTTATTATAATTTCTTTGAAATATATATTTTTTTAATTTATTAGCTATCTATTATTTTACGAAACACATTTTTTGGTTGGTAATAAAAAAATAAGAGCTCCAACAATTTTATAAAATAATACGAGGAACTCTTCTTTAAAGGCGACAATTTTGGAATACCTTGAATTATATATTTATACATCAATCAAATAGTGAAAATAATAATACCGAAGTAATAATCACGAAGTAAAAATAGGAAAACTTGAAACCTAGCGAAATCCAAAGCAAAAAGAGTTTTTAATTTTCGTAAAATTTACATACAATAAATTATTTGCATACAATTTCAAAAGAGTTACCTTATGTATATACTATATACTGTGCACAATTTATTATGACTTGAGTCATAATTGTAAATTTTAATATTTTAATATGTTTTATATTAAATAATTAGATATAGCATATTGCATATATATGTTTATACAAGTAAATTGAGAACTAAATTATAGTTTAGAAAATGTAATCTCGTCTTATCGTTATTCGAGTCAAAATACTAAAATACTTTTTGTTTTTCTCCATTAGCAAATTATTATTATCTATTAATTTCTTTCCAATTTTACGTACGGTATGATATGTGTAGTTGTAAAAACTCAAAAGTTAAAAATAATAATATATGCAGGTAATTTATATTATTATAAATCCTAAAGATACTAATATAGTAATATGAGTCAATGTTCAATGTAAGATTATATTGGACATTATTTAATTAAAATCAACGATATTGTGTTTCCTTGTAACAATAAAAATGGTACACAAATAATTATAGATATATATAGTATACAGTATACACAATATATACACAATCTGTATAGTATGAATAACACTTTTAAAAAGTATTTATGGTTATAGCTTATGAAGATTTAGTTAAAAATATTCATTATGTGAATAATACATCCATTAGAAAAAATATGTAGTTATTATGGGAGGGAGAAATGAGTTGAAATGACTAGTGTTCATTGTTCAACTAAACAATAAGCTTCATAAATAGAAAGGCTTTAGTTAGTAGTACGTAGGGACTTGAGTGCTAAAAGTTAAAGCCTTTTTTAAGTCTTAATACTCATAAATACTTAAAAAATATTAATTACACTATGAATATTGTATATAAATAACAAATTATTAAGTGATAAATTTAAACAATTAAATATTATTCAATATAATAATTAATATTACCTATATTTACAAAACTGTCATCACTCACAACAT
The DNA here is from genome assembly GCF_020882245.1 of Rhopalosiphum padi. Taxonomy (NCBI): domain Eukaryota; kingdom Metazoa; phylum Arthropoda; class Insecta; order Hemiptera; family Aphididae; genus Rhopalosiphum; species Rhopalosiphum padi. The sequence continues at coordinate 91,230,126 of NC_083598.1, read as the reverse complement.
GACAATAAACTCAAATCGTCTTTTCTGAATGGCCAAAAGGAAATACAGTCTATGAAATGTGAAACGTCCATTAATATATTCTCGTTTAGAGATTTATTTTGTACAGCAAAAATATCACTATTATTAATATAATAATAATAATATAATATATTTTGCAAAATAAACAAAGTGATACATTTTATATTATATAAAATTTAGTATAAATTAGATTGCAGCACCCCATATAAGCAAAGCTTGTGCTGGGGGAGCAAATCTTATCAATACAATATTATTAGAATACATTATTTTATTTTATTATTTATTATTTTTAAATAGGTGCCAAATAAGAAAAAAAGTAAAGAGTTAAGAATAAATACATAATACATATTTATATAAGTTTAATAATATTAATTATAAACTAGATAAGCCATAACTTTTAATATAGCTTTTGAATAACTTTAAATTACAAAAATGATCGATGGTGTAGAAACCGAAATATCCCGAATTAACAAGAGATATTTAAAAGGTAATTAAAAAAAGTATTAAATATATTGAATGGTATATTTTTAACTGTTGTTTTTGGGATTTGGATCATACTTTGAAGTAATTTAAATTGTTTTTTAAATAATTGAGTATCCAATAATTTGTTTTGAAAATGTTGCCGCCTAAATAATATATTCTAAATGCATCATAATGATTATAAAATCTAAGCAATTGAAAATAATGTAGATTCTAAAGGCAATAGTGGTTTTACTTAAAATATAAATTATGTTATGTTAAGTTTAGTTCAGTACTTATTATACTTGAATCATTTTTACTAATATTATAAAACTATTATAATTTTTAAATCGTAGCATTTTCAAAATTTTTTGTAGGATAAAAATAGTATCACCCATAATAATTTTATATTATATACAAAGAATAATTTTTATAATACTTTGATTTATATAAATCGAATTTTGAACGAGTAACTAATTATTAGGTCAGTAGACAATTATTTATTAGTATCTTATATCTACTTTAAATTTAGATAGGCAGTGCAGTGGACAAATACTTTGCGGGACAACATTTTTCCAATATCCACTCTTCCAAAATTTAAATACTTATTAACTAAATACTCTTTCGAAATGTTATTTATATGCACCTAACAAAATACTTAAAAAATATTGTGCTCTCCGCTTGGGAATATTTATAAAAATGTATATTGTCGTTTTAAAATTTATAAAATATAACTTTTTCCAAATATGTTGTTTTGCAATGACATCAAATTTCAAATTTCAAATTAATTGCAATATATTTATTTTAAATAAAACCAAAAAATATAATTAATTAGGCATCTATCAAAATAATTGAACTAATTTAAATTTAAAAAATTCGTTTTTAACTGCTGGGAAATAATTTTAATAAAAAGTGTTCCATAAATTAGTTAGTAATGTTTGTTTAACAAATAAAAAAGATTAAAATTTCAGTTAGTCTAACCTAACCCAAAACAAATTAATTTAACCTATTAATTTATAAATACGACACTAATACACTATAATATACCTATACTTGTTCACAGAATAGTATTTTTCGAATTTATATTTTGTTTTTACTCAATTTTTTTATGATATATTATAACCACGAGGTAAATTATTGACGTGCACTTAATTGATACAGTGATTAATTGACAGCAAAAAGAATTGACAGGGATGAATTGACGTAGGTACGTTAAATTTACGATATATACGCATTACAAAATTTATGTACGCATTAATAATTTAAAATACATTAAATATTCGTTAGTTCAAATTGAAGATTACAACACTTGAAACTAATAATTAATCTGTTAGACACTAAAATCACATAACAAAGATTAAAATTTTAATTGATTTCTTTTGGTTTAACTTTTGTAGTGCCTACTTAGGTGTTTTTTAAAAATACATATTTAATAATTGTTTAAAAAGTAGCCTTAAAACGGGTAAAACGATATTTTATAATATGGTTATTGATTGGAATTTATGATATGTGATTTTGTGAGGCTTTTCAAAATTTGAGGTTTGGCGACTATAGGTTTGTCATTTAAGTGAATAGGTATTTAGATACTTTAAAACCAGACCTAACAGTTGTTATATACCTAGCTACTTTAATATATTTAATAGGAAAATGCATCCTGCAACAAATCGATCAATTAGAAAAAAGTGGTTTTTAAAAGCTTCATTACATATTTTAATTTATAAAAATATTCTACTTAATATGTCATTACTCTCGGCTTCCCTATTGATAAGATAGGAAACACGACTGAAGGCTGCATTTTTATATCAAATCTATAGGATGGTTAAACATTTTTTTTAAATTCCGAAAACGATTAATTAATAAATAAATAGATAAATGTATTGATTTATTTTTCAAGATATCGGTATTGAATGATATAATATTTCTTAGATTCCATTTTTTTTCGTACCTACTTATTCAAACAATAAAAAAATTAAAATTTTAATATACTTCTTGTTAAATTAGTTAAATTGGTAAGTATATTAAAGGTACTGAAAAATAAATGAAAATCGCTACAATTTTACCAAAAAATAAATACATTTAATGATCACAAATTAATCACGAAACAAAGTGTTTAAACTTTGTGCGAGGACAAAAACGTGATTTTTTCAGAAAATGCATCTTTTTGTAAGTTATATAGACTCATATCAATAACGTCTGTAATAATTGAGTGATTGTTTACATAATATATAACTATCAATGCTCGCGAATCGTCGTATTAACTTTACTTAAGAAAATTAGAATGCTTTATTACTGTGAATTCTTTCAAAAATTAACATTTTGTATTTAAATTACATTTTCTGCTGTTACTTAGAAAATATAAATTTTATTTTATTGATAACTTAATGCGATAAATAAAATAAAATGTATTGTCATTAAGTTAAGTTGTTAAGTACCTGTTGATTATATTTAATTTAATAAAAATTAGTGCTTATAATAATATTTATTACTTCATAAGTTATTATCAATCGACAATCATCAATAAATATAAGTAATTAAAATTTTGTTTAAATATAGTTTTTAAATTAAACTATTATTATTATTTTGTGACAATATTTCATCAATTTTTTCTGCATATAAACATTATAAATATTATATGAAATATCAAAACATAATATAATTCCGGTTTCTAAATTATTACGATAATTCATGAATCATTAAAAACCTTGAAATAAAAAGTATATTTTCAATTGTATATTTTTCAAGTGTATTTTCAATTTATGTAGTCATATATATATATAGTCATTACTTTTTATTTAATGCTTGTTAAAAACTGCTTAAGTCCGCAAAAACTGATTTTTTTTTTATTGTATTCTATCTATAAACTTTTACTAAATCAAGTAAATGCATGTACATTATATTAAAAATATATATAAATATTTTTAAAAACTTATCTTTTTTTAAAATTTTTGGTACAATGATCTAAAAAAACATTGAAGGGAATACTCGTTTTCCAATAAATTAATCTTAGAATTATAAATCTTTTATGTTATTATTTTTCTGCAATTATAAATGTAACAATTTTTGTATTAATAGGTATATTTTTAGTAGGTTTAATTGATTAAAAAAATACACTGTTCTAAGACTAGAATATTTGAAAAAAATATATAACTAAACCACATTTATTTTGTAAAATGTTAGTATTAGGTTGAAATGATGTTAAAATTATAACAAGTAGTTGAAATTTAGATTACCTTTTATAATGTCGCTCTACTACTACGCTCACATTGTTTAAAAAAGGTAAAAAAGGTTTAACCTTTCTATAGACCATAGTAGTGATGGGTACCTATATTTGAAATTATTTTATGTTATCGACCATACTGTTTTATTTAAAGCAAAATAGTCCTCGGATCGTTAGATGTATAAATATATGAAAGTGTCAAGATTATGTTCCTATCGTATGCTATGTATTATAGCAAAAGTTTTAAGTTTTGATCACATTTCATCAAAATGATGAAGTATTTGATAACTAGTTCAAACTTTTTCTGATTGATCCTTTATACATGGTATTATATGAAACTTCGTGGAAGTTTTTAGGAAAACAGAAAAAGGGTTAAGTATTGTATTTTATAAATCTAGCTAACATGTCAAACAATTTCATCGGATTTCTATAGTATGTGTTGGATGACAGGAGAATTTGTAATAAAAGTTGAGATTTGAGACTCGTCTAAGATTAGTATCAAAGCTACACGCGTGTTTTCTTTAGTAATGGTTGTCATAATGTTGTTGAAATGATGCATTTGCATATTGTTTTAAAGTGAACAATCGTGTTGGGATTTGTGAAGTATGAAAATTGTCAACTCTATTACAAATTGTCAGACATAATAATACCTACTATTGTCAAAATACACATAATATATTTTAAATGTCAAGAAATTCATAATATATAAAAATAAAATAGATATGAATAATACAGAATATTTTGAAAACTAGCCTAAAAAATAAACACAAATTAATTGATTTATATGAGGAAACTTAAAATATTACGATCCAAATTAATCGAAATAGGTATTTATAATTTTTTAATTATTAGTTTTTATTATTTACTATATCTTATGTTTGAGGTTTGTCTAAAAATGTTTTTTTTAGAAATTTCGTCGTTAATACCTTAAAATTAAAAAAAAATATATAGATAATCAGGTAAATAAATTATAAATACATAAATACTAAATACAACAAAGTTTTCAGAAAAATTAATTTGAAATATTTTAATAATAATATAACGTGATATGTACTCGTATAGCCTATTATTTTCAAAAGAGATAAAAAATTAAAAGTTATTTCATGTAAATCAATATTTTTACGGGAATAATATTACCTATATTGATAATATCAAATACCGCCTAAATCAATTATAAAAGTTTTGACAGAAATATCACGTATTTCCATAGTGATAATTATTTTGACTTGAATTATTATAATAATATTGTACACATTATTATTTTTACACTTATAATACGATATTATTATTAAATAACGAATATTAACTAATATTTTAAGTAAATTTTTATTTTTATACTTAAATACGTGTGTTTCCTGAAAAATCTATACACGCGCGTTTCTATAGTGATTTATTTGAATAGCGATTTTACTTCCAACTTACATCGAAATTAAATTAATGCTTTTTTTACGAACCCCATCGTCCCATCTACTCATTTTTTTGTTGTTATTAGATTACATAAATTTTAATGAGGCATAATATATTATAATATCAAGTATATTTATGCATATACTATATAGGTACACTTGTGTTATTCACAGACGAAATTATTACTTCTACGTTACTTTGTACGCAATTTAAAGCTTCTAGTTCCATCGAAAGTCTACACACGCATGTTCCATCACAACACACGTCTAAAATATATTATAGTATTATACTGCACCTTCCATATTTAATATTATATTACCTAGGATATATATAGATCCGATTCGACGATATTATTGTATTCTATGCGATTCGGCGGCATTACTAAACACTTATTACTTATAAATCCAAACCCTATATTTTTTAGATTATAAAATATGTATTTAATAGTGTAATTCAAATGCTTAGGTACAAATAACAACTAATCTTTGTAAATATAAAGATTTATCAACACACTTAGTTTGTAATTATTATTAGCAAACAATATTTTATAAATTTAAAATTAATTTGATTAGTTTTCCTAAAAATGTTTTGGTAAATTAGAAAATTATGTTTGCTGAAATTTCTTAATTCGTGAAGTTAAGTAAATAAAAAATAGCCTTCTATAAACCTATTGTCACGGTGTCAAAACTGTTTCAAATAACCGTCCTATTTCTTTTTTTTTGCATTATTATACTTTTATCTTGTTACTGATGTTTTAGTCTAGTGTATCAACTATCAACAATTTTCTATCTTTTATTTTACTTTTATATTATTCCAATAATTCCAATACATTTTATACACTAACCTTGCAATTTAATTTTGTATTTTTTGAGCTTGTAAAAATATGTCGTATAATCATGGGTCTTTAACCCGCGGCCTGCTTTGACGTTGTTTGAGACACGCGAACACATTTTAAGCACGTCTTTATTAATTTAATAAATGTTTTTATTAGAAATGTGACCGTGAGATTTTACAAAAATAGTAGGTGGGACTCTCTACTTAAAAAGATTAAAGATCTTTGGAACATGTTATAGAACTATTTAAGTATGTACTATCTCAACTTTTGTACATACATTTATTTATATACATTAATGAAATGCTGTTCGTTAGTAAGCGCATAACATGAAAATGAATGGACCAATTGGGCTTATTTTTTTTTTAATGTATGTAATAATCTGACTATAGTTTTTACGGAAAGAAAAATTGGAAAAGTTGTCAGGAAAATTGAAAAATTCAGGTAATACTGAAAGGGTTTTTGTATAAACCTACGACTGTGTTTAACGTTTTATCAGCTATAAAATAAAAAATTCTGTAAAGACAAAACAATGTTTATCAAGTCAGCTAATATACAATATTATATATTTACATCTACGTATACAATATATATATATATATTCACTTATGCCGCCATATGTAGATAAGCAGAAATTGGTGAAATTTTGATAACCAAATTGTATTGCATCTACATCAAAGCTGCAACCCAATAATGACTCCATTGCTGACATTACAATATTCTCTATAGTCTATATTAATATTTTACATAACACATTAAATTCAATATTAGTATTTATTAATACATCATAAACAAGCAGTTGAGGACGTTTGGGATTTAAAGCAATTACAATTTCGTATTTGATGTAGCAAAACATAGTAGGTCACTATAAACAAATACCTACCTATACGTTTTATAAGACAGGATACAAAACAAATTGATATGAATAAACTTGAAATTGGCAGAACAAAATTTCAGAGTCTATTTTGAGTTTTTTGATTAATATTTTATGGACAATTTTTATAAAATACATATTGCTATTATTATATTATGTTTACTATGTATAAATGCTACAATTATTTTTAGTTAAAAGGATACATGATTATCATAATTTTGCAGATCTTTAAAGTGGGAAAGGCTAGCTCAATTTTGGTGGTTTCCTCTAAACTTTGTGCTTTACGTATCGGTACTTACGGATGAGTTGCTTTTACCGATTTTTGTATGTTATGTTGCCTCAGATTATTTTTCGTGATGTACTGCAGTACAGTACAGTATTACAGTCAGAAAAGTTGTACTATACAAACATTACAAACACATAACAGATTTTAAGAATTTCAACATTCGAAAATAATAATATAATAATATATGGTGCCTTTTTTTCATTGAATAACTTAAATATTTTAATACAATATTAATTAATACCCTAAAATCGAGATTATTTTATTTGAGGTACATTTATAATATTTTCATACCTATTGTTATTAGTACTATATAAAAGTAATATCACAAACATTTTTTTTGTACAAATATGTAATATAAATCATGTGATAATTCGTGTATTCATGTATTCGTGTGTTCATCCGTTAATATTTATGAATATTTAGAATATTCAATTAAATTACATTTATTTAGAAAATAATATTTCCTAATAATTTTTAATATATGTCCTATTAAATAAATTCTACAAAACATACCAACATTTTCAATAAATTATAACAATATAAATTCCCGGAGTTAATATTAAAAGAAAAAATGTTAATATAAGTATAATACTTATAATATTTTATATTTTATAAAAGAAACGATTTAATAATATAAATAAATATTAAATATATATTGATCATAAAAATTATCTCGAAATATTATGAGATTTTGAAAATTTGTTGACTTTTGGAGATTTAATTGATAATTGTTAGTATTGAGATCGAAAAAAAATAAAATAAAAACTTTATATATTTCTATAATATTTATTATACAGTAGGTAGCACTTTATACATGTTATTGTTCTATTATTATTTATAAAATATTTGTTTTGATTAACCTTTGTTTTTTGTTTTTGAAATTCATTCGATCTGTTTTCAACGATGAAAATAACAAAACATATTTTGATACTGTGGTTTACTATACTTAGCCGATTCGCCATTCACGTATAAACTGCACAAGAAAAATACATCGACGAGCATACAATTAACGGCTAAAAATGAATTTTTAAAATATCACACCCGCGGATGAATGTCCGGTTTCCCATCCTAGATCCGGTCCCGCGCGTATACCTTATGACACTACACATCACGTACGCGCGTTGCCGCATCACCATGCGCTGAATTATTAGTCATGTATACGACGGCGATAAGATTACGCGCGTGTTGAAGCCGCGCAATAATAATATCGCTCGTATAACGTCGTGTATAGACGACTCGAGTGCACGTATAATAATTATTATACGAGTGTATACGATGACATATTATTATATACGACAGGACGATGATGTTTGTCGTCGTGAATCGTACCGTAGTCGTTCCGGAAGTATAACGATAGAGAATAATTTTGAAGAATAACGACGACGCCGCCGCCGCCGCCGCCGCCGTCGTCGATGGAAATAAAATTGGAAACCGTCGGCGGCGGCGGCGGCATCGAAGGCGAAGTAATTGCGATTTGGCGGGGTGGCGGCAACGGGAGGGGTGGAAGGGACGGGAAAAATATAAAATATAAATGATAGCAACATAATATTATCTGCCCGTCTGCCTTGTGCTTTCGTTGCGCGTTCGTATATGAACGTATATATATACAATTGCGGCTCGTCGTCCGTAAGCTCGCGTATTATTACATTGTTGTGCCGGCTGTTATCGATCGCGAGAAAAGCTCGAGAGCGCGTGCGGCGCGGGCCGTCGGTATTGCGCGCGCTATTCCACTCCGCCGCCGCCGTGCCACCTCGTGCGCCGGTCCCGCTGCGATAGCATAACGCCAGCTCTGGCGGTACGCACACTACAACTACTAATACCACCACCATCGCCGCCGCCACCCCGCCACCATCGCCACCACCGCCGCCACCACGGCCACCGCCTCCTCCGGTACTATATACTTACGCTATACTACCACTATTGCTGCCACCACTGCTACACTGTCGTACGGCCGCGTAGTGTGTCGCGAGGGTTGCGCCGGACTCTGTGCGGGTATGTCTGGAGGCTCTCATGGAGGCCACGAGCTCGTCGTCGTCGTCGTCGTCGTCGGTGCCGCTTAGCCCTCCGTCGGTCAGCACCATCAGGTAAGTCCGAGACTGCACGCCGACACTTATAGAGGAGAACGTCTTCTGCCAACATGGGGGGGATAACTACCCCCTCCCCTATAATCGACGTAGAAATAATAATAATATTAGAGAATATAATGTACGCGCGCATTTCACTACCCGCTAATAATATTATGACGACTTTATGTCGTCATGTGCCTGAAACGTGAGGTGTGCAGTGGACAGCGATGTGTACGTTTGAATTCCGTTTGATTTACAAAATATTTTTTTTTATACCGATAATTATTGTACGCGTGAATTACAATTATTTATCATAATTTCGGAAGCAAACGCTGATCGGTTTCCGTACCTTGTCGTATTATGTGAAATGACGCGTATGATAATGTGCTCAGGTGATTAAAAGTGGCGATGGCGAAGAGGGTAAATAACGTCAAATATAAGGTATTTCTGAGCTTAATTCGATGGGAAAGGGAGTCGGTGACTCTCTGATCACTCATTAGGCGCTTTACGCCACCGAGTGTGAGTGTATTTTACCGTGTAATGGTTATAGAATACAAACATTGCCCTATTCGACCAACGGTTAGACTTTCAACCCTTAGCGCACGTATATAGGCTTATATGCCTATTATCTATATTAATACATCATCATTTCAGCGTGTTGTATATTATCATACGACTGTAATAAGCATACTTCGGCTAGATCCAGCTAGGGGTCCGTACAGGGTTCCCGATAAGATTTGATTTGATTTATGTATAAAATATTATGCAGTAAATAAATTGTTTTCCGCGCTCTATCCATATCGTACAATGCACAAGATTTTAATTTGTCTTCTCTGTATTTATTATTGTTATAGCATCAAGAAAGAACCCACGTCCCTACCGTCGAGTCCCACGGGCAAGCTGATCGATTCAGTGATCATAAGGAACCCAGGTAAACCGCGTTGATGACGATGATAATAATAATAATAATAGTACTAATATATAATATGTACGGTAACTATAATAATAAGACTAGGTATACATCTGTACATATATGGTGAGACCGCATACACTATATGAAACATGATTACATCGACTTTGTCCTCGCCATCACAACCGCGTGTGTACTTATTGTAGGTATACCTATCTCTATCTCTGTGTAATATATTGTAATGTGCGAAACGAAATATTATTCGCGCAAACATCACCGCAAATACTATGTACAAGTACCTCTGTCCTCCATATATATATATATATACATGTACATACCAGCATAATGCATATGATTTGATTACACGTTGAAGCGCGCGAGTTAGATTGATGATCAGCCACATATTATATAGACGGTACGCGTTCGCGCGATAATACTCGCACGTATATGTATAATAACAATATAATAATATAATCATTTCTGGTTTTTTCTTCCGCGGCTTTTTTTTTCTTCTCTTTGGCCGTATGTAATTTTAACCCCTCCCCCCACTTTACGACCAGGCTAGACCATACACCCCGTGTCCCCGTCACTCCATGATCTGCACCTATTTTGGCGTCTGTTCATCTCGCGCGCGGCCGGTAATCACCGAGCTGCGGCGGCGGCAGATCATCAAGTACACATTATCCGCACAGCCACGGGCGGATCATATAATAATTTTTGGCAAGGTGAATGCACTTTGCCGCAGCAGCGTCTGTCATCGTCATCATCGCCATCACAACAATATCGTCGTAATAATAATAACATATTATATATAGGAGGTGCCTATCTGCCTCGATCGTGCATTACAAACCCACCGACGACAATATACATATACATACATAACATTATAATACGATAATTGTTACTCGCGCCCGATATTATACAAAGGAACTCACCCCTTTTTTCCCATCAAGAATGCATTTATTCGACAACTGATTATTTGATTTTTTTTAATATAAGTACTTAAATATCGTATTTTAAAATGTTTAAGATCCTTAGTTTTACTCAGAATATTATCATGTGGAGATACAAACTACTATTTTTCAAATGAAAGCCTGCCCCTTTTCTATTGTAGATTATTTATTGGATAATTTTTCTGAAAAATTCGACGTATTCGGAATCAAAATTCAAATGAGTAGTTTTTAAGTTATTTAAGTTTATGTACTAAAGATAATAAGTCCATTATAATATGATTGAAAAACATATGTAGAGCCTATAGTGTTTTTAATATTTTAGTATAATTAATATTAATCTATTAACAATAATTATAATTTGTAAAATGGTTCAAGAATAATAAATACTAGATCTAGTGGTGCATGTGTTTTATATTTTTGTAAAGCCATTTTTAAGTACTATTATCTTGAGTATAAACATTTTAATACCTGAAAAACTACTCGTTTGAATTTTGAATTAGGCACATCAATATTTTCAAAAAAATTATCCATTAAACAATTTATAGTAAAAAGTGAGGTTCTCATTTAAAAAACAGAAAATTGTTTCCCCATATAAGCCACTCGTTAATAAGTACGAACAAATACAAGAATTGAATAATATTATAATCTTTAAGCACCTATATTTAAAAATTCCAAAAATATTATAATTTGAATAAATTAATTGTTAAAAAAGAAAAATTTGGAAGTGAACATGATTAGTAAACCACCCTGTATTGTGTAGTACGTATGATTGTACATAAATATGTACTACATAGAGCATAGCAGGAATAATATGAAATATTTAAATGGAATTTTACTATTTTAATGTGATTTTGTGTAAATCCCTTATCGATATACACGTCATATATTGAGCAGACAGTCGTGCCGATTGCCGTCCGATAGGCGCATACATGTAGAGGATTTGAGTTTGCGTGTGTTATCAGCACATTTTGCACAAAATCGACTAAAGTTATTCGCGAAATCATCCGCACACATTTTTCGTCCACCCATTGCTACCGAAACATGCACGAACATGGGAAAAAACGTCGTCTCCCTGCATTATTCGTCCTGCCACCGCCGCCGCTGAACACAGCTCACGCGATAATGCGTTCATACCCCTACGGCTATTTCCAAGACAAACGCCATAAAGTGCACCAGACTGCATATAACACTATACGTATTATATAATGCTCTCTGTGACGCCAGACGTGTGTTTTTTCGAATTCAAATTCGCCATTTCGCTAGATTGACCGTTGCAACATAGCGATTCGCGCCCCACGCACATATTTTATGATATTCTTACCATCATATTATTATAATATGTGATAATGACGTGTTCTTGTGAAAATACGAATATTAGATGTATATATATTATATTCGCGTTGTCACTGTGCCCTACACGATACGCCATACTCGGCTATAATGTTGCAGGGTGATTGAAACTGTTTTTAAATGTCAAGAGTTACAAGTCTGAAATTCATTATTTATACATATAGCCATATATATATATATATATATATATGACATATGTATTATACATATATTGCAGCGTAAAATCAATACGTTTACGTGTGGTACCTACTGAGGTGCAAGTACCTATACATAATAATATATATGAGTATAAACCGATTATAAGATGTGTTGCAGTATTAATATCATAATGTTAACCCGTCGTTAAGTAGTTCGCACGTCAAAATAGGTCGCTTATTCGCTATTCCGAGCACGTTGAATAACAGCTGTAGGTAACGATTAAAATTCACTCTATAATTTAGCAAATATTTTACAATCGAAAAATACTCATAACCTGCTTCAAGATTAAATATATCAAAGAAAACATTTAGGGACCTAAGATTCTATTCTTAGCTTTAAATTTTATAATAGATCAATGTATTATACTGCAGTATAGAAAATAACAAAGTTAAATTGATTATTTTTTGTTTATCTATTATTTTTTAATCTCTTAAGGTGCCCACAGAGAAGTCGACATGTTATAATTTTATGACCATAAATTATCATATAGAAGAATTTCGGCTTTTTATAATTTTGATTTTAAATTTTTATAATACTTAAGTGTCTAGTAGTTATGTGTAAGGGCAATTTTATAAATTATCAAAATCATATTATTTTTATTCAAGTTTATGTTATATGTTTATTTTACACAAACTCAAGTACCTATTCATTATATGATTATGATAATTTGAAAATAATTTTAAACTCGTTTCAATAAAAGTATTTTAACATAATTACATTATAATTAACATTAATTTTGAGAAAGTTCATTTCATATTTTGAAATATATATAATTATGAATTTGCAAATATCTTAGTAATTATGTAAAGCTAATAATAAAAGTAATAATTTTTGTTGATTAAATTCGTTAGTATTACATCTCGTTTTCATTGCTGCTGAGTACCTATTTAAATTATTAAATAATATTAAAAAAATTAAAAAAAAACTAGTTTATTATTGGCGGAGAAATATACATTTTCAATAATTGCAACAGTAAAAATATATACCAAACTACATATTATGAATAAAACATTTTGTATTCAATTTGATCAATAATTCACATTTTATAGTATGGCTTTTATAAACGAATACGTGTATAATATTACAGAAAATTCCATTTTTCAGACTCTTTTTGTGAATTTTATATAATAATATAAGATATAACCAGTAAGTACCTATCTAATTTAAATTGTAAAACAAACAAACATTTGGGTAATAAAAAAATTTTATTTCAACTTTAAAAATAACTAAAATTGTTAAATTTGTTACCAGTGGTTGAAAATAATAAATTATTTTTAGTAATTAAGATAGTTTATGTGGCTTTTGCTTGTTTAAGTGAATATATAATATTATTCTGGGTACGAATACGTCGCGCCCGTCACGGTAAAATATTGGTTATTTAATATTCTAATTAAATGATAATTTATACAAGAAAATGTAGGTACCTAGTGAAAACAAATTACTAAGTATTTTATGAAAACAACATTTCGAGTTTCCGGACGGGTAACTAGAGTTTTCGCATTGTAAAACATAATATAATAGGGCCACGAACAGTTTCGCGGTTGTTAATATAATACTGAAATTCGGTAATGAATTAGTTTGTACATATAGGTACATTTCATATGTATATACCATACTGATGCTTACATAGTACTAGTACCCCCCCCCCCCACACACACACACACGTATGATAAGATAATTTTTATTCCTCGTGTATTATGAAGTTGTAATACAACGTGGGAGAGATTCTGTTCAAAGCCAAATTATTGTAGGTACACGACTTTAAATAATAATAATGGTCTTAGAGGTGTGGTGAATCAAATTCATTGTTTTAGATATTGTATACCTGGCATGTATCATAATGAACATTTATTTTAAAATGTTTGTTTTATTTGAAATACACATTCATGCGGATAAATGATTGAAATTTTGTGGTATAAATCTAAAGTTAAAATTGAAAATTATACCTACGTTTTCTTGCATGTTTAATTTCTATTGTGAATGATAAAAATAGTACCAAAGTCGTTTTATATTTAATAACTAATAACTTGTTTTTGTTTTAAAATGATATAATACTATTATCGTATATAAATATTTAAAATTCAATCATATAATTTAGTTTGTTAAGAAATCACGCACAAATATCAAATATAAACAGTATACTATTGTAGTATGGGTGCTTTCATAGTCTAAATAACTGGATGAAAAACATAAAAGTAAAATTTAATTTTTAAGTATTTTTTTTTTATGTACGATCGCGTGAACATTTCGTATTTTCATATTAAAATAAAATAATGGAAATATTCAACTCAAAAATTAAAATTAATATTTCCATTATTGTAATAATAATTGATGATTGCACGATATTATAATATTTATTAAATCGAATTTTTGGTATTCAATTGTTTCATTTAGGAAATAAACAATATAAATTTTACGTAATATAATTTAAAATGCTTTAGTTGATTTAATATCAATAATGTCATTTGAATAGTATTCACGAATTCATTTATTAGTTACTTTAATATTAGGTATATTGTTCATTGTATAAAACAATTATGCAAACATAATTCAAAAATTGCTATATTTAAGTATATTTAATTATTTTATAATTATAATTAATCCATTATAATATATTTATTATATACCTACTAGGAGCTTTGGTCTTCATATCCAACGGATTTCGTAAATACATTTTTTTTCATACTTTCTAAGTCATAATAGATATATTATATTTATCGATGTGAATTACGTACCACGATGGTTTCAAATTTTACAAACACTATTATACAATTTATATTATAATACATTATATAGTATATGAGTTTAAAATTTTTGAACCTAGAAACTTAAATCACTTAAAAAGCATACTGAAATCAAAGTTTTCGCAAACCTATAGGCTCGCAGTATTGTATAGCATATTAATGAATGAAATAATTTAAATATGTTTTATATTTTCACCGTAATTTTTTTTATAACCTGATATTTTTAATTTAATGTTCGTGCATTTAAATGTATACAAAAATACGTTATGCAAGATAAATATAAAAATATCTATACGATTATAAATTATTAATATGGTATATATACCTAATCAAAAGTTAACAACGTCAAACATCAATATAATTTTTTGCATTATACGATTCCCATTAATATTCATGCATCACCGAATTCACGTAATCATTTCAAGCAGGCTTATCAGCACTTACTTGGGTTCTTGTTATTGGCATTTCTCTTAACACTTAATCTATTGTGTAAAATGTATACTCACAGTTATGTATGTTCACTTAGAATTATTTTTGAAAATTTTAAACAATATGAATACCTTAATTTGGCCTTACTGTTAAATTTGAAAATTTATAAATTAGTAGTTGGTTTAAGAGAGTCCCAGGTTTTAAACCTCTACTAACATTTTAGTTGCATTATATTACTACGTAAATATATTGTATTTTCAAAAGAAATAAGAAGACTTCAAAATAAATACACATTATTTAAATAAACTTTATAATAACTTAAATGATTATTTTTAATCCTTAGATTATATTTTGTAATATAATATATAATTAAAAATAATTGATAATGTATTTTTAGGAAGCAGTTTGTTGTTAATATTTTTAAACACTTCCGCGAAAAATCAATAAATATTTACTTTCACCGTCGGGTATAAAATACAAAAAGAATATAATTATTATACTCGCTTAATATTTGTTTTATATTGATGAAAAATAAATTGAATGTTTATTAATAAGATCACATATTAATTTTCTATTCTGGCCAGATATCTAAAGCTGAAATAATTTTGAAAATTACAACTTTGTAAGTGATTGCAAGAAATTACGCAGTTGCAGAATCGAGGAATTCAATAGTATTGAAAAACTTTCGTATGTCATATTACACTTACGTATATCATACATTTGAATAACAAGCAATAATTAAATATTATTTCATTTATTCAAACAATTTCCGTAACAACGCCTGGTCAGCTAGTCTGTATAATTTTTTTTTTTAATTAATTTTAGTAATCAATGGTAACATATTATTTTAATATATAAATATAAACAAAAATCATTCAATTTTCATAAACCGAAATAAGGCCACCTCTATAGCAACCCATAGGCACCATAGGGGTTGAAAAAAGAAGCTTAAAACACCATTCGAGTTTCAAGAAATCTATTGATATAACTTTTATCGGAATCGGCATAGTTATATAGTTTCTGAGATTAGCTGTTAGTAAAAAATTCATTTCATATTTATATAATATGAAAGTAGATTGAAAAAACAATCTGATCATTATAATAAAACATACGTACGTTTCACAATTATCTTGTTGCTATTCAGCCAACAAGGTTTTTGTTAAACCAACGTATAATAGATTGTTAATACGATCATTGTAGTTAAATCATTTCATTTTAGGAAATGTACCTATTGTTAAAGTGATAAAAGAAATTGGAATAATAGAAAATATTATATATTCAGTTTTTATTCATTCGTTTGTATATGTAAATATTATTACAGATTAGTTTAAAACCTTAATTCTAACTTGTTATTAACACATTTTAGGTAGATACTTGAAATATGTACTTATTTAGAATAATTTGGTTACTTGTATAACAGACTACAGACCATAAAATACCAAAATGTATTAAATATATTAATTAATATCAGTGAATTTATAATATTCGCTTATAGTATTTCAGAAATATGTATAATTATATTGGTACTTTGGCATTTTGCAGATATGTGGAGAATAGGTATTGTTGACCGTTTCCGCTGTCTTATGATTGGTGTATTGTATTGTTTATTTATTAAGGATATATTATGCTTACATTCACCGTACGCTGTTTTGTCGACAAATATTATTATTATTAATATTATAATATTAGCACTATTTGCTGAAATCGATTTATATTTAATAGGTGGGAGGAGGACTAATTTTCCCTGAAATATGGACGTATTTTAATTTTTAATATTGTAATTTATTAATCTCTTGTTGTTAAATATATGTTTCATTCCTCAAAATGTTAATATATTTTTGTGAGTGACTTTTCATAATATATAAAATGTATTATTGATGATAAATATTTCAATATTAACGTTCGACTAGGATGGTAATATCACTAATATGTGCCTACATGTTATATGTAATTGTTCGTTATTATATTTTTTTTTTTGATTTGAATTTTGAGTTTGTTATTATGATATAGGAACGACAAAAATGTCTAATATGAGATTTTGATGTAGTATTTCGTACACATGCAAGTTTCGTTGCATTTTCTTAATTTAATTATATGTTTAATTTGGCAATGGCTTGAAATTCATAAAGTATGTAACTTGTTAAAGTTCATTTGTTTTCATTTATTCTCGAAATATCTGTTGTTTAATTACTTTATATATACGTTTGTATGACGTGTATCCACGCAGATGCGTGGTAAAAATAGTAATTCTGATTATTATAAAGTTGTATTAAGAAAATATATATTTTTTACATTTTTATATCGACAAATAATATCATGTTAATATTTTGTATAAATACATATTGCATATTTAACATTGTTTTATAATAAAAGATAAATACAAAATTATTAATTATACTATTAAAAATTATTTTATTTTATTTTTTATCAAGATTATTAAGCAAATGTACTTACCTATGTTTTAAAAATGTATTTCAGCTACTATATAGTTTATAATTTTCCTTTTTTTCCTAACTGTAAACATTTTGTATTATTATTTTTAAGTTTCTATAAACTTCATTTATAATGGCTGATATACGTGTGTAGTATCTGTCATTGCCTTCATTTCCATAGTTACCTTAATATCAATGTCGATTTTATTGGAATATTTTTAACGCTAGTTTAAAAGCCTTAAAAGGTATAATTTTAGTTCAATATGTAAAAATTAAATTAATTAAATCCA
This sequence comes from Rhopalosiphum padi, assembly GCF_020882245.1. Classification (NCBI taxonomy): domain Eukaryota; kingdom Metazoa; phylum Arthropoda; class Insecta; order Hemiptera; family Aphididae; genus Rhopalosiphum; species Rhopalosiphum padi. Next base: position 91,211,661 of record NC_083598.1, on the reverse strand, counting down.
CTTTGTACTTAATTTTATATCACAGCCAATTATTATCAACTGTTGATAATATTTTTATAATGTTATTCAACGTGTAACTTTTTTAAATATAGTGTGATGTCGACATAATAAATTTAATTAGGAAAAATGATATTAACTATGTTGGTTCTTTCTGTGAACACTTTTATGAGATAATACACTGAAGAGGTAATCTTTAGGTTTCTCATTATTTAATATTTTCTCTTATAAGGACAACCTAAAGAGTCATTCAACATAATTTTAACCATATTTTTATTTACATATTTTATTATGTTGTTATTTACAGATACGAATTCTATATGATACACTTTTATAGGTATATATTTTTCAATCTTAATACACTGTTAGTAGTTCCACGAATAATTACTAATTATTCAATAGTTAACTATAATGGTTTCTTAAACATAATTTATTTTAGTAGATCATGATTTATCCTTTAAATTTTATTAAGCCATTAAATTAATCAATTTTTTTTAGGAAATCCGACTATCAGTATTAGATTTTAGAGTTAATTATATATAATTATTAATGAACAAACATTGACACATTTTCTACTACGATAAATTGTACTCGGCCATTCTGCTTAACATAAGATAGGATCAAATGGAAAGTGACATGATGAATAACACTATTATTATTATTATTATATTAATAATTAAAAATATTGATCATATCGTTGTTGAGTATTGAAATACAATATGAGATTTAGCTTGACAATCCTAATGGACGCCAGCGACGCTGGTCGCTCTGTCAATTGTAGTTCCGATTCCCCGTTTATCAATGATGGTGTTGTATACTTCGACAGTTTGACATTGGGGACCAGGGTCATACATCATGGTGATAACTGTTGGGTTTTGGAAGTTATAGAAGGAAAATTCGATAAAATATGCACATAAGAAATCTAAAATATGCATTAAAAATGTATTAAATATGCAAAAAATGTAATCAAAATTCAAAAAAAAATTACAACTTGTTATTTATTAGTTACGTAATACTAAAACAATATATTAAATATTATAGTTTATTAAAAAACAGTTATGTAAATTAAATGTGATGGAAAACTGGTTGGACAAAAAAAAATAATACATCATTGACATCGTGGCATAGGTATTGTCAGGCCATAACATAAACGTTATAGCATTATCAGTAAGTTGGGAAAATTAAGTTTTCAGTAGATTGGACAAATCTATTAAAATTACTTTGTTAAAAAATTGAGTAAACCTAAAATACATAGATAATTTAAGAAAAACGTAATTTTACCTTTACGAAAGATTAAATTACATAAAAACGTAAAACAGATTAAGAAATACCTATTGACTTTTTCTAAAATGGAAGGAATATACGCAAAAAAATGAATTTTTAATCTCATCATTATTTACAGCAGATTTTCAGCTTTGTTTGTCATAAATCAAGAGCGTATAGACATATATGCAACTCCAACAATAACATTTTTGAACCCTAATGATAAATTATAACAATTTTGACGTAACTGTTAAAATATCTTTTCACTTTTGATGAAAATAAAAATACTTATTAAGTTTCCGTTATATTATATAGTCTTATAATAGTTATTTCAGAAGCTAAATACATTTTTTAAAGATTGTTATGTAATACTACTCTTTTAGTCAAACAACTATAATATTATTATTGTTATATTATATTATAGTGATTGTAGGAGTATAATGAAATGTCTATGATTTTTTTTTGCAAGTTCAGTGTTGTTTTGATAATTTTTTGCACTATTTATACAAACTCGAATCATAGTAAAATTGTAATGTATCGATAGAGGTCTCCCCTTATTCCAAGACGATGATACCACCATCGATGCACATTAACAGAATGCAGAAATTCGAAAAATGAAACATAAGATTATTAAGTCGACAATGTGTTAATATAATTTACTAGTTACCCACAATAGACTATTTTTGAATATTTAATACGTAATAATTAATATCGGAAATATCATTTACGATGGACACTACATTAAAATAAGAAAAATACATATTTTTATTTTTTTTATTTAATCAAATTTCATAGATACATATGAGTACTGGGCCCCACTGAAAGAACTCGTGTGGGGGCCCAGGAGTTTAAAAATATAGTTACATTAGAATTTCAGGTAATTATACAAAAATAAAGAAAAAGTTGTTAGTTTAAAAAAAATATACAATCATAATATTATCTAAAATTATTAAACTAAAATTAGCTAAATATTGATTACACTGTATTGACAAAAATACTAAATATACCAATTATATAATTAAATCATCACAAGACTCCAGTATAGCCATTGGAGAATTCTTCTTTAAATAAATTAAATGGAATGATTATTATTTCGGATGGTGTTTTATTACATAATTTGGTACCGATTACTTCAAAATGTCTACTATATGTGGTTGTTTTTAGTTCTTTTAAATAAAAAATTGGTTTTTTGCGTATTTTGTATTGACTCCGTGCGTTATGGGTTGTAATAAACGATGAGCTTTTTAAAAATACAGTCGTTATTTTTAAATAGAGTTTCCTAATAGAAAGTACATTAAATTACGTGTATAATTTTCTTTAAGTAGCATAACGTGATATTAAAATTTTTAACCACCCGACAACAACGAAAAATTAAACGTTTTAACTGTTTTTGAAAATCATATTAAAAATCGATTGTGGGAGCAATGGGGTGGGGAAACGTACGTCATCAGCGGTCGTTGGCTCGTCATCGGCTGTTAGCGTTCCGCCGTAATCCAACACCATAGCATCGAACTGGACTTCATCGTTCACCGACTGATATTTGACAAACGACACGATAGCGTAATGGGACAGTTGGTCGCTGCCAAGATCTATAAAGATCCACAGCGGTCATTGGCCCTGAGCGGGCTCGCAGGGATCCGTTTTTTATTTGGACGTGGCACAGCGGGCGCAGTGTTGTAGCTACCCGTCCCCGGCCTACCCACGTGAAACGACGAATCGTGCCTATTTCCGGTTTTTCGAACTTTTCTTTGGTTCGACGACCGCCGCGTTAAAGCGGAGGTGATGCAGTCGCTGCAGTCGGGCCTAATGTCCGGTTTTGTGAAGAACGGCTGTGTGCATCGTTGGCGTCATGCGATCCGCAGCTTCTCATCGGTACAGGACTTCTCGGTCTTGTGATTTTTCATCGTTATATCCACGTGCTTACTTTACCGATTAAAAATACGCAACAGTTCCGTTGTAGTTCCGCTTACTATTGAAATTCGTCATCAAATTTGGCCTGTCTAAAACGGTGGGCGTAAGTCGTTCGCCCGCTTCAACGATTAAACATCACTGCAGTTCCGTCGTGATTATTCTGCATTCTGCATTTTACCTATTAATACTAATCAGTAGAATATTAATTATTAATAATTAGTACTATAGAAACGAATATTTTCAAATTTCGTTGTTCATAAGATTTGTTTAATAATTATATTATATAATTAATAATTAATATATACGTCGTTTTAATGTTTACATAGCTATTATGTGATGAAAAATATGTCAAAATATAAAAGTTTGTTATTATAGCTATAACTATGTTAAGCTTTATAATATATTATGTTATAAAATAAATGTATAATTATAAGCATTTTCGCTGTAATGTTCTAGGTTTATTTGTACTTTTGTAAAGTTTTATTGATTAAATTAATTTGTTTAATTTTTACATCGGACGTTCATCGATGCTGATAAAAAGTATACAGGCCCATAACTCATTTTAAATCCACAATTAATTCTCTAAGTATGTATTAAATAGATCATCGCCGTATTATTTAAAAAAAATAGGTACTAACTTGTTCTAAAAGATTATGTAACAAAACATTTGAATATTTTTTAATGATAATATTTAAATACTACATGATAAAAATAGCATGATGAAGTATATAGGTACAATGTACATTGTATATATAATACGAGTATAATACGAGTATTTGTATCCTTAAAAGATAATCGATTTTCAGATTGTCTTATTTAATGAATGGTGTAAAATAATTATACAATTATGTGTATAATTAGTTAGTCATTATATATAAAATATAATACAACTAATGCATTTCAGTAATTGCAAGATACTAAATTCTTAATCAATAGCAAGTAATTAAAAACAAGATTTTTTGTAGATAAGTCACTCTTAATTTGTACAAAGCACCAAGTTGAACGAAAAAGTTACTAATCAACTCGTTTCAGCTAGAATAAAATCAAAAACACATCCGTTTAAAATAGTAATGTAACAATACATAATATAAACACTGCACTTTTTACCTGGATATTCGTGTGTATTTGCTTGAAGAAATGAGTGGACGGTATCAAAAATATTTTCTTTCGGAACCGAAACCGGTTTATTATTTAAGTTTAAAAAATATCATACCGGTATACGAGTTTGTTTTCCAGACACAACCGGTTTACGGAATAACCATTAATAAAAAAAAAAACATAATTTATTTCATTTTCATTATTTTAATTCGTCTTGAACTCTTTTGACCCTTTTTCATTGGTCGTTTTTTGGTGGTGCTTATTTCGTGACTATGTCTATACTGCATTATTTTGCTGCACATACCTCGTATACCTCGATGGCTGCTGTACAGTACCTACATAGGCACCTAATATTCTATCGATACTGATACTGCCGGCGCTCTTTAACTATTATAGTTTGTAAAGTGTGCAGTGAGCGCGCACACAGGAAACAGATGACTGAACATGGGCGCATAAAAAAAAAAAATCATTTTCGAGATATCTGTACAGCCAGCGTATGCATGTATATAGTCGACAAGCTGACACATTTATAGGTGTGGCTGATTTCATCGTAACATTTTTTTTATATTATTATGAATATTAAAAACATGAAAAAAATGAACGATCAACTAATATGTTGATAGAAAACTGCAAGACTAGGTACATGAAAATTAAATATACAAACATTATACTCTTGAAATTTACCGGGAGTATAAAAAATAAAATAAAATAATTATTATTAATAATTAATTATAATTAATAGCAGGTGGTGTCAATAAATTTAGCGTAATTCATCGTAAAATGTGTTTTAAGGTGCATAGTAGCCAGTAGTTATACACTACAAATGAATATTAGCTCATTGAAGATACAATTCAAATGATACCACATTAGGTTAGGAATCACACCTCTGCAGTACTCCACTGCGTTCCGTAAGCATATATATATACCTACGGGCTATACTATAATATATACTGATATTTCGCATTTTTGAAGGTGTCTTTTTATTAAATAAAATTATTTCAATGTTAATGATAAGTGATAACCCTGACAACTACTGATAATGTTATTACAATAAAGTGTTCTATGTAGTTAAATCACTAATTAGACGAGTTTAAAGTGACGGTAATATATTATGACGATTATTTTAACTAAAAAACTCCAATGATTACAAATTAACTCAGATTTTACACAATTAATGTAACTATTAAAACTTGTCTCAATATTAAAAAAAATCTTAAGTATAATTAATAGTTTCTGAAATGTGTGGTATATCTTACATATGAATATGTAACCCCATTATTGATATCGATCCAACGACACGACATCCCTAACTTAAAATGAATGTTCAAATGTATAAAATTGACAATTGTTGTGGAAAAAACACCTCAAAATTTCTATTCATGATACGTGTATTGGCACTTACCGAACTGACGGTGTTTATCGTTGGGTACACGTGCGAGCGGCTATAATATGCATATGATGCTTAATGATATATGATATATTATAATATTAACTATGCGTCTATGCATAATATAACGAAGCGGTTTACGCCATGGAAATATTTTAGTATTATTAATACTATTTATAGCTGCGAGGTGAAATGACCAATAACTTTGTGCGACTAGTCGTTAGATAATCATAATTCGTATATATTAGAACATTCTTCGGAGTACCACCGCGGGGAGAGATGACCAGCGTGTGTAACATTCAGTTACATCGCTGCTATAGCTACACACTACGACTAAATGCGTATAAAATATAATATGAAGTCGGTTATCGATTTATTATTTTTTCTATTAAAATCAAAAACGTTCAATACCGACCGAAGTCTTTCAGAGGGGAAAGGGAGAATGCTAAAATAGACTTGGTCGTATCTATATTATGCAAACGTTTTTATAACTGGTAAAACGTCAATACATGCACTTTTGTACTTACTGCATGACGTCGTGCCACGTTATATTTTTTCGTTCCACGCTATTGTTTTTTATCTGCATTCCAAACAAAAGATCCATTGATTTGGTAATCTTAAATAATTGACGTTTGTGTGGTATAGGTTTTTTTTTACAATTAGTCGAACTTGTTCGTGTTGGATATAATAATATATCGACAATCGTGGCGTTGAGACGAGACCAACTTCGGATAACCTGTGTAGTATATCCCTCATCTACATAGACTAAACTACAAGATATATTATATAATATGTCACGCGTTTAAGAATACCTATATTTTGTATTATTTACACGGTGAAGTCATACTATATAAGACAACAAACAATTTTGGATAAAGTACATATACACGAAACAATAATAATAATTTATAACTTAACTGCAGTAGTCTTTTCGCGTTTAGAGAGAACATAAATATTTCACTGTATATATAATATATATATAATCATAGTAGTATAGCCTATAGGATGGAAATAGGTATAGTATAAATACATTAATTTATTAAAATAATGGTTGTTTAATCTATACGTTTCAATTATTAAAATTTATCATTTACCTATTATCTAGGATTAACATATTTAAAAAAATAAAAAACAGGACTAATAAGATAATTTCCGATTCAATCGCGATTGCCGCTTGACATGAAGCTATATAATAATAACCCAAGTTTTTCGTTTTTCGACCATATCGCGGTTCTCATAATTATTATTTATACGGTAACATAATAACTTTGTTAATTAATTAATTTATTCAAAATTAAAAATAAAATATGTATATATTTCAAGATATATATTATATATGTACAAACGTACAGTACACATATTAATAAAAATTAATACAGAATACTCGTAATTGAAATCGACAAAAAAGGAAAACAGTTAGTACACAAAGCTAAAATAAAGGACAATCCTGTATAAAACAGGATGTTTGGACCTATGATAGGAAGACATACCTACACATATTTGTTTCGTTACAAGTGTAAATATATAAAGGTACTGCTGTATTCTGAAAAGTACACACGCAGCTTCGTTTACCGTTATAATAATAATATATTAATTATTATAACATATTTTAGAAGAGAAAAATCTACTCACTACTTATATAATATAATATATAAACAACGTTTAAAAGCTTGAGTATAAATTTATGCTTATCCTAATTTAACTTTGATGTACTTTACGAATTAAACATTAGAAATTATAATATAATGAAGGATTTTGATGAGCCACCGTGGTTACATTAAGTTTTTAATTAAACATAAAACGCATTATTATCACATATATACTGCATGCTGAAAGTACTTTACGAGAAATATACGTATTCTTAATTATAAACAAATAGGTACCGTCAAGTCCTTTGAAAAGTTCTTTCGAGTGACACCCGTCTATTCTATCCGACGCAGCTGTATAATATAATATAAAATGTTTTCATTTTATGTCATCAAACGCTGCTACATTCCCAAAGCAATAACATTAAATACTAAAACGATAAATTTTTAAATGAATAACTAGATTTTTTTACAATATTAATCTTAATAAAGTGTGTTTCGACGTTATATACTTTGGAAAATTGATTACGTTACTAATATTTTCGATTATATTTCAAATTTAAATTCAAAAATGGCGTTTTATTTTATGACATTAGGTTGTCAACAATTCTCGTTTTAATAAAAATATCTCGTTACATGGCTATAATAAAGGTATATTATATAGATTCAATCATAAATTATATTATGAAACCTATTGGATTTTTTTTGTTGGAAATTATATTTTAAATCGTAAAAGTTTTACATGATTTTCAAACACGTAATCTACTTTTATTAAACTATTTTTTTTTTTTTCATTAATTATTACAATTACAAAGTTCTAACTATATGCATCATCGCACTCTGGTCTCTGCAGCACATGTTTTTTTTCATATTCATATTGTCATTAATGGACTTGGTGTGCACTGCATGTAATTATTTGTACGAAGTCAATAAATTTTGTGTAAAAAAACTGGTTTTCCGGCATAAACAGTATTATTACTGTAGTATTTGCAAGTTTGGTACACAATAAGACGAATAATTATAACTGATTTAACTCTTTATCTCTCATAGATTTTTATTTTAGTAAACATACCTTGTAGAATTATTACATCACTATTATTATTAAAAAAAAATCAATACAAAATTAACCAAGCCCGATATTTTTATACATGTGGTACACCAAAAATTCAAAAACCAATTGTATTATTTGTATTTTTTACATTGTGTAAATGTATATAATTAACATGTCACAAATTATATTGTAAATTTGTGATATAAACCAATTAGATTTAACAAAAAATTACGAATTTGCGAATACATGTCACATGTGGCACACCGCGTTAATTAAATCAATCGTATTCACAAATTTAATATCAAAATGTATTTATATGTTATACAAATATGGTTATAATTGCTGAGTTATTAAAGTAATTTTGTGATGGTGGTTCATAAAATTATACGTGAGCATAATTTATTTGTACTACACGCTTTATTTTACTTATAAAATCGTATGATCTTTTTAAATTTTATTTGAATGATCGATTATGATAATATGAAAACTTGGTCATTAAGTTTTTGCTATACAATTTGATGAGTTTTCAATATTTTGTAATTTTGTGTGAACTATAAACATGATAAAATATGTTTTTTATCAAAACAAAAAGATTTAATTATTTTATTTGTCAGCGCTCAATACTGAAAAGTGGTGATGTATATAGAACAACTATGTGTAGCTCTATACAAAAATACAATATAAAAATGTCTTTAAAATAAAACAAAAGAGCAATAAAAATCTTTTAAATAAATCACTTACTTTAACATGTTGGAAACATTAAACAAAAATTAATATATTTTATTTACATAATATTTTATCGGAACAACATTGTAACGAAAAATCGAGTTTCAAAATAATTTTTTATTGAGATTTGAATAACATTGTTAAAAATAGTAAATATAGAAAGCAAAGAGGAAATTCAATAAAAACTCGATGTATTTACACTACATTATTTTACCGAAAAAAAAAACAAAACAATAGTGTTCACGTGAAATATCGTTTTTACGTAAATATTAGTGAATGAAACATTTTACCAGTTGCAAAATAAAATAAAAACAATTTAATCACAAAAAAATGTACCTACACTAAAAAGAAAAAACTGTATTTCCTTTAGTGTGTTTGATTTATAAAAAACAAAAATAAGAATATAAAAAAAGACTTAGATGCTTATCGCACTTATATGCAGTATTTATCTTATATAGCTGATGTGAATTAATCATTATAGATATCGCACTTGTGATTGTAAATATGTTTAGCAGTACGCATTTTAAGAATAAATAAACATTAAGAGATTGCGAAGCTAAAATTTATCAGTAAAGCGCTGGCTCGGTGTTTCACTAAAAAGAATAGTCTCCGCAAACTATAAATTAACGTCGTTTAATATTGTTCTTTGCAACTCGTATTTTTCGTCGGAAACAATCCGAAAGAGAATTTTTGAAACTATGGTCCATAAGTCGTGTTGTCACAATTTCCTTCTTTTTTTCTTTTTTTTTTTAACAATTGCAGCCTTCAACATTATACTTTGCAAACACTCGCGCTGTGTACAACGTACCGTAATTGATTTATACGAAAGTCTTGCGAGCCAAAAATACTGAATTTATAAAAGTGTTTTTTCATTAACGATCATACATTTCTATTTAATAGTTTACAGTAACAACTGAGGAGAATTCGTTATGAACGGTCCAATAATCAGTTGTATTGTTGTATAATATTTGTATTGAATCCTAATAAATTCCGATAAAGTGCAGTTTCGGTACTTCTCAATCGTCCGGAAGCACTCGTGAAGGTGACTATTCGCACTTCATTATATTAACGTATGAATTACGATTTCCGCCAAAAATATAATTTTTTGAATTTATGGTAATTTTTTTGTATATTGAAACTCGCTATTGATATACTAAATGGTAAATGCGTAATGGCTTAACATATTAAATATGGCTTGAGCAGGATTGGTTTTAATTTCTGGTGTATACAATATATATGGTACTTATATATATTATGATATATTTCCGATGATCTGATATATTTCTTAAAAACCACAAGATTTACCCAAATACAGCGTCAATTTTTTTTTTTTGTAATTACTATATTGAACTTTCGCAGTTATTACAACTATCAGGTTATCACGAGGTAGTGTGTAGTTGTCTCGATTCCACGATGTACAAAACTGCATGTGAGGCTTTAAACTCGCAGTACGCATACGACCGTGATTTATAAGTTCTGACAACGCGATCATCGTAGTATACTTTGTATATCGCGTAATGGATAACCGTGCGATATTTTCTGTCACTCAGACACTCAGCCGTAAGAAAATTTCAGTGTTCTCCGCGCACCGTTTGGTTATTACTTATTTATATCATAAATCAAACCATTACTGCGTCACCGATCGCGGACAGTGAGTGCTAATAAGTCATATAATATAATAGCTATGTTCAATCATGGATGAAAATTCCAGGAAAACGATTCTTGTACGAATATTTGCAAGCCCCGCGCCATCATCGACGTTGTCACAATGTGCCGTCCGATAAAACGTATCAACCGCCTGTTTTCGAATGTGATTACAGTGGGCAAATCGCACACAATTTCATCTTTCACCAATATTATTCACAAGTAATCGTTATTTAAAACTAACTGTAGGTACGTTTAATTTGTGTATGTGTACAAATATATACATATACAAGACGTTTACAATCAAATAAGAACCATATAAACTATCATTGTGAATTATGATCTTTGTTTTTTCTATATGTATACTAGATTTGAAATAGTATAAGATTATAACATACCTACTTTTAGTGGGTAACTGTATGTTATTGAGTAGAGTGTGAAACACAAAATTGTTGCAATACAGTCGTCATAAAAACGAAGAGTTTATTTATTTATCATTCTATGCCTTACACGGTTGATGTAAAAAATTCGACTTTGTACAAACGTGGTAACTATGTAAATCGCAATCAAAAACTAAAAGCGACATATACCTTTAAACTAATAACGATAAACAAATATTGTTTACTCCTGCAATAGGTTTGGAATTAGACTTTGCTTTGCAAATTATAAAAATATATACTCATAGCTGGACTAAATAATTAAATGAATAATGCAATATTGTATTTTGTATTATATCAAATTTTTTGTGATAGAGTTCTCATATTATATAATAATAATTAATATAATATTTTAACAGACGACCTGAAAAATGCATACTTGAATAGTTGAATGTACTTAAATTAGAGAAGACAAGTGTTAAATTGTTGTAATAAGCGAAAAAATATGAACCTCTGTACTTATTACTTAGTTAATGAATATGCGTCAAATTGGTTTAAGCAACCATTGTGTATACGTATATAGGGCCTACAGATATTAAAAATTTTAAAAAACAAATATGAATAACTTATATTCACATAAATATATTTATAAAAAAGTACTATTTTACCACCAACAATTCTTCTCGCCCCCCCTTCAATAGCAGCCTCATCGGTAGTGTACTAGTGGTATAGTAACTTTAACGAAAAATAAGAAGAGACTGTCGGAAGTGCGCTGCTGACCAAATACTCACTCGTCCTACACCGATCGTATGTGTGTCTGTGCGTCCCGAATGAATCGGCGAACTTGAAAACCGGAAAACCGGAAAACCGGAAGAAGACTCCGAAGACCGAGCGAAAGGGTATTCGTTTCTGTTGGCACATGCTTACCGTGGCATATAATATTATTCGGATATGCACAACGACGACCAGAGAGCGCACTTAAAGCGAATCTTGCAGTGGTGGAGGCTCCGCGGGGCACTCCCACTAAACCCCGAGCGCCGCTTATGTGTACGTGTACCGCCGCCGCCACCTGCATAGCGGCCGCCACCACTTCATCTGACAACCTGCGACGGCAGCGGCGGCGGCGGCGTCGTCGTCGGTCACTGAACTATCAACAGCACTCGCACGCACGCACACGCTTACACGGCGGCCGGAACGTAGTTGTATTATAGTGTATTTTTGTTGTAGTAGTATTAGTAGTAGTATCTCTGTATCTAGTATAGTATTAGTATTAGTATTAGTAGTAGTAGTTGTAGTAGTAGTAGTAGTAGTTGTTGTTGTAGTAGTAGTAGTAGTAGTAGTAGTAGTAGTAGTAGTAGTAGTGTAGTAGTAGTAGTAGTCGTCGTCGTCGTCGTAGTAGCTTACCTGCCGCGGTCGTCGTCGTCGTCTTCTGCGCGCGTACCATCGCCGGCCGGCCGACGTGTCCGTGTGAGACATCAGTGCTCCAGTGCAGTCATCGCGGGTACGCGCACGTGCACAGAACGCATACATAATAAATATATGTATAATATATAATATATAAATATATTATCATTATTAACGATAGTAATATATATAAACATAATATATTTATAAAGAGTCGATTCGGGCGCGCGTTTAATCGGTCTACATTTTCTATACCTGTAAGTACGCGCGATTTTAAAAAATAGTATTTTCTTATCGCCGGGGAGTTAGACTGATTAGTTTTGAAATTCGCGCGTGAACTACTGTTGTGCTTTCCATCTGAAAATGCGTCTCGCCAATTCGCGCCCCGAAAATCCCACCGCGGTATAACGGTGGCGGCAGCGATGCACCACCACCTGCCGGAGCAGCATCACCACCGACATGTCCCACCGTCGCAGTGCCGTCACTTGACGACTGCCGACCCTCGTCGGGCATCGGTCGCACTCGAACCGCCACCGTCGCCGCCGCCGCCGTCGTCGTCGCCGCGGACATCCATCCGAGTCGTCTGTTTTCGCGAACGCGCTACGACATAATATCACATCGTGCAGCATACGACAACACCCGTGTAACATAAGACACATACAATCGTCGCAACATGGACGTGTTCAAGCTCGACCAGTCGTTAGCGGCGGGGTTGGGCGGCGCGCCGTCTGCCGACAAGCTGACGGCCGACGTGTCGTTCGGCGCCGGCACCACGGACGAGTTCAACCTGAGCTTTTTCGACGACACGACCACGGACACGGCCGGCTCCGAGAGCCACGACCCGCCGGCCCAGGGATTCGGTGACGAGTCCTGCACCGCCGCGGCCATGGACACGACCGCGTCCACGCCTGCGGCCGCTTTCCGCGACGTCCGTGTCCAGTCTCCGTGCACCAGTTCCACGTACCGGCAGCCAACCGCGTACGCTGGCCACGCGGCCAACTCTCAACCACCTCCCCCGCCGCTGACGATCGCCGTCACCAACTCGACGCCGTCCTCGTCCACCACCGCACCAGGTCAGTGTTCCATCCGAACGCGCGATTCGCGCCGATTTTTCCAACCGATTCGCATAACACCGCGCGTTACATCATATCTGCTATATTATCATTCGCTCCGATACGACAGTTAGCATAGTTAGCACGAGTAAAATGAACACAAACGATTATTTTACACAACTCTCTGGTGACAGATGAATGCGATAACTTATAGGTATAGGTTACCAGGTATATAGCTAGGTATATAGTTTTTCTGTACATGACTAATTTTACTGTATTACACTGTACTTATGGATGGCCTTTTAGTCGAATGCCCACTATTTAGATTCTTCCTAATAGTGAAGATTATCGTAGTATTATATACCCGTCGGCAGTATAAGTATTTTGATTAGTAAATTTGTATACGAAATTATCTCCGTTTACAACTCGTGTGTATGCGGAACAGCACGAGGTCTATACACTTAAACGTAAACGTGAATTTATAGATTGCCAAGTCCTCGGCAAGTTGAATAACCTATAGCCACTAGAGGCAAAACATCTAGTGAATAAATGTTGAGTAAATAAACAAGTATTTTAGTTATCAAGGTAATGGTTTCATTGTTAGTATCTACTTTTGTCGTGCCATTCATAAACATTATATTCGTAGTATTTATAATCGTTTGACAAAAAATAACATTTTATATTTATTACACGCATTACATTCACGAACGTCTGTGAAAAAAATGCACAGGTCAAGTTAAAATAAATTCAAATGTTTTTCACTATAAAAAATTTTACTAAATGGCTTTGAAGCCAACTATAGAGCTACAAACTTTTGGGAAAATTGTTGGGTACACTTTTTTAAATTTAGGATCTGCTTATCTATCAATGGACCCGGATGTTTCAGTTTTTGTAGTGTCCTCGGGGCCCGGGTTCTCACGCCCCTCTCTCTGCGTTTAATTTCGACCCTGCAGTATATTATATATACCTATGTACGGACTACGTGTGCTTACTTCCGATGACCCTGTGCGATACGTTTTGAAATATATAGGTATAATAAATAATAATAATGTGTTTAAAATATATCGTTTATACGATTTACGATGAACTATTATTTAGGCATAATAGATCACTCGGTATTTATATTATATTATTATGTAATTTATGTAACTTTCATGTACAGTGAAAGTATACGAAAATAATCAATCTTTTACTACTAGTATCGTAGCCCGTAGGAAGTGATTTTATTTTAATATTATTGGTGTATATATTATAATATAATATATAATATGCATGTGTATGTGTCTATATGTATAACATAATATTTCTCGTTTAGTCGCATTACGTTAAAATGCTTCGATCGGGATAGATTATATTTATATTGTTTAGATGAAACCGGTACCTACGCTTCTGATTTGCATCTGACACGCGCTTTATGTTCATTGGATGCGAACAGTTTGGTTTATTATATTCAAATCATAATTATTGTATATGATGGCATACCTACGCAGGCTATACGTCTATACGTCTATAATAGTTATTTACGAATAAAAGTAGTATTTACGCGTCTTTTGACATCAATGCTATATTTAGATTTTTTTTGTCTATAAATTATAGTTTATTGTTTATAGGTATACTATAATCATATGTTGCATTAAATTTCGATTTCTGGGTTCAATGACTATATGATGCAAGTATCCGTTATTTATTAGTTTATTACAAATGGACAGTAATTAATACATACCATTATTAACTATAATAATACAGGTTTTTTTACCTATATACTCTCAATGCATACGAAATAACGATTTATATATATAAAAATTAAAACGAAAAACATCCTCCCTCCCACCACAGGTATATTCGACGGGCTTATATATTTTACATGAACACCGAAGTTTGAGGAGTAAATGTTCAAGCCGATTTGTTCATCAGACCTTGTTAAGGAAACGTCTGTCGAAACTTTCATCAAGCACTTTCCGGAATTCATCGTAATTAGTTCGTATATATAGTTATATACAAAGAGGATTAAAAGTTTTCACTAAAAATACTCTACAAGAAGTTGCACGAAACGTCGTTGGAACTTTTGTAAGACTTCATCGACCGCATAAAATGCAACGTACGCTATTATAATGAAAATCGATTTTTTCCCACCCTAAAAACAATCTTTCAGTTGGAAATCGTCGTCGGTGATAAAAGAAAAAATGATTTATTGCGATCAAAATCTGTCGCGAAAAATAAGTACAAAAATTCAAGGTCACGTAAAATAACAGGTATACCATAATATATGTGTATATGTATATAAGTATACAACGTATAGGAAAATCGGATATTACATATTATTTATAAATATATATATATATATAGATATTAATACCGGTCGTGTATGATTATCTCGTGCCTGCGCGTGTATCGATTATGCGGTTATTTTTTCCTTGCACATTCAGTCATCCTCTATACCTATTATATTCTGTTGATCGATCATCGGCTTGCGATTGGTCAACGTTGTTGATGTTGAAGATCATTCACTTTGCTCGTGTACCGTTACCATGACTAACACATATGAATACGCGTACATTCACACACATACACACACATAATAACACATATATATTTTTTAGTTATGCGCCAAGAGAGCACTACCCGCACCTATGCCATTGGTTACCAAAACCGTTCACTGTTGGTCTTGAGCCAAACAATTTTAAACTTGCGTAATTTAATAACATACCTACCTACCTGTTTTTTTATTTATTATTTTTTTTTATCCTAGCCTTCCGGGTAAATTTCTTTCAGACGTAATCGAATATAGGAATATATACATATATATACGTACTAAATTTTTTTTCAATTATAATATATGCATAATATATATATCTATTATATTGTGTTTTTATTATATGCATAAATATACCGATTTAAATGTTAGGATACCGTCATGAACATTTCGCTAAATAAATATTGCATATAAAATCGTACATATCGTATGTACCTATACTATAATATAATTTTAGGTATATATGTAGTATATACAGGTATATAGTATACCACGGTATTGCAATGCCTATACATAACGGTTTGAAATTCATCCGAATTCAATTCGTCTTATAATATTGTTGCATTGGTACTATATATTAATACGGAAATAATATAATAATTTGCCATTCGAAACATGTGCATGCCTATTGCCTAAAACTCTGTGTCTACCTACGTGACAGCTGTATTAATTCCTAAATATTTAAATATATAATATATATGTGTGTATTATAAATGCTGTATTATTAAATTTGGGGTAATAGAAAAATAATTTAAATAAAAATCGCAATTTTTTATACTAAATGATAGGTAAACACGTAATATCTTAAAAATAATTTCGATTATTGCTCGATTTTTGTTTTTGGTTAATCTTTTAACGGTGCCGTCGCAGTGTGGACAAAAACAATGTAATTGTTGAATATATTATTATTATTTCTAGTCATGATATTTTGGGATTGAAAAAAAAAAGAAAATCATACCTATCTCACTGGAGTAGTTTTGTATAATATACACATGGCATTTATTAATGTAGGTTCGTATATTGTATATTTGTTTGGCGTATATGATTTGTTTATTATACTTATTATGATGTTCAATATATTTATTATTGTACCTACTACACACGGAAAATATTATATCAAACGGGAACAATAATAATAATAGTAATAATATACCATCGGCGCAAGTCCGAACAAAAGTATTTAATTTTTCAACAGAACCAAATATGTTGTAACTATACCTATACATCTCTACCGTGCGCGGTGCGCCGGCTCGCCGCTTACAAATCAATATCAAATATATAATAACGCTATATCCATGATGCTAATAATATCATATTATTATATATACACTATAGCACTGCAGCAGTGATAATAATACTGTAAATACGCACTCCTTGAACTTATGTAATATTATGTTTTTTACAATTTTATATTAGATTAACGATTGTAGGTATGCAATAGGTAATATAAAATTGATATTGATCGTTTCTAACAACATTTTTTCGTGGATTACCTGTGACACTATAATACATTATAATATATAAGAAGAATTCACAAAAACATATTTATCTCCATTATATCCTTTTATAATGAAGTTATTCAAATTTTGATTTTTGGAGATTTTAAATAAGAACTAATACTTAAAGATCATATTTTCATATATTTGAATCTCATGTTTCATTTATGGAGTGTTTCCCACAGTTTGATATACATATGTTTTCAAAACAAAACCACAATTTGTACTTTAAATAGTGTAAACTGTATTTTACTTTATATAATTAATAAAAATATTCTAAATAAAAAATTTAAACGAGAATTTTTTGAATAAACTATATTATGTTTCCATTTTAATATTAATAATTTTATATTTATAATTGATAATAAATTTAGTACTTGTTATTCCCAGATAATTTTTATAAATTAAAAAAAAAATTGATAAATTTACATTAATTACATTAATTATTTTAAATTATCAAAGTCTTCATGCTTTGTAAGCTTATCATCATTAATAACTAAAAAATAATAACTTATAGATGCTGCTCATTTAAATTGCAAATTATATACATCAAAATTTTTTTTTAAATTACCTATCTGTTTAAACTATTTACAATAAAAATAAAGCTTTTTGTTTTAATAAAAACTTTGTATTATCACATAGTTCTCTTTAAATAGTATAAAAATTAATAAGTTAATGATTATGTATAGATAGAATGCATACTCATTTAGCAAGGTCCTATTCTAACAAAGACTTGGAGGTTTTGTGCTCTTTAATTTTATTTCGGAATAAGGAGATCAATAAAAAAGTTCAAAAAGTTTCATATAACACCTTTATTGGTAACATACAATATTTTCAACATACATTTCAAAATAGTTACTTATTTTTCAATTTTGTCTATTTTTTTTTTTTTTGTCAAGAAAACCAATAAAAAACAGTATAAATAATATATTTTTTAAAAAGTATCTGGGTTTTTTTCGTCATAACATAATAATAATATATATCGAACTCTTGGTCAAAACATTTTTTATTATACAATGATTGACAAATAGTTTACATTAATTTTTTTTTTTTGTCAATATAATATTATATAATATATAAACAAATTCTACCGAATATTACCACTTATCACATTGGTACAGATAATTTCGATACAATGAACCAATCGGTATTTATAATATTTTTACGCCAACATACATCATGCATAATCAAATTTATATGATTCGGTTTATGTTTTACAAAAATTATTTCAATAAATACCTAGTTAATTGTATTAAAAAGTGATCACATTAATGCCTGTGTTGACTATAGTCTTATTGTATGTACAATATATGTTTGAAAAATATACTTTTCTGTTTAAAGATTTTAAAATATAAATATTTAATTTCAGTTATTACGTAATGTTCGTTTACCTGTATAGGTACAATATTCTAATTACAGTCAAGTAATAATATGTATAATATTCCTGATTATGAACAAGTTGTATAAGGTTTTAAATATTTTATGCTTCGAAAGTTAGAGCAAAGTAAAACAATTATAATTAACCATAGTTTTGCAAGTAGTAGAATTCGCTGAAACAACTGAAGAAAAGCGTAATTTGGGTAATTTCGGCAGTGTTAATTTATCAAGTATTAGCTTTGCGGGCAAGACAGCGAATAACTATTAGGGATCTATACAAAGAACTAGTATTATTCGACCATTTATTATGTTTTAACAATGAACGTTCATTAATTCAAAAAGTTTTTTTCAACATTTTTACTTTGGAAAATTTAAGATACTTTCATTCTTACATTTTATATTACTTTTATTTCGTCTAATATTATGCCAGAAGGTTTTGAAAGTTCAAAACCTTAACAAATTTTGATAATAGCAATATAACATAAAAAGCACAAATTTTTTTTTAAGAACACCAATGTGTATATCTTATTGAAGTTAAGTTTTTATTTACGGGAGTTTAAATTTGAAATTTGAAATAAAATTGTAACACATACATTCAACGCTCGTCTTAACTTTATTGTTTTTAAATCATGATAATATTATAAATAATCTTTTAAACCAGCATTTTAAACATCATTAAATTTAGAAAAGTATTCAAATGATGAAATTTATAATGTATGTAATTTTTAAACATTTTAATGGTTTTACCTGCAATATTTTTTTTAAATAATGATTAATGACTATACATAATCATCCTATATTTTATACATGTATATAATATTTTTAACACATCAAGTAAATAAAATATGGTATATATAATATATCTGACCAGTGAACACATAACACAATTTTAATCAATACAAGTATAATTATATGATCAGAATACTATTACAACTGTCATACCTATCTTCGCTTAATAGATATGCTACCACTTATCTCAATTTTTGTAGCTTTACAAGACATCTAAAACTCTGCGCGGTTGATAATGTACTTATCTTATAAAGTTATAAGTAACATATAGTTTTTATAAACTGTGAGATATTTTTATATATTTAATATATTTTAATATAGTCATTTTTATATCTGATTGTGCGCACATATAATAATTTAATATAGTTGTTGGAAGTTATGAATCGTGATATATAGTGTGGTGCTACAACATAATAAAATGAAAGTTTGTTACAATCATCGCTACTGTTATGCAAATGTAAGGCACTTTATTATATGCTACTTTTTTTAGTCGAAAAAATAATATCTACAGACTACAGAGACCATGTACTTTGAAAACTAAAAAAGGAAATTTTTAAGTAAATCTGTTAAATCTACCAGTTTCCACAAAAAAAAATTTGCTAATATATAGTCATATGACAGTAGTGTCATTTCAGTATTTCGTTAGGATGTGTATACTAATTTTTTTAAATTTAAAATTATATTATTATTTTTTCTTAATTTATGATAAAATAGTTGTATTTAATGAATAACGAAAGTAGTATTTAAATTGGCGACATTTGCGTTACTTTTTTGGAAAATCGTAGTGTAACTATTATTACTACAAACCAAAATAAAATAATAATACGCTACTATTCTATTGCATTATTTAATACATATTTCTTATGTTATTGGAGGTTATATATTTACAATTGACGAGTCGATAATATATATTGTCCTTTGCATAATGTGGTAACACCTATAGGTAGGCCTTGCATTTATATTATATTAAATAATATTTTTAAAACCCTATACAATTTTTAATCTTTTCATTTTTTCTATACGTGTCATTATATAAACTTCAAATGAAAATTAAAATCATACTTTTTTCAAAATACAATGGCCTGTAAACCCGATATTACTATTTAAAAATTACTATAATAGTTAAACAAAATGCAAAATTGATCAAAACGTATAGTTATTAGAAGCCTGTAAAAGCCACTGTCGATAACTTATACAATTTATTTTAAAAAAACACGGATTTGTTTATAAAGACATTACTTTGCATGGATTCGAAACATAAACACGATAAAAAAAACTCTATCAATATTGAACTTGTCTGTGTACAGTATATAATATAATATCAAATATGTCAGGGCTAACAGTTATATAGATAGTACACACGCGACAAAAATAATAAAGCTCATATTTTGTACACGGAACAATATTATAATATTTGTATTATGTCCAATATTTTACTGGTAGTAAAATTCTAAAATCTTCACTTACCTATATACAGTTACACTACACACCATTTAAAATATAATTGAACATAATAATAAATTAAAACAAATTTTTAATATAATATTATAATGTGTG
This sequence comes from Rhopalosiphum padi, assembly GCF_020882245.1. Classification (NCBI taxonomy): domain Eukaryota; kingdom Metazoa; phylum Arthropoda; class Insecta; order Hemiptera; family Aphididae; genus Rhopalosiphum; species Rhopalosiphum padi. Next base: position 91,190,413 of record NC_083598.1, on the reverse strand, counting down.
AACAATATAGCTATTGAATTTAAAAAAATTGTATTATCATTGTATTTAAGCGTATAAGTATAAGTCACAATTTACAATATTATAAACAATGTATAAATAACACTCGTATCATTTCCAGTTCACAGAACGATTATTTGGTAATGGGACTTGTTTACAAATGAGGTAAATATTACCTAAAAAGGCAATGTTATTAAGACAATTTTATAAGAATGTTAGCACTTGGTGTCGCTAACTCCTGTTTGGGGTTTTATCGAAATCGGATATCTCTACACATTTTATATGGTGTAGTCAAAATCTCGTATTTTTAACGGATCACAGTAGAACAAAATACGTAGCTATAAAAACCTACCACAAAGTAATTATGTTCGTATGTATGTTGTATTATACAATTAGTCAAATAAATAATTATCAACGATTTGAATTTTTAAAATTGCGGGTTACCTATATTATATAAGCACGTAAATATTAAAAAAAAAAGCCATAATACTCGGTAGCTTTGGCGTTGAACTCGAAAATTAATGACATTTAAACTGTTAATAAAATCGCGGTTATATATTATTCATTAGAAAACGGCATAACTTATTGCGATACATTATGAGTTCAGTTGATAAATCGCCACGTTCTCTGTCTCGTTTAAATTCCAATCATTAAGACAGCGGAAACTATTAGAAGAGATCTGACATGATCAATAAAAACGTTTTTTGTTCTTCGGGTCTTCTTCAGACGATAAAAAATGGCTAAAAGAGTGTTTTCTTTTATTACTTTTACCGCCTATATTTTATATGTATAGTTTATACATACTATATAGTACATATAGTTTATACATACTATAAGTACATATAGTTTATACATACTATATAGTATATATAGTATAATTCACTCATGTATGAAGTCAATATAGTATTCAAGTTACTTTCTTTCCGAGAATTGGAAACATGGTCGTGTATTTTTTTTTCTACTTAACTACCTTTACGATGCAAATAACCTGGGCTTTAAGTATTTCATCCCGAACAAACATCAAGTGAATATTGTTCATTTACAATTCATAAATTATGATTAAAATATTTTTAACGATTTTGCATAAACGTATACAAAAAAAGTTTAATTGAAATCAATTGGTAATTATGATATAATAATACGAGGTAATATATTGTTGTATCATAGACTTGACTGTATAAAACAATTATTATTTCTTACTTATCGATTTAGTATATTGCTAGTCATATTATAATTTTATGAATTTATAATAATCGTTTCATTTTACGAAAAATGCATCCTACTATCATATTACATATCAATGCAATAACTACTTTAGTATTTTATTTATATCAGTAAGTGTTTAACTCGCATTTAGGCTCTTATTACATCACTAACTACCAGGGATTTTAGATTTAAATAAAATATAATAAATACCGTAAATCATGGCCTGCCATACAATTGACCGCACAGATCACAGAGATATTTTTGAACGGAAACTATACTACGCGAGTGAAATAAAGGGGCTGCACGATATTACGACAAACCTATAATATAACCCTTATATTTTAATATATTGTAGTGTCCTGTGTATCTCCTGTAGTCTTGTTGTTTTGCGAAACAAGACACAGCGTGATTTAAACAATTTTGCCTGCTTTTATCGATCAGACGATAGACACATTTCCGATTTATATTATCTCGTGTACTATGTGACATAATTTAATATATATTATTCAGTTATCTGGCGTTTTATAAGATTATTCAAAAGTGAATGATTTTTTTAATGACTGCAATGATATACGAATATAATTACTTTAATTTTACTTTATCTCCACGACTCCACCGTTATCAATGGTATTATTATTCAGTAACTGTAGCTGATAGCCACCTTCGGATAGCCATCATTTTAACCGTTGCGTGTATTTCCAAGGCGACCGAGATAAATAATAAACTAGTTACTGTACAACCCAATTTCACCCGGGAAAAAATGAACAAACATAAATTTACAGCGCTATATCGATGTATTTTAGTTTTAGTGCACCTCACTTTGTGACCTAATTCAACCGAAATGGGCAATTCACCTATAGTGGATTGGACACATATATCACTTGGTATATTTTCTAACGTGATTCAAACTACTTTTTAAACTTTGCTGATATTTCTAAGAATGGCCTCTAAAACTTTAAAGTAGAAGAGTTTTTGAGCCCATAAGTTACTCAAACATAAAGACTGTCTTTTATTGTACATTTGAATAATAAACTATAAATAAAATATTATTTTATTTTATTTAAAAAAAAACTGCATAGCGCCGCCTAATAAATCTTGCAATTTTTTTAAAAAATTTTTCTTGTAACCATTCGCAATCATTTATAATATAAATAAAATAGTATTTAATTTTCATGTGCCAAAAAAGAAATCATGAGTTAGCGAGCTACAGTATAGTATACCTATAAGGGTTGTAAAAAAAGCTAAAAACCACCCTCTTAGTCACAAGAAATCTATTGATACTTAAAACTTTTATTTAAATCAGTCTATTAAGCTTCTAAGATTAATACGTTCAAACAAACAAACTATTTAGCTTTATAATATTAGTATAGATATGCAGATATATGATAGTGAAATTTTTCAATATTTCAAAATATGAATAACAAAAAAATTTAATTACCGCAGCTTATGGTGTTATTGTATGGGTGGTGTAAAATCGTGCTTCAAATTAATCATGCACTTATTACTACATGATGTGTAAAAATTATTGTTTTTATTTTTTTTAATTGGCATAAATAGCGTTGAACATAATATAGTTGATTATTATCGTTTAGTGTAAACAATTTGTCTTTGCTTCTTCGATATAATATAAATTCAGTAATACAACACATTATTATATTACACACATTTATAATGTTGTTTGAATAGCGGAAGATATCCGTTAATTTTTTTCGTGAAATTTACTACTTGTATTTTATGTTTCAACTTTATTTAACTTTGACGTATACTACGCAGATACTTGCCCGTATGTACTATTCATAATATGTCAATGTTTCAAATCCTAAAAGTAATTTTAAGTTACATGATGCGAGATTATAAAACCACTTATTCATATGCATACCATGGAGAAATAACAATTCAAACATACGACATCTTTATTATTGGAACCTTTATAAATATATATTATTTATGTGTAACATAATATCTTTATGATTTGTGATCAAGGCCAAATCTGATGCCTCAGAGTCCGGACCCCTCTTCACCCCATCAAATTTTGTTTAAAAACTTTGACACCAACTTAAATATTTTCAGTCATAATAATAGTCGCAATAGGTAAATCTTATCATTGTCATATTTTTAACTGAATGTCAAAACTTAAATTCAGTAAAAATTACATTATATAGTATAGGTATAAACATATTTTCCCCTTCCCCCATCTGAAAAAAATACCTCGGTATGGTTTTGATCATGATCATATAGATAATTCTAGCATAAAATTCTCTGTAGGATATATAGTATCTGAAATTCTGAAGATTATTACTAAGTTTTCAAATCGAAATCCGAGACGCCGTAAACTTCGTAACTCAGCCGAAATTTAGCTGTATTAAAGAGTTGCTTTTATACAATAAATATTATTGTGACGACTTTTATCGAACGGTGAAAGATGGGCTGGTGATAACGAGGGTGGCTCTGGAGTAAAACATAATATACTTAGTCTCAGCATAAAATCGCGCTTGTGTATATACAATGAAATACAATACGTTCGGTTGCAATAGTAACGCTAAGAGTGTTTAGACAGAGATGATTTAGCAGACATTTTGGAACGTGCCGATCAATCGCTCGCAATATTCGAGAGGACGGTACAAACCTATCAGCCAGTATTGGAAAATTAACTAAAATATGACTATGACGCTTGATGGGATCGCGAAATTGCCACCCCATAGATTATAATAATGTACTGCGTGCATGACCATCATTCGATATAATCCAAATTATCGAATGACATCACTCGCGACGGGACGAGCGTGCACAGTGGCGTGCTCACGCGGGGGGGATCAGGGTGTCATGTCCCCCCCCCCTTTGGATTTTTTTGTAATGATGTATAATCTACATGAAAAAAAATTTAGGGTCTTTGACGAGTTAAAAATGAAAATCCCCCCCTTTCAAAAAAGCTGAGCACGCCACTAAACGTGCATATATTTTGAAATGCGAGAGGACGCACAGGTCTAAGCCGATAATACTATTATATAATAATATATACAGACGGGCACATAGGTATATTATTAAAATGTGTACCGTAGTCGGTCCGGTCGCGCGCGTCTTGCACATATACTATCGCCGCCGTGTACGCATATTATATTGCAGCCGCAGTGTGCACGGTGCGTGCGTTTAACTTCCTACATAATGTGTACCTACCTCCATACCTCTCTCTATACATATATATATATATATACGTACCACGGCCCGTGTACGTGCATGTGTGTACGCCGTGTACTCAGATCGTACAATAATAATAATAAAATAATACTACCACGCGCAATTGTGTGTGTGTGTGTGTGTGTGTGTGTGTGTGTACGCACAGGAAGGACGGAAAAACGCGCGGCGAGACGGAGACGGGACGAGAGAGAGAGGCGATTAATAATTATTTATCGTCGTCGGAACTGGTTTTGTGTTTTAAGTTTTGGTACGGACGAGCCCCGGCAGCGCGCGTGTGCGGGAGAAGTGAGGCTGCGGGTAGAGAAAAAAAAATTATAAAAAAGAGTTGGCAAACTGGTTATGCCGCGCGCGCGCGCACCACCGCGCCACAGCCCGAATACACACACCGTCTTTCGCGTTCGTAGGTACCTATATAGAATATATATGTGTGTAGAGTACTACATGGGTGTGTGTGTGTGTGTGTTTCTGAAAGCACTCAAGGTTATTGAACCGTCCGGCGACGGAATCCTTTGCTGCTGCTGCTGCTGCTCGTATTGCCTCCACACTCTCCGCCGCTGATGTATATAATAATAATATAATATGTGTGAGTGTGTGTACGTAAATGTAATATAATAATAATATATTTATATCTTTTATATTGTCGTGTGTCTCGCTGTTTCTTTTTGTTTTTTTTTTTTTTGTTTGTTGTGTTTCGTTATTATTATTATTTTTTTTTTACTTTTTTACTTTATTTTCATCCGTGTATTTTAAGATAGAAAAAAAAACACACGAATTCCAATTATTATTATGTTTTGTGTGTTCGAGATTTTCCGTTTTTACGAAGACTCTGTATTTTATTAGATTATTATGTATTATATTACGACATTACCTATATATATATATATATAAATATAATAATATAATTTATTTTTTTGTACAACTTATATTTTATTATATTCTCGCCATTCTCGGAGCGAACAGTCCGTCATGAGATGTCTCTCGGTCGCGGCATAATTGAGTGTGCAAAAATGACGTACCTATACGTATAGGTATTGGTATAAGCATCTGGATCGTGCATAATTCGTTTCGACTTAGAATTCAAATAATTTAGAAAATACGATTTCATTGTAAATCATTTTGATTTTCGAATCGAGTTCGTTAGACGTGGTATCAGTATAATATTAAGTTCTCTTTTTCAATTCGTTCGTTTTTGGAAGAAATCCCTCGGATTGATAAATTAGAGTACCTGGTCAAAATTAACGTTTCAATATTTAAACTTTGACTCGAATCGGTTGAATATCGAGTGACTGTCGTATAACTACTGAAAAATCGTTATTATTGCGTTTCACATAATAAGAACAACAATCATGACGATTTAAATATATAACTACGAGTTGTGCATTTTTCTTGGAATACGAGTATAAAGCTAGTATTTCAATATATAAAGTGTAACAGAAACAACTAAAACATGTAGTTAGTTGTGTATAATTTTGTAATCAAATAGCATAGAATTTTGATAATCGTTTTAAATGTATAATGACTTAAGAATTCCATGATATAGACTTAGACTTATTATTTCCATCGTTCGAGATGTTCCTTGATCTTTTGATTCTTTTAAAATATGCAATATTCAGGACTGTTATGATAACTCCAGAATATCAATGGGTTCACTTCAAAACAAAAGTCAGTAAATCATCAACCACTCTATGTATATATATTATTCATATTTATCGAATCTTTTCACCGAACAATGCGGTCGTACAAATATTGTAAATATTTAGACGCATTCGAGAGACACAATAATAAAATAGCCGAATCCTCGGGCTGGGCATCATCTATATAAACAAAAAAAAAAAAAAAACGACTATGAAAACAAATATCGTATATACAATATATATACATACATATATAAAATATATAAATATATTTTTACGTTTATACAAGACGTCCAAATACAAGAAGTAAACTTATACATATATATATATATATAATATATCGTATAATGCATGTATACGACCATTAGTGTTGAATATATACTTGAATTTTATGCGATGGTTTTTCCATTCTTCTTCTTCTTTAACTACGAAAGCAATATTATATATTTGAAATTCGACGTTGGCATTACGTCGTTAAAACGCCATGCCACCACCGACCGTGTGTCCACATGAAGTCGAAATATCTACACGGAGTAAGGCGTGGTATTTTTATGTATAGGTACCTATAATATTATAATTTCTATAAGCGCGTGCACAAAGAATATTTGTCTTGTCGCATAATGATCGATAGCGGTGTCTGTCAATGATCAACGTCGGACTGGTGTGATTAAATAAGATTTCTATGGTCTTCTGGATTGAAGTGATTTCTGGCTTTTTCAAAGATGTTTTTAATGGAATAAAATTGTTTTATGATTTTGTTCTGAAATGAAAAATGATTACCATATAAAATTTAATAAGTATCATAAATTTATACCGATTAAATATTTTTAAGGCCTATACATGTTTAATATATTTTATTAAAACTGAAATTGGTGTTCAAATTAAGTACGTAACGCGTCAAAACTATATCAAGTCGCAAAAATAATAAATAAAAAATTGTATCAATTGTTTCCGTCACGATTACGCATTTTTTTTTTGCTCATCGATTAGGCCGATTTTTTATGTGATTATAATAAAATACTATTATAAGTGCTACAATTTTCGTTAAAAATCAGTGTGATTATAGTACACACGTAAGATTTTAATCGTGGAAAAAATCTTTTTTCGAAGACTGTTCAGTAATCATATGCAAAGGCCAAGCCGATAGAGATTGATTTCAACTACAGAGCACATAACCCAAGCTCTTGAAATTATTTAAGATATCTGAGTTCATTATAATATATAAGGTTATTATATGTATTGTATTCTCATTTGAAAGACTCGGCGATGGGATTTCATATCGAAGCGTGTGCGTGTAAACGAAAATTAATAAGACGCGGGGTCGTATGATCGCAGTCGATTACCAATAATATTATATATTTTATAAGGTATAAACATGTGTATGGATATAGGATACGTGTAATACATAGCGATCATGGTACAGGTGATAATAATATTATTCGAGTATACGGCGGGAGTACCGGTTATGCTCGCGTACATTTATAATATATACTATATACATATTAAATAGCCTAGACCACCTATTATATATACCTAATATATCTATATAGCTGCCGTGTATTAAACATTTACACGGGAGATTGTAAAAAACCGACGGTTGACTCGACCACATAGTATAATATTATACAATGCAGTCGCAGTGATTTTTTGGAAAATATTTTTTAAATAGAAGTATACTCGAATTTTTATTTCGGTACGGTCCGTGAACACTGTTTAGGTACCTAGGTCTACCTACCGATCGCGTGAGTCTTACACATTACGTTTGCTATACCTACCCGCTGCGGTATCTTATTATATATATATTATATATTATATACAAGACATTTTATTTTGACGTCTAAACGCGCGTGCGACCGTATATAGTAATTCGTTTCGTTCTAAAGTCGTTTTAATTTTATCATCATACGTACGAAATAGTTTATGTGCAATATCGCTCAGTAAAAAGTTTTTTATTTTTGTTGTTTTATTGTTTGTATAACAATATTATCACTAGTTAAAAGTTTAATAACAATATTAAGGACTAGTTTGAAAACTTCACCTGTCATGATTATCCTGTTTTTATAATATTATCGCAGCCGTGCATGTATCCTAATTTTCCTCCATAATCCAATAACTGACTGTTTTCCAACATCAACTATTTTCTCACAAAAAATATCACGAAGAAAATTGTACGATTTCATATGTTCATACAGAGCCTCACCTGCTGTCGGTTAATCAGAAAAAAAAATATACCATAAATATATTCCATTTTCATCCAAGTCAATTTTTTGTTTTAAATTACCGATTATTTATTTATTTATATTTTTCTGTATTTAAATATACCATCAACATTAAACAAAACCACTACAATAGTATTATAATGGTATGTAGCTGCTAATTGCTATAGTGTTAGTTATTTAAAAAAAAATCTATATTGTATACGTATAGTAATATACATAAATATAATGTATGTATACGTTATAAATTACTACTTTTTACAATACGGTTTTTGCATGATTAAAATTCATAATAATTACTAAAATAAACTTTATCATTGTTTTATTTACTTATACTGCTTGTATTTAATTGGCCAGTTTTATCAATTCTACTAGATTAGTAGATATGATGTGCATAATCTATCGATGAAATAAAAATGATACAAGATGTTAAATTTAAATAAAGTGTACTTAGAATAAAATATTATCTTACTATACATTTTTTTTGGATAGAAAATGGTATGGATTTTTAAGGAAAAAATACTTACAATATCAGAAAAAAAGTATGTAGTATGTACCTGTATAAGCTCATGGTGCTCCTTGGGGTGCAACAAATAGGTATAACATATAATAATATTATAATATCCATAAATCATAGATAGGTAGATCGATGTCCGTTGACGATCACACTTTAGAATAGTTTGTGCATGCTCTGTAGTATTTCTATACTATAACATTATATTTTTATATTATAATAGCTATAGGTATTACGTTTATTTAATACACTTATAACAATTAATATAATACATTTTTTTTTAAATGCTAACTTTATACTGCAATATTTCAATATGCGCTCTTTGTAATAATTACAATAATATATTATATAAATAAAATAGAAATTATTACTACTTAGTTTATCTAAGACCACGTAGTAGCCAGTAAATATCGCATATTTAGGTATATGTATATATTATATATATTTATATAGGACAGGTACCCTTGGTTATAAATTTATTATAATATTAAGTAACATAATGTGGTCATTGGATTTTATCCACATTTTATTGTGTTAGCGTATAGCCCGTTGGTGAAAATTATCATTGCTCACTCACTACCCATACATATCGCTAGTAATAAAATGTGCAATTTTAATAATGATATAATAAACGTTTTGTAATAAATGTATAAAAAAAAAGTGATATATGATGTAGGGTCCCACATATCTTATTTTGTATTATTGCATAGGTAAATAGTAGTTTTGCTCGAAAAAGTTCAATGCAAAATTCAATCGTAGTGGAACTCGTGACGTTATATAACTATTATTGAATCTACTATAGCGATTTTTCTCATGGACATATATTATTATAATTTATAATAGACAGAACAACTAAACTGAATTTTAAATTGTAAAAACTGAGATTGGGTTTTTTCGCATATTATGTCAAAATTAAAATATTATATATATAACTTATATAAGTATCAATGCGCTTTTGGTTTAAATTTGTTACACCGCGATTGCGTGTCCTGCTCTCGCTATATCTATCTACTGCAGTATATTATATATATTTTACGAACGAGTAGATAATAATCGTTTTTCATCGTAATGTATAATATAACGTGTAATCGTGATGTTCTCTATACAGACACAGCAGTAGACCGCGCAGATACATACGACTGTCGACTGCTATTATAATAATAATATTATATATATATAAACGTATTCGTCGGACCAGCAGCAGATAGTTCTCTTTCTATATATTATTATTATTATTATTATTATTATTATTACTATTATATTTTTACTCCTCGCCCGGTTACTATTATAATATCATGCACGTGTACCTATATATACCTATACACCACATCAGTGTTGTAGTACACCTACCATGTTATTATTATTATTATTATTATTGTGACGGCACACACCCACCACCTCCACCGCCTTGGCATTCAAATCTCAACATGTGCGTCACTCTCGTATTACAATAATATCGCGTACAGATGTAGGTACGCGTATGGGAAACATTTGTAACGATCATATTTTTTTCCACCTTGTGTATTGTTGTTCCACAGTCTCCAGGATATTGTTAAAGTTCACTTCTTACCCGTGCGATTCATAGCCATTCCTACTTAGTGTCGGCGCGTATTTCAAGCGCGAGTTTTCAGACATTCACTGTAATATATTGTAATTATATCGTTCCGGGTAAAATAATATTACATTCTACAACTAAGAAATTGTGATGGATTTGATTTAGAAATCCCTATAAAATAAAACGTTTTTTAATATCTATACCTATCACACCTTCGATCTACACTTCAATATCACTATAATCGGATAATTAAAGTTAGGAACATTTTATTTTCATCTCACTTCGTTTTGCATATTTTACATATATTAAAATATAGTTAAAGATGGATAATCGGATTATTATTAACTGATCTTATTAAAATATATATTACATATTATGCTCTATATAATATCATAACGGTTGCGATTATAATAACTAATTAAGTACCTACCTACCTACTTAAACACCATCGCGTGTTGGTGTTAAAATCGGTTTTATGAACTGATGAAGTATATTAAACGTATGTTGACCCCTTACAATATAATATCGTTACATTATCTTTGTATATTTATGATATTATGGTTGATTGACATAAAATAATATTCAATTGCAATACATAGTGAAGTACAAGTACAGCCACAGTCCATAAAACGAATACATCGTTGAGTACACAGTATTACAGTATTCTCTCGGATGTAAGGAAATCTAAATTACCGATGTTTATGGACATTATAATATAATATTTATGAATAAATCTACTCTGACTTTTATTTTAGTATTATTCTATTAAATGGCCATACTGGCCAATAGTCAATACATTTACACGATTTGTATTTTGACCGCCGACGTCAATTTAACGAGTGATCGAAATCATACAATAGTAGTTATACTTATAATATTATATATTTCTTTGTGCATAAGTTACATTGGTCCGTTTTCCGTCTTATATACTGTAAGTATGCAGTATACTATATAATATGTATATATATAGAGGAAAAATCAAGAAATACTCGTCGAGTTGTTATTGCTGCAATGATTGAAATGGCTAGATGATTTATTGTTGACGGGTAAAAAAAATATATATATAACATATACTGCAGGACGGGGTTGCAAGGTACACAGCAGTGACTACGTGTATATCGCGAGGGTGCCATGAAATGTAGGGCGTGACAGGTCTGGTGACCTAGTTTCTTGGATTCCCTGCGAGGCCCCGTCTATATACATTCGTATATATATTATATACAGTCCCGGGTGGCGGATCGATGTCAGTAGTTTTTGGCAAAACGATATTGCTGTTTTCCTCTGAGCGTAGAAAATATAATGTACACTTTTACTTGCGATTTAAAAGCTCTGAAAACGCGTACTGAAAATATAATATTATATATTATGTATACCTATTACCCAATCAAGTTTATAAAAACATAAAGATCGAAAACGATATCTTTTACGAGTAGTAGAAAGTCATCAAGGATTCCCAAACTCAAATAAATCTCCTTTAGTTTGTAATTTATATTTATAAAAAAATAACCGACGTTGTATGTACAATATTTATTGTATACATTTATAATTTGTATCGTGCATTCATGCAACAATTTCTATTATTTTTTATTTTTTTTACTATTATTGAAATTCTTTGAGCTACCTTAGAACAGTTAAAACGTTAAACTTGAAATGTCTTATAATTATACGAATTTATTTAAATGACACATGCAAAATATATATTTCAGGTTATCACTTATAAGATTGATTTTATCAATATTGTTAATGTCCTCAAATATATTATATAAGATTATAATTTTAGCAATTCGTGTCTCTAGCTGTGCTTCTATCTGTGACAATATTATTATACATAATACACACAAAGCGTCACACCGTCTCAAAGTATTTGTCCCAGTCTATACAATTCTTTTACTATTTATGATTTTTGAAAATTATTAATATAATAAAGATCTACGTTTAATGTTTACTGTATTTTTAATATTTTTTAGTTAACTAAACTGAGAACAATAATAATGAACTTTGTGTTAAGAATATCTACTTAAAAATCTTGTGTGTAGTCAATTTGAATCACTAATATTTTTGAACATTTTTAATACATCAAACCATCAAATTCCATTAAATATTCAAGTACATATTTTATTTATATTTATCTAAAATATAATAACATGAGTTTTACATAGTATGATGCTTATATATAATACGTATACGAGGATAAACTCATCGAGACACTACGTGCAATGTGTAGGCACTGTGTAGCTGATATTAAATATTACGTTCAACGCGCGAGAGTAAATCAAATTTTAACGATGAAAACCGACCCGGTACATATAATTAAGAAAATATTTCTCTCTGTATTATTTGTTATATTTTTATTCGAACATTGTAAAAACACTGAGTACCCACGTCGACGCAAATCACATAACAATAACAAAACAACACTTTTTCTTCAAAACGTTAAAATTATAACATTATTCTGTTGCGATTTTAAATTTTTATCAATATATTATTATGTTTTGTTTACAGATCAACATTTTGCGGCAGCCGACTCGAACACTACGCCGGCCAAATCGTTCGTACCGTGTCGAGTGTGCGGCGACAAAGCGTCTGGATACCACTATGGCGTCACGTCGTGCGAAGGATGCAAGGTACACAGCAACAACGATACATACTATTACATATACCTATATTACGTTAATTACAATATAATATTTGATATGAAACACTTAGTGAGATTACGCACGTTTCAGTTGTAATTTTTTACGCTCAGGTTGCTGTTGATTATTTATTATACACACGGCCCGCGGCCTTTAAAACCGTGATGCACATTAAAATGATAATTGTATATTATGTTATCTTCTGCGGGGGGTTGCTGACGAGAATAATAGAATATACGCGCGCAATGCGAGTGTCGCGACAATGATTCACAGAAAAAAAATCGCATTATCAAACTAAATATTAGTTACAAAGTTTTGGTTTACGTTTATCGTTACCACACATAAAATAATAATATATCTAACATACATATATCTTCCACGTCGATAACTTTTCATCTTTAATTAATATTTTACCAACATGATTTTGGGGAACTAATACTGTATTATATACTGTAGTCATTTATGAAAATGTTTAGTTTACCTAAACTCGAAATAATAAAATCGAAATGTTTGTTTTTGTGGTGCTTAACAATTTGATATTGCTAATTTATGTAAATCTTTTAAAAGTTAAACTACTCGTTTCCATTAAGAATTCAAATATAGTTATGTAAGTTTTAAAGTTTAGGCAGAAGGTGGTTATAAACTTATAGTTGGCAGGTCGATATTTTTGAAAACAACCATTATGAGACATCTTCTGTGTTGTAAATATACATACATATATATAGTTTGTGGAAAAGTGAGTTTAAGGTCTTAAACGTTTTAACCCTAACCAGTATACGAGATATTTGCATAAAACGCATTTCAGATTGCAGAACTCCATTCAGAACTTTTTTGATTTTATTACTGATTTTAAGTTTTTATTATAGGATTAACCAATGCCTACGTTTTTATACACCACTATCTGTGTTGGGACAAACTATAAGAGATACGAGTACCCAACACCCGGTATCTATAATCTGTAACCTGTCTGATTTTTCTCTTTTTTTACGAGCCTCGTGACAGCATCCTTACCCCCACTGTTATAATAAATAGTATAAGGGCCGAACTCCGAGTTTAAATTGATTTTCCGGATACCCAATACCCATACATCGTTCCCAATAGTCGGGTATATTTTCTTGTATTCACATACCTTCTTCCCAAGCACGAAATCTTAGTTAAATTCTAAAGTTTGATTTCGCTTCCATTTTGTATTTATTGTAAAAAAAAAAATAATATTTCCTAACAAAGAATTTAAATTTTAAGAACTATTTATTCAAATGCATCTATAAAAATAAGAAGTAATTAAAAAATATATATATATTATTTTTGAGTTATTTAGTTTTTTTAATATAAAACTAAATCCGATTAACAAAAATAAAAGTAATTATAAAGTAATTATAAGTAATTGGTGTATTATAAAAGTATGAGAATATACAAAAATTAACTAAACAATTTTTTTTTATATTAGTGTCACAAAACACTATAATAATTAATAAAGAAATAAATAAAATTTATAGTTAAATTCTTGAAGAAGTATTTGTGAGTTAAAAGTAAGTACTATGATGGTCTAAATTAGGATGTAATAATTGAATAATTTAAATAATTTGGAAAATCAATAACGACTCTTAATCATATATTAAAATAATATATATATATATATATATCATATATAGTAAAATCACGACTGATGATGATTAGGTTAAATAATGATATAAGTCCTATGTCTATCTATGTAATATACTATACATCAATTATTATATCCACACACAGATGTCGGAATTTTCTGCAACGTTCTGAGGATATTATCCTGTGCCTATACAGTATACCGACTTAATTATAATAAACATACACTGTATAGTTCATTATATATAATGTATATATATATATATGTATACCTATATAAAGTATGTGCTGTATAGTCACAATATTAAGTGTGTCTAATTAATTTGGTGGGACAGTAATAATAAATGAGAACTAATCGGACAGTACATTGACTGTACGTGTGTGTTGTACAACTCGTCCGTATATTGAAAAAGACTTAAACACACAATATGCTGTACAGCACACCCGACGTTCATACATATATAACCTTATAATACATTTACTCGTTATTCATAGATTTATTATATTGTATTATATGTACAGGTACAAACAGTTTTAATATAGAGGCAAATTTTGTCTTTCCGCTTTGATGTTTATGTACATAATATTTCATGTTTATTTTAAATAATCTATCAAATACGCTGACGTGTGTTGGAAAAACTAAATTATAAAGTAAAAAAGAAATTACCCGGATCATTTCATTTTTTCCAGTCCATTATTACGCACGATTGAAAAATTTTATTATAATTATTATTTCACGGTAATAAATACTGTGTCCGTTGGTTGCACAATAGCAAAAAAAAATGTTATAATAATAACAAAAAACAATAAAGATCATGAGTGGTTAAAATTATAAAATTTTAAAATTACGTATACTTATATTGTTATCGTATATTTTCTCGTTTTATTCGAAAGCATATATATTATTATTATAAGACATCAGACGTTATAGATGGAAAAAAAATGTAAACAGGCGGATAATGCGGTACCGTTGGACTATCCGGTTCCTTGACCTTCGACGGTTTTTTTTCTATCATTATAACATTCATATAACGGCAACGTATAAGAAAAAATTTTCTTTTCACTATATCGCTTGTAAATTACATAGCTTAACGATCCCAATTTTGTCCGACGCAGCATCGTGCATTGAGATAATTTCAAACATATTAATTACTATAAATAATCTAAAAAATGTTTGTTACAGGGGTTCTTCAGGCGGAGTATACAAAAACAAATCGAATATCGGTGTCTGAGAGACGGTAAATGTTTGGTGATCCGATTAAACCGGAATCGATGTCAGTACTGCCGATTCAAAAAATGTCTGACAGTCGGCATGTCCAGGGATTGTAAGTACAATTTCTACAATTTTAAAACTAACATGCTACTATGGGTGAATAATATATATATATATATATATATAAAATACATAGAAATAAACATTTAGAAAAATATTATAAAATTAATTTAGAAATTGCTGAATATATTATTATATGAACGTACTCGCCGTCAAGTTTCAAAAACAAATATTTATTTTATGTAATGTATAATGTTTAAAAACATGACTGATTTTTATAATAAGCGAAAATGTGTTTTCTCTGTAGTATTTTAGTGGATTGAATATGCACAATAATATTTATGATTTTCTTTTTATCAAAGTAAATTGAGTAATCATTTTAAAAGCACACGTTTTGTAAAAATCTGCCAACAGCATAAGAGAAAACTATTTATTCTTGTGGAAAATGTGCTATTATTTTACAAGTGATTCAGTTGGCCGATTTAAATGTATTTTTTTTCATTTTTGTTTAAGAAGATTATATACAGCACGTTGTACTATAATAATATATAATTTAATACCGGCATTTATATTTATTTGAAGGTATTTCATTAGTGTTTTAAGTAATGTACTTACGTTGTGAAATTCAATAATCACCTTTTCTTCGAATTTTGCCTTACCCACCCATACATATTACAATTGTATTTATATATTAATATAAACAATTTATGTCATAGTCGGCGTCATACTTTATACAGTTTTTTTTAAAATTAATGTTATTAAATATACATATTATATAATATAATTTTTCAAAATAGTCACCAGAATATTCATTATTATTGTTATTATTTAATATTTACTCGGTAGTTTTTAAATTATAATAATCTAAAAGACTATAGTATTATTATAAACATCCACTCGATGAGAAAAAAGTAAAAACCCGCTGACGTTTACTACAATATTTTTTACTCGGCTATTAATATACTAAAATATTGTAATTTTTGTTTTCAACGATTACCAGCTGTGTACCAGGTATGGCTATTTAATTACGGCCTATCTAAATCCAAATCATAACACTCTCCACAGCAAAACAAAACTACAATAACAATAATATGATAGGTAAAAACCATATTATATAATATAATTATAAACCATATAAAATTGATGTAGCTAGGCTTAAACATAATAATAATATGTAGCATCATAATAATATAATTTATTATAAAATATTTTGGGGGTGTGACAGTTGATCAAGGGGACTCGCGACTATCCTCTCCCCTCTCTATACACATCAACATACTAAATACATAACATGCCAGCTTAGTCAACATGTCCGCGGGCTATATGGCTAGTTACAAACACTTTTGACACCGGATTCGAGTTCAGTGGCCGAACGTCCACATTCAATACAAATCTACATATTTTAGACATCGCTGCACCGGTCGTTTAAACGGCTCGAAAACACCTACGGTCGCGTATACCTTTTATTGCCAGTTGCTGCAATACTGCAATAGTATATTATGTACACTGTACACACACATGAAAAATGTCTTGCGACTCCGGTAACAAAATATAACATGTACTATAGATATATATATACGTGTTTATTATTATTTATTAATCTTAAATATTATATATATCCACTAATATTAATATAATATCTGCATTCGCATCAGAAAAAATAAATAAATATCGAATACGGAGCTCAGTGTACGTATTTCAATTTGAAGTTTAAATCAGTATTGTATGTACTTACCTAGCAGTAAAACACATAGGACAGTGGGACTTAAGGGTCAAAGTCCCTAGACCCTACCCCCGAAATGTGCTACTTTATGAAAATGTATTTCTACAAAATTCTTCTCTTCTAGTACCAGAATAATAGTTAATTTCGAGAAAATAATAGTAAATACTATATTATATAATCAATGATAATACGTATATGGTATATGATTTCGAAGACATTATTTTAAAAATTCGTAGTGAGAAACGGACAGATAGCGCCCTACTTTCGTTGTTCAATTTTTCGGAAGCAAGAATAATTGGGTCTATGAAACTATAGTCTATACTGATTTGCACTGTGATTTGGATAAGTGATTAGACATGCAGAGCCAACTCTTTACAAAACTATTCATTCCAGTCTTATATATGTGCACGTGTGTGTTTGTGTGCTGTTTGACAAGTTCGAGTTTACTTAGGTTAGGTTATAAAAATCATAACAGTTAACGTTTATAGACACCTACTTAGTTGTTTTCCATTTTGTAATATGGTCAATATATGTGGTTAATAATATACATTATACATAGATACACGATAAAAATCACTTTTTTGACCTTAGTATTGATATATTATATTTATTTTTTTATTATTATGTGAACATAATATTGTTAGCATGATTATAATAATATTATAATAGAAAAATGTGTATAGGTACTATTATACTTATAATTTTAAAAACAATAAACTTTTCATACGTATCTTTCATCAAATAATAAAATCATGAATAGATTTCATTGCTTTCTCTGTTTCATTATTGTAATCCTCATTTTTTTGGAAAAATAATGAAATTTTATTGTTTTGCCTCTTACGTTTAATTAGTAATAAGTTTAGATCTGAATTTGAGAAAATTAAATTTTACATAATATTTTATGAAATAAATAATTTAATAGATAATTCTATTATTTTTACTAAATAAAGGTAATTAATTTTTAAGTAGACCAATAAACCATATGAGATTGTTTAATCATTGTACGTATATTATATTCTATATTAATATGCATTAGGCACATAGTTTTAAAATATATTATTATTGAAATCTAAGGTTTACTACTTGTGTTATTTGATTTGTATTGATTAACACAAATTAGATAATATTTTTAGGTACCAATGTTAGTAAGGAATACACAAAAGTACAAAACATACTACATATCAAGTAAAATGGGTCTAATCTAAATATACACTATATAGTACATGGCTATCAACTATAAGGCATATTTTATAAATTATAAGTAACTACGTTACATTACTTTTAATCCCTGATACTATTCGTGTTCCGGAAAACATCTCTCGCCTAATAATATTTTTATAAGCAAACATATAGACATTATATTTAACAAGAAAATAACTCATTCAGCAATAACATTATAAGAACGCTTTGCCCGCATGTGTTGTCTTCGTCTTACAAAACGGATAACATAGTAAAAGCTCTTTCATGTGGGCAAGAATAATTAAGGCCAAAGTTAGCCAACACATTTGTCACATTAGAAAGAGGAGATTTTGTTCTGTGCAAATGCAAAATAGTTTTTATTTTTACCAGAACTACAAAAAAGTTACTCAAGTTTGAAAAACGCAAAAAACTTTTTTCGTATTAGTAATATCAAAAAATTAAAAACAATATTACATAACCAATGTTTTCCTTTTTAAGACAAAGACGGTATATACGTGTGATACATTCTTTTATATTGTAATGAAGTGATAATTATTAAAATCATAATAATTTAAAATGTTGTGGGTCTTGTCTGATTAAATTTATTGATTCGAATTTATAACTGTCGGTCGTTAGTGCATCTGCTGTAGGTTCAGAAAACATACTAGGAAGAAGTAATCATATAACATAGCTATTTAAGTGTAATCTAAAAGTAAGCGTTATTCAAGGCTTACATTGGTCTTTTAAAAATGTATGAAGGGTACGTTGAACATTTAAGTGTAATATATTATATATTTTCAAGTACCTACTCAGTCCACTCATAATACACCACCACCCTTCACAAAATAAACCACTATTAAAAAAATTCGCAGTATTGTATAAAAAAAAACACATAAACGCATGCGACAGTAACATATTATTATAACATATATATCTATAGATATATCTTGCACTGCGCTGTACTATTATCTATCGGCGATTATTGTGTCTCTTTTGATCAACCGTATCGAATATACACGTTCAAATAGTAAAAATGTATAATATTATGTTATATATACCTACCTACTATCGATGACAACGCTGCAGAAACACACACACAGATACAAGTGAACGTAACAGAGATTATACACAGAGAAATATATAGTGTATTATTATTGTCATTTAAAAACGCTGACATACTGTACAATGTGGTTCGCCAAACATGCTCACATCCATTTGATAAATAATAATAAATATTCTATTATTTAGAATTTTTAAATATACTTTGAGGTCATATTTTCGCTACACAATTTAATTTTTTATTCAAGAACCACTTCTTTTTGTAAATTATGTTGAGTTAAATTTTTTGAAAATTATAATGTACCTAATTTAAAATTTGATCGTTTAGTTTTTAAATTATTAAAATGTTTTTACTAAGAATAATAGTCCTTCAAAAAGTTGTAGTAAAATTTAAAATGTATGTTATATTGTATCTATAGTACCTATATTTTAATATTTATTGTACAATTTTTATAAATTACAAATTTAATACGAATTACTAATATTTTCAAATAACCATAGCTTCTAAATATTCTAAACTCATTACCACGAATCGACTATCCGTAGTACATAAATTTAAATACCTCAAAAACTACTCGTTTGAATTTTGATTTTAATTAACATTTTCCAAAAAATTATATGTTGAATAATCTACATTAGAAAGGGAAAGTTGTCATTTGAAAAATAGAAGCTAGTATCTTCACGGGATACTTCTTAAAACTTAAGTAGTAGAAAACTCTCGGCATTCTTAAGCATAGTCTTCAAGTAATTCCAAAAGTTCGAAAAATATTTGAAATAACTGCATTATTTTTTTTTTTTTAAGAAAATGGGGATGAGCATGCTTGATGAATCATCCCATATTATATTACTTTATACATACGCCTATACAACGTCGTTGTCATTTCTTCGCAGAAATTCAATATCCTTCATTGTCTGAAATATTATTATTTTATCACATCGTTCATTCAATTTCAAAAGAATCTTTTTTTCGATACTATATACGTAGAATTTGTATTATATAGTACGTTTACTATTGAAAAAATAAATCATCTATATATAATTATAGAAAATATAAACATACCAACAAATATAATATTATAAAACAACAACAACTACGAACTTTGTGTTATTATTTATTCCTTATTATCCTATGGCAGTTACCCACCAAACGATATAGGAAATCAATCCACATATTTTTCGTTCCAATTTATTTCCTCAGCAACGGTCACCAGTTCACCACTGTAGTATTGTTTACATGGTCATCATAATTTTATCATCTTATTATTATTTATTCATATTTTACTCATTAGTATATTGTTTATTGTTATATATACGAACACGATTACGAAGGCGATATTATTATGACGCCTGCACAGAAATGAACCTACACAGCTTCACCAATAACCGTGCACACGATAAAGATCCAAAACATCGAACAATCTTTTGCTCGGGTGGATGGGTAGTATATAAAATGACTCACCAAGCATGATCGTGCCTATTAAATTTTAATAACAAAAATATTTAAATTTTGAGGATGATGATTTGTATATTATTTGTAGATACTTAGATTTTTTGTGTATTTTCACGAGTGAATAATCCTGTATAGTATACCTGACTTTCCATCACCAGAAAAACACGACCCAACACCGCACAAAATCTATTAGCCTTATACCATCATGTACAGAAATGCCACGATACCGCAAAAATCCATCATACCTCGTAGCCTATTACCGTATATACTATACATAATATTATATACTATGCATGTTATGAATTTATACATAGTATATTCAGTATAAATACAAATTCTTTAACACAATCATCCTTCTGACTAATACACCATTCACATAAACTGTACAAACGTTAAACTTCAAGCAAGTATGCGTTAATGGAAATATGACAATAATTATTTATCTAATTTTCGTTCGGTAAAAGTATTCCTCATCAATAATAGCATAGGCAATTTCCAGACATATCCGTACGTTGTGTACCGTATACGTTCAGGAGATATCACAAGTCTTATTTATTGTATAAAATTACAATTTACATAATAAATTATTACATCAAATTTACAAGTATTATTAATAATAATAATAAATGTTTATTTTGAACTAATAAGGTTAGATTAGATTAGGTTAAGTATACAATAAAATATAACATAACTTATAGTAATAGGAATATATCTAGTTTAATATTAAATAAGTATGCAAGTTGACGTGTTAGGCATGATTCTAAAAGAATACAAAACAAAATGTCATATTCGTACCTTATATATATATAGAAATACATTAATTTATTTATCGCCGTTAGTTTTTACGTTTCACTTTACGTATATAAATGATACAAAAAGTTTTAACTTTTTTTAATAATTGTATGTCATTGCAAAACATTTTTTGAAAAAAAATTCTATTTTCAACTGCAATTTTTTTTTTTTTTTGAATGACAACTTACGTATACTTTTAATTTCATTTTAAACGGAATAATTTTCGGAGTACATTCTACACATTTAAAACGAACATCAAACTCGAAGTTAATTTGTATTAAAATTTTAGATGAGCATTTATTTATTTTATTTATCATGACGTGTATGTTTATCGTTATTTTCAGCCGTTCGGTATGGGAGAGTGCCGAAGAGATCTCGTGAGCAGCTCGAGTCGGAGTCGAAGACCGTGTCGGCCGCCGATTCGATGGCGGCGGCGGCGGCCGTGCAAGTGACCACCACGACGGCCACCACGACGACAGTCGCCGCGAACGCGGCCGCAGCCGTTGCGGCCGCTGTGGCCATAGGGATCGGTGGGAGTGCACCTGCCGTGGCCGATCCGATCATGTCTGGCACCGGGCCGGCCGCAGTGATCGAGACCAACGGCGGTAGCGTGTCCATATCGTATGACGTGATCGCAGCCATATCGCAAGCACACCTCACCAACTGCGATTACACGGACGAGCTGACCAGGACACTACTTCGGAAACCCGTGGCATCTCCAGTAATTATTTCTTACGAAACATATTAATTATTATTGCCAATTGGTTAATTTTTAATGTTTATTACTATTCGCCACAGTGCTAACCTATTTCAGCGGTAGTGCGACAATGACAATGCGAGTGCATTATGCATTGGTGGAAATAACTGCGGGGCTTTGGGGACTCGTTGAACCCATAAAAAAAAGAAACTGTAAATATATAATTTTAAGTGCATAACACATTATAGCAATTATATTGCATAAATAATATGGGTACACTGCGGATATTTGGGTTAAATTAATTTTATTTTCCAAATTACAAATACTCAACTCTGAGAGCACAAACAATTCGTATCCAATTATTTCTCAACTTTATTGTGTGCTTCTATAAAACTTTTGGGACACAAAAAGTCACCAATAATATACATTGAATTTATACTTATTGAAAAAATATTATTATCATTATAATAATTTATTATAACAATATAATATGTCAATTCGGTATATTTCATTGGTATCAAAAAAAAAAAATAAAATAAAATAAAATTCCAAGTCCATCACTCACATATAGGTATTAAGTACCAAGTTGAATGTGAAAGTAGAAGCACTTCGCTCCCACCAATAAATAGCTTCTAAAGTTAATCCAAACAATGGGAGTGCGGTTTATTTTTATCATCCGTTAAGACGTCTTATATTTTCCATAAATAATGGCTATGATTAGGATTGCAATATACCAGCATAAATATACGTTAAGGTAGATTATTATTGGATTCGGGATGTGTTGTAAGGGCTAAACGACCGCGTGTACTAGAATAATCGCGTCTGTGTTGTGTCTATCGTCGCATATTTTGTTTTTTCACGAGTCTGTGCATTTATACTCTTTTTGAGTAGTTTTTCGATTTTTTCCGGTTCACATGGTATATTATATACTAATATATCTACATAAATCAGATATCATAATAATGTATCATATTGAAACATGCCTATATAGATTTTAATTTACATTTGCAATTATCATCAAGGCATTGTTTTTAAATGTTTGAAAGCAAGGGCATATTCATTTTGAATTTAAATTGATCGAATAGAGGTAGTTAATATAGTTGATAAATAATAATTTACAAAATAATTTTATATTGTGTAATATAGAATATATTTTAATCCATATCCTTAAATCTAGTTTTAATGTAGATGAAATATAAGAAATAATTTTAATCGAGTTACGATGATTTTTTAATATATTTCATACTTTTATAGTTTTATTTACTAAGATAAAATCATAAAATAAATATTATCATTTTAATTATTTCAAATTAAAATCGTTATTATTATTTACTTTTCTTTATTAAATAGTTACACAAGTGTTTTTTCAATTAAAACTATGTATTTAAAAGGGGAAGTAGTAAAATATTAATTTAAATTAAATATTTTGTCTATATGTCCTATAATTATTCATAATTTTAAATAAGCAGAATTCATAAAATGTTGAATTCAGAATTAAAGACAATGATAAGCTGGCGCACTATGAAGGTCACATAATATGATGTGATTATTTTAATTAAAAATCGTGGAATATTATCTTTTTTTCTGTGTCCTCATGTTGTAGCATATAATTAAAGTAGTGAAGAATTTTTATTTTGAGATAGAAAAAGAAATATAATTTAATATAATATAAAATAAAATAAATATAAAGTCATGATAATTGTTTGCTGCCACATTGTACCCGTTTCGTAAAAGCTTTTGATAAAAATAAGTAATACCGATATTGAATATTCTGTCAACATTATACGATTTAACCGTTTTATAATACTTCGATTTTATTCATTTTTTTTCAAACATTAACTGCAACTATAGTTTTTCAATCAAAATTATTATAACACGAATATTCTGTTGCGCTTTATACTTTACGCAAGAAATAAAATATTATAAAATAATAACAGTTAATTATAATACTGTAACTGTTTCTACATACATACCTTAAAACGTAATCCATGATACTTTTTAATAGTTATTATAATATTATGTACACGACGGCTATTTTATGTATTGATTAATAATTACTTATATTTTTTTTTGCATGTGAAGCCCGCTCAGGGATGCTCCAGCCCAGAAGTGGCGTCGTCAACAGCGGACAGCGAGGAACAGCAAAAAATATGGCTGTGGCAACAATTGGCCGCGCACATCACTCCCACCGTGCAAAGGGTAGTGGAGTTCGCGAAAAGAGTTCCTGGTAAGAAAATACAATTTTCCTTATGTTTGTGTCTTAATTCTTAAGACTTTTAGGCGTTCTCATAAAAGCAAATTACAACTGCAACTCACATATGCCTTATTGCACTTACAACGTAAGTGCAACGTGCACACTGCACATGTTAACACTAGTTTCAACGTGACTGAAAAGAGATACTACTTTCATGAACAATTTTTGCAACCGATTGCAAGCAACTATTAAGAAGACATTATATACTATATACCTAAATATAGGGTTTACGGAAAAAATAACTATCTAAAACAAATTTTTTTTTAATCAACATTTTAATTTTGTTATAGTTGATTAACTACATATTATATGAATTCTTTCTTTTATACCATATACTCTGTATTATATTGTCCCCGTCTATCCATATATCAAAATTCTATTATATACTAATTCAAAATTATAGCATCTAAGTTAATATTATATTAGAATTTATATACCTATTAGTTATTACTATATATAGAACTGCTATAGAAGAATATTTCGTTTATATTTTTAAAATACTGACTAAAGTAAAAGTTAATTAGTTATATGTTTAAAGTTTAAAGTTTTAGGTCCACTAAAACACTTGTGTTTGACTATTTCATTATAGGTTTCGTAGACCTCAGTCAAGACGATCAGCTGATTCTCATTAAAGTGGGATTTTTCGAACTATGGCTGTGCTACGTATCCAGGTTGGCCACAGACCTTTCGCTCACCTTCTACGACGGCACGTTCATCACACGACAGCAGCTGGAACTCATTTACGACGTACGCATTTTATTCAACATTATATTATATTAATATGAAAATCCATCGTCTAAATCGCGGTAAAACCGTTTGCCGTAAACCTAACTTATCGTCCTAAGTCCTAACCTTAGTCAATGATTTCGTCAAATATCCGATTTCATTTAACATTAATTTTTGATTTTGTATTTAAAATTACAAATTATTAAAAAGATCTCAATTATGCTTTTAATTTATCCAATGAAAATTTGTTTATTGGTATTGCTTCCAGTCAAATAAAAAACTATCATATGAAAATATTTATATTCTTACCAAAAATAAACTCTCATAGATTAGTACTTCTAAGTATTCAAAAGTATTTGAAATATTATTTAAGATATTGAAATTCATGCTTGAAAAACACATTGAAAATATTTTTTACAAGTACCTAGTAGTATCAATAGATGTTACCTAACCAAACGTTTTCAAGTCCAGACGTCCAGTAGGTACAAATTGTTATTCTTGAGTGACATAGACTATAACTTATTGTGATTAATAATATATTTTATCAATCTATTCCGAAAAAAACGGGCTGATGCATTGATTTATTGACGTCTGTTGATTATAGCCGATAGGTGAATACAATTTTCTAGGTGAATATTTAATAATATTTATTTTTTATAGTTCTATACTTAAATACGCGTCACTACGTATCTATCTATAAAAACCTCTATTGCGCAGTATGTAACTCAAAAATTTACAAACTTCACTTCTTTATAATAATAGTATAGATTATATTATTTTGTATATATAAAAATTGTAAATGTATTTTAAAAATAAAAAACAAGTATCTAAGCATTCAAGGATGCCTCAAATATGTATATTTACATGAAGAAATAGAACCAACGATGATAACATTGTGAATACTCGTAAAATGTTTTTGATTTCAATTTTCAACAAATATAGGATTCTGTAGGCGGTTGAATTAAATTTGGTGGATAGCCAAATGGAGCACCCAATTCTATTTGGCTACCGATAAACACATTTTTACACGAAATGCATAATACTATAAATTCTTACCCTGTCCATTTTTGATAATTATTTATAGTATATTGTGCGATTCCATGTATCTATTTTCGAAATTCGTTTAAGAAAATTTTATGATTATTACGTGATAAGGGTGGCAATAAAAATCTCTTGTAAACAGTAAATTAAAATGGGGTTTTTATTTCTTTTAATAATGCTATACTAATTTAAATAATGATTAATATGATTACAAACAGAAATATCTACCTACTGGTACAGTATACGTATATATCTTATTACCTAATTAATGTTGCCAATTTTAAACATTTACTGCAGAATGCAAATATTACCAATTGATTTTTTTCGCAATAAAATTAATATAAATACGAGTAAAAACGCACATATGTTCTATGTAACCAAAAAATCATAATATTTTCAAAATAATTCACTTTTAATAATAGGTATTATTCTTTCTTACTAGCTATTCTTGAGCATTTTTTATTTAAACATTTAAACTATTAGTTCAAAGTTAAACTAACGTATTAATATGATGATATATTTCAACCATGTATAAATTTTTGCATCAGAAACTATAAGGAAATAATAGAATTATTAAGAGTTCAATGTGTTGGGAAAGAATTAAGAAATACTTTTCTAAAAAAAAGTCTGTGCCAGGTATAAAATACAATTTTAATAAGGCTCACTCAAATCCCGTTCATTTATTCACTTGAATCTAACCATACTACATTTCTGTAAATCTTTCGATTGGAAAGTGTAAAATATTCTAATGTAATAACCAAAAAAAAATGTATTAATTATTTGACACAGTAACAACGCGCTCGTTATTAATAGCGACGGAAGCTTATTACTAATAAATTATAAGTTTATAAGAATCAAAATTGTGTTACAGTCGTTACAGACATTTGACATTAGATTAATAATATTACTGCAGTCAAATGTAACGATTACCCTGTAAATTGCTATTAGTGATTCGTATTTCTTGAATTAAATTATTTGTATTGATATACTAAAAAATGTCAAGTTCATAACGATTTATCAAAATAATTTCAGGGAAATATAATAATGTACCTACGCACAAACTATTATCTTCCTTGAACACTTTAATTGTTGGTTCTATTCGATATCAGCCCGATTAGTATTTTGAATGGAATATCAATTACATTTCTGGACATAAAATACATTTATATGATAATCGTTAAATAAAAATAATAATAATAAATACATAGTATCAATGATTTTATGTTTTAATTTTTCGACGAAATCTATGACATAAAAAACAAAAAATTATAATTTGATCACCTAATTACAGCTTATTTGAGATTTTGAAATTTTAATCATTTAAAAACAAATTATCGAAGTATTGTAATCAGATTGCTTTGTGCCTTACTTATACACGGAAAAAAATATCTATAGCGTGAAATACTGACGTCAGTGACTGTTGGAATAAGAAATACATGTTGCAATAAGTGGACAACTTCAATTTAAAATATTTATCGACATTTTATTTTGAACACTGGTTTTATTTTTACTTAACTAAGTTAATGGTAAAAACAAAAATCTAATTTTCTAACATGACTCAGAAATCATTAAAACTTTTACCAGTCGTGTATCATTTTTTAAAGCTCGTATTCTCCTATAATTTTCGATGAAAGTTTTGACAGAAATTATTGAAACAATCATTTATTACCAACTGCTCATCAATCACCAATGTATTATTTGTATTTATCAGAACTACGTTTTATTATCCACAGTTGGACTTCGCCACAGACGTTTTCCAGTTGGTGACATCTTTCAACAGTTTATCGCTGACGGACACCGAGGTCGGTCTATTTGCCGCAATCGTGCTGTTGACGCCGGACAGGCCCGGCGTCTCTGACGTCAAAACCGTACAGCACAGTCAAGACCGAATCGTTGAAGCGTTCAAACTACAAGTGAGTCATCGTCATCGATCCCTTTTCATCATCAAATTATTGGGGAAATGTCATAATCATCGGTTACTCCAACGTCCCCACGACCTTCTTTTTAATCTTAACCCTGGTCAATGTACTTATATATATAGGTATCACGAATATTTAATAAAAAAAAACACTGACTAGTGAACTTTTTTTTTTAATTAACTTTTCTATCATATGATTTTGATAATATATAGCCATAGCCATATTATCTTTAAAACAGTAGCGCAATTTCAATAACTTTTCATTGATTAAAAAGTTTTTGAGTTATTAATTTTAAAGTCGCAATGAAAAATGCCAAAATAATGCACACTCATAAGAAAACACGTAAAATTGAATGTCCTTTTTGATCTCCTATAAAATGTAAGTTTATTAAAAAGTAACTCTGTGTCCATGATACACAGAAAACTTTTTTAATCTGGACCAGTGAAAATGCGATTTATCTTTATAATATTTAAAGTTTATTGATACTGCAGATGGTTACTGTTGAAATTAAATACAAATCAACAATACTTATAATAATTTTATCTCGACGTTTTTTAAATTATATACATATTACAGGATATACCTAATAGGTATATGTAAATTTGATACACAAATTTTACCCTATAAAAATGATGGAAGTGACCAAAAGCGAAAACATCAAATATTTAACTCAGAGATTAGAGGATCACCTATCATTTAAAGATCATTAGTATAACAAAAATCTCCACGCATTGGCCAGATCGACATCAAAAGTTTATTATAATTGATACGTGATTAATCATTTATAGGTAACTTAGATGACCCGTGCGATCTTTCTAAAAATGTTTGACATACAAAAATAAATTTGAAGGAGGATGTACCAAATATTAAATCCCCCCCCTTCACTGAATGTACTCTATTTTCACCTATGGTTATTTGAATTATATACAGTCATTCAGGTACACCCCACACATTACACTGCTGCATGACATGGTATATACATAGTATATATGAATATAATACGACAATTACGACAGTATTAATTTTACAAAAATACTTCACGCTTATCGTCTTTTAACACTGACTACCGTACTAATCAGTAATCCCAGTCCAAAAACGTAAAAAAAACCTTAAAAAATCTTATATAATATTATTATGTTTTCAAATTGTAGCTAAGCAAAGGTCACGGAGGAGACAAGAATTTGGCTCAAACAGTATTGTCGAAACTGCCCGAACTACGAACCATTGGTGCCCGACACGTTTCGTACCTGGAGTGGTTTAGGTTAAATTGGCACATGTTGAAGTTGCCACCGTTATTCGCCGAAATATTCGACATACCCAAGTGCGAAGAGGACTTGCATCAAGGCTGAATTATTATCTTTCTATTTTATTGTTACAGGATTTTTTTTTTATATATTTACTTATAAAGTTTCATTTTTTTTATTTGAAACGAATCGAATACTTCCTAAACGAACAAAATGTGTTTACAATCAAAAGCAGAAAAAAATGTATTAGTAATGATAATTTCTAACAATATCTTCGTAAAAATAATCTTGATATACTTACGAACAAATATTGTTAACGCGCTTCAGCCGCCCCCGTCGAAACACGCTTGCGCCCCTCAAATATTCGTCCGGTCGGCGCGAGAGTACAACCTAATCATCGACTTCGTGTCGATCAATGATATATAATAATAATATATACATATATCTATTATAATACTACACAATTATGAAGAGCAATAAAATACAAAAAAAAAAAAATTTTAATAAAAACAAAAACACTATATCGTCTGTCTAATATTAGAATAATTCTATGTAAAACGAAATGAACATTTTATAAATATTATTATATAGAATATATATAATAAGACATTATGACATAGGGTACATGTACAACGAAACAATCTTGTATGATAAGTGTGTTCTTTTTAGTTATTTTATAGTTATAGAAATTCAATGACGATCAAAATTTCATCTTACACATAGTAACGAATAATATACGCGTTCTCGTTTCTTGTTAGGATTCTTGCAATAATATTAATCATTTTCATATCATGCATTATTTTTTTTTTTTTTAATCACATACCTAATGTGTTCATGGCTTAGTGGAGTGCGGATATAATATCATCATTTTCATATAATATAATAGTATTATGATATAATTGGTTTTGTTATTAAACAATATTATATACTTAATATTTATATATACACATATAAATGTGTATATTTTACATTGTAATAGAGCTCCATTTATCTTTCTATACATTATGTACGATCTATTTGGCCTGAAAATGTTTTTTTTTTGTCTTTGTACTGTGTTCATCATTGACAATCTTGAGTTCGTTAAAAAAGACAAAAAAATCTAAGCAATATTTTGTAATATTTAAATACTGTATGGTAAATATAACTAAAAATCAATTTTATCTTTTTTTTTTATGGAAAGTTTTTAATATTATTATTATTATTATTATTATTATTGTATAATAATTTGATTTTCTTCATAAATATTCTCTTTTTTTATAATTTCACTAGTCAACTGAAGCAATTTGGTCCAGCAACTAAGCAAACAAAAACGCTTTTATGTGATATATTTTTTTTTTTTAGTTGAATTTTGTGTTATTTTATCTTTTACATTCCATAGGTACTTTTTATATTTTATTTGTAGGCAATAAGTCTTAAAATTATACTACATTTTCGCAATCTATTTATTATAGCTCTTACGCTGTTGTTGTTATTGTTGTTGTTAATCATTTTTTTATTAGTTTTTAAACTAACAGTGTACAACCGTTGTGTAATATGAAAAAGTGCAATTTAAATGGGAATCACTGTATGACCCGGATTTTCTGTCAATACTTCAGTTTCTCTTTTTCTCTACTTCTCACTATACAAACACAAACACACAAACATATATAACAAATCATAAAATTAAAAACACTGGCACACAGATACACATACACACACACATACTTCATACATACCTTACATGCCACACTTAAACATTTATGTATTCACAGGGTAGATTAGTTATTTCAAATCGTTTATGTTAAAGACAAAATTACAAAAATGTTTAGAATTCCTTTTTTTTTGATAATATTATATATCATATCTTTAAGATTTTCTTAGAGTAATTTTTGAACACCAAGGTAGTAAATCGAATGTGTATTATAAGAAAATAATTTTAAATTTAAAATAAAAATGTTATAAGTGACAATCACAGATATACTGAAATGGACTCACCTTTACGTTTCGCAATAATTAGGATAATGTTATATATTTTTTTTTAGCTCGTAAAATAATTCAATATCGAACGAAAGCAAATAAATTGACTTTTGTTTTTGTTTATCCTGTTTGTATAAAGTTTTCTTAATTCGTTATATTATAGTCTATAATTTTCTTTCTATTAATTTGTTTTGTTATTAATAATTGCATTTTAATTAATATAATATACAATTGTTAAACATTTTTAGAAAAATTTGTATTCTATTTATTTTAGAAAATAGGTCATTATTTGAGTAGATGTGGTCCCCTATTTGTATTTCATTCTGATTAATTAGCCAATGCTATCACTAATAGAGAAATGTTATGCATTAGATAAATATCTTTTTTCTACTTTTTTATTGAACGGAATTCAACTAGCGTTATTTTGAGTATTTAGCGTTAATTAGTATTTTTTTATATATATAATATATATTATGTATATTATATATATATAACTGAAATATTTAAATATAACATGTTTACCTCGTTTTAAAAAGTTAAATTTGTATATTGACATATTGTAATATGTAGCTAAAAATGTCGATAATCGGAAAAAACAGTAAATACAAACATAAATCACTATTGTAATATTAAAAATACTTTATATATATCTGTAGCGTATAGATTATTTGATTATTGTTTAGATTGTTGTATAAAAACACCACTTTTTTATTAGATCTTATTATTATTATTATTATTATTTTTATTTAAATTTTATTGTTTTGTTCTAAAAATTTAAATTTACAATGAGAATAGTTAAATCTTGTCAAAATAATACGTAGGCGTGTAGTAGTGATTCTGCATAAAGCTTACACATTTTACTTACTATTATTTATTGTATAGTATATAAGTATGATATTTTCTTATGTTTTATTTTCGAGCTCGGTATTTACCGTATTATTAAATTATAAATTATTATGTCGTTGATGTTTATAGATAAATAGACTAAAACTTATTATAATTACTTTTATATTATATTATTATAAATTATTATAATAACAACGAAGTCGTAGCTATAAATATTATACGTTGACAATGAAATTGCGTATAGGTTCGTATTTATTGTTTATCAGTATATATATTATTATACACGTATGTATGTACCTACGTATTTTGCTTGTTATACTGTATTATTATGTTCGATTATTATTATTTTTTTATTGATATATTTTATTTAGAATAGGAACCCATTAGTACAGAAAATAAACCGATGAGCGAAAAACTTCTTAAAAAACACGCGTTATTCCATTTCCTTTGGTTCTTTCAAACGGTTAACTGCAGATTACATTTTTTGGAGCGACAATATTATACGTGACTTACGTATTTTCTAGGCAACTCATAAAACTGCAGTCTTCAGTTATTATTGTTTCCACGTGTTTGCGGTTTTTTTAATGATCAAGAAACAATCTATACTACTGTAAGTACGCAGTTTCAAATCGAAGAAGAAACATATAAAAAATGTTATCATCGTAATGGTAGGGAATAATTTATTAGATCTGTGTAATGAAATATTGCAAGTGTAATTTGTTATCCCAACTTTGATTATTGTAGAGCCGTTTCGACAATTATATTAAAATATTAATAGGCGTACATTTAAAAAAATATATATATAAAACATTTCCAAACAAACTATTGAAAAAAAAAAATGATATTGAATAGGCAAATTCAATATTTAATTACAGACTACAGTTAAGTTGTTTATTGTGAGTCAAAAATCGTAAAAGAAAGTTTAAACTTAAAAATAGGTAAATGAAAACTTTTTTAACAAAAATAATTACTAAGTTAAAAAAAAACTTCTGGCAATAAGAAGTATTTAAGATTGGTTGTGAATGTTAACGATCATTTGTGATACATTATTGTTATACTTTTAATAATTTACAATGGTTCCATTAGTTTCATAATATTATAAATAGTTAAATAAATAATTTAAATAGAATAATTATTAAATTAAGAAGGTACAAATTTTTATATTTAACTATAGTATTTTTTTTTTTTTATTATTGTACTCAGTCTGTTCATTGAATTTTTTATGTGGATAAACCTGTTCACAATACTATAAAGGTACCTTAATTTTCGAAAATTGGTTTATACTTTATTACAATAATTTTCACCAATGTACTTTGTTCACCCCCCAGTTTAAACTTTAAACATCACGAGTTACAACGACCCTGGTGCAATATTTCCTATAGATCCACTGCATTATCTATAGTAGGAAAATACAAAATATGTACCTATAACTATAGTAATATACTATATACTATATAGGATACACTTCAAAAGGATCCTCAGGCATGCAAACGATTTATATTAATTTTGTATATATATTACATACAATATTAACTTATTCATGTATAATAAAAAATAAATACTTTGAACAACTGTATTTATTATAGCGCATCAGAGTGATAGGTTTTTAGAATCACGTCCTTATCTTCCAAAACACGACCGCGTGGACACATATACTCAGTAAAATAAATCGATATATTTTTTTTCTAATTGAAATTCTTATCTCTGATTATAATATATTGTAACGTAACATATAATTTTTTCTACGAATATTTATCTATATATCAATATAATAATATATTTAATATTTATCAAATATTGGTAAGGCTCGTTTTTAGAAATCATATAAACGCAAAGAAATAATATTATAATACCACTTATATTTATTATTTATTGTAATATAACAATATATGGTTCATTGTGCTTTTGCCGTATCATTGTTATCAAGGATGGACTTCGACGATTAAGTAACCTCATTTTAGCCGTATTTGCTGCAACACAAAAATCGCCACGATATAATTAATCAATGTATAAAAGATCAAATTAAAGAATAAAAAATAATGCTTCGGAGAAATACTGTGGTGATGTCAACACTATGCAATAAATTTACTCAATACGCAAAATTGAAAATTTTAATGCGACATCGAGCAAAACAAATTCTTAAATATTTGTCAAAATTGCGGAACATGCAATATAATATTCACTAATTATTTAGTACTCATAAATTTGTTAAAATTATCGGCAAAACTATGGCACGTTCAGTGGCTACATATAACTGTTAGATAAGTCATGTATTAATATAATGAACGCGGGCCTAAGATGCACGTAATTCTCATTTATCACAGGTATCTGTAGGATGAAAATCAAGGTTATATGGTAACATTATACTTTTTGAAAGAGGCGTAGACAATAATTATGGCAACGATAACGTTTTTTAAATACAAATTAACGCAAGCATAAAAGAATTTGTGTTTTTTTTTTTAATTTTACATACGGAGACATCGTGATCCACAAATATACGTGCTTGTTGTATGCCTTTCTACCTATGATGTGTGTTATCGAAAACAGTAATGATAATAGTACATTTTAAGTAAGTAAATATTTATGTAAAAAAACAATTTAATAAATAATATAATTAATGACAAAATCTGGAGTTCAAAATTCAAAATTTCAAATATTGCGTCAATCACGATCTACGGCTATATTTAGGGTAGGTACCATGGGTACATTTTACAATCTATAGTACAATAAACAGCTAAGGGCTTAATTTGTTTTAAACAAAGATACATTTAAATATGCCAACAAATTTGCATCATGGATAGGTATCGTTCATTTTATAGGTACTTATTTATTTTGTAACGCCCAATTTTGTTTTATAAGGCTAAAGAATTATTTGATAGGGCTAATCCTTACTCTCCTCCCCACCGATTACCACAATGATAGATATGCAATTTTTTTTTCTATTCACGCCCACCTTCTACGATATTATTAAAATCCAAACGATTTCAGACGTCATAGGAATAAAGAAGGAACTTGGATTTATTGCATTTATTTATATAATTATATGCGCTACAGTCCTGCGCGTTGGTTGATTTTAATGATTAGGTACAGAATGATAAAGCGCAACACGATTGGCGTATAAATGTAATAACTGTGCTCGCAAGTTTCATAACAATATGCACAACAAAAAGATTTCGTGGCTTCGTGCGTGAGTCTATTTAAAATTGCTTATTTCGTTTTATTCAAGTTGTGTTTTACACAAGTTGTAAATTTTATCAATTCCTGTAATTGCAGCTAAATACAAAAAATTTTAGTGCAATACCATTGGTTATAAATAATTTTAAATGTATTTATAATCAATGACAATATACGTAATAACCAAGTTTTCTTTAGTTTTATATCTATTTGGAAGAAGTTAAAAAAAAAGTAAGAACTAAGAACAAATCTACGACGTCATCACTTTGGTTTAGAATGTATAATTATCATGGTAACGCGTGCTACATAAATTATATACAATTAATATACTATAATAATTAACGATAGCAAATGTTCACAATAACTTATAAGTGCACTTAACATAGATAATTGTTACGGGTAAAATGGACAAATGTTTAAATTACACGAACAATATTGTACTGCCCGATTTCAGTATAGTTAAAATTATACAGGACAATAAATTTTCATTTTTTTCAATATTGCTCCCTCGTTTTAATTTAATTTAAACACTGCTAAAACCTTTACAGAATACCACGATGTAACATTGATAATTATAGGTAAATGTATATTTACAGTGGCGCTATATTATGCGCATAAACCTTGGAAGAAAACATAAACCTTAATATTATATTAACCAAATATGACCCACAGGAAGTATGAAAGTCTATCCCCACAACCCCATATAGATACCTAACCATATTTATATACATCACAGTCATTATACACTCTAATAAAGTATACAATATATACTGTATGTCTATATAGATAACTGATAAAACGTATCCTCTTGTCGACATTATAATTAATATTGGACGATGTCATGTGTCGTTTTAATGTATCTTATAATTGTTTAATGTGCGCTGTGGGTAGTACCTATTACCAGTGTTTTAAAGTCAGAAGTATAGCTCGTATATTCTAAAAATCTAAAATAAACCGTAAATGTACCAATTTCGACCTGGTATACCTAGTATATACCTACTTAGAAGTGAACGACATAAAATAAATGATATTACTTCTTATTTTGTATCTTAATCTGACTATAGATATACCTATTATATGTCACAAGGATCCTCGTAGACTTTTTGACTCATTTTTTTGGTAAGCATATTTTTGAAACGTCAAATTAGTGAAAATATAACAACCTGAAGCTATAGTTGCACGCTATATATATTAATTTAAATATTTTAGAAATTATAATAACTTTTTACTATAGTCTGAGTGCCATTTCACGTATATCGACCTGTCATTTGCATGCAGGTGGTTTTCTCAACGTGTTCACGATAAATAATTACAGTCTATATTTGAGCGGAGCCCGGTTTTTGTAATTTTCAAGTTTTAGTATCGCCAAAAATAAAAAAAAATAATTACTGTTCGACGTTCATCGGTGTATGATGTATATGACACAATATTAAACTGATTTCAATTGACCGAAAATGTTGGCGTTCTATTCTAAGAAAACTCATTTATTTTAAATGGACGCGCGCGCAAAACTTTCATGTTATCTTTATTGCCTCGCTCAGTGTTACAATAACATGTATGACTGAGGGAAAATCATTTATTTTACAGTATAGGTGAGTAAATTCATTTAACCATTAGGTGTCTTTGTACAATTTCATACATCATTAAACAGCATACATCTAGTTTCAACATCTTTCAAACTCAATATTATACATCTTTATATTCAATTCATTCACTTATTAGAAGGCATTTTATTTTTCTTAAGATTTGTCTAAAATAGCAAAATTTTAATATTTTTTCCAATAATACTTTTTGATAATGTCATATTTTTTTATGGCCTAGCTGTATACGCCACGAAAGCATATTATAAATATTATCACCTACTTTATTATTTCATTCTTAAGATAAATTATTTTTAATAAAAAAATTATGTAATAATATACTCAATACTAATATAATATTATGCCACTAATAATTTATAATTTATTATAATTATTAATTATTAGGGCTTAGAAATTGTATAAACTGAAAAATATTCTATGGAAGTTCGATTTACATATTATTAATTTATAATAAAAAATTTAAAAATTCAAAATGCTTAAAATGCATATTTTACATATTTGTGGCAAAAAGTACATAATTAATGTTTTTAAAAAAAAAAAATGCTTTTTATATTTTATCACTGCATATTTAAGTATTCAACATGACAATTATTAAAAATAAATTTTTATAAGTACTATTTTTACCGGTAATATTTTTTCAGTTCAATAATAAATTAACATCACCAGCCATTAAGTGTAGTTGTTCAGTATAGTAATTTATACTAACAGTATAAAAATTTCAATAAATAATAATTAAATATTTATACTTTTATTTTTTGATATATGTTTGTATATATTTTAGATTTTATCATGCAAATTATATTTACTTTAACTTCCAGATTTCCTGAGCCTTACTAATAACTAATCAGTTCTAATTTTATTTACATATTCTAGATTTTTACTTTTATATTTCTATAATTTTTGATCCCTAGTCATGAATATTTAACAGTTTCGCATTAAAACGACATCATTTGAGTAAATAAAACATTTATGATACACCCTGTATATAATACATACTTTTATTGTAAAAGTTGCTAAAGCGTGCAATTTATAAACAATAAAAATTCTCTAATCCAAACGGTAGAATTTAGAATTTATTCGGTGGAAACAATTGTTGCAGATAAACATTTTGTGGTAAAAAATGTTCATTTGGTACAGAAACTATTTAAATTACCTAAATATCTTATCTCTTTTTTTGTGAGGGCTTAATACATGTGTATGATGCATAGCGTGTGTTATATATAGAGTAGCATACCAATATATAAGTAGTATAATCCGTATCTGAGCCCATGAGCAAATTCGCAATTATACAATTCATTAAATATATATAAACTACAACAGCTATTGCACGACACCATCTGAACCTATTATACATTTCAAGGCAACACAATATTTTACATTTTTTTTTCCATTATTATATTGAACGGCCGCAAGAGTTCATTTATTATTGCGTCGCAACTTAACTTGGTCATTTTTTTTTCGTCGCAATATATTAATTGCGTGTAGAACACAATCGAATTTTTTACAAGTTCAAAACGTATTTCTACATAACAATAAACTAATTTAAATAAGATGATAATATAAAATAAAAATTTTGAATATTTTTACTTCATATAAAAATGTTATACAACTCATACAATCAGTATCACTTAAAATAAAACCAAATGTATCCATTTTAAGTTAACCAAAAAACCATAATAATTAAATATCTATCAAAAATATACCTATCATCATGGAATATTTAATAAAAACAAAAATAAATTGAAACGCTTATAAAATGTAGTATAGTTAACTTACTAAAGTTGTATTATAAAATTATTTATTTTATGTTAATATAATAAAGTCAAATAATTTGGCCGATCCGTTTATTTCCTATACTCGTATATTATATACGTTGATTATCATTCACATCAACTTCAATACGATCTGGCTCGTGAAACTTAATGATATGAAAATATTTTTAATATCTTAAAATTATTTATAAGACAATGCTTATTTAAAGTTAAAAAATTAAAAATTAAATTAAATACATACAAGTAATAAAAATTAATATTAAAGAGCATTTATTACAGCATATTTTTTAAAAGATCCAATGCTCACAAAATTTAAATTATAGCAAATAATAATATAAATACTAACAAAATAGATTTTGCTAAGAACTAGTTTTTTAGAAAAATTCTTGTTTTTTCTAAATTTTATTTTTGTTTCATTTGATTATTTTAAAAAATATTGTGAAATTTCTCTTTTTAAAAATATCAACAAATTAACAAAATTCAATTTTCATCAGAAATCACGCTCACGGTTAAGATTGAAGCATTTTTACTTCTTATACAAAAAGTGGTAACAGACTGATAGACACAAGAATCTCTAAAAAAATATGTTGAAAATAGAACACACATACCTAATTGTATAACCAATACATTCATCTATTCATTCAGAATCTAAAAGTCCATGAAGATTCATCGAATGAAAATATGATTTGAAAGAGGTTTTAGAGCATATAATATAAGCAGTACTTATAAATCGGGAACACAATATTTTCGAGGGCGTCTATTGAAGCATTTTTTTCTTAAATTAAATTTATCGCTTAATATTTTTTGTTGTGTATTTTCTTTTGAAACTTCATACTATAATATCTACACGTTTTTCACATAAACATTTATTCTTTTTAGAAACAATAAGTTTGTAAGATGATCTCAAAACAGTCAAGTTGTTCTCATCAATATTTATAAACATATTTATTGATGTTTTACCTCTAAAATCACTTTCTCAATAATTTATTACAGTCCTTCATGAACTCGTTTTTGCTCCATATGTCCCGTACGCATATAAGAGACAGAATCACAGAGATGTAATAACAAACCTTGGAGTAACTACGTCCTCTTACAATACATATTACAATATATGTGTGTGTGTGTGTGTCAAAAAACACATGTTATTGCACCAAGTCGCCCCTCGTCAACGTTTAGTGACTTTGAATAACACCGCCAAAATTATATATATATAATAAATAGTTTATATATACATATTTTATTTATATTAAAAGTTTATCGATAAACTCAATCCGACGATGTGAATGTTATACGCGTATAGATGAGATATCTCGATAATTATATGCGTTTTTATGCTGTATCGTCGTATCGGTGAGACGATGAAACAGATGAACAAATAACATAAATAAATAACAAATACATGCAGTCGAGTTCTATATTATTATATATACGCGTACTTAATACCTCTACACTATATTATACCGTTGCAGGATCATTGCAGGATTATTGAATAATGTTACGCTTGACCTATATAATATAATATATCCATCCCGTGCGTTTTCAGGTACACGGTTATGACATTTTTATTGAAACATACAACCAATAGATTATTGTTATACATTTAGTTGTAAAACGCATTGCAAATAATTTAAAAATAATTCAAAACTATTGTCAATATTACGTCCAATCTACGGCATGGAAGTTGACTCAGTTAGATGTCCACATAATTTCAAACTAAAATCTTTCATCATAATTATAACTTTAAACAATACTTTTCCTAGCACCTCCCTGTATTTAATTTTATTCAAAACTCCGTCTCCCGACCTATAGCCGTATTCTTATATCTTATAAACGAACTTAGCTTTTATACTTAGGATAAAATTAAATATTATAATACTAACTTCTAGTATTTCTTTTGTTTAAGTATATTCAATTGATATATATATATATTAAGTATAGCTCTTCAATACCATATTTAAACACTAAATACATTATATAATATTGAAAAATAAAGATTTCCTTATAATAAGTTATAATATTATAAATATATATTAGGTATTATATTGCTGCTGGCCATTTAACCGTAAAAATTATCTTGTTAAAAATTAAATTTACACACCGTGCCCTAAAATCCTTATTTTTTTTTATTTTTCTAAGGGGCTGCGTTGATCTTAAATCCTAAATAGAATTTAATAATATAAATAAATAGACATCCACTGATTTAAAAAATGTTATCCCTGACACCTGCCACTCAAACTATACTATATTGTGCATTTTTTCACATTTGAATTATTATCATTATAATACTTTTTATGGGATGTACTTATTCAACATAAATGTTTAAAAAATATATATGTAATACCTACATTTTATAATGATATGAGTGCAAAGTGTCATAAATCGATACCATCTCTTAACACTGAATTATGTAATATATATACATACCTATATGTTTCGAGTGATACGTTTGATATTTGAATATTATTATATAATTTATATCCACCCTCACTTATTTCAAGCCACTTCGATAACATTCACTATTCAAAAGGGATATAATAAATTATATACACATATATATATATATATATATGTATATCTGATCGTTAAAACCAATATATGTAGTATATACATAATACAACAGTACTCTCGGCTACTATAATAATATAATAACAAATAACAACAATAATAGTAAATGTATATAACAAATGTGTCCGTCGAAAAGAGACGCTTACCTATATATTATATGAAGC
This sequence comes from Rhopalosiphum padi, assembly GCF_020882245.1. Classification (NCBI taxonomy): domain Eukaryota; kingdom Metazoa; phylum Arthropoda; class Insecta; order Hemiptera; family Aphididae; genus Rhopalosiphum; species Rhopalosiphum padi. Next base: position 91,148,426 of record NC_083598.1, on the reverse strand, counting down.
ACTGTGGTTAACCCTCTGGAGAGTTTTCGTCACGCGCATTTGCCCATATATAAACACGAAACATCGAGACTATCACTATCACTATCTCTCGCTATCACTCTCGTCGTCTCCTCGACCTACGCGTTAAAATTTGATTTTTTCCTAGTATACCTACCCATTATCATTATTAATACTTACTCTACGCCTACACCCTTCGTACGGCCGAACATGCAATAGCTATATCCTGTTACATAATACGTATCCTCTGACACACTGGCGTTTTTCCCTTAACCCACATTATCGTACATTTGTATACCTGCAAGCCACCTGCCTAAATTTTAAAATATGTGTTCAACTATTTTAAAACTTCCTGGAAATTAATAACTCAAATTTTAAGGTAAATGTATACATTTACATTAACTCTCTAATTATTATCAATCCGATACTATTGGTAAAATAAACAATTATCCATTTTGTTTTATATGGAGTTCATGTAAACCCAATTTAGATCGTGTGTGGTTTTCCAATCAATTATGAGTGTTATTATGACTATTTTCAAAAGATATTTAACATTAAAATTTTACTGACGAACTTATAGTCTCCCACTCTCTTTATGTTTAGTTATAAATATATATCGTATAGTGACATGTCAGTATTATGTTCTGCGCAAGTCAAAACGCTGATTTGCGATTCGAATATATTATATTATTTTCGAGATGGATATTCCGAATACGTCGGCGATATATTGCATAATATGTCATATTGACGTATTGTTGACTACAATTAAGTACGAACACCATCCTGGCAAATGAACTTACGTCCTGACGTGTTTGTTACCACTTTTTTTTCATTGCGTTCTTTCGAAACGTATTTCTATTCTGACAATGATTCATATAATTCTTTTGAGAATGTTTTTTAAAGTGTTTCCTCGAATTTCATCGTTTTGCTTGTAAAATTTAAAGATTTATGCTACTGGAGTATTAGTTACCTAAAATATAACATTTATACTATTTGTTATGTCTTTTATCACATATATACACTAAATAAATAATAATATTATGTTCATTATCATGAAATACATCTAAATGGTTGAATATCATCGTAATACAAATCATTTAATTAATTTATATTTATTACTGGTGTGTTTGTTCTCGTTGCGTTTCCCATTTTCTGAGTGGATTTCCTTGTTGTATTATATTATGTATATATATATATATATTCAATGGTGTTTTTTAATTTCATTACTAGTCAAAAAATATACCCAAGAGAAATTAACCAAGACACATATATTTAAAATTTTAAACACTTTTTAATAATTAATTTTTCATTTTCAATTTTATTTCAAATAACTGTGAATGTTTAAAGGTGAAAAATAATGGGTTTAGACACATTTATTTTAGAAAATAAAAAAAGCTAAGTAATGTAAAATTTTCAATTTTTTTTTTATTTAATAACTTTGATCCCTTAATTTCAAATTATTTATATTTTCCAGATCTATATACGTATTATACATTTAATGATTTGGGAGTGGCTTATAATCCCGAAGGTCAAGCGTGTTCGAATAAAAAGTACGTCAATGGTCAAGTGTTAGAAATATTATGCACGCGAACGATTGTGTGTTCGAAGTAATTTTATAAAATTGTTTTTAAATACAAAAAATGATCATGATAAATTATTTAATTTTTTGGTAAAAATAAATAAGCTATATGCATGTTTTGTAGGGGCTTTTTTATATTATACTTTTATTACGTACCAATTGACGTATAAAATATATATTTATAATTATTAATTTCAACTGAAAATGTGAAAATGTTTGGATTTTTAAACGTAAATTAAACTAGGTATGCCAATGAAATATTAAATACATAAAAAATAATCTCCAACAGATCTAACAAATAAAGTTAAAATACAATTATTTTGATTCACAACCATTAAACGAAAGATGAGACACAGTACTAATGAAAATATGAAAACTTAAAAGGTTCACTTATAACATATCAACCAAATAGAACTGTCATGGAAAGTATTGTGCTAAATGGGACCATTTTAAATATTCGTGAAAAACATGGATTGAAACATCTTTTAATATTCATAAGTTTTCATTTTTAAATTACGAGTATTTCCTGAATATTCCCTACAATTAACTAAACTATTCAAAACTGTTACCGTTTCACCCTCTCAAGAAAAACCGTTGAACTTATAAGTAATATTTTACAAGAATACTCTAAATAAATTGAAAATATATATTACACTTAATCATTCGAGTCAAACATAACATTTTTAACACTTATGGCTATTCAAACACATGGACATGACCTTCAATAACAAATCATTTTTGGACTGGTAACCCTCAGAATTAATTGAATTTAATTATAAATACATTTATATATTATATACCTATAAGGTATTATATTTTAGTGTTTTCAAAATAAACTGTCGATAATAATTGTAAGTAAATTATGAATATCCGTTTAGGTCATATTCAACATATTTTTACTTTTTAGGTACCTGCTAAATATTTTTATTTATTAAACTGTTTGATTAATTGCGATAATTTTATTTTATTGATATAAATACTCATCAGTCACCACGCACATCATATAATGCAGGTCAAATGAATAATATTAAAATGAATAACAAATTTATATAATATTTGAGTTACTGCAGGCATTATAATTAAATATAATAAATCTGTTGTATTTCAGTAACTTGTAAACTTGAAACTTCAATGGTTCAATGGGAATAATTCATATTTTATCGTAAAAATGTCGATTGTAATTTATGAAAGAAAAGTATCTTCAACTGATGTGTTCAATCGTTTAGCATTCCTCAAGAAAATAAAAAATTTCAATATTAGAGTTTAATTTTAGACTAGATCGATTAATACATGGGATTTATATTTTTATAATTTTTATAAACCCATTATAATTAATATATATACATATTAAATAGTCTATAATGAAAAAATTTTTACGATTCACTGGTTTTCGATTATAACAGTAAAGATATAATAAAATTATTGTTCTATATACTTAACGTTTCCTTAATTTGGAAGTTTTAAAATCATTAATCAAGTTCAGATTAATATAACATTTTTATAATAATATTATAAAAGATAATTATTATTGATTAAAAAGTATACATCGGGTATTAGTTAAAAATATATATAGTAGGTACTAGGTAGGTGCACAAAAACACTATTAAGAATATACAATACCTATATTTTAGTATTGTAATTTTAAAACAATAATACGATTCGAACTTAAAATATAAATAAAACAAGAAATTATTTTTATTTTATTTGTTGTGACTTATTCGCGTTATATTAATTGCAATGATAAATCATTGCATATACAAAAAAACAATTCGCTCAATTCAGATACCATAGCTAAAACGTGCATCAGCCTCTATTTCTTAAGATATTTCATAACTTAATTATATTATTATTGCTAATTTATTTTTCTATTAGTATAATATATGCCATGAAATTAAATTATTTTTGCCAAACATATTATCATATATCATTATTTTCGGATCTTGTTACAAAAATTATAAATAATTTTAAATGATAATATATGAATATGATGTAATATAAAATGAATGTTATGTGTTTTGAGCAATAATTATGAAACTTTAAAATATTGTAAAAAAGAAATCGCAACGCAATATGCCAAGTGAAAACGTCTAGTATATGAAAAAACTGTGTATAGCCCCATCCTTATCATACATTATTGTTATTGTTAGAACTTGTCTCAAAACAGCAAAATAACACTCACCATAGAATTGTGTGAATATTCTCATTGTATAAATTAGCTTTAAATTTATTACTATAAATGTTTTGGAAATGTTAAATTATATATAAAAATAATAATATTTTCATGATGGAAAAAGTTACATGTCCCATTGGTTAATATTTTTTGTCTTACAACTCAATAACTAAAATCAAAGAAATTAGTTAATTTTTATCTAAGTACATAATTTTGTTAAAATTAAAAGTTAAAATATCTATAAAAAAAATTATAACTATGCATCATATGTATTTTTGATATTTTTAGAACACTGCAAAAAAAATTTATGAAGAATCTTAATTTAAATTTTTAAGCATTTTCACTTACAGACAAAAAAAATTGTAACTAAATAAATAAATACAATTTCAAATGTCTATAAATAGCAAAAAAATGTTTCATATCAAGAAAATTCTAATATAAATATATGGTCACAGTTTTAAATCTTTACAATATTATCTTTACAATTATTAATTTGAATCACAACTATAAAAAAAAATTTTAATTTAAAATTAAAAGTTGAAATATCTATAAAAAAATTATGCATAATATGTATTTTTGATATTTAAAATTTTTTTAAAACTGTTTTTGCAAAATTTCTGTATTTCCTTAAATTTTTTTACTAATTATGATTATTTTTAAAAACACTGTAAATTCAATTTTGATCCTAAAACACTAACTAGCTAAAATTTTCTACCAGAAACTACCCTCAAAAGCTAAAATGGAAAAATGTTTACAGCTCCAAAAAAATGACGATAGACACCTTAAAATAAAAAAATATGCATCGTTGTAAAATTAATTTGTAATACATTCATCGCTATACTTAGAACTTATTATATTTATAAAGATAAATTATACATCAAACGAGTATGATAAAAAAATTAATATTTTACATGGTTTCAGTTAAAATCTGAATATAAATGGTTATGAATTTTTGGTTTTAGGCTTGAACATTTTGTTTCAGTTTTGGTTTTATTAGTAATCATTATTTATATGGATTTTATATAACTATTAAGATCGTTTCAAAATAGTTAAGAATTTAAGATTACTTCAATTATAATATGCAACACAACATATGATAATGCTAACGTATCCACTATATCCAGTCATCTAATTCCAGGGGCTACAGTGATTGGTAAATTCGTATAAAAGACGACTTCAATCATTTTCCTATTTTCGAAGCATCAGATAAAACATCTTTGAAGTAGTATTAGTCGTGTGGGGGGGAGGGGTTCTGATAATATGTTTTTAATGACAGAAGTTTTGTACACAATGTGCAGTATATCCTTATAGTATATTTAAGATCACATTTTCATAATAAAGTTCACTAGCTATAATCATTTATGTTTTGCATACATTATATTGTCTATTTTAAATAGTACGTATATAATATTATTGAGTAGGTATTAAATGTGTCTAAACCATAAAATTTGCGCAATTTAGCGTAATAATTCGTTTTGTCAATACACCCGTAAGCACTGTAGTCATCGCGTTATAAAGTTTCAATTTAAGTCGGTCCAGAACGCATGTAGTCGACGTAATGTACCAATAAAAGCTTATTTAAACAGTGCATATATATATAAATCTATAAAATGCGATGACTGATAATATAAAATCTATAGACAGAGGCTTATTCAGACTATAAGACAACAAATGTTATCATATTTATTTTACAAAATTACAAAAGAATTTTATTTTAATTTAAAATAATTATTTTTTTATGTAGAAAAATATTTTTATAAAAATTATATATTATAAATATTATAATATAATATAGAATTAAAGAGTGAACGATCGTATGCGTTCGTTCAAAATTGAGTAGCTACTTACATATTATTATACAAATATATGCAATACGGCCCAGTTCGCACATAAAAATAAATGCGTGCAAAGTTTGAATAAATATTGATTTTCGAAACCGATTTGCTACTGACTTTGAATTATGATGTTTTCATTAATAAATTTGCTGAAGAAAAAAGAGTAATATATATATTATTTCAAGTACCTATAATTATTTTATAAATTATATTTTATTAAAAAAAAGAGTACTTAAAATTTAATTTACATCAAAATATATCTTTTTTGTATAAAACATAATATAACAAATCATAAGTTCAGATGTATTTCATTATTTTATTATTATTATTATTTTTTTTTTTATGAAAAAAAACCTAAATACGCAACTGCTAATAGACACTATACAAACATAGTCAAATTCAAGTATACAGGCATACAGCTCAACTAATTTGTCACATTTATATTTATCCTACTAGTACCGCATTTTTTATGACATAAGCGACTAGAAAACACTGAAGATAATTTTAACTAGGTAAGTATATGTATATTGTATAACAGCTAAAAAAGTCACTGTATGAACTATAAATAATTTGTTTATAGAGATTTTAAATCTGTAATACAAGTACATTGAGTAATGATAAAATATTGGATTGGTTTCCAAGGAAACCAGTAAGTACTGAGGAAATGAGAAAAAGGGTAAAAATAACACGAACGGAAAAGAATATATAAAAACTAAAAGTAATCATAGAAAAATTTATCTTAATTTACCTTATTGAGTACTACATAGTACATATGGGTAAGGTCCATTTTACTTCAAACTTTTTTTTGGACTTAAAGCATATCCATTTTCCTCCAAGTATTATATTAAGCCGGCATTTGTTTTGTGGACAGTGGACCGTATTATAAAATGAGCGACTAACAGTCATTACCATCGTAACGTTATAAATTTGATTAAAACTAATAAATTAAGTTATCTACGTACAAGACATGTCCAAAATACATGCGTATTTAGTACACGGTCATAAGTTACATTATTGTATATTAGTAAAATCATCATCAATCATTTTGATAGTTTTTATGGTCACCTACACACAGACTTATATGAAACAAACATACGAATGTTTGAAATCTGAGGTATTACACTGTATTTTTAATACTATAATTGTACGTCGATAAATGACTATCGTGTTGAATGTGTTTTATGGTTATTGTACTTCTCTCAAGTTTTAATTTTTAACATGTCTAAAAAAGCGATATTCATGGAAAGTTTCCGCAGAAATCCTTTAATAATTCACAAAATTATCCCGTTAGTGATGTCGTTTAACTATTTGCCAAATAGTAATATACAATAATAAAACTGCTAACGAATTACGAATTATATTTGTATATAACATAAACATTATTTTTATTCTTAATTCTTTATTAGAGGAAAATGGAAAGTGAAGAATAATAGTCAAGATTTATTTTATTTTTTTGGAAGAAAATTCGAAGAGTGGAAGAAAACAGCATCTCATTTTTGCCATTTTTGGAGGGAAATGGTTACCGCTATCGAGAGCCATACATGTAAATATCTAAATAGTATTTCTATGGGTGATATCAATTAAACAATTTAAAAATTTCTCTTTTTTCACTATACCTACTTGTAAAAATAGAAATAAAAACATTTTTTATTTACAACAGACATGTAAAATGAATCGATTAACACATTTTAATAGTATACTATAGTAGTTATTAAAAATTTAAATAATATAATATTCTAGTTTTAAATAACTTCTTTTAAAAATAACCGTGATAGAATGATGAAAAAAATGAACATTTAAATAAATGAAACTCATCATTATTAATTTATTCATCAAGGTTTTTATATAATCAAAAATATACTAAAATAAATATAAATATCCAACACCAGTCATCACCAATCATGAAGAAATACTTTAAGAATATATTTTTTTCTGCTACATTGTTAGTTTCGGGATGGTTGGAAATTAACTTTTGTAGTTAATATTTTAACATCAACATATTAAAAATAAGTATTTTGTTTATAATACAATAAACAATAAACAATAAATCTAGGAACAATTATACAAATTATTTTACTAAAATAATTTGTTCTTTTCTTTTGAATATAGAAAAAATATAAAGTTAAGTATTCTGAATACGTATTTGAACACATTTATTCAAATACAGATTGTATACTACAAGGTTGCCTAACACTTATCCGTGGGTTATGCATTTTTGTTATATCAATCATATCAATCGTTAAATATCATTAGATTTTTAATTACGTTTATTTAAACTGTAAAATCTTCTATACAAAAATAATAAATTGGTATTATGGATATCGATAAGTGTAACATATCGATATTTGTATCCATGGTTTTGTTGACAACTAATATTTAAGCATTTTTTTTTATGAAAAAATGTCTATTGTTTTATATTAATTGGTATAGATAGAACTATAGAATAGTATTTAAATTCAATATCACATTTTTTTTTTACCAACATAGAAAATCACACATCTGCAATATTCAATATACCTACATCATACCCATTCATCATCTATTATCAAGTACGCGTAAAAAAATAGAAAGTACCTATAGAGGTACCTGTAATAATAATTGTATAGGTACTTGTAAAGCATCCAACTAAGAATGTAATTTGAATGTAAAAATTTTCAGATCTCTCTAATTCATACTATATAATGATTTATGTAATAATTAAATAAGTAGTCAAAATTGTAAAATATTATCACGCATTTTGTATCTGCGTGAATTTGTGTATTTCATTCCTTACATAAAAACGATAAAAAAAATTTAATTATTTAATGAATTTAATTATTTTAATTTATAGGAACTTAAAATAAAAAAAGGTAAGGTTATCATCATATGATTTAAATGATAATATAAACATTTGGTGACATGGTGACAATTCCAAGTATCTACCTATTTTTTTTTTTTTTTTTGAAACAATCAATTATAAAATTATAAAATTTAATTTTAGGAATTTTCACTTTTTACCCCCCTCCCCTCATAAAAAAATTACAAATCAGATTCAATTTTCTACCATAAATCACTCACATTTTTAAAAATCGAAGCATTTTACTGTTCCAAAAAGTATCAAAGCATCAAAACGGTAGATCGCTTAATAATATCTATTTACTATATTTTATATATTATTTACAATATTGAATATATTAATCTATTAAAATTTAAAGTACTATATAGATTTAAGATATATCGTCAGACTATGATACATTTCTATTGATAACTATATGAAAAAACCACCTGTATGAAAATCGCAAATACGCCCCTTTAAAGTCATCGAAATACGCCACTGCTAAACTTTAATAATATTTAGTTTTTCTCATATCTTATGTGTATTATGTAAATATACTGAAACTCGTACCTAATTTATATATATACATTTATGCACTTAATTTATTCGTGTATACTGTATTACATATTCCATACAAATTACTAATACACAAAGCTTGATGGAATAATATTATTATGCATCAGTATTACATTTCTACGCGTTACTACCATCAATAAATTTATAAGACATTTGATTTATTGCGAGACTTGAAAATAATAATGGTCAAGTCCATTCATCTATATACAATGGCATAATATTTATAAATATATACGTATATTATATATATATATATACTATACATATTACATTATCTATGTACCTACTATTGTTCAAATACCTATACATATAACATCGGAAACACTATATATATATATATATATATGCGTTTTGTATAATGTCATGTCATCCAACATAATATACCTACATATATGATTTGCACGGCTTTTATACAAACCCTTGAATATATATTTTGATATACATATATTTATATGGATAAATATATAAATATATTACGATTTTACGATTTTACGAACCGATGATAGATTTATGTTTTGAATTATAAAGCAGCTATGTCGTGTGCGTGGTTATCGCAAGTGTCAGTATAATGCATTTATAGCTTAGTTTATACGGGTATACCTACCTAATACAATGCAAATATAATAATTACTTGTGTTAGCGTAGATGCCGAAATGGCGTACTTTATCTGGTAGATATGTGGTTAATGCGGTTATACTCTGATATTCCAAAAATATAACCATTAACCACGTGCCTATATTGTTGACCGCGCGAGTTATGAAAATACGGCGTAGGTCAGTTTATAACAACAACAATAATTGGATATCTCTTACGAGTCTTACGTATTTATGTATAGTAGTAGATGATATATATATATATATATATATATATATTATACATGGCTATACAACGTGTACACACGCTTAGCGTGTACATATTATTATTATTATTATTATTATTACTATTACATGAACTTCAGAATATTATCATCGTATTATGAGACACGTTATCATTGTGTTATTGCGTATTAAATTTGAAACCGTTTTTATTTCTCTTATACTGCAGTATAGCTAGGAAGTGCACTTGTGTATTAGACCAACCCTCTGAACTTGATAGCAAAATATTTTTTTATGCGAATAAATGGAAAAAACAGATAATATTGTAATTTCAACATTTTCTTAATCTATGGAAAAATACCTCGCATGGTATTACGTGCAAACACTTACGTTTTACGATAAACCATAAAACAATCAGTTTTGTTATCTAATATAGGTACCTATACAAAAATTAAGTGATAAAATGATTTGTATTTTTAATTTAATCTGTACCTAACTTAATTACAAAAAAAGTTGTTAGATAAGGTAATACTCGTATGTCCATCAAACAGGAGATGAAGCATCTTATATTATTATTAATTAAATGTGTATTATGTTATAAGGTAATTAAAACGGTTTAAAGTGATTTAACTATATAAGTACATATGTTATACAAAAATACATTAAAAAAACTATAATTTAAGATAGTACAAATACCAAAGAATAAAAATAAACCGTTTAACAATGACAAAATAATTATAATTTAAAAGTACTTAAAGATTCTCAAGTCTTTTAGAATAAAAATACCAGCGTAACTATACTAAATGCGGAAGTAAAACACAATAAAGTTATGAATATTAAACAGGTATATCCATTTGACTGTGCAGTAGATGTTATCTTGTTATATTAGGTTATATATAGCCACATACGACATACTCTATAAACAGCGGGATGGTATATTTTCACGTATTTTCAACTACTAGCTAGTTGGTATTTAACTATTTATGTGCCTTATGTCTTTATATCGAACATTAACAAAAATATTTTGTTGTTGTATTTCGGTTTAATAATATAATTGTTATAACAATTCAAATATTTTTTATTCTATGACCCTTATATTATAATAACATAGGTATATATAACTTATAATGTTGTCAAAACAGAACTTTTTTAGAGCTTCAGGTCATTTAATTTGGTCCTATATAATAATATAGTTCACGACTCAAGAACAAAGTATTACTGTGTACGATGTATTGACGTTATGTGTATTTATATAAAATGTATAGTATTTTACATCATTAAAATATTTAAAAAAAAACTACAATATAAAACTTACTGTAAAAACCATCTACCGTTGGGAACCATGTATTATTATGATAAGGGTCGGATATTTGAGCGCGTCCGCTGGCACATTATTAAACACAGCTCTAGTTATTGGACACGACTGACGACTCGTAATCCTCACTCGGACATCAGTTTTCATCAGGACATCTCAAGCGTTAGATAGAACATTATCAAAATATTATACACGTCCTCGGAATATGACGTGTTTTGACAGGTTCTCTCACTATATTATATTATATTATGCATATTAAAATAATTATTTATAAACACGTAACTACGTAAGACTGTAGACATATACGTACACAATAATATTATGGTCTGAATTCATCTATCGTCTTCGTAATTTTAATGTTATAATATTCATCAACGTGTTACGTTGTTAGATTAATGTGCAGCCATTCGTGTTTTCAGACTGTTTTATCGATTTAGATAATTTTCGCTATTTATGCGGTCGAATAGGTTTAACAACAATACTAACATTGTTTTTTCTAATAGTATGTAGGTGATAAGCAATAAAATTCAGGAGTAATATTTCGAAAAAAATATATATCACAGTGTGGTTTATTTCGGTGTAAACTGAAAATGTAGAAAAATTAAAAATTGAATTTCACCTTAATACGAAAAACAAAACGCCTTTTAAGGGGTTCAAGATAGGCAATTAACAGAAACAGTTTATTATTAAAGAATCAAACTAAGTGTTTTATCTTTCAATAAATTATTCATAGAACGGTATAAATGGTTTTACGGCGATGCTTCTTGTTGTCTCGCCTAAATTACTTAACTGTTAAATTTAATTATTACAAATTTTCCCAGTTTTCATTTATTATGTAAGATGTGAATCAATTGTCTTGCGAACTCCATCCAACTATTTTTTTAAATAAAAAATATGTGAGAATCTACTAGACAACATTTAAAGAATAATACAATCATAATCAATATAATTTAATTTAATTTAAACACTATTCTATGAAATATATATAATTGTTAATATACACATTTAATTACATTTTGAATATGTAATAGCCTAAAATGACATTATAAATACCAAGATTTGAAAATGGTAACTAAATTTCAATAAGTGTATCTTTGGGGCTATGAATACAAAAATAAAGCATTTTTCTAATAACTTTTTATCATGCCATATTTTAAAATAATATTTTATACATTTCATTACTATTATTCATCATTAATCTTAATCAAGAAAATATACAATTGTTAACTAATTACAATTATTTGTTTATTTCTTCAAAAAAATCAGTATGACTTTAGTCGAATGATAAAATTAACTATTTACATATAAATTATTATACAACACTACAGCAATGTTTCAAGTGACGGAAATACGAAGTAATTTCATACTTCCGCTTCTTTCTGTAGACAATTCCCATCTACTCTATTACTTTTGTTTAAAATCATACATTACATATCTTTCTCTTAGAATTTGAAAAATTAATTGTTTTCATATTAAAATTTGTAACTTTTGTAAACGATTTCGATAATTTTTTTTTACAAAACTACCTATTTTAAATAAACTTTTTTTATCAAAAATATTTTATTTAATATAAATTTAACATTTTGGTATAAAATATAACAGTCATGACACATGAGTCAATAAACCAAAATTTCACACAATCACTAAAAATATAATTTAATAATATCAATTATGTATTAGGTAATCACTTATCACTAATAACTGGGATAGATAACAGTACAGCAGATTATATCGATTACAGTAAAATACTAAAGTTTTGAAAATGCGAAATGCTATTAACTGGACGAGTGCTCACATAATATTTTGATCCACTTCGATCACTGTAGCGTACAACACAGTATAATATTATAATAATGTGCATATTCTGAAGCATCCCCTTGGGGAACGGGGGGTAATGTAAATCATTATATACTTATTTATATATGATGATGATAATATATACACAATAATGAACACCAATACATATATATATATATATATATATATATATTATGACCACACATAATTTATTTATAATTTTGAATATTTATCGTAATTTATTACGACTCTTAAAATATTTATATACTATATTATTGGTTTTTTAATCATATACCCGTAATGTTTAATCATTTATATGGAATATTTTATAATATTATCAACTTAATTATATATTATATTATTATACAGATATGTCACATATTTAATATTATATTTGACTGTGATTTGTTCAATTTAGAAATCGAATTTTCAAAATGTATTTATCTAAACTGTAAATTCAAATAATTTAGTGTTAAAGTTCACAATAACTTTAAATAATTGAATGTTAATAATATTGGTATAATAATGATTAAAATATGATATATGAATAAAATACATTTAAAATAAATATTATATTACTATATTGTATTTCAAAATTAAAATGTATTAAAAGAACAAAAATATGTAATTTTGGTTTATTGAATATTTAATTACACTGTGTAGATACGATATATATATATATATATATTAATATAACAATATTACATTATTATGAGATTATTGACATTAACTCAACTTGAATATCATAATAATTTTATTATAAAATATATAAGTCATAATAAGCTGTAAAGTCAATATTTAATATATTTTGAGATTAAAATTTAAAATTCACTTATACGTTATTTTTATTGTACATATTTTAAAAGTTAAATATATATTATATTTAAAAGTTTAAGCATATATTTAGTTTTAATGCTTATACGCAACAACCTAAATAAAATATACATAATAATGTAAGTTAATACCTATACCATAACATAATGAGATATTGATATAAGATTTAAACACATTAGTATAGTGCTCTAAGGAAAACTTGCTATCTAATATATTATACTGCTTACTATATATTAAATGTACTTATAGTTAGATTACAGACTAATGAACGGTGTCCTGTACAATACAAAAATAATATCATATATAGATTTGAATTTGAATCTTATTATAATAGATATTAAATAAGCGTACATGTACCTAATTATATAATATATTTTTATTACAGTAAATTTTTAGTATGTAAAATGTGGCAAAACGAATAGATAACACAACACCTTTTAAAATTGTATAATTATAAAATATTAATATTTTCTATCTCTCACAATATCTTGTACAATATTATAGATATATATATATCTGTGAAAAGAGAAAAAATTAACCACACAAGTAAATTTCAACCTTAAAAAGTTTAAAGTATATCGGTATATGCACATAAAAACCATAGGTACAAATTTTAAGGAAAAAAATAATATACATTACACGTTATAATATTAATAATTGTACCTATTAATGTTCGGTGAATATAGTTATACAGCAGTAATAGAAACTAATGGAAACGATATAAACACTAAACAGAACGTTGGTTGTTGAGCCTTCGTTTTTTAAGATCGGTTAATACAGAAATAAAATAATTTTTTTCAAACCAGTAGATATACAAACCGGTTATCTGATAATATGAGTATTATAAGCTAAGACTCTAACATTATAATTGTATAGGTCATAAAATATAATGTAAGTACTACACCACCTACCGAACGAAATCGAATAAATACCGAGTTGACTAGGTTTTCAAGTAATCGATTAAAAAGAAAGGAAATAACGTAAACGCTATAATCCGAAGCAAAAAACTCGTCGAAGTTTGGTGATCTACAAGCACAAGTTTAGAAAACGGTTTTTTCGGACACTTAAAATTAATGAGCTTTCGGTACATACGGAAAAAAATCGGTCGGTAAACTCAATTTGCATTTTATGTAATATACTTACGTAACATGATATTGCAAAAATATTTTTTCGCTTCAAAAATACAGAATGATTTTCTTACCGTGAACCTCGACCAAACCGACAATATAATCAATAATCATTATAATCTGCAGCTTATCCCGCTACAGTTAATATAATATTATTTATATTTTAACGTTTTATTTGAATGAATCGCTTTATAAAATGTGTGTCAATGCATAATAGTTAAAAAAAAAAAATACTCGGTATTTAGTAGGTACTATGTAGGTAGAATATAAGTATAAATATAATGCCTTGATAAGACATGCGTATTATACTTAAGACACGATAAAAAAAAATCACCCTGTAAAATTTAATTGCTTTAGCAGTATGTTTCACATCTAAACGAAATAATAAATTATAAACATAATAATATTATTATATAATATACCTACCAAATACGGTAATATGTATAATATTAATATATTTTTACTCGCGGATGTGGTTGTGCATATTATACAGTCATGTACACCACACTATAGTCACTATAGTGACACACGATGTATGATAATATTGCTATGTACCTATATAGATAAAATAAACCACAACGACAGCCTGCAGCAGTGGTGGTGGCATATTTATTATAAGCACATATTATACTTCGAAACCTACGTGGATGCATACATATATATATATATATATAGGAGCTGTTACGACAACATGGTATACGATTATTCAAACATTTTAATGGTACGATCTAGGTACAGCTGTAAGGGTGGCAGTTTACTGCGGAGGTGTATTAAAACTAAACTGATCTCTTTGGGAGCGAAACGCAGTGCATTTCAATCAAATCTCGTTACACAAATGTTTCGACATCACGCCATCGCGTCAACCATCGGATCATATTATATCCGACGTATAAGTCCATTTTATTCACTTATTTAATCATAATAATACGAGGTATACGCATAAAATATATCGTGTGCGTTGTTTTTTATTTGATTCTTACATCTACTGAAGCGAAGAATATACCTACAGTATTCTATATAGTCATATTGAATTCAGGTGATTTATATTTTTACTGGGTGAACGTTTTTTTTTTGTTGGATAAAACCGGTAAAAGCAATGCTCAAAAGTTAAAAACGCGTTCGTGGAATCTAGTCTGATCAGTGAGACGATATTCACCCTACGAACAGTTAGTTCTTCAATAGTTCTTTCTTTACAAACGTTTATAAAGAAATATTACCGACACCTGTCAACAAATAAGTCGTCTACCGGCCATGACACTCTGGAGGATTGAGTATATTTTGAAATCATTCAATCATCCATATTGTATATTATATATGTATATTATATTATATGGGCTTGTTGGATTGCAGCTGGTCTGCCGGTTTAGATCGACATCTATTTTATACGCATATATTGCATAAATATTATTATTATACATTTTTATTGGCCTATCTGAATATTTAAGTCCGACAATTTGTACGTTATACGATATGAGAAAAGACGCGTGCAAGAATATTTTGTGCCGCTTAGATAAACTAGTTCAATGACCGTGTGTTCAGTGAAAATATGTAACATTTTAGTCAAAAGATCACGGACAGTTGAACGGGATATTAGGTTATAGTTAGATGCCCACAATAATTTACTCAGTATAAGATTTAGCCATTTGGGATGAATTTGGTTATTTATATACGATATACCCGAAATAACAATAACATTAAATTTTATAGGCTACGTACGGTATAGTCTAATACAAAATATATGGTTATTCATTTTTATAATTTATTGGTAGATACTGGTGCAAGAGAGAATATAAATTTAGAATATCCAATTTATCTTTATTAATTACTATAATAGTAGTTCAAATTATATGATTGGAATATTTAGATTATTATATGAATATTCCTAAGCATAAAACAAATATTTTTTTTAATAAAGTACCTAGGTACCTAGTACCTACATAAAATAATTCAATTATAAAAAGGAATTGCGTTCAAATATAATTAAATTTGGATTGCCCTTGTATAATTCATGGTTTGAATAAACATATAAAATTAAAATAGCATTAATTACTATTTACTAGAGTTGCAAAATAGAAGAATCTACTAATTATTCCAAAAAATATTGATTCACTTGAAGTTTTTCTATCAGCTTATGGAATGGACTTGTAAGGGATAATGTTTGTGTATTGTGTATATAATAATATAATACGAGTATATTGTTTATTATTGATCTTTTTATTAAAAACATTGACAATAATAGAATTTGTATATTATGTAACTCTTAACGATTAAATACAAAAATATTAATTAACAGTCTGATAATATTAGCCAATGGCTGAGTGGCACTGACAATGAGGGCGAATGATGGCAGGGGTATTTAAAGTGTCCATAAATACCACCGTTAATGAGCATTTGAACTATGTTTTTGTAAAATATATTCAATGTAGTTTTCGATCAGGGAAAGCGATATTGACCAGACAAAAATGAAAATATAACAATGGCTATTTATTATGTAAATTTACTATGTATCTAAAAGGTTAGGTACTACATACTCAATAAGCATAGACCGCCCCGCGGTATAAAAATAATAATATATTGAACAATAATTTTTAATATTTTTTATAAATTCATTAACTATACCTATAATATTATTCATGTTTGTGTAAACAAACGAAGATGTACTTACATGCATAGGCGTAACTAAGATGATGGCTAAGGATGAGCTTATCTCCCTGAAGTAGTTTTTAATCCAACTGAGTTAAAATCAAAATTCTTGGATAAGAAAAAAACTATCATTGGCTCAACATGTAAAATAATTAATAAAATAATAACTATACTTGTATTTATATTGTGGATATATCATATTATATGAGAAGAATCAAAACATATATCAAGTCGACTATGATCAAAAACAGATTTAGTAGTCTCGCTATACTAAATAAATGTGATGTACATATTGATATCAGTTTATTTTGAAACAAAATACTTTCACATAAATTAAATTTATTACATATTAAATATAGTTTGGAAGTCTTAAACAATTATTAACATCCAATAAAATCAAATACTTCTGGAAAATACAAAAAAAGTGAAAAATCTTATAATTTAAAATGCATGTTTATGATATTTCCACGGTTGTCATATTCAGCAATAGAAGATTTGCAAATTTCGTGTAGCATTTTCTAAATCTTTAGTATCTATTGGGTAGTATGAAAACTTTATTTTGATTTATCGTGATCCCTTAATCCCTATTACACCCCCACTCACACACACGCAACGAACCTGCAGGATACGCGCGTTCCTGACATAATCATAATAATGTGCATATCAGTATTATGAGAACATTAAATAAAATTTATGCTCCGAAGCACATCAATCCTCCTAAGGGAGCTTTTTTGAGTCCACCGCAAGACGAAAAAAAAAGCGCAAAATTATCTGGTGTAATGGTTGCGGTGACAGGCGATAGGCCGACACTGGGGGGGAGGGGATCCGATCATTAATATTGTTTCGCTGCGATAATAAAACAGCCGTCGTCACCACCGTCTTCTCCCAAGTATGCGTTGAGGGAGATGTCTCCACGCCGCCAACCCGTTTAACGACGACGCATATTGTTAAATTACTCGTTTGTGCATTATTATTATTATTCGTAGAGATCGACCGCCGCCGCCGCCGTTGCCACTACCGACAACAGACCGGAGCCCCTAGCCAAATAAATCGAACTATACACATATTATATATAATACACGTATATACTATATAGTATATACATGTGTAATTGCAGCAATTGTCGTATTTATAAACACGCGTCACAAATAAATAACTAATTAGTCGCGTAACGATCATACATTGTGATGTTTTGATTGTGGTTCCACATATGAGGTATGTCGTTGGGGGACCTAAGTATAGCTATAGGTACTATAATTACTTATTACTATCCGTTTTGTCCTCAAATTAACGAAGAATTTCGAAAATAAACACCACAGACTTCTATATAATATAATATTATTATAATATATCACTAAAATAGTGTACAGTCTGCTGTCAAAGCGCGTAAAATGGTATAATTGAAATCGTCCATCATAGCAATATATATTATTATTAAACAATATTGTAAACCTTAAATTATCCTTTCAGATGCAAGGGCCAAGGACACGCGTCAATCGTACGACTTTAATAATAACAACAGTCAACAGCGTATAATGTAGTATATACAGTGTATATATTCATGAAAACAAATCGGTTACATTCACAGTAACATCTGCATCAGCGTATACGAAAAACAAGAATATTGATATTTTAAATTATGCCTGTGGTTTGTATTAGAATCGATTTTTGTCTCGCATGTTTATATATTTATATAGTGGTTTAGCCAAACTGCTAACCAAGCGCAACTAAAACATAACGCAATCGTCAGAGGGAGCTGTTATAGGGCTGATTACAAAACACCACAAGGGCTAAATCCAACAATACGGTAAACAAAGTATATTTTCTGACATCAACCACCATTACTCGATACACTCACAGTCAGTCCTGTCTTCAAACGATGTCTGAACTCGAAGTTCAGGAACCTAATGAATAATGATATAACGATAATATATCTCGGTGGATGTACGAAAACTTAGTCTAATCCAACGCAAACCTAATCTTAGATCGTGGTGGTAGTGTTGACAATGGAATTCATTAATATACATTCAAAATATTATGTCAAATATGTGAATAAATTATTGCCTGATGTTAAGAACATTCACGAGCCTAGTCACACCGCTCTCCCCTATAAATATATGCATATAGGTATAAGAGTATATTTCCTAACTTTTACAAGATTTAAAAATGAAAAATTGATATCCATCATTAAACGTTCAACGTAAATATTAGGTACCTATAAACAAACTTGAATATATTGAATATATTCCAATAATAATTAGTATAAACATGTACTGTAAGTCTGTAGATCTAACATTAAAAAATAAAAAAGTTTTACTAATTCTGTAAAATGTAAAAAATGTAATATTTATTTATTTTATTATTTTTAAACTGTACTATAGATAAAATTAGTCTGTAGTTGTTATGTAATATGATAATAACTGACAATACAAATAATCATATAGCTAAAAAAAGGATTATGGAGGGAATCAATCGCAGGGCAGGACACATACCCATAGATAGCTCATCTGCAGTCTCCTCACGTCTCAAGACTTTTGTCTTTACATTTTAGCAAAATAATGTAACATTTTTTTTTTATTAGTAACGACATGATTTCTAAGTAGACGCAAACTACCCAACAACGAGAAAATTCTACAACGCATTATTTAAAACTTTAAAAGAATAGTAGGTACATACAAAGCACTACATTATACATGTAAGATAAGTGTTATTATACTAAGGCCGTTGTATTGGTTATTCATTGACCAGGGTGCGTCCTGGCGTTATTCGATATGATGTTAGATGAATTATTTTTTTGCAATAACCTAGGTTAGGTTATATGAGTCAAGCTTTTTTTTAAATTTATTATCATTTTAAACATGACTACTCAAAAATCACGAAGGTCTGTAATTGCAACCTTTTTCATTTATGAGCGGGATATACCCATTATATATAATATATAGTATAATAAAATAACATATAGGTTAGAATACGATCGCGTACCGTACTTAATATCAGTAGTACCTACCTACCTTTTTCATTATTCAATACGTTATTTTTATGCAACCACGGTGCCTCACCAGGAAATCACATAAACTACAAGGTATATGCCTACTATAGAGTAATATAAACGATATTATCGTGTAATCAAGACTGTGAAAGTTTACTAATATTTTTAACTGGTTGAGTTAAAATTTACTTTTTTCCTTTTCAACTTGTAAAAGTTACAAGTTAATTAGAAAAAAAAACAAATTAACTTAGCTATAAATCAGTCATATATTTTTTTAAGCTTTATATTTACACCCATACTAAAGTGCAATAAAAAAAAAATCCAACAAAATTACAGAAACTTAAAATAGAAATGTACAATTAAAATATTACATAAGAGACTAATGAAAAAGTAGGCAATAAAATGGTAGAAAATTAACAAACAATAATCGTTGAAAATATTTAAAATTTTGGATAAGCATAAACATATTACAATATATACATATCCATTTCTTATAGGAAAAATGTTAACGCTAAATCTTACGTGAGATTGTAAATTAGAAACTTGCGAAATCTATTATGTAGTTTTTATGATCTTATAATCAACAATTCAGCAACGATTAAAACGCAATTATGATGTGATACTTATGGATTTCCATTGTTATTCAACTAACATACACAATTCAACAATCGTATTCTACCCAATAATATAATATATATTTATTACTTCTATAAGTTATTAATTTTTTGTTAATCATATATATCATAATAATAGGTACTTATAACTTATATCGTTTTTGAACAGAATCTAACGTTCAGTATTTTGTGGTAGAAAATTCCTGGTTGCGCATGATAACCGTATAGCTGCATGTCATAATTTTGTTTTAAGATGACATTTATACACTTATGTCTCATGACGGCTATTTTATCATTCCATATTTAAAATTAATATGTGTATAAAAGTAAGGTTCTGACTCAGTGACTCATGAGTACTGAGTGTATAATTTATTGTCTGAAAAATATTCAATTTATGTTTACAGTTACAACTACTGTAATTCCATAGGCTCATATCATTTTTAACAAGTTTATTTTCTTATGTATTTAATATTTATACAATAATCTTCCGCATGATAACAAACAGTTTCCTGATGAATTTTGTAATTATCAAAACAACTTACAATAAGACACGAAAGTATCTGCAATATAAGTAGGTACTCAATATTTATGCAGTTTTGTTTCTATAATTTAAGTCAACGAGAATGTAAACATAATTATCTGTAGAATAATGTAATGTATTTTATTTTTGTTTTTCGAATTTTATCTCCGTGAAATCGTTTTTTCATTTTAATCCTTGTAATTATTTATCTTCTACTTGTAGTCAACGTATGTTAGCTATTAAAATATGATGTATAACCTTCATATAATTATTATATTTACCAACTGTTTGATTTTAGATAATTCTATTAAATAACCATTGAACTGGATATAAGTAATATAATACATGACTATACTGCGTTTTATTCAATAATGTTTAGCTTTAGCTTATCCGAAAACTAAATACACAATATCATAACATTAATTAATGTATTATTTGGATCAAAGTACATATTAATTGTTGTTTATTCAAAACTATATTATTTCATTGTTTAAAGCATAATTATTAGATATTAAATATTTGATTCACATCTAGCTGACTGCAGTAACCTATACGCATTACGCAGTGTACAGGTTCAATATTTACATTTTAATATTTTATGACCAATATAGACAGGTCATAGGTAGTATATTATTATGAACTACATAGACAATTGTAATTTTATAATACTTATTATTTTGTAGTGGCGGTTCTGGCTGTATTTTTTTTTACTAATAAGTGACATATCATAATATCCACACATTCACCCCCACGCTGAAAAAATATACACATCGCAATAAGAAAAGTTTAAAAACGTTTAAAAAAATATTATTATCGATCAACAATGTCAACAACTTGTAACTTTAAGCTTAAATAACTGTAATTTCAATTTAAAATTGAATGTGGATATATAATTATAATATATTTAAGTATATTATGTCCGGCGGTCAAGTGTATAGACTATTCGACTATTGGAGTAATAGCACAAATATTATCAAAATATAAAAAAATTATTGAACAATTCGGACTAATACCTGACAACGGTTCGAACAAGACTACTATTAAACATAATTAAATGTTAATTTGACTACAGAAATCCAATAGTTTTCATCCGAATTGATTTCATCTCTCCTTAGCCACTTCATAGATGTCTTGATATAGACATTAGACAGTGTGACGATAACATGAATTATTTTATTAATTGTTTACATGAACTTTGAACTTTATCTAGTGCCTCAATACAATCATTACGCACAGTAGTGATTTTTATAAATTAGCTATCATATGTGCTTGTTTTTTCTGTACACATATACACCATATTATGAGATTGTGAGACGATGTCAACTGTTGTTTACTTCAGTATCAAAATCCTACATTGCCGCCGGTATGTATACTATACTCGTATATAAATGTTTGCTTCCCGCATTTTATTTCATTTTATTTACTATTTGGTAAACTTATAAAACTTACCTTATTTGGCTTAAACTTGAATTAAAAATAAAAATAAAAACAACGACTAGGTTAAGATGTTTCAAAGATGTCAACCATTGGTGAGCTAAAAAAGAAAGCTAAGCATTATTTACTCAAAAAGTTTAAGTGAAATGCTGCCTCTTACAGTCGTGACTCTTCCCCAGAGCTACCAATGTTATTTTTGTTTAATAAATGGAATATCATTATTTATAAAATCAAATGTACTAATATTTTAGATTAAAAGTGAAGCTATATTTTTATTTTTATTATTAAATAAAAGCTTCAACGTCACAAGTTATTAGCCTAAAGAATTAAAATGTAAATTAGTAAATTTTCTCTTATGTAACCTTATGAATATATAACATATGCATTAGGCACTTTAATGAATTAGCACGTTTACTCCAATATCCTTCCTTAAAGCGAGATTCATATCCGAAGTAATATTTATTAATCTATTATGTTTGAAGCAGTAAAAATACTTAGATTTTCAAATTCAATAATTTTTTATAGAATCTAGTCCATGGTACTTTGAAAGGTTTTAACTACAAAATGTCCACAGCGTTTTTTAATAATTCGGTAAAAATAAATAAGCAGCAATATAAATATTCCATAAATTTTACTTAATAATGTATAGGGTGTCGATCCGTCTCCTTTCAAAATCGTTTTTCATATGCAATAATTTATCTTTGAGTTCAAATTTAACACAGATTTGAGGGGGGTGGCTTGCAAAGCGATTAGGGACAGATCCCTCTAGTTATATATAGTATACGATTATATCTATTATTATTATTATTATTATTATTATTTTGATGTACCTGTACAAAAATTGACGAAACACATTATTCATCACTTATTTTAATACCTAATCAAAAATATTATAAGTACCTGATATAGCTTAAATATTTCTCAACAAAAAATACATTATATTTATTTAATTTCATCATAATCATACATTCCTACTGTACAGCAGAACGGTTACCCAGTTTTCCCTCTTTTTTTCTTATTTACATTAATAAAACAAATTTATTTATACTGTCTAGTGTCTATTGATCATAGTCCAGATGCCAGACTTTTTCAATCACCAGTTCAATTTTATACTAGCTTTTCTGTGTATTACATCTTAAATTAATCCTTTATCCGTGTGTACACTATTTGTCATATCCATCATTCTTTCTCTGCAATTAATAATCGAACATTATAATTTATAATGAAGATGGGTGTATTCCTGTGTGTGGGCTCACATCTGACAAAAATAAACAATTATGTTGACATTTTTATAGTAATTATAAGAGTATTTGATTCTGCTTAATTTTTTTTTGTTTTATTTTACTTGAAAGCTGTAATTAACGTATCTTAACTGATATACCATACTTTCTTATATTATTATCTAAATATCTTTTTAGCTGAATATTTTGAACTATTTATAGCAACGGGTTTGATGTCAACAAATTGTATACATATTTATTTGTTATTTTATACTACAATCTAAATTACTATTATATTTACCGGTATCAAAAATAGAGTAGTACATCAAACTATCACTTGTGGACAATATTGAGCTGCAATATTTAAATCAACTTTTGGCTTTTGTTTTATCTTGATAATTAAAAAAAATATTTTCTTTTAACTAAATAACTGACTTATTATTTATGATAAATAAATATTAAAAATATTTTTTTTTTTACAAAAAATAGAATGTGAATGATGAGTACTACTATACTAAGTAGCTTGCAGATACTCTGAACTTCAGAAAAATCTTTGTTCAACAAAATATGAAGTAATAATATTTTTATTGTGCTTTATTAACACAATTTATACCATAAAATACACTTTTCACATTTTTTATTCTCTAAGATTTTCAAGTTTCAAGATTAATAATTTATTACTTGTAATGACTTCTACGCAGAAAAATATTAAGATGCAAACTATATTAAGTCGTCGTTCAATTGATGAGTTAAACGCAATAACAACGCAATAGTTTATATATTATTATTGTGTATCGATACGATTCGCACGTAGTCAATTTTATTTGCTTTTTTCAATCCCTCGTATTGTGTCAAATGAAAATGTAATTATTATTTTCATCAATATCCTCAACATGACTTCATAAATCATTTACAGTAATCGAACAACAACAAAATAAATAAGGGAACAACATTCGGTGTATAGGTATATAAATAATAAATATATTATGCTCGACATTGTTAGTCGATAATCAATTGTCGTCGATACTCAATAATACACCTAAGTATTTTATCATCTGAGATTTTTGTGTTTTTATTTTAAAAGATTAAAAGAATTATTAAGAGGACGTTACACCCGTATTAGTTGTCTTCGCCTTACACAATAAATGTGTGACATAGCAAATTTACGCTCTGCAGTTTACGTTTAGCTTCGTTAGCTTTAATATTATAGCGAATCTACTATTATGAAACTTTATCTGTCCTAAGAACTTTATCTGCGTTCTTATATGTAGGTTTTTACGATAATTCAATTTTTTAACAAGTTTTGCGTAAATAAAATAGCGCAGTTTTAAAATCCTTATTATTCGCTTAAAAACAGAATTATCATAAAAAAACTAACATACAAACGCATTAAAATGCTCTTACCATTAAGTTTCATAATAGGTTATTCACTCTAATATTTAAGCTAATGAAGCTAAACGTGAACTGCTGAGTGTACATAATTTGCGATGTCACGCACTTACAAGACAGTGACAACGAATACGGGTTTGACGTCCTCTTAAAAAGTAAATTCAAGTTTCAAAGTGATACTTAAATTAATATTATATAAAATAAGTTAAATGTAGGTGTATCTATTATAATAGGTAATAATTTACAACTATTTCCAGGGTAAGACTGTTCCAAATATTATTGAAGAAAAATTGCACATAACAGCGGTTTAATATGTATTACTTACAATATATGACAGACGACAGTATAGCACATGAATGTTTGATTATAAATTATATATTTATATGATTTACGTCGTGATTTTATATTACAGTTAAGTTTTTTAAATATACATAATTCATAATAATGATAGACCGAGGAGAAATAGTGTAAAAAGCATTATACCTCGTTCCACGAAGAATAAGAAAAATAATTCTTACTAAGTAATAAAAAAATTTAAAAAATATACATATTATATTTCAATAACATAAAATACACTGTATTTTGTTATATTAACCTTTTTTTTATTTTTTATTGTATTTTGTAATAAATTTATAAATAAATTAGAGAAAATAAATATTTGTTTATATTTAAATCATAAAATTGAACATATTACTGAATAATTATGAAAATTCAAGTAGGTACCTACATATTTTTATATGTACATTGTACATATTCGGATAAATCTGTCTTTCCAAATTTAATTCCATTTTACAATAGATAGTGGTGTCAACCGTTTCCGTTTATCATGAACGCTCTTATTTTTTGCAATGCAAAAAATTAAATATGACTTACTTAGCCTAGAACTTCAATGTATCAAGACGAATTTACAAATAAATATTTCTTGAATACATTTCGGACAAAAAGAAATATTTTCAACAAGATTTCTATGGAATATATTTTAAACTAATTTTCAAAGTACGTTCTCTTTTTTAAAATAAAATAAGTATACATTTAATATTAAAAAAAAAAAATTGACAGTGTCATTTATTTTTTTATGGAAAGGTGTGTGAAGTGACAATTCTTATACCATTTTATCTAGAAAAGCTTGAGTAATAGTCATATTATATTACATTATAATGACTTAAATGTAACAATAAAATATTATATTAAAATCTAGCAAGATTTCAAAAGGTATGCTAGGTAAAGTCTTGTTGAGGAAGGGAAGAAGGTAAAGTCACTCACGAGTCTGATTGTTATAAATTTTTCCAACTTTTCCTTCCTTAAGTAAAAAATTTAAATTGCGCCTGTACATCGCTTATAATATTTGATTTGGGATTTTGGAATTTAATTGTAGTCTTATTAAGAACCCCTGGTTTAATGACAGAATATTATTTTGCTTATGGATACACTTTTATCATTTCATATTTCACGTGACTATTACATAGTACAATTATATAATGCACGTTAGTTGTGCAAAAATGTAATCTAAAATTATTACTGTGTACCTAACTATATTTTTATTTAATATCGTTTAAAACAAAATATTTAATTATTCATAATTGTTCTTTAATTCTTCATTCATCATCAACCTCTTACATCTTCCTCTGATTGGAGTATACCTAACCGAGGAGCCTGTTATAACAGGCTGTAGGCCTGTAGCCAACAAATTTTATACATGAAAAATATTTAATTAAATATATCTAAAATGTTCGATATTATATAGAAATGATATTTGTTTTTATTTTGCTAATATTATTGCTTTTTTAATATTTGTATGGATATAATAGTTAATGGAAACGAAAAATTATTTAAAAATTTGAGAACAGTTTGTTGTTACTATATTTTAAGTTGTATACGTTATATATTATAATTAATGAATAATTATCTTTATTTTTTTGTAATATTCTAAACTTTCTAGTTTTTCGTGGCTTTGTTGCAGTTCAGTAATTTTGTTTGAATTTAAATGCTATTATATACTTAGTTGAAGTCATTATATTTTTGAACTTCGAAAAAACTAAAACGCACATTAGTCTGAAATTTAGTAATTTCATAAACGAATTTAAAGTTAAACGAACAGTAAAATAAAATTAAAATTAAGTTTGTTGTTATCTTGTAGCTCGTTAAATTTCTTTTTTATACACTATATACAGATATAATGACACAACATGCTCATTTTGACGAAGCTATTTTGTATGTGTACAATTAATATTTATTAGTAAAAAAATCTTCAGATCTATGTAACTAACATAGGATTTAGTGGTTTAACAAAAGAACAAATCAAATTCTATTAAGTACACATGGAAATTTTAAAAACGACTTTTTAATCACATTTTTCAATAAATTAAATTTCTTATGCAGCAGATAATTGTGTGTGTGTGTATAATGTAATATATTTGGCAGTGAAATATAATATGACATAAATCCAACAGTTTTTCTTTATATGCAATAGTAGTGCAGCGTCGGGGTCGGGCTGTACCTATATATTGTTGTAAAAGTTTTAAAAATAATATATAAACCTTATATAATACCTTTACGGGCGGGACGACATGACATGACGGATTGTAATATTCAATTATTATTTCTATAGTTGTATGAAAAAAAGTTATAATACATATTTTATACGCACGTATAACTGTGTGTTTTTTACGAACACATATAATATAATAATGCATTGTACTTGTGTCCTGTCTTTAAAAACGAATGTATAATGTAAATACTTTAATGAACCTTACATACTCTCATATGGACATTGAACACCAGTCACCGAGCGAAGAGGAAACTTCCTATAGAAGTGCGAGTCCGCGTCTTAATCAACCATATTATATTAGTAGTTATAATACAACATAATACTTTCAGAGGGTGGGTGAGTGGGTTAAAAAAAATATTCAATATTTACCCATGAACTTGGGGAAATAGTTCGGCGCAGACACGCGTAGACCTGCAGTGAAGGTTGAATTCCCTTCCACCGAAATCCTTTTCTACGACGTGCGTACCTGGTTCGGCGAAACTACACCGAATATAATATATATTATATATGGATCGTGTCGAAAACAATGCATTATAATATTATTATCGTCCTGGAACGACGGTGATGCCCACCCGATGACGTTTGCTTTTAAAAAACTAAAAATAAAAAACCGACCGGCGTTTTTTGATACTGACCCGACAAGCAAATCGTCGACGTCACCGCGATTGCGTCATCACGACCTACAACAATCCGATAAGGATATCTTATATCAGTGGTGGCGTATAATAAAGTACTCATACTATTTATTATTGTTGTGGTTATTAATAATATAAGTAATTATTATTATTAAATGTTAATAACCACAACAATAATAACAAACGAGGCAAAGCTCGTGTGCCGTCAACTCTTCCGCCTGCGTTCGGCAGCCAAAGCGGAACGGACGTTTTTCCAGTAAACCCATCTACCTACGCGCCCAGCGAAAGGGGTGGTTGGTATACGCTCCGTATCGCACCCCCCCGCGGGCGACCGTTCACCGCCAGTGGGGAGGGAATGGAAATTAATGGTTTTCGTTTTTGCGCCGCGGAGGAGAAACGGAGGCGTGGCTCGCGCGGTCGTCGTGCGCACGGTCTGCGCGGTGGCTGGGACCATGCCGGGACGGCGGCGTCGACGGTGGTGAGCGGGCGGGTAGAGCCGACAGCTACGACGACCGCGACGGTGCACTGCGCTGCACTAGCACTACTCGACGACGACCGCCGCTGCCGTCGCTGCCACCACACGCCACCGGCAGTTCACAGCGGACCGTACTTCACGACGCACTGCTGCAGCTGTCGATCATTGCACTCTATCGTCGCCACTACCACCACCAACACCACCACTACTACTACTACTACTACTACTACTACTACTACTACTACTATTATTACCACCTGAGCAGTAGGAGTAGCAGCAGTAGCCGACGTCTCTCGGTGTCGTCCGCGTACGGATAATAATAATAATATTAAGAAAAAAATTAGACATCTCCTCTCCGGGACATAGTTACAATTTTTTCATTTAATTCAACTCACCCCTCACAGGCCCACGTCCGACCCTCCCGAGACCCGAGTCCCCGTAGTAAATAACCCGCACGCACCACGTCCGTTTATTCTCTTGACCGTGTCGCCGGCAAACTGGTAACGATTTCGCACCGCCGCAGCTACCCGACGTAGTAGTAGCCACGGCACCCAAACGACCGCCGCCGTACCGCACGACCGCCGGCCGCAGCCGCCGCCACTGCTGCACCACTGCAGCGCGCCTTAACGACGACGGACAGCCACACGGCTGCACCAGACCGCACCAGACGCACCGCTATGTCGCATCATTTCGCCGCCGCCGGAGACGTCGCTGGAGTGCCCCTGAAGTCGACGGTAAGTAATTGCGACAGCGATCGCGCTCGCTCTACATTATATATAATGTACCTATTGCGATACCGTTATTTTAATTACTATATTATTATATTATAACCGTCCCGGGACACTGCCGTCACCACTTGCACCACCTACCACTAACCACCGTCCGGTAGAGTATGTTAACGCCACTGATTTTGCGCTGGTTCGGCCGTTTGGCGGAAGTATATTTGATCGTTTTGCCACCTGCACTTGGCGAAAGCGCAGCGTGTGTTTCCCTCCCCAATTTTTCACGAACCTACACGATTTTTTACGTTTTTCCGGCACGACGAGGGGGTTGATAGTTTGATACGCGTGTTATCGCACCGCCGCGGCCGCCAACTCACGTGCTGGCCAGATGCCGAGGTCCGATATATATTTACATAATATGTATATCCGCACCGCGGCACATTGGTTCGTAAAAAAGGGTTCCTATTTGTTAATATTATGTTGTATACGTGTTATAATAATATATATCTATCGGTTGTCTATATATAGTGTTGTTAATAAATACCACGGTGTTGATGTTTTATGGATACATGTTATTTTACATAATATAAAATGAATTGTGATGGTATGTTCCCCACACTATAAGATTACAAAAACGTATTCGCGTTCGGTAAAATCGGTGTTTTTCTTCAATTTTTCTTTACAACTCTATAGGTTCCTTGTAATCATAATATTACAATAATATTAATATACAATATTATACTGTTATTTATATTTGGTGGTACGGCTTTTTTTTCTTGACACGCTTGCCCGTTTTCAGGTCGGGGTGGGTATACCTGTCTCGGCCGAAGATATAAACCTACAGACTTTCGACAATGATGACAGACTGCAGGTGTGCGTATGTATGCTTTGGAAATCTAATAGAAAAAAATGTATTTTAAAAACCGAATTCTATAACGTTTGTCTCACCCAAATTCTACACGCTTGGATATTAAATTTCTACATCATAATATACCTAATAACAATTATTTCATGTTTTATATAATACTCATTGTTTTTTTTTATTTTATTTTGTTATAACAACAATGTTCTTCCAACTGAAATGCATGTGAGAGCTTGTTTGTTGGCATGCCACGATTTTATATCACGACGGTATAATATTATTTTAATTTTATTATATTATACATAATATTTTGACATAATATTATATTATAATATACACAGGGTCGACGAAATTGTTCGTTTATACAGGCGGGGATTATGTCAAAATGTATACCTACTTACACTCTCCGCCAGTTTTATAACGAAACATTTTGATGACCATAATTTGTATAGATTCATATTAGACGATTAAATACCTATACGGTATGAGATGATAATAATATATAAATATAATATTATAATATTAATAACTATTAATAACTTATTACGCGCAACTTGCCGCGCGCGCATTTGTGTGTGTGCGTGTGAGGACCGCTTTCATCCATTCTGAGTGTTCCAATAGGACAACGCGAAAATATAGTGTTGCATTCTGTTGTATTTTTTAATTATTTTTTATTGTTTCCATAATATTGTGCCTAGTTCGATTTATATAACACATGCAGACATGCAGTAAATGCAGTAATAGTAAATTACCACAATAATAGTATTAATGATAATAATAGTAATAATAATAATACGATACGTTCGTTTATACATAATTATGTATGTATAGATATTATTATTAGTAGTAGTGCTTACGAGCTGCTGTGTTATTGTTTTAATATTATTATTATTGTTATTTGTTGTTATTTGTTGTAATTTGTAATTAAAATTTAACACTAGCTAACTTACCACTGCATCAGTGCAGCGTTCGAATAGACGGGCATCACTACTGCATTAGTATACTAAATAACATTTTTACATCATATTAAACTGCAGACACCGCTTACGAATAAAATTCACTTTTTTCATATCGTTTTTTATTGTGACGACAGTAATTACAACACACGCGCCGACGAACAATTTACACAGCTTTTTACGTGGTATTAAAATCTGCTCGTATCATTCCAGTGTAAATATTGAACGTGTATTGGGGGTCGGGATATCAATAGCGATTCGTGTTTTATTTATTTTATTAAGCGCAGTTGCGTCAGCAGTCTATGCCTAGTTGTTTTAGTTTATAGTTATAGTTCTATAAACTAACTATTTGAATCAATTTTATTGGTATAAAAACGATGGTTAATAGGTAGACTACGTTCAGTGTATAATAATATGATTGCGATGCCACATGCGCGCGAATGCACGCAATCCTCTCGGAACGGGTACTATACCCGATTTCTACAACACTCAAATTATACTTACTATGATATTTTGTATTATATTATGATTGTATCGCAACAAAACTTATGAGTCTTACCACGAAAATAATTCATTTTTGAAAACCTATACTCACGATTCGTTATACTACTGTGCAGTTAGTTACAAATCACAATCAATTCTATATAGTTGTTGGTATTTGTTTGTAGTACAATCATGACTTTGAAAATGGGTTTCAGTTTCAAGTTTTGAACATCCTACTGTGCTGCCCGTTTACGTGTGTATAATAATATGCCATTATATTATATTTTCTTCATACCTATACACGTACACGGAGAGGGCAAACTGGTTTTACCGATTTCATACAATAATAACGTTATGTTTGTGGGATCCCATTTACCTACTTAAAAATAACCTATAACACCATCCACAACATATGAGTGATGCCTGCGCATAATCCCTAAACTCTAAACTACCTACTAAGAGACGTGTTCATGTACACAACAATGTTTAATTCAATATTTTGTTGGTGGTGGCACGAGATTTGTCAAACATCGAAAAGAAATGGTGACTAATTTTCATTAAATTTGCATGTTAATCGTATAACGTATTACATGTTAATATTATATTATATAGTTGCGAGTCAATCAATCGATTTTTCGTTTGCGAGTGGTCCCTTAAGCTTCCTATGCCGAACAATATGTTTTTTTCGAGTACTCTTTCTAGTGTTTTACATTGTATTATTCGTTTGCGACTTCCATTTCTATATAATATTATAATAGTCCATAATGGAGAAACGTCGAGACGATATAATAAACTAATCGTTCTTTTTATTATATTGGCATTCAATACAAATATACTTACATTATTCGCATTCTTCAAATATTTATAGGTGAATGTGCGTTTATTCACTTCCATATGGCCATATTATGTATAGCTGATGTACACGACGCATATTATGCAAATACATATTTTAATCAATGTTCTAAAAGTCTGTTAAATATACTTCCGGGCTTTAAAAATAATTATCGATTGGTAAACAATCAACATTGACATCGGTATAAAGACATTTAGTTATTAGAGAACAGAAAAAAATTCCAAATAATATGATATTTGCCCACTACAGTGTACACACTCAAATATGAATAATTGAAGCGATCGTCGATAAAACTAATACTAATTCAGTTTATTTTTACGCAACACATTAAAAAGTGATTTCATTGAATAAAATTGAACCACCACGTCATTATTAAACCACTCAAGTCTCTTAAGTATAATAATATTATATTATACATAATAATATATTTCTATTTATTCCCATAATATAATATTCCTTACGTACCTGTAGGTTTGAACTTTGAACGATTTATTATTAAAATTATATTCTTTCATGTATAAATGTATAATGCTATTTTTACGGGGTATTTCGGTCGTCTATTTTTTCTTTCAGGAAACACAGCGACCCCCTGTGACACGGTCAAAAATAACTTTGTATATGTTTTTTTCACATTAATAATGTATTTAAATTCGTGTATACATATTGTATAATAATACTTATGGTTCATTACAAAAGTGTCGTGGTGCGTTTTAAATTTTAATATGCACTTAAAAACATTACGGCCACTCCTCTTGTCGCTGAACAAACATTTTGTTCTATTTTAGACTTTGTAGTTAGGTAGGCGGCTAACCAACAGACGGGTTTTTAGGACAGAAGTGATCGATTTCTAATGGGGTAACACGAGGAATGAATTTCATACCAAAAATTGTGAACTTGCTTTATTGAATACGTATATGTTATAGTCGTCATATTTTAATGTTCAATTTTTTTTTTGTTTTAAATATTGATAATACTATTAAATATATACTATATAGTTAGATGTTATATGATGTAGGAAGTTGGAACTTATCAAATAATGCTCAAAAGACTTTCAATTGTGTTTTGTTACATTTTATTTTTAAGAGATATTTCGATGGACATACTTAAATTTAATTATTTTTATAAAAATATTTTTAACATGAATGATATTTAAATACTATTTTGTTTGTTTAAAATGTACAATTATCTTACCAGTACAGCTCTATTAACTATTTGTTTTTACATATTGGATTTACTTTTTCATACATTTACATAAAGACGGCTAGAAAGATTACAACGGCAGTAGGTCACTTTCAAAATAAAATCAATATATATTTTTTTTTGTGTATGTATAGTAGCTGGTCGATATGATTTTGCATTTTCTTAATTAAACTGAAAAGTTTGTTTCCCCGTCACATCTGGTCCAGTATAACTGTTTAAGGAACGCCAAGGTTTGTTTAACATTGAATGACCTGTCGGGGATGGACGTAAATCGAAAATGTTTAAGTCAGTCTGGTCACGTACGAGCGATGCTTGTTTTGAATATACTTAGTGCAGTGTTTTATCTGACGGTCGTGTAAAAAACGGACTGAAGAATAACTTACGGAGTAAAAATGTAAAAGAGTTTTTTAAAAATATTATTCTTACTGCACATCGCGCAAGAGGTTGTACAATTTTTCCTATCGATATTATTTTTTAACTGGCACCAGTTATTTAGTTTTTTCTAAACCCGGTAAGGTCATGTCAAACTTAAAAATAAATTAGAACATCCAAGTAATTCTTGAATGTCAAACGGTGTATTTCTTTTCCTCCCACCATACACCTACAGACCCGATGTATATTTAGCATCTGGCATCTCATACACTGTGGCAACAAAAACACTCGTGTATTGTAAGGGTGGGGAGTCGGGTAAACAACGTAATATGTTATTATAAAAAAAATGATAATAATTTAAATTAGAAATATATTTCAATATTGTGACATACTGATATTACGTTAATTAATTTCATGAATTTTGTTTTGAAATTAATTACATTTTTCTTTAGAACTGGGTGTGTAGTAACAATTACAATTTACCCTAAAAATGGTCAAATTATTATGCAATACGATTATTGTAACCAACATTTTTTTTTAAATATACAACTTTTTCTTTAAATTTGATAATTATTAAAGATTTTAAATAAGGAACGGACAGATTAATTGACAGTGATAGTAGACTTAAACATTACCGTAATCGAATATTAAAATGTATATTGTGCAAAATAGGTATTATCATTATTATATGATATTAATAGACATTGCTGTATTTATAACGGTTTCTTAAAACTTTATAATAAATACCAATATTATCATCTCAATAAATGGCGTTTACGCTACAATATTCCCTACAGTAGCTGTACACAGGTCATCAATATAAAACGTATTAGGTACAATTTTAATAGAGCTTTAACAATATATTATTATATCATAATAAATAAGTAATAAGACTCTATTAATAACGTATTACGTCACCAACCAATATCTCAATACCTACATAATTGTTATTATATACTGTATTTACTATATTTACACTTATATTTGTTTAATAACGTAATGTTATCGTTCGAATCCAAAGCATTTAAATATTTTTTAAACAATATAATTTCATTCCTATTGTGACGTCTAGACGTATATTATACATGAGCTACGGTTACACAAATTATAATTCACAAAATAATATAAACACGGTTTCTCGAGCGTAATATTATTATTATTATTGTTACTGTTGTTGTTCCTACACAGCCTGTTTTAAGATTTATGGCCAATGAACGATCGCGGTTAATTCGTTAGATGGAGTATGTGTATAATAATATTATTATACATTAGGTACCTGCGCGATGCCCAAACGTCCTAAACCAGCACTACCTTATGATGAATAATATTGTTTCGCCACTGTTTCTCTTTTCTTTAGAGATCTTACTCGTGTAAGCTTCGTTACTTACCATACGAATTTTGAATTTACACGATCATACGTGTTTCAGCTTAGCGTCGACAACAGCAATAATTATTTATAATTATACAATCTATTATCCTTTATTCCCGTCCTTTCGCCGTCCCGAGTCGGTGTTTCACTAAGAGTATATTAATATAATGGTCATTGTTCGAAATTTTACAACCAAACAACCATTCGTGACGGTCTGTGAAAATCGGTAAAATCCAGTACACAATAATTAATAATATTTTATTTTTAATACTGGTATATTATATACTTAGTATCCACGCGTTTGGTTCGTTTTCATACAATACATTTTATGTACAGGTAAAATATTGTTTATGTGTTCGTTTGAGCTACAGAACGCGTCCATTGAGGATTTAATAACAAATATTATATTATTTAATACCCAAGTACAGACAAAACAAAAAATTAAGAATAAAACGATTATTCGGTGAAAACCTCTGATTACAGATCAAAAACTATAAACATAAAATAAAATCAAAAATAAATATATTTTATGCTTATAATTTATATTATTTTCATAATATCTGCCACGAATGTTATAATTTTTCATAGCATCTTACTCGGTGGACCAGGATTATCTACATGTCTAATCGGATTCGTTATGCTCCTATTCCGAATACATAATATTATTCGTATATCATTATTTTTAAACTAAATCCTCTGATGAATAATTACTATTCGTTACTAGTAGACCTAGATATTTTTACGATGTGTCTACAATATTGTCTGTAAGACGTAAATAAAAATGACTGTTACATAATATTAAAGTTACGCAAGACGAATTATAATAAAATTATTAGGTACTTAGATCCTCCTCTGATGTACCTGCGTCTTTTTATTATTTATTTTTTTTTTAATATCTTAAGGCTGCTTGCGTGATTATAAAAAGCCACATTTTTTCACTACGTAGTGGGTTCTCATTCATTTAAGCATCTTTTTTTTACGTCCGTTGATGATTGCTTTTTATTTTTTTTATGATCGTCGAACTTCGTTTATATAGATAGATTAGACATGTGAGTATGTGACACATCACTCGTAACAGTCGTAACATAAGGAAACATCAGAAAAATGGTTAAACACTAATAAACGATAATAATTAATGTGTAACTGTTTAAGTATAACCTATCGCGTTGACCTCTGCACATTACCTTCCGCTTTCCGGTTATGAGTTTACTAAACGATCTTTATCGTAGGATAAACTATTGATATTTTTACATACTATTATCTTTGAAGCATTTATTTATGTGAAAATAGACTGATTTATCAAGCATGTTCATCCACATTAGGTTATTACTTTATTAGTATTAAAAAAAAAATCGTTGAAGGGTATATGCAATTAGAGTAGAAACAATTATGTTAACTTATTAGACATGTCTTATGGTGAACCTCAAGCCTGGGACTGGGTGTTACCTTTGGTCTCTTTATACAAATTTGTTTATCCTTTTGTCCTTTTACTTCGCCTGGAAAACGATTCGAATAAAATTTCCTTCTAGGATATATTTTTGAAAATATCATTAAAAACAAAAATATCACACATTTGAACTTTAAAATGTTTTTCTTAAAAAAACAAACAAACAAAATTAATCGTGTTAAAAATATATTTAACAATGTATGTGAACAATATTTTATGTTCCACTATGTCCACTAATCAATTTAAATTTAAATTATTTGCGCACCGTAATTAAGTACCTATATTTTAATTTAGTTTTATACAACAACAAAAATATGTTGAACGAATTATACAGTTTTCATATTTATATTCCAATTATCATTTTATATTATAAAAAGATAAGGTACTTCATGTACATTTATATTTACATTTTGCAAATTATAATTAAACACTAATAATAAAATTTGTGTATTTTATGTTGAAAATTGAATTTAATATTTTTAATATTTTACATCGTTGTAAAACGAAAAACTAAGGTTAGGTATGATCAAAACGCTTATTCCATTATTGCCATTATTCAAAGTTAAATTAAATTACTGTAAATTATTATCGTACAATTAATTAAGATATTAAATATTATTAAAAACCCAACATTTATTTTAAACAAGGTTTCTTGTTGCACATCGCATAATAATATACTCCAGTTAATTATTAGTGCGTGTTTCGAGTGCTAAATTTACTTTGAATTAGTCAAAAATCTCCATATATTTTTACTTACTTATTATTCAATGTGTTCAAAATATTTTACGTTTTGTTAAATTAATGTATAAACGATTTTTTTCAAAAGCTAAATTTGTTTTAACATTAAGAATTTAATTGATTAAATTAATTACACAATTTGAAGTCATTTTAAACCAATATTTTAGAAAAATTAGTTTTTATTCTTCTATTTTTTTTTTTTAAGTATTACGCAGTATAACAGCATATATTTTTAATGAGCAGAAGACCTAACATTTTGTGTGGAACTCCAGCGACACTTCACTTCGCTTATCTTGACTTTAAACAAATGAATTACTCTAAATTCGATTTTCATACTTTGAAATTCTAGGAAAAATATTCTTAGGAATATAAAAATTGAAAATACACGTCATTAAAAAAAAAAATACTTGAAAAATAAAAACCATACAAAAAGTAAATAAAATAATTGTTTTCACAGATTTTGTTTTGTAACTACTTCACAGTTGAAATTATGTAAATCTAATATTACTCAAAACGTTAATACTTTTCGATCAATTGTTTGACAGAATAGCCTTGTTAAAAATTATTATTACTGTTTAGAAAAAATATAAAATTATTAAAATTATAATTCAATTTTCTATAATTTTCGCCATTCAATGCCATCGGATATGAGCGGAAATGCCTATAATGTTCGTTATCCGAATTATATGTTAATTGAGAACTTACCAAGATCAGAGATTATGAATGTCGGTTCTAAATCGATTCTTAGTCCTTAAACAATTTCTTTAGGTACTTGAGTTATTATGGAACGCGGGTGTTGTATCAATTTCTATTGTATTCTATCGATTTCCATGACAACGTACAATAATATAATACGTAAGAAAGTCCTTTGAACGAATGGTATATTTTTATGACGAAGTTCAAGACTCCTATATCTGTGGGTGGGTGGTTGGTTAAGAGGGGGAGGAAGATGTCTTCCGTGCAAGCATAATATTTTTATCATAAAATTTTCAACAGTCTATGATATTTTAATAATATTCATTGTGACAATTTCACAGTAATGTAACGGATTGTAACATAATATTATCAGTGTTTTGAAACGCTTTAATATATTATTATAATATTATGAATTGCGTGTAGTATAATAATATGTGTCTGTATGCCTACATTATTATGTGTACATAATATACGCGTAATGTGTATAATGTATAATATATTTGCGTATATGTAATGTACGTATATTACATTGAACCGGTGTAAGATGTGTGAATGTGCGTGATTTATAATGCGGATTTCGACGACATGATATGGGCATCGTATTGGCGATTTCAAGCCTCGTGCGCATGACGTAGGTTCTCTACCTGTTTGACGAGAACCGATGAAATCGAAAAATATGTCTTCGACTCGCGTCTGGTCCGAATGAATTAGCAGCTGCTCGGTACGTGATCAATATTCCTCTTGGCTCTTATTGAAACAAAAATACATATTAATCGGTATGTTCAACAGAAACGATCGTTTACTGTAATATCCATATTATTATAATCATTTCGGTGAAACTTGTGTTCCGCGAACGCCGACACTGAAACGTAATAAATTACAAACATTCGGCGTAACGTAAAAGAGGCGGCACTGATGTACAGTATAAACTGATAATAATAATAATATAATAGTACAATAAAAGTGAAACGTAAAAAAAAAATAGGAGGACAAGTCGTCATCGTCTCGCCGATATAGTAGCGGTCAAAGCCCAAAGGTCGTCGTCGTCGTCGTCGTGGATTATCAATCAAAAGAGTTACGTGCATGATGCGGAGGAATAAAAATAATGAAAAATAAAGTGTACCAATAGTGAGACGAGTCAGGGCAGTTACAGTGGTTTTTTTTTGCATTTCGCTGACCGTCCATTAATACGGTAAAAATAATAAAGACATACATATGTCATTAAATACGTCATGCCAGTGACCTACTCATGTGAATCGTGTTCACGAAAACGGCAGGCGAAATATCCGTTTACCGCAACGCACAGTCGTCGAATGCCAACCAAAACCTGATGGTCCATACTATGTACTGTAGAAATGAAAATAATATAACGAGTGTTATTACGGTGTATTTTAACCGGTACAGTACGATTGGGGGCATTTTTAGTAACTATTTTTTACCTGTTCTGTGTTCAAAATCCACATTGCGTTTGAACACTCGTGTCCCTAAAAAAAAAAAAAAACACCACGTTTGGACATTATAGTGAAAGAAGTATAATATACCTTTTGTTAAGAATTGTTGTATGCCGTTTATGACAAATATTATTCACTGTCTAACCCTAATATACGTGAAAAATGTGTATAAAGTTAAATGCGTATGTACCAAAAATACTATATAGTAATCATATTACTAAAATAAATAATATAAAATAATTCGTAAAATTTAAACTCAAATATTATTTTCCTGTTATCGAATTCCCATTATTTTTTATACACTTTAACACTGTTCCACCTAGTGTTTGGAGTGTTATGCAATCGTCGTTTTTTTTATGTACTTTAAAATTCGATGGGATACATGCGCGTAATTGAGCGAGAAAATAAAAAACAGAACTGGAGTTAAGTGAGTTTCATAATAATGACATCAAATAATACAATGATGATAATAATACTATTAATACTGCAATATATTATTTTATATTATGAAAACTCATTTAGTCGATTCAATCAAAATATCCCTTACATCATCCAAGTCGACAAGTACTGACACGTACCTATCACCTAACCTGTATTAAATATAACTTTTAATTACAATATAATAATATACTTACCGTGTATACCAATCGGCAATCGTTTCCACGACAGCCAGCGTGGGTGCTTTAAATTTCCCGAATGACAAACCCTCCCACACACACGTTTCACCGTGGCGTGTACAAAATACGACCGTATTACGACGGCGGCGGACTTATTGACTCAGACTTTATAATATCAAAGATAGGTATTTCTGTAAAATCCAATTATTGTACAAAATTATGCTGTACAGTTCGGAGTAACTGCGCGACGCACGCAATGGGCGATTTAAATTTAGCCTATGATTGCGTAGTAGATATTATTATGTTCGATTTGAATTAAAAGGACGAACATTGTTTTTTTTATAATATCATAAAATTAATGCATATGATGATTATGTACATGGACGAATGACGTAATAATGTAATAGGTACTACCTAATATTTGTATAGATTTCGAAACCGTTTTGTTGTTTGACAATAAAACCTCACTCAAATATTTTTGATCCATGTCCGACGATGACAGCGATTATATTTTTATTTTTTACGGACAATACAATATATATATATATATATATATGATAATCGTGTACAAACAAATTATTTTTGCGGTGCGACATCGGTAATGTTTAATAACAATTTGTATTTTCAATGTGATCGAAATGCAGGCGCCTAAATGTAAAGTTGTATATACGCAGTACGCATTGATTGGAAAATAGCGTACAACTTTTTTTTAAAGCAATGTCAATATATTACAGTGAACAGCGTGTATTGCACTATATTGCTATGTTTCAGTAATCGGTATAGACTTGTAAAGTACCTATATATATATAACAAATTTCCCTCTGTAAATATACCGCAAGCAAATGTCGCTCATCTGAACGCTACACATTTTACGATCGTTTACGTGTCTTTGACAAATTCAATATTTCTATTTTACATCATAAACTAAAATACATCGTTGATTAATTCTAAATTAAAAAAACTGAAAATTCGTTTTAGTCGACTGGCACATTCAACAACGAACTTGAGATTTACCTTCCTATAACCATTAACCCGGACTTACATATATATTTTATTTGTATAATTTTATACTGATAATTTCATTAAATTTGTTTTTTTTATTCGTATTAAGTAAAAATATCCAGGTGTACATTATAATATGGCTTAGAGTAACTTCCAAAGTTCTAACCACACAGACAGGTATTGTAGAAAAGTCACGACGATCTCTCGCTAAATCGTACAATCATCGTGACCGGCAAGTAAAACACTTGTCTTGTATTTCCCTACAGGCTTTTTAATATATATTTTATCACCCGGTGCCACGCCATGTGCGAATGTCTGCAATATAATAGGTACCTATATAGTCTCAATCGGTTCTGTTTTCGATTAGCTCCCACCACAATTTCCCGAGTTTCTGTACCAAATACTCAATCAACTCTGTATTACTGTGTTCACTATACAACAACGG
Organism: Rhopalosiphum padi; assembly: GCF_020882245.1. Classification (NCBI taxonomy): domain Eukaryota; kingdom Metazoa; phylum Arthropoda; class Insecta; order Hemiptera; family Aphididae; genus Rhopalosiphum; species Rhopalosiphum padi. Next base: position 91,105,886 of record NC_083598.1, on the reverse strand, counting down.
ATTGGGTTAGGTCAGTTTGTTGTCGTGGGTATAAACCATAATATTATGCGACCCCCGCGTTACGAAAATCAATTACAGCCTGTAAGTGTGATTTAAGTGCGAGCGATTAGGGATTTACCATAAGTAACCAGAGGAAAATAAACACGAATTTAAACACCAACGGTTGCAGGTTTCTGAGTGAAATAGTATGACCCGTGTGCGTGGGTGCGCGAGCAAGCGATTTTTCACTATTGCCCCGACACGGTCGTTTCCGTCGGACTTTGGCCTTAACCGTCGCGGCCGAGTCGTCTCGGGTACGGCTTTTATTTTATTTTTGCCCTCCGGCGTGCGTCATTCGGCTGTAACCCTGCCGCCGCCAAATATCGATTTGAACGTTTTCGCGACGAGTATATTATATTGTGTGCATATAGACCGTGTTTGTGTTTATATAAAAGCGCACGCTATTTTCGGTAGTTGTAATTGTCTTTGACGTTTACGGAAGTCGGCGGTGATTTCAGTACTGTCGCCTCATCAGTGGAATAATTTCAGTTTTCAATAGAGGAAGTCAACAAATAGCTACCTAACCAGACTATATATATATATAGTCAAAAAATGAAAATAAACCCTCTCTATAAAATACTATCAGAGATTTCTTATAAATTACGCGGATAAATCTAGAAGTGGCTGTTTAGAATTTTTATTGTGGTAGTTGCTACATACTACCGATGGAATAAAAAAAAAAATAAGTTTAGAAATAAAAATTTGATGGAACTATAATATTATATGTATTGTGGTTGTACATGCCCGCATACAAATCTTTGTAAACGTGTATCTAATATTTATGTAATATCCGCGTCATTCTGTACGACAGTAAAAGAAGAATACATAATTAATAGCTCGCATTTAAAAATACATAATAACATCTAGACAGGTATAAAATATTATGTTTTTTCACACACAAACATACACCATAATTTATACCAAATCTTCTTATATACACGCCTATATTTTCCAACTTCAATAAACTACAATAAAAATGTATAAACTCCCAGTACTTTTACAGTATATTAAATTTTCCCAAAGTTATAAAAATATCTATGTTTTTTACCAACAACCATTGGGCCTTGGGTTGCTTTTAAAATCAAACAGTGGAAAATGCCCATTTTGCTCCCTCTCCTCGAGTGATGCATAATTATTGATATACCCAGCCGGATTATAATTGACGGATATGAAATTAAACTATATTATGTTATTTCACGTATAATATATTAATATTCATGCACGGATAGATTGATCAATCGACAACCTTGCTATTCGGTATGCCATAAATTCGTCTGTCAAAACAACGGTGAATGCTTTTGATACGTACACCGAAATGTGGTAGTTCCCTGTCGGTTCTGTTATTTCAACTTGTAAACAGGCACCAGTGCACAACCGCGGCTTCCCTTTATCTACACAAATTACACACAACTTCATCAGTGGCGTTTTAGAGAGTGTTTTTTTTATATCAGCGATTCCTTATATTAAATTATTTATATTATAATCATCGATTTGTAAATGACTGAATTAATTGTTTGTATACGCTCTGCATAACTAAACATCGTGTTGCATAATAATATGCTCTTTTAAATATTCCACGATATTGTTTTCACACATCGCGGATAATAATTTATTCGAAACAAATGTAACTGTATTCATTGGGGTAGATGTTTTTGAACTTTGTAACTTTGAAAGCAACAATAGTTTAGTATAGTTGACATAATGATCGACAACATTTAGTTTAAATCAATGTGTTCGCTTTCATTCGATCGTCACTGTTTCCCTAGAGATTTCAAAAACGACCTCTCATCGGACAGTATTTGATTTGAATATAGTAATCTCCATTGGCATTTCATTTTCTTTTGCAAAATGTGATTTATGAAAAGAAACCGTAAAAAAGCACACCGCATATCGTTGTCAACAATGAAAAAAAACCACCAATAAAATACGCATTTCTCGACGCGCGTTCGGTGTCTCCAAAAGTAGAAAAAGGAAAATTCAAATGTAATGTATACCCTCCACCTCCACTTGAGAACGATTTCACCAACACTTTGCCGATATAACGATGCAATATGTATATTTGTATAATATATGACACGCGTCCACGATAAACTGTTGAAATGTCGTGTATCTATAATAATAGGTTTACACAGATTATATTTTATGTGGCTATATATGCGTCGTACGTGTGTGTATTTACCCTGCGTTTATAGCGTGAGACGACCAAAAATCGATTTTGACACGACGGCGGCAACGGCGACGACGACGACGACGATAACTTTGACGCGTCGACGTTAACAATATAATAATATGAATAATATGATGTATTTTATGTTATATTGTGTTTGCGCGAAACCGAATTTGTACGGACGACACGTAGTCCTCGGGTTAGGTTGTGTACATTATTTTGTGTGTGTTTGCTCGCAAACGATATGTACACTCGGTCATTATACCGCTTTTTAGTATAGAAAACATTTGTTTTCGTATTCTTTTTCTCGCGGAGTTCTTCGTCAGGAGACAGACAACGTGTCACATAATTATTTACATCTTGTGCCACAATCGAGTGAATGAATAGACTTGATGGGTATCGCATGGCGTTTAATAAAATACACACAAGTACTGACAGTAATAGTTATTATAGTACTGTGTACTTGTGTCCCAAATATTTAGGTAAATATAATATCCGTATCGACGCATTGTCTGTAAGTACACACTACATCGATCATCTCATGATAAAATATAACTATGCTTATTTATATATTGTTATTACTTATGATCATCGGTATAATTAGAGAGACTTATCCCCTAAAGATGTTTTTTGCCTTTTCTGGGATTTTTACCAAGTCCGCTAAAAATTAGGAGCTTATATTTTGTCATTTGCTTAATACTCTTAACTGGTTTGTTAAGCCATTTAATATTTAAAAAAAATACATCTTATGTTTAGATTAAAGATTAATAAAATTAAAATTGTAAATTTCGTTATTAATACTGTCTTGTATTATTATCTTATGGTAGTTATATTTATGTAAATATTCTTTATATATACCTAACCCATCTGCCTTACCTATTATTATTATTATTGTACGTATTATACATTTATAATATAGTTTATTAACTTGCATTAGTGGTTTATACTTTTATGCTGGTAAATTATATACCTATGATAGTTTTGTTCGGTTTTAGTTGTAATTTGTAAATTAATACGCAATATATTATTATTTATTATTAATATTTTATATACAGAGTGGCAAGTGCCTTATTTTTTAGACGCGGTACGCAAAACCCACCAAAGCCTTTTTTTTGAACTCTGATTTTGCAAAACTCTAGCCCCCTGCACAGGTTATGACTAAATTCTTGTTGTACACCCATGACTATAATACTTGTATCTACGGACGTGTATAAAGCTGTACTACACAACTACACAAGTATGTAGGAGACAGAACTACAGGAGTGTATATATATTGTGTTTTTCATTCTTTTTAGCAACTATAGTTCTTTTATTTATTTTTTTTTTTCGGACAATGAGCTCTGTTATTGGCGAGGTCGGCGTGTATGCGCCGGCTCCACACCGCCTCCGGTCCCCGTCCGTTTTCCAGATCAATACCAGTCGGACCGCCTGTTACCGGACGTCCGAAACCTACAGCCCGGACGACGCTTTATAACCTCTGTTGGCGCGCTAACAACCAGGCTTCGGCTTACAGTGCACACGCGACACACACATGTCATTTCACACACACATTCAAGTGTGTGTCTAACTAGTATTAGTCATTTTTTTAACCACGTTATGTAAATAATGAAAACCGTAAATAATGATGAAGTACACTACGTCGGTTAATTTATTAGGTAATAATAACATGTTTTGTGTATATAGTAACGTAATCGTTAAAATTAAAAACCGCTATTTTTTTTTCTTAAAATTATCGGAATACTCGTAATCGTTACATTCGTTTTCGTGATACCTGTTATCTATAATAATAATATATTGATATCGATACACCTAATCCCGTAACTGTGTTATTTTAATTTAAATAGGCATTTCGTAGTGACATTAACACTGATCTTATACTTTGATCACTTTAAATAATATTATAAGTTTTTATAACGATAATAATCATTACAATTTTTACGTGATTTCGTACAATATTATTGTATCATATAATCGCTTGGTGTGTGTCCGGGTGTAGTGCGAAGGTGTAGGTTTCGTATTTACTCTGCCAGACGCGGCGAGCACGTGTATAAAGCGTGATATTCGCGTGTATACCATTTCTCATTTTACGTACAGGCATGTGTGCGGTGAAAAAAAACCAGGCTGTGCGCCTGCCAAATGCCTCCTCTCTCTCACTCTCTTTCTCTTTCTATATCTCTCTGTATATGTCATATCTCAGTTACCCCCTCCCCATATTTTTCTCTCTCGCTATCTCCGTACTTTGGTGTGCAATGTGCATCAGCATCGGAAAAAGCGGCCCGATCATCTGTCCCGTCTACTGTATATAATATTGTTGCCCCGCACAGATAACATCATTATCATCACAGACTGCGATGGCAAAATGGAATTCACATGTACGGCGGGAAAGCCGGCACTGCCACGAAGATTGCGCGAAACGTTTATTATATGTGATGTGTACGTTAGAAGAGAAATATAATCCGAAGAGCGAATAAATAAAATAAAGAGCGCAGGACACGAGCACGCACTATTCATTATGCATTCAGGCCAGCCGGTCAGTCTGTACCTGAGCCCGAGTTACTGCAGCAGAGCCGCCTGTCCCCCCGAACGCACCTGTGAAACGCACGCCGGCAGATCGTAATTGGTTTTTCTTTTTTCTCGTAAGTCGTCGTCTGCCCACAACCACCCGCTCCCTACCCTAACCCGGATTTTCATTGCACAGTTTACACCGTCTAAATAAAGACACGCGGTCCTCGACCGAATTAGACACGTGATTCGTTGTACACGTTTCAATTGCAGAAAATCCATCGTAGACCGTAAACGGAAATCGTTCAAAAGATTGATGTCTCACAAATAATATATACGTTTCCGTCGGTTTTGGAATTCCACGTCGGCCATAGCAATGAAATAATATATACTCGAATTTCCTTAAAAATTGTGTATGTATACACATAGTGTATACATACACAATATGTAATTATCTAATTTCAGTTAGCATTCGAGTTATATTCAAAACGAGTTTGCCAATTTAGCGATTAAATAATATATACACTATACTAATCGACTTGAAATCATATACACAGCGATGAAAAAATGTCGCGTGTTCTAGTCGTACAATATATTTTATGTGTGTTACATAATTCCGCCGCAATTCGGCAATCATTATCGGGAGCTTTAATGCCGGGACTTGACGCAAGCGTTTACTTCTATATCGCGGTGTAACTGGCTAGTCGGTGAAAAAATACAGAAAAACGATAGAGTTGTTTTATTGTTGAGCATTGCAACCTTTTTCGGCTTTGCGCCTCACACGACTTGCGTTGTCCTCCTGCAACTCTATTGTTTTCAACAGTGGTTTCAATTGTTCTCGGGTCACAACTCACAAGCGCATAACGTGGGCGTGTGTATATAACGAATGGCGTAGCCGACGATCGTAACTTCGTAAGTCGTACAATTTTATCAATAAACGGGTTTTATACTTTTACATTATGTATACCTAGTTACACACACACACACACGCACGCGCGTGCGTTTATGTTCAATTTTCACACGTTTTTCTTTATAATATTGTATATTATATATGTTGTACGCACGTCGAACACACGATATGCGGTTACAACACTATGCGCCTACGACGACGGTTTATCGACTCGCGGCGATTTATCTACAATTTATGCGCTGGCTAGAATTTAACACGATAAACACACGCCGAGAACGACTAGAAAATCAGAGTTCGCTTTTTGCTACTTTTCGCTGATTCGCCGATCCTCTCAATCACCGGAGGCAGCTATAATAAAATATATATTATATTCGTTTTTGGGACGCCGGACGGTCGTTACACGCGCCTGCGGTCGTCCGAAATATGCCGAATCGCGATTTATGTAAATTAGATGTCCGTATAAAGGTTTCGCTCAATATTCCTGTTTGCACGTGAGCAACACGATTGTCAGAGATATCGTTCTTCGATAGCAATATGTCCACGCATATTATTATAGGGTTGTGGATGGGATTTAAATCACTCGAAAACAATTTTTTTTTCAAATCTATGATGTCATCTCCATCCCAAGCGGCATTATAATACACACAACTGTCATTTATTAGCTGATGGATGCTGAAAGTGATATCAGATTATACGTTATCATATCTAAATATATTTTTAATGTATATGTTCCTTCTCTTATAATATACGTAAAAATATATTAAGTTTCTAGTCCCGATAAATACTTATTTACCTCGAAAATATATTACCGAGTACGCGCTTGACTTTTTTTTATGGACACTGGACAGAGGTCTGTTTTGCTGCTGATCGGCGACTAAACGATTATGATGAAATTCCGAATCAAGTGTACGTCAAAATTTTTCCAACATGTTCGGGGCCCGTGGGCCGTGGTTCTTACGGATCGAGTGACCAAAATATTCATCACTACGCAGTCAAAATACAAAAATACAAAATGCTAATCGCGCGCATTCGCAATAATTATTTTTGTATACCGGAGGCAGTTTTGTTATTTTTCATCGTTAGCACAATGTGTACCTAGCAGCAATGCATAGTATAAGTTGTTATATATAATATATATGTATTGAATAGAGCTTACACAATGGTGTGAATTAAACAATACGAAAACCGCACTTATAGAACATGCCAATAACCTTTTCAATAATAACATAATATGTGTACGACTAGAGACATTCGTGGTGCAAATTATGAGTAGGAAGCGATGTCGTATGATGATAAACATTCGAACTAACCAAAAAGTATTAACAATATTTTCGTATGTAATCGCCTTGAACCCAATTTTCTGAAACGTGAATATATAATATATAGGTATCTAATACCTATTATTTATTATATTTATTGCCTTCAAATAACTATTAACGTTTTAAACAATATTTCCTTCATGTATAACTACTCTACCACTGTTATACATTTTATCAAAATTATTTCTACAAAAACTATGAAACATTGAACATTAATATTGTAGTCGCCATCAGGCGTTTTAATATGTTAAAATAAATTAAATATTTTTTTTTATTATTATTATATTATACCTAATACATTTGTAACAAAAATTGGGAGTTTGAACGAATCTAATTCACGAGTTTATTTGAAACCAATCATTATATAGAACTTATAAAATATATGTGTGTAGATTGACCATCATTATAATAATTTATAACATAAATCTCGTTTTGTTTGATAAAAAAAAAAATAATAATATTAATAATACCTCCTATGATAACTAGTCAATCCGGTTGAGTCTAAATCTTTCTTACAATATTCAAGGTTTAGGTACATTCGTTTATCTATTAAAATAGAAAAAAGGAAACAATACGTATTTAATTTTTTTTATTAAAAATGAATAATTACAATCTAAAAATAAAAAAAACTTTGTTAGGCAACATTGATTACACGTTATAGTGACAAGAATAATTGAAATAGGTAAGCAGTAATTACTCAGTAGTACCATCCGACATATTATTAATCCCAAAATACCGAAATAAAATATAATGGTTACATGACTACTGTTTAATTGAAATTTAAAATATATTTATTAATTTTTTTAGTAAAATTGCATCACATTTTTGAAGTATACATTTTTTATATTAGAATATTGTTTAGTGTATACATTTTCAAAATCAACGATTTAACGGGTTTTCTTTTTTGGCATACTTTCAATAACATAAATTACTGTAGTTTCCTAATGAATGTGATAATTATGAATTATGACCTACAAAATATTATAACTGTATTTATATATAGATATACCTATATTGTTAAATTGTTATGTTCAACCTTCACTTATTTCTATTGGACTTGAATTTTATCAAAAAAAAAAAAAAATGTGTTTTATTAGTTAAAGAGCTAGGTATATAGCAATCAGAGTACCTATATTTATGTATAGTAAATAAACATAACCTTTGTCTTGGTATAATAATGTGTTACAGATTACTTCAATAATTAAAGACATTAATCAAAGCGCCTGCCATACATAAATATTAATATCAATCACGTTTAGGTATTTGTTATTTTTTATGAATAGAAAGAAAAAATTGAATTAATTATTAAACTCTATTGCAATTTGTAATTTGCACCTATATAATTTGTAACATTACCCATTTAATAATAAATAAATACATACAATATATATTATTTATATATATTTTTTTTTTTGACTAGTAGATTAGTTGCTCAATATAGTTAGATCAATTATAAATATATATCGACTATATGTCTATATCAATCAATAAGAGCGTAATATTGAATGCATTTCGATTTATTTATATTTAATCTTATTAAAAATAAATAATCATGGTTATAATTTAATTTATATGATGAATTATTCTTTGCTACCATTAATAAGGTTAAGAACACTGTTTATCGAATGAAAAATGTACACAAAATCTAACTCGTGAATTATAGTGAATAAATCAAATATATTGATTATGTCTAAATATAATATATTTTAAAGTAGGCATTCAGCTTATTCAGCTTTTATTAAATCGATTACATGTACTGATGTATTACTATACTGCGAAGCTGATCGTTTAAATACGGTTAACATAATCAATTTAAACGTTAAATTTAATTTGATTTAAAATATTAAAAAAATATTTAAAACTAATTAAAACTTAATGAATTCCACTTAAAAATGAGAACTATTTGGTCATGAATTTCTATTTTTTTTCAATTTTATCAATTTGCATAAAACTTTTATCTATTCTCAGACTGTGCAGTTCTACACACTTTTTAACCATCTTGTACGATTCATAACATTAATGTTTAATAATATGACTATTTTGCTAAAAAATTTTACATTTTAAATAATATTATCTCTATACTATTGTGTTACGGTTGAGAAAAATATACATACTAAGCTACTTTTAAACTCGTATGTCAGTGAATTCTTTGATCCCATATTTGTTTAGGTTTTTTTTTCATTTACGCTTAGAGGTACACTTGTTCAAATAAATGACTAATTTATAATTTAAAAACTCATTTAGATGTTATTTTGAAAATATATTTCATGTACAACCGATATTGTAATGCCATGTGCTAATTGTCTAATACATTTTTATTTAGTTATAATAGATTGTTATTTTAGATTAATAGTAAATAGTAATAATATTTATAATTATTTATTTATTTATTTCACGTTATGTTTACGATAATAAATTATAGATATTGATAATCATTATTTTAAAATCTTTCGAGACTTTAATAATTTATAAAAATAAACATTGTAAATAAGGTGTATTCACTGAAAACGTCTACGAGTATATCAGTGGAGGTCCTTGAAAAATTCCAGGGGGGGAAATATTTTTTACATTAAATACAATCCTCAAAAATAGAAGTCACAAAAAAAAATAATGTAAAATATGGATATACCTATTATCAGGTTTTTGTTTTAATATAATATAGGCCAAGGAGGAGGGGGTGATTCACTCATCTCCACCACCCTTCCGTAGGACCCCCACTAAAGTATATACAAAAAATTATTTAGAATCTTCAAACTAATACAAATTAAATTTGTACATACCTATTATTCTTTGTTAAATATTTATTACACCACATAAAAAAAAAACAATACATATATGTATTGAATTTCATTTAAAGCGCCCATTTAGTATACATTTCTCGAACCTATATTTTAAAAAATGTCACTATATATAGATAAAAAAATATTATATTGCTTTTTTAATTACTTTAATGTATACAGCTGCATTGTTTGAAATTTTAATATCAACAAATCATATTACCCGTTCCTACTGGTAAGATAATTGAAATACCTCTGTTAGGTAAAAAAAGAATTTATATAGAAATATAGAAATATAGAATTAAAATTTCGTTCAAATTTAAAACTGAAACGTTATAACATTGCAGTATTGTGCGAACATTAAAGTAGGGCAGAAATGTCATCATTCTTTTATTTAAATTTATGTTTAAATTTTTTTTTATATTCTACGAACGTAAACATTTTAAAACTACCCCCGTTAACAAAAACCAAGAATAAAACCGTTGTCGCAATTCATATCTATCTATAAACACAAACAACGCTGTTTGTGTCGTATTGATATATTAATTTTTTTTTTATTAAAAACAATAAGAGATCATTACGTGTCATTATTACGACGCACTCCAGTGATGACTGAAGCGTTAATTATTATGGAATAATTAGTTTTAATTAAAAACAGACATTGTGCGTCCATTACTATTTTATTTTTATACCAAACGATAATCGTGATAAATTAACATCAATTCTCGGAACACATCCACATATTCAACGTCGTCCCTCTTAATTGTTTTAATATATTTTGAAATCGTCTTCGACAAATTTTTGCCGTCCTTACATTATAATTTGTCAATTGCGCCACAAACAAAACGTCACTGTTTACTGCTCCAGAGATTGTATATACACATGCATATTGTACATGATATTATGTGTATGAAATATGCATATATAGCGGCCCTTCAACGGGTCACCGAAGTCAAGGGTAAATCAATTGTATAGAACAATATTGAACGGCATAAGTTGCCGTTTATTTAGAACGAATAGAGAAAAATCGATAACCATTACGCACATGGATAAAATTATGTAAACCAATTGAGATGACTTGACAAACGATATGTACTTGGACAATGACGTGTGTACCCGTGTTTGAGTAACGATTTTTATACGTATTTAGTATAATTATTTGTAGATTTTTCAATTGTCATTACTTAACAATAATATATTATGTTTATACCAATAAAACTTCAGTTGTGGTATTGAGAGGGACAATTTCCCTTAAAACCTTCTTAAAACTTTGTTAATTTCATTTAATATATAAATAAAATAAAAAAACAGGCGATAGTTACCTAACTACTAATTATTTACAATACTTTAAAAAAAAAAATCGAATACAACTTAAGTATACGATTTGACAGTTTTCAGCAAGAGGATTAAAATAATTTTTTTTCGCTTATTTATTTGTACCATGGTACTAAATATATGTAAATATCAATGTTTAATAAATTACCAAACATAATACAGCACCATATTAGTAGTTTGTGTATGATTTATAATATTTATAAATTTTAATTATCTTTCTATCTATGTATAGAGGTACAATGTTATAATCTTATGAATATTTAAAAGGACCTGTAAATAATATGTAAATAATTACATCATTGTTTATTTTATTTTCAAAATAAAACAGTCTAATTTTGGGTAGTTGTGTTTGAATAAACTTATACTGAAAAAAATATTCTTCATAATAATCCGTTTGAAAATACTGATTTTTGATTAAAAATTACAGCCCTCGCTTTATATTTTATACTCAAATTACAAGTAGTTAAATATTTTAAATTATATTTATGGCTTATGTATACTAGTATACTAATTAATATTTTTATGATCCAATACGATTGGCATGGCGAAAATTAAATTTAAAGCCCTTGTAAACAACCAAAGTCGGTATATACTGTAAAATATAAATATTAAAAATTTCCCTTTACCTCTCTAAACTTACAACGATTATAATTTTAACAAATAAACGAATATTTATGTTTCGATATTAGATTTAATTATTCTTAAGTGCACACATATATTTTGTGTGCAAGTATTGAATGCAATTTCGTACATAATGACATGGGCTGCATACGTACTGAGTCCCAATAAAACGTTTTAGGATGAATTGAGTCCCGGGTCGTTTTGAGGTATATACTAATTGAGCCCGTATTTTAACACTAACCGAGTCCCGTTAGAGTGTTCGACTTAAAAAAATATCATCCTTCCCATTTTTATAGACTTAAAAAAAAATTTTTATGTATATATTTTATTATATAACAATGTATGGCTATAATATAATATGAATAATTTAAATTTTACTTGTGTATAAATTAATTAATGTAGGTGATGATAAAATTAAATTTTTACATTGGTAAAAATGTATATGTGATAAACATTATTATACGTATAAAATGATGTCAACGATATACGTAATCTCTATGTATGAATACTATAGTTAGTTTTATATTTTACTCAAAATAGTCCGCGGACTCAATTAGTATATTATTTTATTCCAGTTCAGGTATTGGGACTCAATTAGTATACAGCGCTGACATGTCAGTTGATGAAATTTTATTAATATTATCTTCATGAATTTATCACATTGAAAGAAGCATTTTTTTCTATATAACAATAAGAAAATTACTTAGTGTTTCAAAATTAAAATAATAAATTTTTTCAATGATTACATGTTAGGTACCAAACAAATCTTTTTAGGTTTTAAAATTGTTCTATTTGTGACGGTTTAGTAAATTTCATATTTCATTAAAAATACTTTTTTGTACAAAACATTAAAAATTAAAAAAGTATATATTTTAAATTTCTATAACATAAAAATAATAATTATGATGATTAAAAATTCTTACTTTACCTTTTTTAAAGAGAAAACAATGCTCAAAATCGCTTAAAGTCCATCTCCATCATTTTGCTATTTTAAATTATGTTTTATTGAACACTTCAACAAATGATAAATCAAATTAATTTTAATCGTAATACCAAATATATATATATACATATATTGTTAAAATTATTAATATAGTTATACTCAGAAAATAATAAAAATTAACTTGTTAATTATTATTTTTAATTTAAAACATTATAATATTTTGATTGGATACATTTTTGTATTTTAAGTAAATATGAAACTAACTTGCGTCTAACACTATAACCAGTAATTACAAAACTAACTAATTGTGTTCTAATAAATCTTCGGGTAAAAATTGTAAAAACAAAAGTGCCAAAACGTGTTTGATAATTTTAACATAAATCTTATCAGAGTAATGTTAATTAGTACTAGAGTTAGATAAATATTAGTATATTATTATGTAATTTTATGGATTTATTGATAACTTTTTGAAGAGCGTTAACTTAAGTCTGATAATTACAAATGCTTATATCAACAATTTAGTTTAAAATTATGCCTATGAATGAGTAAAGTATATATAATTGATTAAATAAAATCAGGAGTAAAACAATTATTATCTCAAGTGTTTTATTTTATACGATATATACATGATGTAAATAAGGTGTATTGGGATAATTATTTTATGTTTAGAAACAGTAAAAGACGATTTGTAATCCGATGCCATTAAAGCTTAAAATAAATAAGTTTTCTATGATTTTTTGATAAAACTCGAGATCAATATGACACTGTTGCATTTTCTAGTCTGTAGTGAGTAGTGTTCGTTGGTCGGTTGTTGGTGTCGTTTCAATATGAGGCGCTATAGGGTATTTTCATAATGTATAATAAATAGTAATTATTAACCAAATGAGTTAGTTCATACTTCTATGCATATCATCGTTTAGTTTTGTTTTCTTCTTTGTGTGTAATATTATAGATAGTTTAACTTGAACTAAATAATTAAATTGATTTAATATAGGTTTTTCAAATTATTGTTGATAACTAACTTAAAATTATAATTATGTGTTTATATATACTGTTAATTTTTTCCGTTTCTGTAGATATTCATCATACTATAATATAACCATCGCATGTATATATTTTCAAATTTGTGTTGTTCTCCATAGCATTAGCATGAATATTATTGACGATTTCATGCTGAAACTTTTGTTATATGTCCCCTTGTAATTTTAAATACTGCTATAGTTTACTCAATGTGTTGAGAAAAAGTTTGTTATATTACAAGCTCGTATAGTCTCATAACTATAGTATGAAAGAACTACTTTGCTTAATTAGATGATAGAATAATCACATAGTTAAAGTTTTAAAGCAATACAAATTAAATTGTTCTTAGTTTTTTTTTTTAAATGTGTGTTGTTCAATATTAAAATAAAAAAATAAAACCCAAAAAAAGTTATTATTAATTTCACGATATTATATTTAAATATTTTCAATATTTTTTCTTTTAATTTATTATATTGCTCAATTTAACATATAATTTTAACATAATACTTCAATCATTTATTAAATTATATTTTGTTCAAATATATAAATTAAATAATTTGAACAATTCATCAATTAATTACATTTTTTCTTGTGTTAAAAAAAAATTATTTCTTAGAAGAAATATTTTATAAAAAATCTTAACATATAATTTTCAAAACGAACAATTTAATTGTTATTGCAACATATTTTTTTTTTTAAATTTAAACTAATCATATTATTTTATTTTTCAGGGGTCCATGCGACCGATTATCACAGAACTGGATAACAACAAAAAAGGATCTATTCGAACAGATGTTGCGGATCTTGTTATGGTCAAGTACGTTATAAAAATTATTATTAAAAATGTATAGTTAAGATTATTAAAATGAACACACTAAAATAATTTATTTTGAAAATTTTATAAAATATAAATATTAAATACATTATCTTTTCCTATTGCATTTCGATTTTAAATAGGTATATAATATCAAACATATTTATATAGCACATCTGTGAAAAATATTATTCTATTTACCATAAAATTACCACTTTATAAAAATAATTTACTTAAACTATACTCAATCTAATTTAATACATTACAATCATAACTTGTATTTAATAATAAGACATAGATACTTTTCAAACACGAATTACATATTATTAATATTTAATTTTATTCGATATTTTAGTTTTTCATTTATGACTAATAATACATATATTAGTAATTGGACATAGACTCTTATAAAATATAACACAGACATTATTATAATGTATAATACCACATCTACTTAGGTATTTACTATAATTAATTTAATACACATTATAAAATATAAATGTAAACATGGACAAACCTGAATTTCAGGTGATAGGTACCAAGTACAACATTTTTGGGTACCCTACTTTATTTGGCCCCTCTCCTATCAATCTAAATCTACATTTGAAGCCATTTATTGTTCTGTAGTAGACTTCTAATGATTCCTAATGGTTTTGGATCATGCTACTTTTACTATTAAAATAATGATTTTTACACTCAAATGTAAAACGTACATTATGTTACATTATGTAATAACACGGAATAATTTTATTATTCGTTTTTTTTTATCACATACTACAGAAAAATTTCGATTTTATTTAGAAAAAACATATAAAATATGGCTAAATGGCTTAATTTTTAGGATCTAATTATAAAATGTCAGCAGGTGCCCTGGCACATCAACCTTCCATTGTATACATATGATTATTTAGTTAAAGTAGATATATTAGACTACATAGTACCCACACACAATGTATTCATATAATGGAATTTTAATGCAGTATTTACATTTACTAGAAATATTTCCAAAGCACTTTATTGAATCGAAAACACCACGCTGAATCTAAAATGGGATGAACCCACCAAAAAAAAAATAAAAACGTTTTCACTAAAGTAAATAGTTTGTCTCCACGCACATTGATTCCACTACACTTTCATTTAAATCAAAAATCCACTTCACTAATATTCATGGTCAACAAATTCGTCTAAATATGAATAATTTTACGGACAAGTATAAATTTGTTAAGAATGTATAACCATTTATTTATTTTCGTTTTATATTTTACGATTTAAAAATTGGATATGCTGTGTTCTTACTTAGATATTTAATATACTAATATTATAACACATTTGTCTTTAAATAACTACTTTTGTCGGTAAAATATTAACTTATAATATTATACTACTAATATTATTGGTGTGCATATCATATTATGATAATAAAATTGACTTAATTTAATGAATTGAACACGCAATTACAAAATATGTGTAATTAATTTAACATAATATATCATTACGAGCTTCAATAACTTGTTATCTTCGCGATGACTGAATAGAAACCTACATACCAATTATTACTATACAAAATATATATTAGTATAATACTTATTAGTTATTATACTTATTACATATTTAAAAGTTATTCATAATTAATAATTAAATTAATAAACTCATCCACTTGATTTTTATATAACACATCAATATGACTAAACAATTTATTTTTAATTTAACATGTTTATTTTTTAATTCTAAAAAAATATATTTACCTATAATATTTTTTTAAACACGGTAATATTCGTTAATAGGTAGTTAATAATCGAAATTTAAATTAGTGCTCACATATTTCGAGCATAAAGATGTATAAATTATAAAAATATTTGACTTTACTGATAAATGTTATTCTAATACATAATATTTTGTAATAATACTAAATATAAAAATCAAAATATTAAATTATGTATATATATCTCTTCACACAGTACACTCCAATTTTTTTTATTTAGAATTAGTGTTAAAGTATTGTACATTTCTACAGGTATAATATCTGTATAGGATAGAGTACCTATAGTATAGATCTTATATCAATATCCATTTTAATAATCATTGAGCCAACGTGTTTCATTGTTTCAAACTAAATTTTTCTATATAAAACTCTAAAAAAAGGCAAATTATATCATACTCATAGTTGTAATAATCATTAACGAAATTGATCTATTTTAAATCCGATAACAAATTCAAACATTTATATTTTTTATATAATCTGCAAATGCATAGGAATTGATTAAATAATGATAAATATTTTATTGGATTTTTCCTACGCAGAATCAACGTTTATTTTGATAACTTATGTGCATGCATAACGTAGTAATATATTCAACTTTTGGTTTTTATATGAAACAAGAAAAACGATAATGTATCATCTTAAATTGACAAAGACAATAAATGTTATACATATTAGTGTATTACCATTGATTATAGAATAGAGAATAGACTATTCTATAATCAGTGGTATTACATATATTAAAATCTCTGTAGTAAAAAAACAATCAATTGATTTCTATTGGTTACCTATCTATGAACTACCGACGTCGGTCGATGTTTTATTGCACTAAA
This sequence comes from Rhopalosiphum padi, assembly GCF_020882245.1. Lineage (NCBI taxonomy): Eukaryota > Metazoa > Arthropoda > Insecta > Hemiptera > Aphididae > Rhopalosiphum > Rhopalosiphum padi. The sequence continues at coordinate 91,088,847 of NC_083598.1, read as the reverse complement.
TGTTTTTAAAATGTACATGTTTGAAAATCTGGTGGAATACATATGTGGAGAGGTACTTATCTACTTTTTTTATTAACGTTTAATTTTTGTATTAACCATTAAACTAATAAATAAGTACTGACTTATGCGTTTAAAAATAAACTATTCTTACTCGAATAATGTTAAATTATGTACTGCGTAGCTATACATTATAATGCGGTTGTAATTACTTACAGATTACAATATATGTATTTAATATTATGAAGGGCTCTTTTCATATGGCTATAATGTATTGTACATAATCGCAACTTGATTGTGTGAAATTATTTTGAAAACCGCATTTTTTTTTCTAAATCCAAAAATAAATAATTTTTAACATCCGTTTAAATAGGTACAAATGTTCATCAAACGGAGTACCTATAACACAAACCAATGGCTCGACACTTCCGCTGGTATCGAGTACAAGCAAAGATGCCGAGTTCGGTGGCTACAATCCATTCGACCACCGGACAGTCCAATATCCGACCACGTAATTAAATACAAATTGTTTAAGATTATCGTACAAAAACTTAGAATGGTTAATTTTCAGGGATATGGAAACATTCATACATTTGCTGAAAGGAAGTCTGGGTTCAGGCATATTGGCCATGCCTTTGGCTTTTATGAACGCTGGACTAGTGTTTGGGCTCGTCGCAACCGCTGTAATTGGATTCGTTTGTACATATTGTGTCCATATATTGGTAAGATTTAATTATACTCAAATATCATAGGTATTAATTATTGGCATAAACACTAACTTGGCAAGAAAATAAAGCATAATCTTAAATTATGTTACAATAAATAATTTCTGTTCATTCTTTGTTGATAAAATCAGTATTTTTAAAAAAAAAATAGCTAGACGCTTATTTTTTTTTCTTAAAATAAATCCAGTCTATTCAACGAGTTTTATCAGTTTGACCTTTTAAACATCTAATTTTAATTTTAAACATTTACTTATTTTCAGAAGTTATTCATATTTTAATACACATTATATAAGCAAAATTATTAGAATTTTAATAACAAGGAACTTAGCGATATTTTCTTAAAAAAATAAACGTGAAATTAAGTAATATTCCATACAGTTCAGTAAAAACGTATCTTTCCATATAGATGATTTAATAAATCTGTTTATCTAAAAAAAAATTATTTAATAGACTGGACATAATTATACTTTTTTATAAACTCAATAGTTTTATGAAAATTAACTAAACCCATTTATTGAAGTATTTTTGTATTTTTAGGTAAAATCTTCTCATAAATTATGCCGTAGAATGCAAGTACCAGCATTGGGATTTGCTGATGTTGCAGAAGTTGCCTTCCTCGCTGGGCCCCCAGCCTTCCATAAATTTTCAGGCCTCTTCAGGTATGCAATTAAAAAGTTAAATATTAAATACTTCTTAGTAGATATATAATTTTTTAGTTAGAGGTGGCTCACCAAGTTTTATTGTATATCTGAATCCTGCATGTGGAACACAGCAAAAAATAAGTTCATAAAGTACCTACCGGTGTAAATGGTTAGAACATGATCATTATTATTTATTACTGTTAAGTAGTGTTAGGTAACACACTATTATAAAAATGATTTTTTTAATTGCATCTCGTAACATTATTTTTGGTATTTAATACATTGTAGTATCGTCAATTATAAATTGTATTTAAGTATATTTTATTTTTAATAACTCTCTGTATGCTAGTTAAACTCTTTTACGTAATATCATTTTTATTAGTTTTTAATACTGACATTTTAACTCTAAAATATTTTACCAATAATTTATGATAATTGATAGGCCTTTGTGAACTTGTTTGTGTTAAGTTCCATGTGTGATTAACAGAATATGACAAACTTTAGTGTGATGTCTTCTTAAGTAGGTATCTTTGTCTAATTGCCTATCATATATTTATATGGCTTGTATGGTTTTATACAATATTGTTTTATATCTATATGTTTTTTTTCATGAATTTTTCAGAGGCCTCGTTAACACGTTCCTAACCATTGATTTGCTTGGTTGCTGTTGTGTTTATATTGTTTTTGTTGCAAAAAATATAAAACAGGTAAAACAAAAATATTATGCATTTATTAAATATTTATAATTTACATTTAATAGTTATCAAGACATTTATTACAATGTATTTGTTAGTTATAATTAATAAGACAATTTTGATTCATAAACTCAAATGCAAATAAATAATGCTATTTATATATTTTATACTCTCCTTTTAAAAATGAATACCAAACTTGGTTTAATTTTTTTATTTTATTAGAAATGTATTACCTACTATTGAAATAAACAGTTAAGTAAATTTAGTTTCGTTCTGTATAATCCTAGTTAATTCATTTATGTTTTATTTTGATTGTTAAGTGAAATAAGAAGTTTTAGATAAATTAAAATATTGTAAAACCCATCAGAAGACAATATCCTTACCTAAGTTTGGTAATTATTTAGTTAATTTTAATTAATAAGGCTTACTACACACAATCAACTACTGAACACAAATTTGCTATATTTTTTATGTTTGACAATTAAGTACTTATAAAAATATTTTAAAATATTTTGTATAATTAAATTAAATATTTGAAATAGCTATAGATTTTTATATATTTAGGCAATATTGTGATGAATAAAATAATATTCCTACATCTATTTATTTAGTTACAATAATACATAATATGAATAAATTAGAAAAATATCCAATATTTTCATATAAATATAACACATTATTATGAACAGACAAATAATTTGAAATAATTGGGTTACATCACTTACATAATACATGTATTAATATTCTATAGTACTGAATTTATTCAGTTTCTATATTTTGTAGATTTTTAAGGCAACTTTTATTGCTTGCATAAGCCATTAATGTTAAATATATGGTTTTTGTTTTCAGGTTATGGATGAATATGTTTTAGAAATAAATGTTAGGTGGTACATGTTGATGATGTTGCCTTTGGTAATCGCTATGAATTTAATACGTAATCTGAAGTATCTGGCTCCATTTTCAATGATTGCAAACTTTTTGGTTGGTATTTGCATGACCATTACATTCTGGTACGTGTTTCAAGATGTGCCATCCACAAAAACTGTACCTTACATTACAGATTGGCACAAATGGCCACTATTCTTCGGCACTGCCATCTTTGCTTTGGAAGGAATTGGTGTTGTAAGTATATCATATTTTACAAATTAATTTTTTTAAATTAGTTATTAACAATAATTTCTCAAAAAATATTTTTTTTCATTTTAATTATTAATTGTGTAATAATGTCAGTTACTTACATTTACATAATTACAATATAAAAAAACCAATGAGATATTATTTTTTGCAACATTTACTTTGCAAGGGAGAGAAAGGACTATCTCTTAAGAAAATTAATTTTACTATAATAAAATTGTATATATTAATATATAATGAGTAATGACTGTATCTGTTAATCTATTAAGGTAATGCCATTGGAAAACAACATGAAAACACCACAACATTTTATTGGTTGCCCCAGTGTGCTCAACATTGGCATGTCCATTGTTGTGATTTTGTACTCTACCGTTGGATTATTTGGTTTCCTCAAGTATGGTGATAAGACTGAGGGCAGCATAACACTAAATTTACCAAAAGATCAACTGTAAGTTAATATAATTCTGCATTAATGATTCTTTCAAAAAATTATTGCAATAATAATATTTTAGCTATTTTAGCATTAAAATAAGTAAATAAAAAATTTCCTTTCCTAATTGCAGATTGGCGCAATCCGTTAAGATCATGATAGCCGTGGCCATTTTCCTTACATATAGTCTTCAGTTTTATGTACCCTTTGAAATAATCTGGAAAGGTTCTAAGCACCGGTTTACATCACACCCCGTTCTTTTTGAATATTTGCTCAGAGTGTTCTTGGTCGTGTGCACGGGTAAGTCATTTTCTTTGTGGAAATAATTATATTACTAATATTATTATAGAGTTGTGAATTTGTATGAATATATTAAAAAGTGTGTATTAATTATTGAATATTAAGCTTATACAATGACAAGTAATATTCGTTACATTTTGAGTAATATATTTCTTGCTATTAAAATCATCAGACATAATATTTATTTACTTAAAATAATATTCAGGACAAGGTCCAATAAACAATAAAATATGAAGAAATAAATATAAAGATAAAATATATCAAGAGTAATAAATAAGTACAAATTTTGTAAAATAAGAATAATAATCAAGTGAAAAAAGAAGGAAATAAGCCAACATTAGCAAAACACTATTCTTATAAAATATCTAAATATTTATATAGAAACATAACTTATAAAATATTAATATATAATGTTGAGTTTGGAGTATTAAGTTCTATAATTGATCTATAGTATATATTTACATTGGAGTTAATATAATTTATTAAAAAAGTCATTAAATATTCCACAATATTACTTGTTTAAATTAAAATACAGGAAAATTCAAATACTAACTAGGCATTTAATTTTTTTATTTTTCTAGTTTGTGTTGCAATTGCTTGTCCTAACCTGGGCCCAGTCATATCGCTCGTCGGAGCACTATGTCTGTCATTTTTGGGTCTAATCTTGCCAAGCTGTATCGATCTGGTTACATGCTGGGAAGAACCTGGATTGGGTAGAGGATATTGGCGCCTGTGGAAAAACTTGGCCATCATAATGTTTGGCATTTTGGGATTGGTTACCGGTGTTTACTCTAGCGTACTCGACATCATCGAACAGTTCAATCAGTGAGCGTGTGCGCAAGTAATTATTTCAATTACAAAAGGACGGCAGCGACACAACTCTCATACAGACAGAACAGCAATATTAGCGTTGTCAATTACAGCTATTAGTGTCCAGTAAAATTGTTTTTAAACAAAAAAAAAAAAAAAACGACAATAACTATTTTGTACTGATTAACTAGGGTGCAACAGTGAATTTTGAAACAAAAATTTAAATACAAAATCATGGATTTTAGATATTAGACTTTTATCTTTTGTCATCAGTTTTCGAATATTATATTATTATATTATACAATGTTCCTTGATCGGCCTTGTAAATATAATAATAAAATATTAGATTAACAAAAATGTAAGTAAAAAATTGAAATATTCTTGTTGCTCAATATTTGTTTCCGTTAGTAGTACTTCATGATTTCTATGAGTGTTATTTGCTCGTAATGAGATATTTTGAGTCCGATAAAGTTTTCCTTATTTTATTTGAATATTCCATATACTATCTTAAAAAATAATTCATAATTAATCCATATTTAAAATAATCTATACTATTGTAGTACTATTATTTTTCTGATACTATATAGTATATACCATAAGACATTAAGTATTTTAGTTATTTTTATTTATATGCAACTTTTTTTTATATATATATTATTTTATTCTTCACTGTCTCAAAAATATATAATATTGTTTTTACGTGTCTAATGCTGATAAACAAATACATTTCTGTCCATTTATTATAATAAATATTTGTTTGACCAATAATGTTATAACATTTTTGATTGTTACTGTGAAATTATAACTGTGTTTATTATAAGCAGATTTGCATAAAAAATTATGTATTAATACAAAAATAATCAGGTACCTTTTAGATCAATGAAAATTAATAGTTTGGTAGGAATGATGTTTGAAATCACTTTCTACCTAACTATAACTACTTACTTTGGACTATTTATGATTTAGTTAATTAGTTATTTTATATATACCTATAAACTATTTAGCCATATAGGTTTTACTAAAAACAAACAACTCTTAACAGAAAAAAAAATTAATTGGGCAATAACTATATTAAAGATGAGTGCAATCAACTAGTTATTATTATTGTTCAGTTAATAAATTAAGAACTGAGATTTAACTAAGAAAATTACAAATTTTATTCATGGGTAAGTTCTTATAACATATAATAATAATAATAAAAATTCATTGATTTTTGAGCTAGTGAAGCAAAGTTGATTTCATGTCCAAATATTTAGTTCTCTAATCTTACAATATAATTCTTTGTGTTTGTTTCATTGTATATTTTCTCTTTGACATAGACAACTATTAAAGTGATTACATTATGTTCAACTAAACAATTTATTGTTTAGATCATGTACAAATGAATAAAATATTTTGTTATAAAATAAACAAAACTATTTTACCTCAAATTTAAATTAACTGTAATTATATAAGTAATTTAACGATATAGAAAACCGTTGTTTACTGTTTACCATTATCTGTAATTATTTAAATAACTAAAACAATATAAGTAAATGACATGATATTATTATTTATTATCGTGATTTCTATAATTTTATTTACTAAATAATAGTTATTTGTGGTGCGATTAGAAAATATTAAAAATTATCGCAACCTAATGTAAATTGAAAATATTATTTCAAATACTGTTTGGTTTGCATTTTGTAGTTAGGTAGTAAATTTTAAATTTTAAAAAAGGCGACCTTGTGATGTAGTAATAATAATAAATAAATGTTAATAAGAAATATATAATCATGACAAATTTTACAATATTGTCGATATAGTAGCTATAAGTTATTTTGATCAATCTAAGAGGTATTTAAATGATTTATTTTTAGACTGAAATTATACAAATTCATATCCATCGTTGTTGATTTAGTATCAGAATATTATTGTATTTTATTACGGATATTAATATACTTATTTTTTTCCTTATTAAGTATATAATATAGCTGGTGACTACTACCAATTTACTAATTAGTAAAGTGCTCATTAATTTACCTATTCATAAATTATGAAATTATTGTTTATCAACTGTCATAAAGACTAAGATTCTATTAATTGGACTATATATTACCCTTCATAATAGTAATTATTTTTGTGTACGTGTCTTAAATTACCATCTTGCATATATAATATTACTTTTATTTTTTATAATTGAGAAATTATATTTTTATGGTGTATACTTTGGTTAACAATAAATATTAATATATGAAAAAACATCTTGATTGTTGTACAACAATTTCAATTTAGATTATATATTATATATTATATTGTTGAAATATTTAGTTTGATTTATAAATGGACCGTATCAATTAAATTAAAAACAAAATTATTTCTTTTGTTTACCTATTTTATTTTATATGTAAAAAATCGTAAATTCAAATTTTGAAATTAAAAAGAAAACAAATGTTTCAATTTTTTATGTGTAAAAAATTAAACTAAATTTTATAGAAAAATCATAACATAGATGTGATATGGAGTATGATTGAAATTATTATTACATCTTTTATGCCTGAAATTTGCTAGCATTTTAAAAAAATTTCTAAATTTTTAAAACACATTTTACAGCACATCTCTTGATTATATAAACATTTTACATAACATAAAATATTATATTAGGTATGTTTCTTTAATTTGGCTATTAAATTCATCAACATTGTTCATTATAATAATTCAAATTCAAAATACATTATAAACAATTTCTGAACATGTATGGAAAAAGGTACTCAATTTGTAAAATAATAAAGAAAAAAGACTATTGTTGTGAATGACCGTGAGATTGTTTATTTGAGTGATACATCCTGTACAGTTTCTATTTTGATAATTGTGCTGAACTTTTGTTTATAATTTAAATCGCATTTAGATAATCTATGTAAATCCCATATATTTAATTAAACCAATGGCAAGATATTTTATTTTTATCATTTTATTTATTTATTTATTTTTGGTATCTATAATTACCAATACAATTATAGTGTAAGTTTTTGTTTTATATAATTAAAGTATAATGAAATCTGTGATGTTACGCGAAACGATATTATTCGGTAGCTATAAGTAATTATTTTAGTCTAGATGATGCTGATGAAAAAAAAATGTCTATGTAACAAAATATATAAAAAAAAATTAATATTTGATTGTCTTTATATTTTATTCAACAATCATAATATTTTACTCGTTACTCCTAATATTATGTGTAGTACAGGCATTGTGGATTACACACATAAATGCTACTAAATTGACTATTCAAAGCGCCTTATTTTAAATTTATATGTATTTTTTTTTTATACACAACAATTCAGATTGGATATTACATATTAAAATAACAAATGTGAAAAGAAATAGTATTAAAGTATTTACTATGTTAGTTAGTTAAATTATAGTATGAAATTATTTTGAAAACATAATATATTATACATATATCATATATGGACAATCGCAAATATTTATATATTATATACATACAGCGTGTAAATATGTGCATTATCGTTCGGTCTATGAGGAATTGGAGACAGCTGCAGAGATATGTTCGAAATATTTCAATACTTTACATCAGTGTTTCCCAACTTCTTTTACTCGCGAAACCTTCACAGGAGCTTGAACGTTTTTGTGGAACCCCCATATAATTTTTGGAGCTTTTCTATGTTCAAATCATAACTCAAGTCAAAAATATTATTAATTAATATATATTTGCCCAAATTTCTCACGAAATCCTTTGTTGGCACTGGCTGACGGAACCCTTAGGTTCCACGGAACACCAGTTTATCTGATTGAGAGACAAGTTTTACTTCTCACTTATTTCAGAATTTCATAAAGCACAATATGATACCTATTCAGCATATACATATTGTATAGCTATAGATTCTCTTCAAGCTAATAATTAACAAGCTGATTGGTATAACAGAACAATAAACGCAATGATATTAAAACTTATCCATAAAATAGGAAAAAATTGAAATGAGTTTATATAATGTGAAATTCGCCATTAATATTCATCCTGTCTAACAGTATATCAAAGACAAATACTTAATTTGTTACTTTTTGGAATTAATCAACATGATGAGACGCTGAGACCTATGGCTATGACTATTTATTGAAAGTTCTAGATAATGAGGAAAGTGTGACTACAAATCTACAATAATAGTATAGTCAGAAGAGACTACATAAGTGTAATCAATATAGGTGATAACAATATCAGATAATTCCAGTTAATTATCAAATTAATTGTACGTGAATGCTAAACACTTTGTAACTAAAACATAATCAAACATTTTGATACCATTTCAGGAATAAATAAAAAACGTATCTCAAATTGTTCATTATAATATGAAGTGAGAGCTGTGTAACTTAATTATCTTTATGTTATAAAAAATATTCATTCGAATCTGATTTAAAAGAAAAAGCATAATATGAGACTTTAGACACGACAAGTAAATTGATTTTTATTCGGTACTTTTCACCTGTATTACCTATTATTATTTTATATGCAACATTAATAAGTCATTTATTTTATTATTATACACATTTTGGTTGATGATCGGATAACTGTTTAGTATTTTTTTTTTATACTTGGTAATATATATGCCATTTTGAAATTGTTTTACATTTTTATTACAAGTTATACTAGAAAAATCTTGTGGTCTTGAATGAAGGTCACTAAAAGTAAAGAATTACCTAGTTGTAATTATCTCTTATATTTTTATTTACCACGATTATTTACTGTCAATATTATTAGTTAAGTATTACTTAATACTTATTAACAAGGCCGTACCTAGGGGGAGAGGGGTTGGAGTTCAGTTATGTAGTATTTTATTATTATAAAAGTATACATGTATATCCTACTATTATAAAAATTGATATAACTCAAAATTTAACTTTATCTTTCTGAAAATGCCGTAAACAGCAAAAAACTTAATTTATTATTCGTTGTTTCTTAATAATTATAAAAAAATTACCAAGAATTTTTGATTTTGACCTTTTTAAAGTAAAAACTAAATTAAATTTTCTATCCAAAAGTTGAAAATTAAAGAATTTATCGATAACCTATACTCGTGTACTCAAACATAAAAAAACAACATATACACACACACTATTGTAAAATGTATACATTCATCGCTCCGCTTAGAATCTAAAATACCTAATATGAAATTTAACATATTATTGATTCTTTATGATAATATTAAAAGTCGTGTCATCATGACAAAATATATTTAAAAATGTAAATTATTTTTTATTATTATTTATATACAGGACTCGGAAGTTAATGACCTTAAAAACATTAAAAAATGACCTAGAAAAATCCAAGTATGACATAAAAATGTCCTTAAAAATGACCTAAAAAAATTACAAATATTTGTTTTAAATTAATAAAAATATGATTTTTTTAAATTGTACTTTATTTTACTATAAAATTATGTATACTTTTATCATAGCTTACAAATTACTCAAAATATGACATAAAAATGACTAAAAATGTGGAAAATGTCAAAAAATAACTTAAAAAGCAATAAACACCATAAAATGCAAAATAAAAATTAGTTCAGATTCACATACTAACGAAACACATTTGTGGCAAGGAGAGCATCGTCTAAAAAGTTCCAAAAACAAAATGGTTTTTTGAAATTACATGTTTTCTATAAAAACACCTCTACAGGCAAGAATTTTGTAAAAAAATTTGTTTATAATCTTTAAAATATTACTTTATAGAACTAGAACGTGTATCATGTATGTCGTGAACTGAGTCGATGTAGTTGGGAAAAAAAGGCGTGTCTTTCAAATCCTTGAATAATATCAATTTACTTTTCTTTTATTAGTATAAGCATACATATATGTATTTAAAATTGCGTCAATTATTAAATTCTGTTTTACAATATTGAGTATGATTTATAATTTATATTCCAGGTGATAAGAATCTATTTATATGTATAAAATATTAGTATAATACTATAAAGTATAATATAATATAATATTATTATACAAAAATACACCATTAAAATCAGCTGGCCAATGAATAATCAAACCTAATACAATCCAAGTATGGGTTTATAAACAAGATAACTGTAGGTATCATATTTTAACGATAAATCATAAATGTACCCAAAATATGCTGGTAGTGCTCAAACAACAAACCAGAATGAAGATAATCAATATGAAAAGCACATTTTTATGGATAACTTAAATTAGTTAGCTTTAATATCATACATTTCTACATACATTAAGTACATAAGTATTAAAAAAGAAAAAGGAAGTTGATTTTTAAATTTCTTGACACTATATGACTAAACATTTTTAAATAGTAAATTCTAAACAAGAAAATAAAAATAAAAATAAAATAATGTCAAGAATTGACTAATTATTGTCTCTCTATAGCTCATTAATTTTTTAAAGAGCTATAAATTAAATGCAAAAGCCAATTTGCTACATACAATATGTAGAATATAGAAAAAGAGCGGATTACCTATATCAGACTACGATTTTATAAAATCAAATTTATCTAGCTTTATTTCACACGTTCCACAAGTAAGCTATCAATATCATTTTTCCACTGTTTCAACTAGGTATATAAAACTCTATTAACTGATGTTCTATGCCAACACAATATGTTCTAGCCTCTCGAAGGATATACCAAGTGAACTATTTTCACTAGAAATAGTGTTGGCCTTGCTTAAGTCATAGTTATATAGACTTAATCCTGATATTTTTTTGATCGTATTATCAGCTTAGTAGGCCTTTGAAACTTGAACATTAGATTGGAGGTAAATTCCTTTTTTCCCCAGACAAGAGATACTATTGTAACAATATAGATATCGTTCACTATACAATATTGTTTCGAAACTAGCATAAATTATAATATAGACAGTACCTATTGCAAGCATTCAATGACAATATATTATATTATAATGACGACGTGGAATTAAATTACCAATCTGTATTATTTGAAAGTATATAAATACAAAAACAAATCTGCATATTACATATTATGTGTGATACTATTATTACGCATCCGCCGTAGTACAGAAGCTCTACAAAAGAGACAAAAGCATCCATACAGGCGTACAATATTGTATAATAATATAATTACAATGGCAAGAATATATATGTTATAAGTAATAAGTGCCTTCTTTATGTACTATTCAGGGTGTCTCGCTGATTTGTCCTCGTATATATCCGCCACCTACTAATTATTAACATTATATATATATATATATATAATATTCTCAACACTCGACAGCCGCCTCCTACCTATCATTTAAGACTTAATGTAACCATTTAAACACCTAACGGAAATCACTACAAGTTCAATACTTTTAAAATATTTACTTATACGTCAATACAGTACATTGACTAAATTAAACCTACAAATGTACTATTTAAAAAAATATTTCTTTTTGGTATTTATAAGTAGACAAAATAAATTAAACTATGATGAATATTAGGTAAAAATAATATTATTTTTTATAAATTTATCATAAAATTCAATATGTTATACTATTACGAGGTACCCATATCGCGTATGTAAATCAGATGTTTTTTTTTGTGTGTGCAGCAGTATAACGACAAACGGCGTGACAGTCACCCTGTATGACTGTCGGACTGTATATTATATTGTGCACGTACAGTATAATAATGCGTTTACAAATACATTGTTTGTATGGGTACCTCGTGACCGTGTAGCCGTTTTCGCTTCGGTTTGACCAAATTTAGCAATAAAGATCAACGGTCGAAGGGGGACGGACCACGTATAGGTGCTCAAGTGGCAGACTATAGTATTATATACCTATATTATACCTAAATCTGCATATACGATGCGGTCGTTCTCGCGGTGACAGAGAAATCGTTTCGCGTGGGACCGGCCGGGCGTGGGCCCGACGACGAACGTTTTGCACATGCATCCGTTTGCGGTGGTAAAGCCGCGGGGCGGGCAAACTTTTCCGTTTCAGTTATACCCGTGCTCCTGACGAACAAACACCGCTTTCACGGGTGTACTCTAAATACATAATATACCATTCGCATTCTACGGTATACATATTTGTATCACACTCACCAATAGGTAAGTACTAAGTACATATTATTGTATAACATTATCACATATATACTACCCGTTTTATTATTGCACAAATAGTTTACAACTCATTTATAGAGGGACACGAATACAGGAAACCTCATTGCCTATTACTATCTTATATTTGTATGTATAGTATCGTGTATTGGAAAAATTTTAAATACTCACTTTTATATATATAGCTAATTATTCAATAAATAACATTCGAGCTAAATCGTTTAACACAACAGCTCTTCATAAAAAAAATATACATAGCTAATGCTTAATATATATACGAGTTTTCACAATTTTCGGAGATAAGCAGTCTGACATCGCCTGTTTTGAGAGATGTGTTATTGTTCTTGTATTACATGGTAATAAAATACGGTTTAACGTTATTAGGATTAGGTATGTAAAGCATTGAGTATCACTTGTTATTAACTACTTAGAATTCTAATAATTAACAATGCAAACGATATATTTAGGTACCTAAATCATACTGTCTATCACAATTCACAATCTATTGTTCACTCACGACACACGCTTAGCGTACTCACTACGTATATTATACACAATAATATTATAAATTTAAAAGTTTTTTTTTTTATTTATGAAATTATATAATAAATAATAATTATAAAGATTAATTTAAAATATATAACGATTCGCAAGAGCTTTAAAGATACACTTTCCAGTCATATTTTTATATGTTCAAAATATTCTGTATTAAACTAAATATCGAAAGATTACAAAAAAATACACGATTACCACTTATATCTAGCATATACATTTTTAGCTTAGTTACAAAGAATTATAATTTTAAACGAACTATTTATGTATATTTTATCAACTTTCAAAATATAGAATAAGTATTCTAAAACTAAAATAATTGTTTACACTATGACTGCAGCTCTTATGATGATTAATTTGTGTATATGAATACAAAGTATCAAGCAATAATAGACATATTATTTTAAGAAATTAAAAGTTGTTGAATTAATTATGGTATTATGATACTGTAATTTAATATATAAATATAACTACAAAAACAAAGAAATAATATTTAATTTTCACTTAATTACCAAGAATAACTTTAATTTAAATTTAACAAACTTACTCGAAAAAATAAACCATAACTTCTAAACACACAAATCGTGACCTAGAACTAGGAAAGGTACCCACTACTCACTACGTCAATTTTCCATCGCCGAAAAAGCTCTGTGAAATGCTAAGTCAAAACAGAGAATAAACCTTTTTATTTTTGAGGACATCCCTCTCTCCCAAAAAATCTATTTTTTGTATCATGTCGCACGTAAACTATTTAAAAAAAATAATGTTTAAAAATTTCACATCCAAAACTGGTTAATATTTTGTATAAGTATTTAACAAATTTCAAAAGTCCTATAAGTTTATGAATAGACTGCATTTGTTATACTCATGTAACATATTATACTATATTAAAAGGTAAAAAAAGAAACATCAAATTATTATTATTATTCGAAAGTAGGTGACCATAAATGTAGATTGTATTTAGCTGATTGTGTATATACTAACATCACGTTCACACTATTTTTGGACTTTTTCTTCGATTCGTGCGACCTGTGACATACCCTGCTAGTTTATAATAAATCGATTATTATTTATTACGGTTTAAATCAACAAATATTATTGATTGGCACATTCACACAGTTCATAATGGAATTAATCGATGTATTGTTGTACGCGTTAAAAGCACTTTAGTAGCGTCAAGGTCTTATATATAAATAGTTTATTATCTGCCTAATTTTTTAAGAATAGTGTAGAATCTATATAGATAATAATAAATGGTTTAGTAATAACAATAATAGTAAAATCCACAATAAGTATTGCCGAAAAAAAAGACCACAGCAATAATAATAATATTAATATATTAGTAATACAAGAGGGTTTGACCAAAAATGGTTATATCAAGGAAAACGCGTGTATACGAAACGGCCCACTTGCGATGGTCCATCCCACGTAAACTTTATGTAGGTACCGTAATACCCGTGTGTGCTGTACATTGTAAACCGCGTACTTATACGATAATAATATATATACTATATTAAAATAATGCGAACGCGTTTCCGATTCCGATATGAAAGAAAAACGCCAATTCCCCTTCTGACATACTCTCTCTAACGCGAATGGCCCCCAACCGTTCTCCTTCTTTATCGTTCTTATGATCCTTTTTTACATGGCCAAAGCTAACACCTTCGCACTGACGTTGCTGTTGCTGCAGCAACCTTAAGTTGACCGCCCCCGTGATTCAAATGTCCCAATTGAGCGTGTACGCGATACTGACTCATATAATACATAAAATACATATAACAATTTAATTGGCACAGTGCATACTGCTATTATTATTTCATACGTCTTTATATTATTATGTAGTAAAAAGGACAAATTACTCGGCGTAGATATTTCAAATATATAGTATTTTGATTATACAAATGTTTTTTGGGGAACATTTATTGGCGATTATGGGGCGGGACAACCACAACGGTTTCGAGAAGTGCATTTCAAAGCGTTGATGTTATTTTCACGAGTTGTAAATATCCAATTATGTATAAGTAAATACATTATCTGAATATTTAACGAGCCATCACGTGTATCTTGTTGTACCATACCAATCGACTACCCTATGGCCTATACATTATGGCCTGGATAACAATATACATATCTGATATCTATATTACAATCAATAATTCTATAAATATTAGTCATATATATATATATATATATATACACTACGATAAACAATAATTATCAAAATTTCATAATACAGATATATCAATATATTATAATTACATGCTTTAAAGTTTAAGTAATGTTTGTCATTATCAAGTTATATATATTGTACCTATGTAATTTTTAGTCAACGTTTTTTATTCAACAGCACGATTAATCTACGTTTGTAAATACAATTACCGATTAATTAAAATACATAAAATTACACTTAGAACATGAAGTACATAAGTATAACAATTTAATTTTTTCCACTTTTTGTTTGGCGTGGTTTGATTAAAATACGAACATATAAAATTAGATAAGTACCTAGGTAAATATATTATATATAATATATCGCAGGAAATAATGGAAATATACTACATATAATTATAATATTTTCATCACTCATCATATGGCATGTACGAATTATAAATTATATTTATATACAGGTATTTATATATTATATTATAGTCATTTATACAAGAATTAGTTTCATTGTTTAGATTTTATTTAATTGTATAATATTATGTGAATATTTTTGATAATAAAATTCATACACGATAAAATATCGAACAAAATTAAAAAGCAGTACGACTTTATGCCATATTCGATTACAGCCCACAGAACAAATATAACTATTATTCAAACGTTGTTAGATATACAAAATGTTCCTCTTTCATAACACAAATGACTACGTCACTAATATTTTACGATATTTTAATTTAAAAATTTTCTGTATTTTTAAAAATTCATAACAATACAATTTATACTATTTTTTATTGATCGACAATAAATTCAGCAGTTAAGGTCATACATAGATTACATATTTTTATAAAACGTCCAATTACATTAAAATCATTAAATAATATTTTTATAAATACGTATATGTAATAATAATTTATTATTATGTACATAAGTGACTTAATTATAATTATTATTATATATTAAATTGTTTATCCAGTTGGGCATCTTCATTAAGGTACCTATTTATATTTGGTACATACTCATAAAGTTTTAAAATACGTAAAATAAATGAAAATACAAGTGTTTTGCGTGTACAATAATATTATTACATCTAATGTAGGTATAAATGTATAAGTAGTATATAATTATTAATAATACCCTATTTTTAACATAATTCGTTAAATGTTATTATATTATTTATCTGAAAAAATAACTATAGTCGCGCCATACGATAACATAAAAGTTGACAACAATATTTTACGAACAAACATTGTGAATTAAACGTTATTACACTGCAATCATATCTCTTATTCGCACGAGTTTATACTTAATATTTTATAATAATAATAACATATTTAAACGATTAAAAAAAATAACTAAGAATTGATTCATATAAGATGCAAACATAATATTACAATAACAAATATTATCATAATAAACCTAAAACCGGTCCACAACAAATAAATCATGGCCCATATACAGAACTATATTTTGGACATTTGGTATGTGGCACTGTATTTTTTTTTTGGTTTCCGCAATTTCCCACTGCGTTTTGTTGCACTTTAATTAAAAAATCATATTTACACCAAATTTTACACATTCGCTCTGTATCTAATGTCAGGGATGGATCAAGCATAAGTTATGCAGGAGGGATTTATTATAGTTTTGTATACATTATTAGGTAGTTATAAGGTAGTACATAATTTATAATTGCAGATAACTTAGTACTAACCAGTTGAAAAATGCAACATTTGCATATTGATCTAATTAAACCTTTTAATTTTAAACCCCCACTGATCAATGTACACTATGTACACTAAAGCTAGCTACAATCTTATTGTAAGTAATATAGGCATAGGCGCAATTTCAATAAAAAAAACTGAGGGTGTTTAAGCTCTTCGTTTTCCGGACATAGCGTTATTGAATAGCTACTAATTATTGTAATATTATAAAAAAAATATTTGAGGGTGATACTTTTACAATTGGGGTATTAATACCCGCTACGCGCCCCCTATTTGCGCCTATGAATATAGGGTAGAAAAAAATAAGATTGATAAAGATTTCTGTCACTTAGGACTGAGGAAAAAGATAAGGGTCTGTACAAATGTTGGATCAAATATTATAGCTCTGTACTCTATAGTAATAAATGTCTTTAATATAATAATATCTAATCCACTAATACAGCAAGACTATTGACTACGCATTACTTAAATATTATATAATAATATACAATGACGTATACATATAATGCTTATATTATGTATATTATCATCACTAATTAGTATAAACACAATAAGCCAAAGCACTTCAGTTATAATCGTATACGATTAGTACTTTTTTATGACGAAAGACTACATTTAAGTATATATATTATTGTAGATAATATATAAAGTAATAATTTTGATCAGTGATATTGAAAGGATTTAATAACAATAATAAAATATCATAAAATATTCCACTAGTTGTTTATAAGAAACTTGTTTGTTGTAATCAAATGTTTTTTCTGAAGATTTTATATATAAACTATCTCATTGTATTTTTTAATTTGTATAATATAGTGTTTGACGTATATCGTAATTACGTTTTTAATCGTTTGGATAATAATTATTGCATTACGAGTAACAATAAAATTTAATCTAAACTACATTTTCATATAATCTAATTGCTTATTAAGATTTATCATTTACATTATCATAATTGGTCATAGAGAACTTAATTTGCATATAAATTACTTAATCTAAAATACAATTTTAACTACTTATTTTTTATAATACACATAATATACATACATTTTTAAAGTGTTCTTCGGTTATATAACGTTACAAAATGTATATTTACAGAGGATAGGACCTATCTGTAAAAAGTACATTATAATATACATTATATAGTTCAATTAAGTTATCAGCATATTGTTTTAGATATTTTTTAGTATATTCAGTATAGGTATTACAGATATCGTATTATATTATACTATACGATATAAATGCATAAGATATATAGGCATTCTGTTTTAAGATAATTTAAATTTTTTTGTAATTTTATTTTTGTGTCTCGGATAATTACATATTCATGTACTGAAATGTGGTACATAGTTACGATTCACTTTCAGTTGGCGTACAGATCTATGAAATGGTTGATAATTGGATCAATGTTATTATAAAAACTATATAATATATATATTTAGAGCTACTATAAATTTATTTAAACATAGGTGTAATGTTTTAGGCATTTTTTAGTTTAAGAGTAAGTACTTAATAGTTATTTATCTAATCTGGCCCACGTAACCACGTGACACTTTTATACATCATTACCTATTCTGACAAAACGAAAATCACTTCCGGTCCATCGTCCTTGTTTAATTATTTTTAATTATATCACTAAGACACCATTCCGATTATAAAATATAAAAATAAATTTGAAATTATAAAACATAATAAAGGTAAGAGTGATACAACATCTAATGTTTAATTTCTCATGTAACATACGCCGAGCCTAAGCAACAAGCATTTCAACACTTTGTATAAAGTGTTAGCTTAAAATGTACTTTTTATTATTCATATAATATATAGATGATCATTAAATTGTGTTATTGGTAGTTTTGACATTATTAACTACGTTATTTATTTGTGATTACAAAATATTATCTTTTAACATTTTCAGTATGATAAAACTAACAAATTTACACTACCTACCTACCAATGAAATTAAATTGACTGTTGTATGGAAAATATTTTCTTTTATGAAATATAATATGTATATTGTCATTCATAAATGCAAACAAAATTAAAACAAAAAAATATTAAAAAATATAATTTTTTTTTTTATAAATGTCTTATTTCAACTAGAAATTAGGTAAAAAAAATATTTTCAAAAACATAGACAGATTTTAAAATAATGAGTTTTGTTCGATAAATAAATCACCCAGTATATGTTAAATACTCGGGACTTGATTAGAACGTACGCGCAAGCAGAGAGCTGATGTTCAGTGGGCAGTGGCTATCTTATTTCTAGTGTTACGAATAGTGACGTGCACACGCTCACATACTTAATGCTAAAAGCTATATGAATTGATAATACTACTAAGACACAGACACGTACTTATATATAACTATCGCAGGCCGCAGCAGTGGATAACAAACGAAAATCGTTTGTCAATAATCTGCAGCATTTTTTTATGTAAACACTCCATACATAATCTGCTTATACCTACTTAACTTTATAACTACCTGTGTTAGCTGTACTACATCTATGTCTATATAGAAATATGGTTGAAAACCACGAATAGGCGTTTTAAAATAAAAATGTGTCTTAATCTCGCGGGTGAAGTAAAAAGGTGAAAATGAAAATATTTGCGCTCTGCAAAAATTGATTATGATAGCCTTCTTTTAAATACGTTTCAATGGATTATAATGGTTCATTCGGCGTTTTACAATAATCGGAATGAGTGTATAATATATAATATAAAGTTTTGGATTCGAAATGATATACATAATTATATTATTATGATATAATTAAAATAGTTAAAAGTAATTTATCGTGTAAGTACCCATATTGCCTACCTTGCAGTACACACATATAATAATAATAACAATAGTATATATCTGCACTATCGTCTAGCGCAAAAATAACGCGCTCCAAAACGACACTAGTTTGGATGGAACGATAGTCTCTGAACGCGAATCGCGTGACTACTAACAGTGATATTTAGCCGGATGGTACGGACCTTAACGTTGTACACATAGGTACACGCGTGCGATTATAACGTGTATATATATTCATATGCCTAATTCGTACACTGAAAAAAACTGCTTGTCAAAAGGCAAAAGTTCGAGTTTTATATATATTTTTTTTTTAGTCACTCAATGAAGGTAAAGGTCATTTGAGAATTAGGTCGAATACCTCTGTCTGACATGACAACAATTTGACGAAAATCACTGCAAAAACACGCCACCGCCAAAAAAAAAAAAATATTTAATATGAGTAGGCGTATTATATATGTAGGCATTAGGTTTGAACGTTTATAATGTTTATATATTTATAACAGATAGGTAATTATAATTGAAGTTTTATAATCATCAATCAATTATACACAAATAATAATATTTTATTCAGCTTCGCTGCGACGAAATCATTTGTATTTGTTTGCATAGAATTTTCCTACAGCGTGAGAATGATAATGACCGTTGTCATGGACCATAAGATATTAAGATCGCGCATATTAATCTCAGATAACTCTATTTGCGAAATTTTCGAAACAGTTAGAGCGGCATGCCTGCATATAATGGTCATGAAACGACGAGGACGCGCGTAAGTGCGACTGTACGAGTATACCGTATTCAAAACTTTTGTAATTGATGGAGAGGGTATTAATAGAACATGATTTAGGTATGAGATATTATGCACAAAATTAGGTATTTTATTATTTTACTTATACATATCGCAGATAATATATATATTTATATAAATGACGCATATGGATTTTGTTGTATTCATTAGACAACTACCTACCTGGCTATAAGTAGGTACACTTACTATACACTTTAATAATTTAATAAAAGTTATACATAAGTATTTAATACACACCACACGTGTGTATGATGAGTAGAATATATGACACTATACCAGCAACTATTCCATAATATATTGTCCTCGCGGTAACTGGATCTTTAAAAAAAAA
The DNA here is from genome assembly GCF_020882245.1 of Rhopalosiphum padi. Lineage (NCBI taxonomy): Eukaryota > Metazoa > Arthropoda > Insecta > Hemiptera > Aphididae > Rhopalosiphum > Rhopalosiphum padi. Next base: position 91,067,664 of record NC_083598.1, on the reverse strand, counting down.
ATTATCATGTTAGGTATTATAACTGTAATTGTGATTGTAACTATCGCGTACTTACTATTGTATATTATCGTGTGGCTTTAGAGTACCTATATCGATATAGTAAAGTTGAACTTTAATTCGCGTATTACTGACATTTTCCACTACGTACGTATTATGTGAATTTATACTACCTATGTGTATTTTATTGAAATAACTACAATATATTATGTATAATATGAGCAAAAGCAATGGCATACTAGCATGTTTCGAGTGTTGAAACACGCTTCTATCGTATTTATACAAAAAATATATTTGTTGTGTGAAAGATTTATACAAAATTATGGTTGTATTTTGTATAGTTTTGTAGTTCTACTTCATATTATTATGATTTATATACACGCCCCCCCCCTAAAAGTTATATTTAAATATACAATTAAAAAAACACTTCCCTAAAAAATATCTCGTTTACACGACTGAACAAGAGTAATTCTATTATAGTTTTAGCTTTTCTTAAATTATTTCGAATAGAATATTTCCAAGAAGAGAACATGGGACCCGCCGATTCATACATCGTCCCTCTATATAATGGTTAGTGCTTGCAGTATATTGTAAAACGATCCCAAAGTTTGTTGACTACACACATAGGTACTACCCATCATAGACGGTATTCTCATACTTATTTACATTATTAGGTAGGTACTGAAATTCGTACATAAATATTTACTATATAGGCGTACATTATAACGTGTATGCGCGTATATAGGGATGAATATTATCTATTTGTATTATTAATTTAACGGCATTCCGTGTTCGTGCGTAATTTACCGGAAACAATACAAGCTAAATTAATTTCTATATCTTATTGTGTTCTAGTTTCCATACACATAGATTCAAAATCGATTTGTAGAGTTGTCAGCACTTGTCACGCAATAATATTTTTTCTTGCAGACTTTTCAAACAACTGCAAATATATATATTATATTATATTAATCTACGTATATATACATATTTACTTATATTTATTTTATATAGGTAATTAGTAATTACTAAGCGATAAATAAATAATCTATACGTATACAAGTATATAAGAACACTATATTACTACTCTTTCGATGGGTATACGCTTATATACTTTGCTTTTACGTATACACTCAACCACCGACGCACTCACGACTCACACATATTATATATGTATAAATGATTCAAATTCTATATGTATACATAATAATATAGGTAGCATTTTTTCCATGACCCTAAAAAAAACCTTGAAAAAGTCATCGGAAACATCAATAACAGGGAACACATGGAGTAAATAGCTACGCGCGGTTTGTTGCCATTTCTCACCCTTTTATTAAATATTATAATCTCGCGGTATACAACGATCATGCGATGTATATAAATTGTTAATAACTGGACGGTCTGGATGATAGAATTAATTCAATATATTCGTCGAATATATTTTAAATTAAAAAATAAATATATAGTTGATCTGGCACTGGCTGCATGCTGCATCACTAGAAGTAATACGTTTTAATGGGATATTAATACACCGTATTGTAAGTAGACTATTGTAATAGAAAATTGACGATTTAGGATTATACTTGTTTTCTTATAGTAAAAATAATATTCTTTACATTGTGATTATTCTATATACTAATGTATTACTGCACTATTTGCACTGTTTCGTCAAAATGTATTATATTCAACAGTATAATATAATCTAACATTAAGCCGTTAAAGGCAACGTGTAAATTCAATCCATGCAATAATGTATTATTTTGAACTATTACATTAATGTATAAACAAAATATGTATTCACATTAATCAAGTAAATTGCATTAATGTCTTATTTAAAAATAGTACATAATAATTGTAAGAAGGTAATTTAATTAAAAACAATGCTTTTTTAAATAAGTAATTTTTTTAAACCTTTTTTATAATATAATACTAAAATTTCAATCGTTTATAAAAAAAAACACTTTTTTATTTATTTGTGATTTATGACATTGAAAACATCAAAACTCAATTTTCTCAAAATCATTAAATTTTAGTTTTACAATAATGCTCATAATTCGATATGCCGTTGTAATTGATTAGTAGTTTGTGCATATATAAATACATAATACACATATATATGTAAATATTGTAAATACATATATATTAGGTATATAAATATCAAAAAAACCCACTGCAATACTGAATATGTCTGAATACTTAGATACATATCATAATAAAGTCTATGTTTGATATTGCTATTTTATAAATTATAATCCACACCTAGTCGTCTTGAACAATTGTCTTTTAGAAAAAAAATAAAATATAACAAAAGACCATTTATTATAGCATATAATTTTCTCATTTCAAGGTGCCAAGCATAACAGACGTATTTAAATTAAACAACAATGGGCGGATTTCAACAAAGACAATGGACGCCGACTAAAAGACGAGGCCCAATAGCTGCCGAATTTTCCGGTCCCGGACCAGCAGCGGTTGCGTTACCAACTCTCGTCGGTAAGTCTTAAAAATAATAATATACATTAATATAAGTGCGTTTAAAGAAAAAAATTCTTGGGGGGGGGAGAGAGTTGTTGATTTAATATATAATAATATCATACCACGTTTAATTTCTAAATGTGGGTTCGACCATATTATATCGCATTAATATTATCCACGTACAACCTATATAGATCACTCCGGTATCCATTTACTGAACATTTAGATTTTTGATTTCGAGTTTGAACTTTATTGAAGTGTTTGAATGAAACAATTGTTGGAATCTATATTATCGAAAAACCTAACCTATAGTCCTATGTTTAAGACAGAAAAAAAAGTATCGACTTCCCCCACATTTTGTTTACTTTGACCACTGACTACTGTATGTAAGGCATTATGGCCAGTACTCAAGGAGGGATCTGCTGCTTCAGCGAATTCCAGCCGAGCGTTTATCGTTACGTGTGAACATTACATTATTACAACATACCTATACTAAATAGTAAATAAACTACATTATTACTGTGTAGTGGTACAACAACCCAAGTCTAAACTTACCTATACTACAGCTGTAGTAATTACGTGTACTTATACACAAAACCTTTAAAATCGTCACAAATAAATAAAAACTTATTTTCAAACCACCCCCCGGATATGAGCTAAAAGTTTCCCAGTATTATCTATAACCAAAACGATAGTACATTATAACGTGCTTACGTGTAAAATTGAATCTACGTATGCCGTATTACAGTATATTAGTAGTTAATTATAATAAATGCGTTATTATATACGCGTGAATACGTGATACGCCATACGCATGTGGAATATATGTTTGAGCTAGAACGTTTTTTGTACAAAAAATTGTCTTACAGGACACAACAGCCCATAGGAAAAACCCTCATATTCTCTGAACTAATCAAATGTCGATAATTTTTTTTTTAATTTGAAATATTAAGACTTTATGTGCAGATTGCACTGGTTTTAAAATCTGTATTTTTAGAAGTTTTGTATTGAACATTTATAATATTATAATTATACATATGTTTGAGTATAGTTTTAAATGTATTATGACAATTAGGTATATTTCTAGACTAATATTATTCAAAGTTGGTTCAAAAATCAGTACTAAATTTATTTGAATTTTTACAGGAAATTTAGTACCAGAATCCAAACGTGGACGTGCACCAGCTTTTAGTTTTGGTGCAAGGTATGTTATTTTAACAAAATATATTAATTTTTATTAATTTAAATCATATTTCATTAATGTAGTTTTAGAAAATTAATAATTGTTATTATACATTTAATAGACATAACGAAAAAAATGACAGTGCCGGACCAGGACCAGGCCAATACAACATCACCGGATTGAGTGCAAAAGGTTAGATCAACATAATAATTATTGTAGTAAATGTATTTATATTTATCGCCTGCACATAATATTGTATCTACCTGTTATTGAATATAACTACCCGTGTATTCAAACGAGTAGTTAATTAATTACAACTTGTCAACTTATTACTATTATAAGTATTTTGAAGGAATACCTCTCTGTATTACTATTCCACTTATTTAATATTCATAAGTCAACGTTATAAACTTATAACCAATTATATAACTACCCGTTCGAAATTCGAATTTTCCGTATCCAAGTCTCCGAAAAATATTATTCTTAAAAATATGAAATTCAAAATGTATAACCACTTGATGAATGCGGATTACTATCACCACTTATCTTATACAATATAATATCGTATTCCGAAATAGATATACAACGGCGCGTATTTTTTACAGGCAAAGACACGCCGCCAGCGTCCACCCTGCACTCGAGGCCCAAGGAAGTGAGGCCCGACAACTTCCCGGCCCCGGGCGACTACAACCCGGAAAAGTCGGAGAAGGTGATCCATGAACACTCGCCGCAGTACACGTTCGGATTGAAGACGCAAGTGGACAAGCCGAACCCGAACCCGGCGCCCAACGTGTACAACATACCAACTGTGATGGGCGCGGCCAAGGAGGGCCACTTCAAGGCGGCCCCGTCATTCAGCATATCCGGCCGGACTAAGGAATTCCCGGACGGCCGATTGCTGAACCCCGGCCCGGGCGCTTACAACGACGTAAGCGCAGACAGTATTAAACCGAAATCGCCGGCGTACACGGTCAGCGCCCGGTACAACATGCCCGGCGACAATTCCCCTAGACCCGGCCCGGGAGCGTATTCTCCCGAAAAGGTTAGTCGTGAAGCGCATTTCCGTAAAGTATAGGATGCACAAATGCAGCAAGCGCAGCGATGTATCGTCCTCCCGCAACGCAGCGGGTCCGTGACGAGTGCTCTCATAAAATACGCATATATATATACATAATATGGACATATAGTCTAACGGTTATATTATGTGATTAGGCCCTAACCTGTACATAATATATAAGTATCTATACATAAGTGTATACACTTGGATCAACGAGGGACGGACTATAAGGGTTATTCTTATTTTATACTTTAGGGGTCGGGTAACCCGTTATTTGATATTTTCAATAGTAGGTATCTGCGGTATATCGTATATGCTAATATATTCCTTTTCGGTTGACGAGTATATGTAAAGAAAGGTATATATGATTAATTTACATTTCTGTTTTACGTCTATTTCGCATGAGGGTGATTTCTGATAGCAAATAATAGGATTTGGGATTAGTCGGTTAAAAGTAAAAAATTCCCAGTAGTTTTTAATATAATCGGGAATAATGAATTTTTAAGTAAAACCTTAAACTAGTTTTAAACAAAATCGATTTTGTTTGTTGTTGTGAGGAACTATAGACATGAGATTTTCATCAAATATTATTATATTAGAATTTTCTAGACATAAAAATAATTAATAATTATTACTTCCAAAATACCTATTTTGGCTCTTGTCATGACATTTATTGGTACCTATGTCCTATTTAATAAACATTCAAATTATTTTAGTTTTTATTTCGATTAATTTACCATAAAATTGCGAGTAAAATATTTTGAAAGTAATACAATAATAAGATATGGCTTTATTTTTTTATGAGTGATTAAAAGCATTTTTGACGACCGAAACGAAGGGGTTTGTTTTAAATTTTTACCTATACCCGCCACCTATTAAAGAATAAATATAGGTATAAGAATAAGACTGATATTTTTATTTGAGAAATTATGCATAATTATTATAAACTATCGTCATTAAAAAATTGTACAAGACTTTCAAATCTATATACTAGTATATCTTAATATAGTTATTATTGCAGTTAATATTATAATAAAAAAGCTACAATTTGAAATTTCAATATGGTCAAAACTTATTTAAAAATTAAAATATCTAAACGAGCCTACAAGGGGCTTTAAATAACAATATTATTATCTTAACATTTGATAATAAGTCAATAACTACTCATAATAGATTATTATGAACATATAACTTGGTGGGTAATAGGCATCTACATATTATGTTATGACGTGTTTCCACGCTGGTAAGGGTAACACAGAGACAGCACAGTACCCAGTCGCTACACCCACATGTGTTGTATGCCAGTGCCGCCTACGTAGAGTATCAAATAGTACAATTGCATTGGTTTCATGGGGATCCCGGGGCCTACATAAAAAAAATGTTAGCTATAAATTAGCAATATTTTTGAATTTTTTAAGGAAAAAATGAGAAATTGAGAAATGCTAATTTGAAAAAAATTAAATGAATCATATGAATATGAATATAGATTAAAATCAATTTAGAGGCCCTATAATATTATGACTGCATTGGTTCGTGGAAAACTTGTGGGCGCCACTAGTTAATTATCTCCATCTTACATTGTAAAATATAGTAAAAACTGTTTTGCACGGGAAATAACCAAGAAGACTACCGTCATAACTCATAACTAAAAAATGAAATTTACACCGCATAAAAAGGACAACATTATCTGTGAAATATCGTTTTTATTTTTTTGATATCACTTGTACGAAAATAGTTCTTATTGTTTAAAAATCTATTGTTTTTGAAATAAAATAACTTTTTTGTCGTTCCGATATCAAAAAAATAAAACGATATTTCACAGCCAAAGTTCTCCTTTTTATGAGGTGAAAATTTCGATTCTTAGTTAGCTATGACTTTAGCCTTTTCGGTTTTTTTCCCGCGAAAAACAGTTTTTGCTATGTTTTACATTTTTAAGACGGAGACAACACATGCGAGTATACCGTCCTTCTAAGAGGTTTATATTTTCAAACATTAATTTAATTAGGTATCTACATTTTTAAATTTAACAAATGTCAAATGGCCAAGTCCCAATCACCCTCTTAATAATTAGTGGAATAATCCTTAAAAAAAAAAAATTACTACAATATATTTGACTTTCAGTTAATATCAGTGTAAATAACAGCTATATAAATTGACAAATTGTAAAAACGTATTTATATGTAGGACAAATAGATAAGGCCCAAGTTTAGACAAATTAGTATTTTCAAAATATTAAAATTTTAAATCAACGAAATAATTCCTAACTTCACAAGCGGTTATCCTAATTAATTAGATCTAACTAAAACCCTAGGTACGTCACTGCTCATTGCCTATTTTATGAAAGGCGTGTAACTAGTTTAGTAATGGAAAATCAAAAGAAGATAGGTAGTGAATGTTAAAAGTTACTGATTCAGTAGCTTATCCTGAGCATAGATACCTCTAACAGTACACAGTGTACAAAGAAAGAAACAGAATGAAATGTTAAATATGTAAAATAAATTTTATTTTAGAATTTTTTACCGATTATTATATAAATTACAATTATAACATTAGTGTTTAACTAGTGTCTATATTTCTATTGTGATATAGTGTTTTCATTGACATATATAAGTTTAGTGTGCAGCACAAAATAATTTAACACAATTTTTATTTTTAAATTTGGTTTGATTTTGTATTATTTATGAGGTTATACAAAAATAAAAGTGTCAGTAATAATTGGCATATCAATTTGATGATTTATTTATTACACAATCACATAAATTAACAAATATATGACAAAAATAAAACATAGTCAACATGGGTCACTTAAAACATAATTTCTCCACAATAAAATATATATACATAATAATATTAAATTAATATATGAAACATTTTAGGTGACAATGTTAAAATCATCTGTACCATCCTATTCTTTTGGTATAAGACATTCACAATATGAAGGAATAATATATGAACAAGAATAGGTCAGTGCATACAGCATAAACATTTCAAAGTAATTTGTATAACGCACATCGGACAAGTTTGAAAGAGTCTAGTATATGCACAATTTGACTAGATTAAGATTAATTTAAAGATACACGTTGAAAAGCACAAATTATAAAATTAATTTAATTTCACATTGTTAAGTAATTAGTAATATAACATTCAGTAGTTATAAAATTAAAAACTAGTTATGATCTTAGCATATATGCAGAACCAAGTGAGGTTTTGCCCCTTAAAACACAAGATAAAATATTACAGACACTAGTTTTAGTTATACTATTATTTCCACGATTATGTAAGAAAAAAAGAAAAGAAAAATATAAATTATCACAAAATACTAAAAATTAAAATATCAATCTGCTGAGCTTTCAGCATTTTAAATGATTCAGTTTAATTTATTAACATTTTATTATGGTATTTTCTTAAATGATATGTAAAATGTAAAATTCTGTTTTTAAAATGAATTAATATTTATACAATTTAAATTGTAAAAAAAAGCCAGCAGATTAATAAATTAATTTGAGGAAAGATATGCGTTAACGGAATGGGTCTTGAAAGTTATCTATACAATATTTCACATTATCTGACAAAACTTTTTTATAATGACATTAATGTCTTAAAAAAAAGTTATCTCAGTTAGACAGCATACATTACAAATATACTTATGTTTATGTACAATTATTTACAACACACTGCTGTCATACTGATTTTATTATTTCAGGTTCAAGTCGATTTGCAACCAGCACATTCGTTTGGAATTAAACATTCACCGTATTCTAATTCTTTCGGCATTGGTTACTGAGTGGAAATGAAAACAATTTAACAAGTTTAATTGAAACGCCTAACAAAAATATTGCTTTTAAATACAAAATGAAGCTATCAGGACAAGAATTGTTATTACCTACATATTATATTATGATTTTTTTTTTTTTTTACTGTAAAATTATTATTATTTTGAAAAACATAAAAAGTACGAAATATATCAATTATTTGACTAACAAAAAAATATATGGAATACATTAAACTAACAAAAAAAATTGTACTTTGAACAAATACACTAGTTATACAGTTGTCTTATTTTTGTGATTTATGTTTCATCTATTTAATCCTAATAATTAAAATACCTAGTTACCTGTTAATCATATAATTAATATTTTACATATTTTTGAAATAGCCTGTTGTGTTTAACATCAATATATTGGGATTTTCTTTCTCAAATTCAGTAGGAGCTCGTTCACGTTCATCATCTCCCCATTCTCCAAGCGTGTTCATAACATCGGGTTGTTGACTTAGAAATTCTTCTTCTTTTTCAGCTAAAATTAATAATTGGTAAAACCATTTTGAAGAAGTTTAAAAACAAAAATAACTTACTATCTCTCTTGGCAAATTTCTCAAACATATTTGAATAAACAGATTTTTCTATTTTTTTTTGTGATTTTAATTTTTTATCACATTCAAATATTTTTGCGATAGCTGCACGATTATTTGGCTCTTGTTGTAAAACAGCTTCAAAACTTTGTTTTGCAGCTATTACTTCTTGTAAACCAACTAAAGCCTTTAAAAATATAAAAATAATATAAGAATCGGAAGCCTTTAATTATTGTGGAGAGATTTTACTCAATAATTCATTTATTGATAAATAAATTAAAACAAATTTATCACAAAAATAATATTAGTAGATATATGTATTTTATAATTTTGATAGTTTTTCTTTAAGTCAAAATTCTGGAAAATGGAATTTTAGTCTTAAAATTCAGACATTGTAGATTTTTTAAATAATAAAAATTATTTACATAATTAACTAATTATAGCACCAGCAATAAAACAAATAGGGGAATTATAAAATGTGTTGAAGTAATACTTATTTTTATATATTTCTTTTTATTTAATTAATTGATTGATTTTCAAATTATAATTTATTTAAAATAGTGAATTATTTCTTTTATATGTATCTAATTACTGTATTCTGCTTAACTCTTTTTGAATAAACAATTGTAAACAATGTTTAATATATAAATAAAAGTCTCTATAAAATGAATACATACCTCGCCTTTTCTAAACAAAGCTTTGACATTTGTTGGTTCTAGGTTTAGTGCACTCTCACAATCATTTTTTGCTTGAGTATGTCTATGTGATTTTAAATTACATAAAGCAGAATTTAAATAAGATGTAACTGAAAGACATTTGATTTCTTTCATCTGGTTTTCATCAACTGATAAAAAAATGTACAAGTAATTAAAATATATTTTAAAAATAAAACAATTAATTAAAGATAGATAAATACTTGAAATATTATCTTTTAAATAGTCCTCCATTTTCTTATAGAATTTAAGTGCTAGTTTATAATTATCCATTTTAAAGTAATCTGTTCCTTTTTGTTTGAAAAATTTTGCTTGTTCAATACGATCTTCACATGTCAATGACCATCTTTCTTTAAACTATAATATACAATTATTTATTTATAATTAATAATTTATATTAGGTATTATAAACATTAAGAAAAATAAAAAAATTAATAATATAGTGGTGGTAAAGTTAAGAGGGGTTTGGGTGTTGTATCCATTCATATTTTTGTTTGTGTGTATTTTATGTTAAAACAATTTAAATAGTAGATGGCAAGTTAGTGAGTCACCACAACTAGTTGAGAAAGAGAAACCCTTCCCCATTTATTAAAAACTTTAAGGAAAATTTAACTTTACATAACAATAGTAGATAATAACATTTATACTTAAATTAAAATTTAATAGAGAAAACCAAATAACAATATAATTATTTAATAATTTCTAACCTTTTCAAAAAAGTTAAGTTTGATGACATACACTTCTTTGAAATCATCATCTCCAAATTCCAAAAATGTATGTTTTCCGTGAATAAACAATCTTGACTTCTCTTTTGATTTAAATTTAGTTAATGCAATCTCTATGCCAGGACAAATACCGAAGTCTTTGCCTTCTCCTAATCTAAACTCTATATCTCTTTCTTCAATAACATTACCATTTTCTTCTTTTTCTAAATGAATATTAACTAACGAAACACTACTAGGTGTAGCATGGTCCACTCCATATTCTAATATTTGTCTTGTAATACTTTTATCTTTTCGCCGGCTGATATCTTCCCACGTCCATTTCAGTAAGTGTATTTCAAATGTAAGCCAAGTGTTAGGGGGGATAATTTGTTCAAAACCATCTGATCCATATCCATAATCTGGATGACATCGAAATGTTGATTTTTCATCACAAGTCATTGAAGATACAGCCAATTCAAAACCTTTTATAGTCATATCTGAAATGAGAAAAAAACAAAATATTTTAAAAAAACGCAGAAAACTTTAACCAAATTATTCATACCTTTTCCTATTGTAAACTGAAATGGCGCATTATTAGTTTTGTCAAAAACAGTACCATCGGAAAGTGAACCAGTGTAATGTACATAAGCCCTACACCCTTTATGTGGCTTATCCGTTCCATTGCCATGTACTAATATCTCTTTCAAGACTCCACCATCTAAATTATGTGTGATGTCCATTTTTGACCAATACTTGTTTACAATCTAATTTAAATCAAAATTTAAATTATTGGGAGTACAAAGTATGTTACAATTGTGTCGCAAAAGCACAGTATGCTTTCATTTGGTTTATTGTGAATTAACAAGTTAAAAAATTTAAGAGTTGGTTTTGATTGTTTGAATTCAATTAGTTAAATGCCTGAAAAATTAGATAAATAGAATTGTAAATATTAGAGTTGAAGTATAAGATTTAATGTTTTTACTTTACTGTACCTACCCAATTTTAATTTAACTTTTTCCTGTCAGGCTTAAAGTAAAAGTTATTTAAAGTACACCTTATATTTTAACTTATAATTTATACATGTTTGCAGGTTTGAATAAATTATAAATTATTAATTTCTGGTTTAGCACAAGTATAGTAATTAAATTAATCAAAAAAATAATAGATCTGTAGGCTGTTTGTGATATAAAAATTACCCACGTTTGAGAGGTTGATGAAAATGTTAAATACATCCGATTTAAAACTTTGCGCAAATATATAAGGTGATAAGTATTATAATATTATATTATACTGTAGTAATAAAATGATTGATATACCTATTAATTAAAGTACACGGTGATGGTGTACAAAATAATGATCTTATTACTAACGCATAGTAAAATTATAGAGCAGTTGTAAGACTGATCCAAAGATTCAGAGTATAACCTAAGTTAATTTGTTTATTTATGTTATTATTATTTTAATTACAAAAGATTTGAATGCGAGAAGGTTAAACAATTATTATTGGATATAAAATTTAAAAATAAAACGACTAAATTAAACTAAGTTAAGAATAACAAAAAATAAAATTAATAAAGGATCGAAAATTGTAACCAAAAAAATATTAAACTTAAATTAATCAAATTTGAATTTTCTATATTGTAGACACTCTAATCCTAAATACGAGGGTTACGATTCTAAAGACCAAATATCACGGTCTTTTATATTATGTTATCACTTATCACACATATTAGCGGCTTATGGTCCACACACTATACGGGTAATATTAATTACAATGAGATATATATATTATATATATTGTCTGTGCAATAAAGTAACATTACAATATTACTGTATTTACACAACTTTGTTATTGTCGCGGTTAAAAGAGATAACGCTCACGGACCGCCGACGGTGTGACCAACCTAAGCGCGTCTACCAGTCATCTGCAACCGACGGGCGACCACTGTAGTTGTCATATGGGTTTTTATTTTTTTAATCGAATTTCATCCTCTGAACACGATTGTTGCTAAATATACATACATATATATATATAAATACACACCTAAGTTCTGAACGTAATAATATTTCGCTGCACACAGTAAGCCACAGCCACATAGGTACCCTGGTACCCACTACTCGCGTTCTACGAGTATTAATATTATTTTTTTATTGTTCGATAGTATAAAGATGTTGTTTTTATGTTGTGTTTTATTTCGTGTTTACGTCCAATAGAGTGGTGATTGTTATTACTGTCAGGTCGTATCTTTTTTCCATTTTTATCATACTCGCATCGGTAATAATTCGGTGTTTTCGTCGATGTGCGTTGTGGCCGACGTCGTTTCGTGGATGTATTTCACAGTGTTTTAACATTGTTATCGTCGTTGTTACATTTTTGCACGCGTTGGCGAATCAGTGACGACAACAAAAATAATAACAATAATAATAATAATATTTTTATAATATTTCACCGCCGTGGGACGTGATGCACGTCCGTGGAAAACACCCGCACGACGTGCCCGTCGGTATGCCGCTCGATGGTTTTTCCGCGGAACGCCGCGACTAAAATCGTGTATCACACGTAATAGGGAATAATCTCCGTTGCAGTCGTCGACCATAAAATAACGCTCTGCCCGACGGACCGACATTACACCGAGGAAAGATTGTCTTCCTGGTCCGACGGAAATGCACGAATACTAATTCATATTTTGAAAAAAAGTGAGTTTTCCTGATCTCCCCGAATGGGGATGAGAAGGGTACGACTTCGGACATTGAACGGTTAACCTCCCTTCGTAACTTAAACCTCCGTAAAAAAAAAAAAAAATAATGAATAATTAATAACAATCGATAATAATATAATTATGACCATTTAAAGGCAGACGACCTTCGCGAAACTAGAACGCGACGTTTGCCATTTTCGAAATATAAAATTTTACTGAATACAATAACGAGGGGTAACTTCCCGCTGGTCTTGTTGAAACGAAAAACGAGTAGAACTTTTTCTCGAGCAACATTATTCCTATGTCGCATTTTATACCAGATGTTTATTATAGATACTTTGTAGTTGTCGACAAGGTTGACTAGTGCAATTTGATAGTGTGTGCCTGCAGCTATTAGATTCAATGACTGGACATTATTTTTCTTTCTTTTCCAGTTTCTGTGTAATTTTATTTGTTGATCTAGAAATATCACGCATCAAGTAGATCATCATTATTGTTACACATTCCAATTGTTTAGAATGTAAATGTCTTATGTTTTGCGAATGTTAATTTTACAATAGGAAGATTAAATAAGTTTTATTTATTCTGTGATTTCACTATCAGTAGATTAGTGTGATAAAAAAAAAATAATAATATTTAGTGTATACAGTATACCTATCCAATCAATTATGTATCAATGTCAAATTAAAAGTCGATTTGTATAGCCGTTTAAGTAGATAATTAATATTATTATATGTATTAATGACTAATGTATTATATTATACTTGTAGCATCATAGCAACTAACAAATACAAATGTTAAAAATAACTATGAGGTTCACCGCGAATTGATATTTCTTTATCTACCTCCCTAGTTCCGAGTGTTTTAACGATTAATTATACTTAACATAATGTAAACAGAACATTTTGCTTTGACCTTTGACTGTCCAGTGTTATTTAAACGGTTATTGTGGTCAAGCGGTATCAACATATATTGAATTTCGTTTAAGTATAGTATTATTTGATAGTGTGTTTGTGTTATGAATAATAGATAAACAATTAGTTGGTTCCTACTTCCTATGGTATTCAATATGAATAAATTTAAACATTAAATAGTTTTAAACGTTTCATTTTATCAAGTCCATTGATAAAACGTCAATTTAATAGGTACAAACAAAATTGCATACTAGTTGGTAATTTTATATGTTTCGAATAAAAATTTATTTTTTTAATTCGATTTTCTTTTTACAAATTCTAATTTAATTTTATATTATTCGATGTGAACCATTTTGTATTTTTTTAAGTAAACTGCATCTATTATATTTTATATCATTGTGAATAAATTTAAAAATATCCAATAAAAAAAGCATCTTTTCATAAAGGTAATGTTATAATATTATGAAGGTTGAAAATATTTTAAAATTTTACAGTTTTAACAGAATAGATCTCACTTAATTTTACTATAGATTTAAACTATTGAGTATTTTTAGATCTATCTAGATCTATATAAGATAGATTCAAAAATTTGTCTATAATTAGTTGCTAAAAAAGAGTTAATAAACCTCTAATGGTTCGAGATGGATAGTAGGCATATTGTTATACGAAAATTTGTCAGGTATTTCAGATAACATCGGTCACTGGACACACTTAAATATTAAAACTGTAAAATACAAGGTTACTCATTACCCTACATTAAACTATTTTTCCTCATTCATATGTGTATAATTTATTAATAAATAAATAAATAAATAACTTATAATATAAATTTAAAATATTAGATGAAGGTTTTGTAATACATTTTTTATTATTTTAGATGGAGTTATCCGATTCATCTGGTAGTTCATCGACTGTGACTCAGTCTATGTGTCATGTACGAGCCTCTGAATTGTATCCAAAAAGAGATTTGGAAACCGATGAGGGTCCTCCAACTTTAGAACCACCACTAGTGCCTTTTGTTCCTTTAGCTGGTGAATCTGTTGAATACTTAGGTCGTGGTGCCAATAACACTGTGTTAGCACTATCCAATTACCGTTTTTACCTAAAAGTATCTAATGAAGGGTCAAAACGAAGAAGAGGCATTCAAGACAGTAACATACCATTGGGCCTTATTGAAATGATTGAAATAAAAGATCTATTTTACATGATAATTAGTTGCAAAGATTCTCGTACATGCAGGTAAGCATACTATGTAACTATGTACTAATTATACTTTGTATAAATTATTTTCTAGGCAAACACAAAAACTAAATCACTCAAATCAACAATGAATAATTTCATCTTAAATATAATCTTATAAAGAATAATTATTTACTAAAAGAAAACATTTTTTAATTAATTAAATTTGTTGTAAAAGTTTCTAAAATATCTACATATTAGTAAATTTAGTAGTTATAACTTGTAAGGGATCTGCAATTAACATTATATTTGCATTTTTAGTAATTTCTATAGCTCAAATGTTTATTTAAGTATTTCTTTCATTATATGACTTGTTATTATTATTACAAAACAAACTTCATAATGCTATATAACTATTACTTTACAATCAAATGTATTATAATTGATAATTGAAATTAAATATGATATCCACCTTCCCGAAAAGTAACAAATTCTATAAAATATTGAATGTGATATTTTGAGCAAATAAAAATAAAAGTATACCCTAGTGACATAATGATATAATAAACAAAAAAAGTTAAAATTATAACATCTACCTTGTTATATAACTGTTGTAGTCATATAAATATACTAATAACCTTGGTTTATATTTCCATTTCATTAAATTTAAATTGACACTTATAAAGGTTTCTTATTCAGATAGAAGCTTAATTCCTCTAATTTAAATATATAAATATACAAGTTGGACTTAATTTATTTAAATTTTGTTTAAAATATATATTGATTAAAACATAACTATAACCAAGATAATCCACATTTTAAAAAAAATATTAAGATTGAAAAGATTTTTATTAGGTATACAACTAGATATACAAGTTACTAAGATGTTATTAGATATTTTTATAGGAATGTTGTAAAAATAATTATTTATCCTTCAATTATTTAACTTATAATTTATTTATAATTCCTTGATGTGTCAACTAGAAATGTTTTTAATTAAAATTCAATTATCATTTTATATGAAATGTTTACTAGAATTAGAAATATGATTATTAAACCAATCTAATTGTAATCAATGAAAAATTTACTTAACACTATTAATACAAGGTAATATATTTTTTTTTATTTCAGGTGTACTTTTACTACAAATGATTTATGTTTGGAGTGGTATAAACGATTGACCAGAGTAATAGTATCACCAAAAAACGTTCAAGATGTTTTTGCGTTTGCATTTCATGCTTGGGCCATTGAGGATCAATGTAATGAAGATATTTCTTTAAACTTAAGCCATGATGGTGATGATGATTATTTTATGAAAGAGGTAAATTAATTAAACAATAATTAATATTAAGCCAAATACTTTTATTTTATGATTTTAAAATCATTATGCAGATTGAAAGACTAAATATAAGTGTTCAAAGTGATAACTCTAAATGGCGCATTTCTAAAGTAAATTGGGACTATAAATTATGTGCCTCTTATCCAAATCGATTATTGGTTCCTTCCTGTATTACTGATCAAACTTTGGAAGCTGCTGCCAAATTCCGTAGTTCCAAACGAGTTCCGGTAATTGTATGGAGGTAAAAAGATAAATTTAAATTGTTAATTAATAATTTTAAAAATTTCTTATACTAAACATACTAATCGTGTTATTATGACTTAAATAACAATATTAGGCATAAGGGTAATGGAGCTATTTTAGCGAGATGTTCCCAACCTGAAGTGGGTTGGTTAGGGTGGAGATCCTCTGAAGATGAAGACTTATTAAAAGCAATCGCTGAATCTTGCCAAAATAAATCTAAAAAACCTAAAGTAAGTACAAAAATAACCTTAACAATAAAAAAAGATGCATAATGTATTTATAATATCGTTTATAATTTTGTTAGAAATTAGTTGTTATTGATGCACGATCATATCCATCTGCCGTAGCCAATCGAGCTCGAGGTGGAGGATGTGAATGTCCTGAATATTATCCTGGATGTGAAATTCGATTTATGAATTTGGCAAATATTCATGCAGTCAGAAAAAGTTTTCACTTACTTCGTCAACTATGTGCTTCACCTCCTGATCTTCCAAAGTTTGTTCTTTAAAAATATTGTATAAATCTATTTTCTTTATTTCTAATTATTAATCTAATATTTCATTTAGCTGGTACAGTTTACTGGAAAACACACGATGGTTACATAATATAAGTGGTCTTCTTCATGCTGCTAATACTGTTGCAGCAACCATTGAATTTGAAATGCAACCAGTTCTTGTTCACTGCTCAGATGGTTGGGATCGTACTCCTCAAATTGTCTCTTTGGCTGAACTAATGTTGGATTCATATTATCGAACGATTGATGGTTTTCGTGTTCTATGTCAAAGAGAATGGTTAGATTTTGGTCATAAATTTGCTGATCGTGGTCAAGGTGAAGATCCAAATGAACGATGTCCAGTATTTATTCAATGGTTGGACTGTGTGCATAATGTGATGTCACAGCATCCTTGTGCTTTTGAATTTTCCAAAACGTACTTAGTCAAATTAGCACAACACACATACTCAAATCTTTTTGGTACATTTTTGTGCAATAGTGGTGCTGAAAGAAAACGCACAGGGATAGGTACTGCTACATTTTCTGTTTGGAAACATTTGGCTGCATCTACTGAGTGTAAAAATCATTTATATTCATCTCAACCAGATAATGTAATATTATATATTATATATTTATCAAATTTTCTTTTTAAACAATATAATTATGTTTGATTTTAGGTTTTATGGATTAGTTGTAATGTGAGAGATATGAATCTTTGGAGAGATTTATATGTTGGACCATTTACTGATGGACCTCAACTAACAAAACCTACTGAAATATGTAATTCTATGTAAGTAATTTGTTAGCACAATACCTACATATTTGAACAAATTATTATTGATTTAAATACAGTTAATAAATCAGCTTAGATTAAATGCTTTATATAGCTACTGCAAAGGTAGTTTTCTCGGAGTATTAATATTTTAGAGAGAAAAGAAATATATTTTATTGGAATTGTACTATACCATCTATACCTTATTAAAAAATTTTATTTTAGATTGGGAATGGAAGGCATAATTGATCCAATGATAAGAATTGATCAGCCTATTGTGATAAACAGTGAAAGTTCTTGTATAGAGTTTTCAAAACCCGAAGATATAATATCTTTGGATGAAAAAGATGATAAATCTTCAGACACAAATTCTAGTTCATTGTCAAGTATTATTGCCGAGGAAAATGGTATAGGTAAACAATTAAAAGATTCCTTAATATTTAATGATAATATAATATCATGATTTATTAAGTATTTTGTTTGTTAAAATAATATTATTCATTATTCAACATTCATGTAATTATATTTTGTTATGTAGAACGGCATTCAAGTCCAACTAATTGTATCTTAAATACTGTTGATGGACTGTTACCACTTGTAGACGATGTACAAAATAGACTTCAGCAGTTAATTTTAGAACATAAGGTAAAAAAAAAAATCAATAATTTATTAAAATTAACCATTAGTCTATTATTAAAATGATTGATTTTAGACGAGAGAAGCGGCTCTTCAAAATGAATTACATGTCACTCGGCTAGTACTGTTGCGGCAAGCAAGTCATCGTTGTAACGGTATTGAAGCAACAACTACGCCTGATGTGAATGGTCTATCACTAGCAGACAAAACTGATGACGATGTGCGTAACTAATTTAAAATTTAAAAGTATTAGCAGCCTTATTTGGGTACACTGATACATTTATCTAGTCATGTATTAGAATGAGGGTGGAGTAATTTTTTGAAGGTATCCGTGTGTAGCAGCACAGGAGGAGAGACGACATTGTCGTGGGAACCTGTGGAGTCGTTCGATGCTCAGCCAACCCTGTGGGTACCGGATCACGCAGTTACCCAGTGTACGTCGTGCGACAACAAGTTTTGGCTGGGAAGACGGAAGCATCACTGTAGGCAAGTTAGACTTTATAGAACCTTTTTTTATAAATAAATTTTATTGTTTTATTTTAGTTAGCATCAATGTTATATTTTTTGTCATAATTTATTATTAGGAGTTGCGGCAAAATATTCTGCGCTGACTGTTCACGAAATCTGGTTCCTCTACCAGCTGAACAACTTTATGAACCTGTAAGAGTTTGCGAGCCATGTTTTTCAGTCGGAGCTTTAAAAACCACTTGCACTTCAACTACCACCACCACCACCATCACATGTAAGCAAGCTGTTGCAGATGATCAAAAAAATGTAAACATTACATTACAGCCAGCTCAGTCAAATTAAACTAAAACGAATTATAGGTGGAAGTTGATCAATTATAAACACATCATGTAACATAGTATTCTGTATGTGAATTATATAGAACAATATTATTGATAGGATTGTTCTGTTAAAAGTACAATTTGAGTTGAGGCGTGTTCGACTATAAATTATTATTATTTTTTTGTCTACTATTCTTTGTTATTATCTAAAACTTATTGGTCCACTGACTATTAATTACCCCCAACTGAGTAGTGAACATCTTTACAAGTATAATATATAAGAATGATTTTGAGGTGAAGGCTTCTTTATTAGTGGCTATTAACTTTTATTATGGTTACCCCACAAGCTGGACTATTTTTTGTGCACTTAATAAGTAATATTTTAATTGTATCTGTTACGTTTTATCATTTTATATATATTATTATAATAAAAATAAAGTATAACAATTTTTGGAAGTTTATTTACTGTTATAAAGTATTAGACATATAACCATTACATATCCTTTGCAGATACAACTTTTTATGTAAATCAAACTGTTGGTATTTGTTTTGTTGCTGTTGTTGTTATTGTACTTTACATATTATAATAATATGTAATTAATGTAATTGTGTATAAGTTATTTAATTGAATAAAATAAAAATACAAAATGAAAAAAATATATATAATAACATTTGTTTAATATAATATGCATATATATATAATATATATGTTTACATGTATGTGTAACGTAAAGAAAACATTTACTCACTGAGCACTAAGAAAACAATGGAAATGAGTTTGTCAAAAACTATAAGTATATATATTACAATTACAATAGTTTATTTCTTCATACATATCTCCGCTATAGCGGTTCAATTGTTTATTATTATTATTTTTTAACTCTAGTAATACAAAGACTTATCAAACTTACATTTCATATACAACTTCTAACATCACAGACAAATGGTACATAAGAAAATAATTCTTTGTACTTATATACACGTTGTTTTCTAAAGATATAATAATGAATTTTTGTACACAAGAGGTTCATAATCTTTAAGAAATTATAATGTATTATATAAAATAAGTATGCGATTCAAGTTCATTAGAATAAAATTACAATTTTTCAAAAAATAATAGTTAATTTTTTGTTTAAACATGCAAAAATAAAAGAAAAACAACTGAATTGCTCTGAGGAAATAATTTTAAAAATAGGTCAGTGAAAAAAAACACTGAACTTAAATTAAATAAAGAACCTCATACTAAAACAAAAGGAAAAGAAAGAAAATATTGAGACTTGGAGAAGGGCCCTATAAATATTTAAAAGGAATAACAACTTGATTTTTTTTTTTTTTTTTTTGTAGTTTACGATTTTTACACAAAATTGTTAAGTCGCCACAATTTTTACTAATTAAGAACGACCACCAACCTGGAACTTTTCGATATCTTCAACACTGAGCATATTTAAATTCTGCGACATAGCAGGCATGTTTGGTAAACGGCCAGCACGGGCTTGTGCCAACAATTCTGGAGAAAACCAACGTGCAAGCTGATTGCTAACAGGGGATTGTACCCGGTTCATACGCGATTTATCCCCAGAACCATAATTTATACCTTAAAATCAAACAAACATATTATTTTAATTCCTATTCATAATTGAATAATTGATAACAATTAATTGGCAAATTTCATTTTTAATTATTTTAAAATTGTGAAGTTTTAATTTAAATGTAAATCAAAAAGAAGAAAACTTACTGCGACCATTCATATTATTGGATTGTTGCTGTTGCTGTTGTTGTTGTGCTCCATGGTACCTAGGATAATTACCACTTAGTATTTGCTGAATAGTAGTATTGACTGGTCGTTGCTGTTGTTGCTGCTGCTGCTGCTGCTGCTGCTGTTGTTGTTGTTGTTGTTGCTGCTGCTGCATAAACTGTTGTTGCTGTATTTGCTGTTGCAAAGTGTTTATTTGATGCTGAAGTGCATGTTGGGTAACTAAACAACAGATTGATAATTTTACTCAATGAAAATCATTAATAAATTAAAGCAAAATATCTAAAGGTAATATATCTAACCAGATCTTTCATCAGGTATATGGTGTTTATCTACCAAAGGTTCTGAAGTTGAAGTCATCTTACGTAACACAGATGTTGGAGTAAGACCAATTCTTGGTTGAGACTGTGACTGAGATGAGCCCAAATCCATAGCACTTTCTCCTCCATATGATGCATTATGAACCTAATTAAAATAAATATATTAATTAATTTAAATAATCATATCTTCTATAACTTATGCATACATTTTCCATCCTTTTATGGGTTTGGTCAAGCAATTGTCTTTTAAGCATTTGGCTTTGGTATAATGCAGCTTGTTGTTGTTGGTAAACTAAATCCTGTTGGTTAGCCATTCTTTGGGCATCTAAAATTATATATTTGTATTTTTTAATAAAAAATATATTATTTTTCAATAGTATCATATTTATATAAAACACATACTGCTTGAATGTTGAAATACTTTCATAAGACAAATAAGAGTTTCACGATAACGAGACTGATTAGCACTAGTCTTTTTCCATTGCTCAACTAAATGATGTAGCATTACTTCACCGCGTTTAATTCCTATTAAAAAATATAATTAATATTTAATACTCAAAATATAATATATAAATATTATACCCATAAGCATTTCTTGTGCTTCGCGGCTTTGCAATATATCTTTAGTAGGTGTGTAGAAATTGACCATATTTTGAAGTTCAACGGGAAGTTTGAACATATGTTGCTTAGACTGTTGTTGTTGAGCAGCCATTGCTTTTGCAACCATATTTTCATGTTGCTTTTGAATCTAAGCAATTAATAATTATGTATTTCTAGTTTATTATAAGTTATAACAATACATAAGATAACTAATGAAGAATATCCTATAAAATTATTATGCTTTTATTTTGTTGAATTTCAAAGTTTTATACGTTAATACGAACCACAATTAAGTACATGTAAAACACTGATTACAGTAGCGTTAATTGTGAATACCAATTGAATTTATGAAGTTGAGATCCAATTTAACAGAAATAAATTGCTATCATTTTTTTAAGAAATATTAAAATTAAATTTATAATGTATATGTATAATATACTAATATAATAATTATGATAAAGATATTAATAATATGTACAATATTAACATAGTATAAGTACAAATTTTTTATTTTTCATTAAATAAGTATGTTTGTAGATTAATTTTACTTTTAAAATACTGAAACCTGTCTATTACAGACAATTATTTTGGTCCCACGATTGACCGTTATATACAGGTTCACTGTAATAATGTGGTAAGTTTACTAAGTTTTATCAAAAAAATCATGTATATTATAAAATTACTATTTAAATATTAATAGTTATTCTTTACTAATATACAGAGTGTAACTCGTCTATTTGACATTATTGCATTTGCACTATTATTGAATTTATCAAATAGACAAGTTACACCCTGTATACTAACTATATTATACCTTATAAGTCAATACTAACATATATCATTATGTAACACTATATTGATTGACAGCAATAAACTTTTATTATCATAAGTCAATACTAACATATTGTTTGTGTGAATAGGTTGAGGTATTCATAGCTTAAAATTACTTAAAATATGTTGAACATTGTAAATAGAGTGTGATAATTTAAGTAAAAGTGGAATTCAGATTAAAGTTTACAATTTCTAGGGTTCATTTTTTTGAAAATAAAAATTGTTAGAGAATACATTTTTATATTTTTACTTGTAAATGAAACGAAAAATCAGACATAAATGATGAATTCCTTCAGCTCAAAATCTAAAATAATGGTTTGAAGATGTTGAATAAAAATTTACTAATACTAAATTTCAAAAATTAACATTAGTTCTATTACTATTGTTTTAAAAAACCATAAATTAAATAGTTCTAAAATATTTTGCATAAAGATTTATATTCAACACTATAAAATATAAAGGATAATAAATATTTTTTTATATTATATTATTTCAAATAAATAAAATATTTCATTTAATTTATTTACCTGTTGTGCTTCCATGAGCTTCATTACAAGATCATTAGGAACTTGCATATTTGGTTGTTGACCACGGTAATTATTTGAATGGCCATATGGACCTAAGTTTGTACATGAAAATAAAATAAAATTACTTAAAATCATTTGAGATAATTATAATTTATTTTATATTAAATAAAATAAAATAATAAATAAATTATACTATTACATATTATAAATTTTAGTGCTAATTGATCACGGTTTTCAGAAGGATCAAATAATTAATTAAATATTTTTTAAGTAAATATACATACCAGTAGGGTTTTGTACTTGGTTTGCCATATAATTCTGTGGTCCTTGGGCATTATTCAGCATCTATAATTTAATTTTTTTTTTTTTAATTTTATTAATTATTAAAATTATGTTCACTGATAAGTTTTTATTTTTTTAGTTTTACAAAAATAAAATATAATACCTGCAGTATGGAATAGTTTTGTGAGCTGTTTGTTACATGTCCATCATTGTTAGAGTTTTCGTGCTCATTTTGAGGCATCTAAATATTAAAAAATATTATTAAGTATTCAAAGTTAAAAATCTTAGTATAATTTCAATTATTCACGCTTACCTTCATGTTCTGCAGTTTTTTTAGTTTCATTTCTTCATGGAATTGAATATTGTTATGTGGTGGTGAATAACCATTTTGTTGTCCACTTGACATACGTAGCCTAGATTCAATTTCTTCAAGACTTTGAACTTTACCATTAACCTCTATTAAAAAAAAAAATAGTCAAATGATATTAACTATACAACTTGACAATAAAATAGAAGGAAAAAATTACCTAAATCGCGTATGGCAGCTTTAGGATCAGTCAACTGAGGTGCACTAGCTTTAATAACATCCATGATAGCAGGAGGAAGTTTATTATTTTCACTTGATGTGATAGAGTCATATGCATTTGTTAAATTTTTTGATTCATTCTGACTATTATGTTTAACCATTCCCATGAGCATTGATGATAACTGTCTAGGGTCTTCTTCTACATTATCTGTTGCACCTTCTACAAACATAATACAATGTTTTTTTATTAAATTGTTATTATAAAATAAAAAGATGTATTATAAATAATTATGATAATTATTATCTTACTATTAGTTGCAGAATTTAACATTTCAGTAGAAGCAGATGAAGCACGACTACTATCATGTGTAGTAAACCATTGGCGGAATCGTGAACCAGCTACATTTGCGTCAGTTTCCCCTTCAATATGCATTATATCACTTAAGTAATCTGGCTTTAAGAAATCATCAATATTGAAATCATTGAATACATTGTCGTTAGTTTTATGCTCAGCATCATAAGCTTGAATGAACTCATTTCCAGTTATTGATTCAGAATCTTTTTTAGTTTGGTCTTCGTTCTACACAAAACAATAATTATAATTTCCATAAAATTAAAAATGTGAATTTAAATAACTTTACATTAGGTTTTTCAACTGTTGGCTTTTTCTTTTTATCTTCATCTTTTTCCTTTTTAGTTTTCTTTATTTTAGTTTCATTAGCTCCTTTTATAGCAGCTGCTGATTCCGTGGATGTCGAATCAATTGAATTCTTTTTAGTACGGGGAGCTAAATATTTTATACATATTACATTAAAACACTTTCTTGTCATTGTTAAGATTAACAATATTTACTTACCAGGTTTAGTTTTTTTCTTTTTTGTTTTGTCAACAGGTGGATCTTCAAAACCTCGCAACTCAATAGTATCATGTTGAGAAGTTGGGCCATCTTTTAATAATAAAAATATTTTAGTCGATTAAAAAAAAAATAACCATGATAATATTATTTTAAATAATTATTTAAGAGAACACGTAACTTACAACATACAATTGTTTTTGTTTTACATATAAAATAACAAATTTCGGTTGTTAAATTTAATATTATGAATGAATTAATCTATTAATAAACTTAAAGGTAAGAAATATCTAGATATTATCTATACTCCGGCCCACGAGAGATCAGTACTTTTACGCGCATGTAAAATAGCCGGCAGCGATGCTCTCGTGGGTAAATGAGTGGAGGATGCGCGGATCGGACGAGTTTTGATCGAAATGCAGTATTGATCTCTTGTGGGCTGGAATATACTTAATCTCACAGGCATTTATTAATATTTAATTTAAAAGCGAGTAATGATAATTACTAAATTCTTATACTTTAAATAGTTATAAGTTATAACTCACTTTAACATTAAATTATCAGTAAAATCCTATGAGGTGCTTTATATTATATTTTTATCTTTAAATTAGTTAATATGTATCAATTCACTTTAATATTAAAGTTAATCACTCTAGATTGGTTCTGCTAAACACAAATGTGTTGTAAATTTTTTTAAATGGAGACAATGTATGTTATATCAACCTTCTCAATGTTCTAATAAAAACTCATTAACCTGTCATCCATTCCGGTTCTTCTTGCGTTCGATAAGAATCATTTCGGCGTCTATCATAATTACTAGAGCCTTTGAAGCGATCATAATTTCTATAACGATCTGTTTCTCCTCTATCAAACTCAAAATCTTTTCTACGAGGTTCACTAAAACATATATTATTGAATAAATAATAACAGTAGATCAAAAATTTAAAAAATAATTATAAATACAAACATTGAGTTATGAGATGAAGATTCACGAAAGCTGCCTCCTTTACCAAAGTTATAATTATTAGAGATTCCATTTTCTGGCTGACGAAAACTAGAATCCCAAGAATCTCGACTCATTAATCGACCACTACCAACTCGACGAGGTTCTCGAATGGGTTCCCTATAAATAAATATTTTGTAAATAAAAATATATAAACTAAATAAAATGTACCATACCTTTCAACATATTGTTTAGCAGATGTATTCAAAGGACTATTTGAACGTTTTGGTCCACTAGAAGCATTCATAGTAACAAAACATCCTGAATTGAAACTGCGTCTTTGAGGACTCAAAACTATATCTTGATCCTTTTTCAAACGGTCTTTAGCATCCTGCGGTTTTTTCTAAATTAAAAGTTATTATAAATTGTTTAATAATATTATCTTACACTATCTTATATTTATTTTATCATTTTAATATTTGGAAATATGAAATAATATATAACATCTTATCTAGAAGTCAATTAATAATTTTAATTTTTGGCAAATCAATAATATATGAAAATAACACATTTTACGTAATATTTAAAAATAAATTTTCTTTACTATATTTGATTTGGCTTGATGCTACCCTGTAGATAATTGTAACTATTATTATCATATATAGTAATGAAAATCTAGATCTAAGAGTTGAAAATTATAATTCTATAAAAATTAATTACAAAATCAATATAAATAATTCAATAAACTAAATTGATGAATACTTATTATAGTTCATAATAAAAATCAACGTATTTCATAAGAGATTTAAGGTCCTACAAAATTCTACAATAATTATCTATACTATAGATTCTATAGCATAATTGTATTACAAAACGCTCAATATTCTTTAGCCTAAACTAGTCAGAAATTAGAACAAATGCATTGACAAAAATTCACTGTATTATATTATAGTTAAATGAATACTTAGATTATGGAGAAAAATGACAAAGATGAAAATATACTGTTAACTTATATATTAATTATATGAATATATATACAGACACAGTCAAGTAGAGATTTAAAGGATTTGAACACCACTTTGATTCTTTTGACAGCCACTGGTGATTATGTATTTTCATTATCATTTGAATAAGTTGAATTATTTTTAACAAATATGAATAAAATAACAATATAAAACTAACCTCAGTTTTAGATTCTCCATTTTCTGTTGGTTGGTTCTGCCAAGGTGGTAAATCAAATGCTACTGTCTTAGTATTAGTAGCGGGTTTTCCACTGGCTACAGGTCTACTTCCTCTGTAGAAAAAAAAACAAATTAATAACCATTCAAATATGCATCTAAGTGGTTTTATATAACAAGCAACAAAAATAATTTATTGTGTACTTGTAGAATATAAAAACTGAAACTTACTTTCTAGTTTTTCCAGCAAGTTCTACATCCAAGTCAGGGAAGTTGTCTAAAAATTTTGGGCGCAATTTGGAACTGCTCAAGTTTTGTAATTCCAACAACGCTTCTTTGGTATACTTTTGTGTTGGCTGTTTAAATCTCACTACTTTAACTTTATCTTCAATGACTGTTTCATTTTCCATTTCATTTGTTGTTATACCTATACATATTTTAGTTTATTGTTTAGTTATACAAATAAATATTATACATAATTAAAAATCTTATACTTTTGTAAATATATCAAATTTAAGTTTATATAACTTGTTACTTAAAATAAAATACACAAATACGAAGTAATACAGTAATACAAACCTAAACAATTTTTAAGGCCTTTTGTACACATACTATTATAATTTAAAGGTAGTTCTGGAATATTTTCTTTACAATGAGGCATGGTTTTCAAAACTTTTTTTAACATATGACCTTGAATACCAGAATGTCTTTTACGACTTTTACTAACTCTACTATCCATAGTGTCAATTATTTTTTTATAATTAAATACTAGACAATCACAAATTAAAATTAAACATTCTTATACATACATATTATATTATAAGAAATTTTGAACAACTAAGTTCATACAGGTACTAACTAATAAAAATTATAAAATCCAACTGAATTATTTTCTTTGATAAAAACAAATTGGAATTTCTTAAAATGATTTTCTAATAATAAATAATCAGTGAATTATTTCCCCCAATCTATATAGGTAATATAATATGATAATATTATCTTAATATTGACTAAACTCTAATAAATAGCCAGTCATGTGTAACATAAATAAATGAATACAAAAGAACATTTTATGTTGCATTTAGTTTTTGATTGATAAAAACCTAACTATATTTGTTAAATATAAAGTATGATCACTTTAGAAAATAATTAAATTATCAATGAATTTGTATTAAATAGAAAAAAATATTAAAACAAAATTCATAAAAATTATCTTACCAATGATTATTCAATATAAAGATTTGATAAATATATACATTATAATAGACATTTAATATTATTATTCATAATATATATTTTTTAATTTCTGTAATGGAATAAAAACTATTTATAAATTAACTATTTTTAATTTTCAATTTTTTTTCGAATAACACTGTATATTATTTCTATATAAATAATAATACTAATAATAATAATAATTAAACTATATAAATTAATTATATACTATTATTCAAATAATAGTATTCCTAACACCTACCATAAAATAATATATCTATTTACATATAACTGTATAGGCCCCTAAAATATGATTTATTTAACAATTGTAATTAAAATTTAATTATGAATTTAAGTTCTTGAGTACTTATTCTCTTAAACCGATTGAATCATACTGAACTCAAAATGAATGTCTATCAACCAATCAAACAATTACAATGTTTAATAGGACTAGTTCAAAAAAAGTAAAAAAAAACCAATAGTGTGATATGTACTATGTACATTTAATATAGTATGTTACATTCAGTTTCTCAATAAATCTTTTTCTATTATTAAAAAGGATATGAAAATTAAATTAAATACCTACCTATAAATATGCAATTTAAAATATAGCTAAGAGAGTAACAAAATTAAAAAAAAGAGTACTAAAGATATATGTTTATATATTACTATGTAACAAAATATAAAAATAACACAGTAGTCCCATAAACAAAACAGTTAAGGTGAATATTTCTTTTTTTCTAATTATTTTAATATTGCTTGTAATTTAAACATTCAATTAATTTTAATATAATTAAAATAAAATAATCTCATAAATTCACATTGATAGGCCATTGCAAAATATGAGACAAAATAATTCCTAATCAATTAGATAAAACAGGCTTATTAATTATTCTTATGAATAAAACTAAACGGCTGAACTGCTATTATTGAATTACTGAATTATACGAAAACAAAATACTTTTTTTAAACTCGTGACAAAGTAATATTATATGTTACTATCAATAATAGCCAATAAATAACAGCAAAGATTATAACATTAAAATTAAAGGATATGTTCAAATGCATACTATAGTAGGTATAATATTATGAAAGATTATAACAAATTAAGAGTAGGTACTTTTATTATTTAACATCTAGGTAAAGACTAAAGTTGTATATCAATACAACTTTAGTCTTTACCTATATAAAATATTTGAATGATTAGAATAATTTGATTATAATTTAATAAGTACTCTGATTTAAATATAAAAATGATCATTTAGCAGATTAGTATAAATTACACCAAATAAATATCAGCATAGAAAATAAAATATATTGTAACTTGTATGTAATATAATAATATAAATATAGGCATTAATAATAAATAAAATTATTAATAATCAATACATTTGATATTCTAATTTTTATTTTTAAATATTTGGATAATTCTTATTTAATTAATTATGTACCAACTTGATTAATTGTGATCTGGCAGAAGATAAGATTTATTTACATAACAATATTTTTAATTTCTTATAATTATTAAGGTAGTTATAAAAATATTTTACCAGAATATTAGTCTGCCGAATAAAAATGTATATTTGTTATATGTCTATCTTACAAATTAAAAATTGTCATCAATAAATTGTAAAACATATAATAATAACTGCAATAAAATATTAATTTTAGAGAAATTATGGAAGAATTTATTATTCTAAAAAGGAGTCTTGTAGTTACATTACTTTATATTTTAATCAATATAGAAAATGGATATATATTTATTTAGTTATATTAATTTTTTTTTATTTATTTATTTATTTAATGCAAACAAACATTTTATAATATATTGTAATATAATGCCTTATTAATTTTTTTTGGTTTTACTTTTTAACTGTGTTAACCCATTCATGAATAGTAAGTAAATATTTTTTAATTCATAAAACATGTTTCTTCCCTATATTTATCTAAATTATTTACACTTGTATTTAATCAATTTAGTTTATAATTAATACTTGTTTAGTGATCATAAATACAATTAATAAATACATGTACTTTAGCATAAGATTTAACATTTATTAAAAAGTTTTTAATTAAGCAAAATAAATTCAAACTATATACCTATACCATTGATTAAATATATGTATATTTCAATGCCTTTACAATTAAAAAAATAAAATTCTAAGAACATAGCATATGCAATGATAAAACACTCAAATATATATTTGATTGTCCAAAATCTACTTAGTTATTACTATTTCTAGTATACCTAACTAATATTTGATACTAACTATAAGTTAAACACAATTTACATTGAATGTGGTAAAATTAAAATTAAATTGTTTATAACTTGAACCAACTGATGTAACTGAGATAATTTATAAAATAATGTTAAATATAATAAATAGATTCAATATTTTAATTAGTTATTGAGTAAACTACAGTTGATAGTTTAAAATACATAAGCATTTCTAATAAGTTATTTTTGATAAGGTACCTACAAGGCTACAAATAATTATAATATCAAATATGCCAGAAGTCTAATTACTATTTGGAAGGTGACTAAAAAACAAAATATTAAATAAATGAAGTGTTAAGAGATGAACAACTTAATGGTTCCCAGTTCTAGGCCAGATTTACCTACAATTATAATGATTGTTCTAAACAATGTATTTTCTTTTGTAGACTTATGTAAATAATTGAACATGGAATGAATATTTCGAGTACTTACCTTCATTGTTGGCATCCGCCATCGATTTCGATAACTTGTCATTATCGTTGATCATTTCGGACATATCGACACTCGGCGACGACCAAGTCTTCGTAACGAGAAAACGACCAAATATCTGGACGCCGTTTTTTTCAAGCTACAATATCGGACATGTAAGGAACACACGGACAACAACAAACACGACGAGACGAACAATTATAGTTATAGCTCACAGTAGGCCCGTGCAGAATGCAAATAAACAGGAACAAAACACAGTTGTCTCCTGTTGTTGTACAAGATGATATCGTTATTTGTTTCCTGTGCGCGACTAACGGACGGACGGCTATAATTGTTATTTGTAAATTTGTTAATATTACACTAATTACTATTATTATTTATTTATTACTATTATTATTATTATTATTATTGTTATTATTGAACGGTGATAACCGACGCCGAGTGTGAATACCCTACTGTTGTAGCCCGTAGTTGCTGCCCCGTAACAAGCGAGGATTATTACTTTTTAGCGCGTACGTTAACGACCGACCTATACGAGCGTTGAACAGAAGTACGAAAATAATATACATACGCCGTTAGTGTTCGTTCGACTGCAACAAAATCAAATAGTTAAACAAACAACAAAAAAAATTATTTACTTAGACGACAAATAAATAACAAAAAAAAAATTTGAAAAAAAAATATAGAATCCAAGGGACGACTGCAGTTATCGCGATCCGCAGCGCGACATTAAAGAGAACGAGCGAAGCAAACGGGGAAATGAAAGTATCAAAGTATGGAATTTTTTTTTTCTTCTTTTAGATCACAGACATACAGGATGCCTATTGCCCGGTGATGGTGATAGTTGCGGTGGTGGCAGGTGGGTATTACTGTCATGGAATAAAATATACCAATGTGCTGGGTAATGTGTCGTTATCAAACGATTATTTTCAGTCGTGTTCATAGAGTATAGACCTTAGTATAAGTAGGGCACTATAGAAGTATAGAACGTGTTCTATAAAATAAATTATCATTAATAATATTCAATATAATTTTACTTCTCAGGTAATTTAACTAAATATAATGCTAGTATTTATTTTTCCTGTATTTTTAGATTTTGTAAGACTGATTATATTTTTTTTTTCAGATAATTTTTGTAATGGATAATCAATTTAATAATACCAATAATGTATCCAATTCAAAAACTTTGGACGCAACAGAATTTTATTTTGAAACAGACTTTTACTTATTAAAAAATAATAAAGATTATAAAAATTTATTGAAATCTTTGGCTATACTTGAAGTACAAAGATGTACAACGATTCAAAATATTGAAAAACTTGCCGTGTTAAAAGATCATTTATCAAAAAATCCTTCGTTGACATTGCAGAAAATTCTTAAACGTGACGAAGTAGGTACATTAAAATCAGTTACTGTTCATTCGTTGCCAGATATTGACTGGTCAGTGTATATAAATAATGATGAAACAGAAAATAAACCAATTAAACAAGTATGTGATTTTAATTTACGACATAAAAATGTCTCTGATAAACAAGAACCACAGACAAACAATACAACTTCAGAAATGGAAAAACCAGAAACATTTAAAAAACCTTGGACAGTTGAAGAACAATTGCGTCTTGAAGAACTTTTAATCGAATATCCACCTGAAAGAAATGAAAGTAACAGATACCGAAAAATAGCTGATGCTTTGGGTACAAGAAATTTGAGACAAGTCTGTAGTAGAGTTCAAAAGTATAATATGAAAATGAAAAAAGTTGGTTCAATTAAAACCATTAATGCAAATTCAAAAAATTTAAATAAAAAAACTGTATCATTAAGTCATAAAAATATTGGTGCATTATTAAAACCAACCACATTTATACCATCTACAACATTAATTGATGATGTTGATGTTTATAATGCCAATAGAAATAACTTCAATGTAAGTCACAAAAATATTGAAATGAATAATAAGACAAAATTAGAAATCTTAGATGAAGTATTAAAAGACAAACTTACAGAAAAAAATAATCCTATTGTACATATTGATTTTGCATGTTGCATGTGTCAGTCATCCCCTATTGTTGGAACAAGATGGAATTGCAATGATTGTCCTGCTATTGGTAAAAGTACTAATTTTTGCAGTGATTGCATAGTTGACATAGTTCGAAATGTTCTTGAAAACCCTCCACATCCTATGGATCACATAGTTACTCCTATTAGAACTGTTCAGGCCAATGATGATAATAATGACAATCTCGTTGACCAAAATTATGTCCCTTTAGTATTTAAAACTCAAAACTACTTGGATCCAAATTTTATGGTGTAGAATTACTTATATTTATTATTTGTATTGTATCATGAATTAAAATTTAAATTTATTTTTATTTTTCTAATAAGCCATTCATTTCATAATCAGTGATTGTAATTTAATCTATATTAAAGTATAACACTTTAATAACTATAATCAACACTGTAGAATAATGTTTAGTATAATTTTTATTTTAGTATTTAAAAATTAATAGTAATTTATACAATTTTATTCAATAATAAATATAATTTTTTATGTAATTAAATTTACAACAATTTTTAGTGTTGGCTATACCCTAGATTAGGGGCTAAGATAATAGATGTTGAATATTTTATTTTTGATTATAAAAAAAAAATAAACCTTTTAATAAATTGGTTATTATCAACTCATTAAGAACTAAAAAGTCTAGAATAAGAATATAAACATAATTTATAATTGAATAATTGTACATAATATGTTACATTTTTAAAGCTTCTTTGTGAACATACTATAAGCTTAAATATCCTATGTTCTATTTTATATTTGTTCAATGTTCATTCAATAAATTGGCCTAATGTGCTTGTCATTTAAACAAAAATATAAAAAAAAAACCGAAATAAACAAATAAAATAATAATAAACACACAATTACTTGAAATAATTTGTCATACTTTTAATTTTTAAATTTAAATATTACGATCGTATATTATTATTTATGAGTTATGAGTGTATAACTAGAGTTTGAGACGTTTTATAGTGGTCGTGGTCGTAGATTATTCTAGATGAATTATAAATTTGTTTTATGAAATGGAGAAACTTAATACTAAGTTTAAATTTCCATATTTTGCATTTTTTAAATTTGTATGTGCCTACGTAAAATTGTCGGGACTACCGATCAATTTTGATTTATTGAATTTCTTATTAGTTATAGTAACTACTACCTAATAAATTGTTTAAAGTTTCTGCATAGGTGTTCCAAACACGAATTCAATTCCAAACTTTTTAAAAATTCTAACGATGTAACGTTTATTTAGTATATATATATAATATATATAATATATATATTGTCATGCTGCAGACTCACTAATTATCATTATGGAAATAAATGACTCAAATAAGTGTTTATTTATGTTTTATCGATCTACAAACAGTTACCTATTGATAATATTGGAGATAATATTTTTTGAGTATAATTTAATCCATAGAACATTTATCGAGTAGCTACGTTAAAATCGTTAAAAAAAAGATTATTCACAAATATTAAATTTAATTTGCCAATTTTGTAATTAGAAAAAAACTTTTTATACAAAAATTTGTTTTAAGTAAAATACTCTACTTAACTCTGTAGGGAAAAAATGGTGTTGCCATTAAAAAAAAAAAAATTTGTATTGCATATTATGTGACGTGCGCGGTACGACAGTTAACAATTTAAAATTTGTCTGAGAATGTGTATTTTGGACTTGATTATTTCCTTTCATTCCTCAAAACTCCATTTCAATAGATCACCTATTGAAATATTTAGTGGTAGATACCTCTTCCAGTCTTACTTCTTAGCGTGAACATACTATATGTATAATGTATATAGGTAAAACTGTAAAAGTTATAAATATATTCTTAGAATTTATAGGCATAGGTACCTATAACTCTATAAGCCTTTTAAATTAGCTTTATCCCTATGCATCCTTGCTGTATCCGTCGGTGTTGTATTTACAATTAATAGCATTTAATGTATACAATGTTTCAACTATTTCTTGAAACATTATTTAATACGTTTTTAGTATTTACAGCGCACGCATATGTAGTTCGATACATCGACCATGAACTTGTTCATGTAACTCTACGAGTATAGTCTATATATACATACGAATATTCTGTTAAGTAGATAAATATTATATATTAAGAGGAGAGGATGTAGTGTCCGCATCCGCATTCCGCATGTGTTGTCTCTGTCTTACACACGTACAACATAGCAAATTTTCGTTCACCAGTTTTCAATATTGAGCTGTTTTGATATTTGAGTGAACTGACCTATTATAAAATTTAAAGGTAAGATTATTATCCAGGGCTCCATGGAAGCCTTTCTTTGATATTATTGTTCTTAAATAAGTTATGATCTTTTTTAAACTGTACATTTAACTAGTTGTTGTTGCAGTGTGATGAAGTCTAATCAAGTAAATAAAATTGACAAAAATATTCTGTGTTTTTTTAATTGAAAATATTTCTAAGTCCAAATAACAAGATTTTGATGTAGACTGGCGTGAAGGTGCTCGCACTAACTGGTAAAATCACGACCCCTTATATAGTTGATCCCCCCCCCCGACCCTCTACTCATGTCACTTCTGGCCTATTCCAAGTGCGTCATTACGCATTTCAGGATGCACGTGCGATGATTAATCCCAATATAACGTCCGGGTGACGCCTTGCCCACGCGCGAGTAGTCAGCCACAATCGCCGTGTTCGAGTTTTTCAGAACTCGAAGTTAATTAAATATCAAATTTGATTATAGGCCTACAATGCATTCCGGAGTTCGTTCATTTCCCACTTTCCCAGTTCCGAAAGTTAAGTCATAGGGATTTTATTACTGTCCTTTCATGAATGTCATTAGTCAGATCTTGCACAATATAATTAATAAAACAAATTCAAAATTTTATTTTACATAGCTATGTCGAAAAATAAATATTTTTTGAAAGCAATTCGCAGGAGATTTGAATCCTCAAAGCTCAAACCCATCTGTATACATACTTGTACCACTGCAGGCGTGCGCATGACTCGACCGGAATCTTTTTAGGGGCATAGTAAAATTTCAAATTTGTGTATATTAAATTTAACTCATCTATAATTATATTCGTGGAGACTGGAGATCATGAAAATTGTATTTATCGTAATAGTGAAATAAAATATAAATATTTGTGTACCACCACATAGTTTTTATTGATTTATTTATCTGACTAAAACATTGTGCACTAAATGTCAAAATATGTACCTATAGTATGACTAAAGAAGTACTAAAGAGTCTATACTCTATAGTCAGTGGTGTATTGGAGGGTATACGGTGTATACTTACTTCTCAATTTTTTTGTTTAGCGTATAGGTACTCTCTAAATAAACGACGATACGCGGGTATACAGCCGTATAGCCCCGTATACCTGTTAGAATTTTCAAAAATGAATAAAATGCACTAAAAATATTATAAAAATGACCATAAAATTCCCTAAAAATACAAAATATAAACTGTACTATTAAATTCTATATTTCATGAATTAAATTTCTGTAAAGACGAGTCTCGAATGTAATCGTTATAAAAAAAGATGCAAACGCATCAAGTTCCGGGCCCTAGCAATCATGATTAGTGCACTAAGTTATTGGTAGTTAGTAACCATTCTAATTTCTTTGACTGTACTATTTTTTTAAAGTTAATCTTTGGTCAAAGTGATAGGTACTGATAATTAGAATAAAGATTGTTAGTTAATTCGAGCGAAGCGAGAAAAAATTTTTTTTGATTCAATGTTATAGGTATATCATTGACACCCAAGATCTAGAAGGCGTATACCCACGAATATTTTTAGTAATACACCACTGTCTATACTCTATAGTATAGGGCCTAATGCATTATAGGCCGACTAGGCCGTAACCTCGAATTGGCTTTAGGAAAGATTTGTATAGAAAAGTCATTTAATATTTAATTATATTGTTGACGATTAGAGTTTTAAGCATTTCTAAACGGAAATTTAACATTGAAATTAGTAAATACTATAATTTTTTGATAAAAAATAAATAATAACAAATAGGTATTTACTAGATTTCTTATAAGTGTACATTTATATTGAGTCATTATAATTTGTAAGTAGGGCTGGGATTTATATGTTTCATTTTACTGAAAATCACATGAAATGAATTTGCAATAATTAATTTATCATGTTTTAGTAAAAATATGTATTTACATACATATCCCAGCCCTACTTATTAGTAATATCAATTTCATATGTTTTTTTTTTATTATTGAAATTTGTTATATAATTATAGGCATGTAGTAAAAAATAAACATTTTGTTACACAATTCTGTGTTATAATAAATACATTTTTTTTCATTAGGTATATTAAAAATAAATAAAGGTACTTTGTACAGACATACAGATAAACACAACATTACTATATAATGATTTAATTTTTTTCTATTGAATTTTTTTATAACCCAACCACTTTATTATGTGATCTGTATTTACAATTTTACAAGTATTAAAATCATATAATAAAACGTCTCTATTTAATATAATAGTGAATAAATTAATATTCTAATGTAACTCTACCTAGTTTGTGATAATTGTAATTAAATCTTTTTTCATTTTAAACATAAAAATAAAATGCCAATTTTGCAAATTGATACCAATCTGTCGAAGACTTCTGTGCCATTAGACTTTGCAGTTCAGACTTGTGAACTACTGGCACAAATATTTAAATCACCATTAAACGTAAGATAATAAAATACTTACACACATTTTTTAAATTGTTAATTAACACTGAAAGATGACGCAGAGCTTTTTCTAGCTTGGTGTTTTCATAAACCAAGCTCTGGTATGTCGATAAAATAAAATATTGTTTGGTCTTCTGTTGGTTTTTTTAAAATGGTAAACTTATGAAAATATTTAGGCAATATTTCTTAAAATAATTAATTGTTAAGATTAAATACTGTTGTGTTAGTTTAACGAACAATTTCTGATTTGGTACAGAAATTAATATCTAAAAAATTTGTAAATTATAATTTATAATAATACTTAATAGATATAATTTTTAGACTAAATTTTAGAAGGTAATTTACAATAATCAATATCAATTTACAGCACATTTGTAATCATATTAATACAAAATAGTGTGTAAAATGTAAATTATATAATTATTGTTTAAAATTTGATATTAATTGTAACCTATTTTAATTTATAGTTTTGTGTTGTGCACATAAATACTGATCAAGATATATATTGGTATGGATTAGATGGTCCATGTGTTTTGGGAACATTAAAAATAGTACGTGGTTCTGGAACAATCAGTCCTGAACAAAATATTGGACATGCTGAAAAACTTGTAAAGCACATCAGTGATAATTTAAAACTAACTAATAAGAAGTATAAACATATTATAAAAAATCATTATTTATAAAAATAAAATATTTAACAAGATTTTTATTTCAGTATATCAATATCATTTGTGGAACAAGATGCAGCTAACGTTACAATCTTTAATACTACTGTATCAAATTTTTTACAAAATAAAAATTAAGTATAAATTATAAAATACAAATATTATTTAATTATTTAAAAGAAATCTACTGCTCTTGAACGTTTGGAAACATTAATATTCAATAAGTTATCAGTAAGGTTTTTAGGTACTTCATATGGTTTTTTCTGAAGGGTAGGTGTAGATTTTTTAATGTTGCCTTTTAATCCCGAAATTGATGGTGATCCAGATGGAGTTGTATGTGGTGACGGACTATAAGATGCTCTTAAAGCAGCATCTCTACTTCTATCACTACTTATTCGGTTGCATATAAGTCTTTGAGCTGCTGGCGACATAGAATTCAATCGGTCTAATGGACTATTCATTAAATTGGATGGTGAAGGTCTGAAATTGTATAAAGAAAACAAATTAAAAAATTAAATAATACATATAAAAAATAATATTCCTTACGTAGATAACTGTTTTCGGGCTGTTTCCAATGCTTTAATTTTTTTATTTCTATGACTTTCACTAGCTTTTTCAGCAAGTGCGTGTGCTAATCTTTCACGTTTGGGCTGTTCAGGTATTTTGAAAATAGGTCCAGAATTATGAGGAGTCAGTGGGGTGTCACTGCCATCTAAACGGAATGGAGTACCTTCAATTTCTCCCCAAGTCATCAGTGGGCTTTGATTAACACCAGGAGCAGGAGATGGAGTTTTAACAAAACCATAACCGTTAATTTTAGGGGTAGAAGAAGTTAATTCTTTGCCATCAACTCCAATTTTGCCGTCTAACTGTCTTGTCTGCATGTGTGCTAAACTGCATAGTTGCTGTTTGTTATGTCTTTCATCAAATGGGTTTAATTTGAGCCTCGTGTTAGAATGGTCAATTTTTTGTCGTTTAGATGCCATATTAATAAGTTCATCTTTTGTTAATGTTACTCCATCAGGAATATACATGATATAGTTTTTGTTTTTAAATGCCCACGAATCTAAATTAAATGCACGCTCTGTATTAGACGCTTGACTTTCAATTGAAGGTACTTCAAGTTTATCAACCATTTCTAATGCTTTTTTTTCGCCCTCAAATAACCACGCATTCTAAAAAAAAATAAAGATTATAAGTTTTTTTTATTATTCATTTAATTTAAAAAGAAATATTTATAAATGAAAACCTTTTTTTTATATTGAATTTCAGCTTCTTTAATAATTTCATTAAAACTATGATTATCTTCACTTGTAGTATTGCTTAAAAATTTGTCCAATCCAATAATTTCTGAAAAATTAATTGTATAATATAATTATGTATAATATGTATATAGACTACATATTATAAAACATTTTATTAAGACATTTCAACATTTGCAATAATTCAAAAATTAATAGTCATTAGATTAAATTGTTTTTCTAGGCTAGTATAACTACTTTAATTTCTAAGCCAGTGGTTCCCAACCTCTTCTATTCTACGCCCATCCAATAAATTGAAAAAAATCGATTATCTTTTATGGTGTACTTAAAAATAAACTACAATATTCGGAATGACTATTTTTTTCATTAATGATAATAATTATAAAATATAAATAATAGTAAATAAAAAAATACATAATGAACTTAATAATTAATGTTAATGCTAACAACATTTTTCTTAGGATAATTTTGTAATAATTGCTGGGGCCTCCCTAGCAATATATACACGCCCCCCAGTTTGGGAACCAGTGTTCTAAGCAATACTTATACAGATTATTCTAATTGTCACAATATCAAAATGTATTTTATATTATAATTAATATCTTAGATACATTCTATTCAATTTTGTTCTTGTGTTCGTGTAGGAAAAGCTTGTAGGGTTTAAACCAAAACTGTTTTTTTGCTTTAAATTTTGTGATGACCCTTTTTAACCTAAGTAATTTATACCTACCGTATCTATAATATTATAGTAATCTTGATAAATTATGTGAGTAAAACAAAAAAATTAATGTAATCTTGGCACCTTGAGTCCAATTATGTGATAGTCATGATAACTCAAGAGTACTAATTAAATTTGTTTTTAAATGATTTTATCTACTAACCAGTGTCTTTTGATTTAGAATCATCAGGTTTTCCATCATCTAAATCTGTAGGATTTACAGTTCTATTACTCATTGGTCCTTTAGTTGGCTGTGGTGTCTCAAATGTATCTGGGCTTGCATCTGTGAATAAAAATTAGAAATATAATATACTAATATTACTGGTAAGTGCTAATAAATAATACCAACATTATTGGTAGAATGGTAGTCAATACGTTATAACTTATAGTTATATAAAATAAAATAGAAAATATTAGCAGGCAATTGATTTTTTTATTACTTTAATGTATTTAAAATAACATAATCAAAATTGTAGTTAGAAACAATAATAACAGTCAAGCAAATATTTTCATAATGGAACAA
This sequence comes from Rhopalosiphum padi, assembly GCF_020882245.1. NCBI lineage: Eukaryota > Metazoa > Arthropoda > Insecta > Hemiptera > Aphididae > Rhopalosiphum > Rhopalosiphum padi. The sequence continues at coordinate 91,026,477 of NC_083598.1, read as the reverse complement.
TCAGATTTTCAATTCTGATTCTTTAGCAAAATATTAAATCTTTACTTTTTTATTTTTAAAACTAATTATTAAATTGTAAAATCACCTGGTTGTTCAATAAGCAATCGTTTGCTTAAACTATACTTTTCATATATTTCTCTTAATTTCTTTGTATCATTTTGTTGAACTGCATCTAAATAATCTTTTTGGGCTTTCCATTTCTCCAAATCTGGAAAGAAATCTCTTTCTATAATTTTACCAATACTCTGAAACAAACAAATAAAAATCAATTAATTAAAATTTTGTACTTGGAATAATTCATAAGTAAATATGAATTCCTATGTAAAAAAGAAAATTGTAAAATTAAAATTATACATTTTCAGCTATAATATTAAAATATTATATTTGTCACTATTAAATTAATGTTTAATTATAAAAATAATAATCATTCTACTGGCATCAAAATTAAAAAATATTTTTTTATTTTTATACATATAATATCAATTTATTATTATTTAGTTTATTATTCATTAAATTAGTTATTATTATTTAATATTCTTGGGAAAAAATATAAATGATTACAAATGTAGCTAAGATTTCGATGCTCTGCATTATTTTCCAAAGCTTATTGTGCGATGCTCGTATTGTCACAAATTTGTATTATGTACTTTTGAATGAGAATAAGAAATTAAATTTCACATTTTTTAGTTTTTAAGTAATTTTCTTAATTTTTTAGGACATTTTAGATTTTGGAGTATTTTTTTGGAACAAAATATGAATTTGAAATTTTATTTTAAGATTTTTACACACTAACATGATTTTTATATAAATTGTATAACTGATTACAAAGTAAATACTGAGGTAAATACTTGTAATTTGTATGATATTATAAGACAATCGTTGAAATGTTAAAACTTAGATTAGCTTGTCTAGACACATCTATGGTAAATCTAACGTGGTTATCTAGATCCACTACTTATATTTCCTGTGTAATAATCTTAAATCAATAAAAATTGATGTCTGACAGTATTGGTCAGTACAAGTTTTGTAGTTGTATCTACCGTGTGAATTTATTTCCTATTATTTTATTATTCTAGTTAATTTCTTTTGAAAATTTAATATAAAAAAATGCAATAAGTAAAATGTTTGACGGTCAATCAATTGCGTGTATTTGTACAAGAATTTGGACATAATGTTACTACTACTAATACTTGTACCAAATAATCAATAAAAGTAGATATAATTCATATACATAATATAGTAATAGTACATTTTAAAATAATATAGGTAGTTTTTGTATTATTCACATAAAAATTTTGATGATTTTAAGTTCATTACTAGTTCACTACTTAGTACTTAAACATAATAAATAATAACAGTTATGTAATGAGTAATGACTAATGAGATGATCTACACATATTTTTATAGAAGCTGTATAGTCTATTTAAGATATTTTCATCTCTAAGCATACACAAGATACATTTTTATATATAATTACCTCTAAATATTCCTCTTCGGGCAAAACTGTCTGTTGTTTTTTTTCAGCCATCTTATGGTGTATGGGTTAGGTAATTGTATGAATAAGAAAATATGTTGTAATACTGAAGTAGATTGTTATTTTCTATTTAGTAGAATTTACTATAGTTAAACACTTTCTTCTTAAATAATATAATCTGACATAATTGATAACATGCAACTAATAACTTTATTACTTTGAATGCATTTATGCAAGCCAAGTTCAGGATTTTAACTATTTCGAGTTGTAAAATGAAATTATTTTTTTGATAATACAAAAAAAATGTTGATAAGGACAATAGTATTAAATAGTAACTACGTCATAGAACAATAAAAATTGGTCTGTCTAGTTTATTTATTATTGTTTTTTCATGCGCAAGGTCATAAGACAAATCACAATGTTTGGTTTCACAAAATAGTTGTTACAAAGAATCTTAAGTACATATTTTGTTTAAATTGAACTACATAATATCCAAAAATGTACATTTGTTCCAACTACCAATTGTTCCATAGTCTATTTGTGCCACTAGTCAATACTTTCTATATTTGTTTATTCGTAGGACCTTAGACTATGGCTCATTGTTCCAACCTACATATATTTGAAGTAAACGAAAATTAAAATAAAAATAAAAATAATTTAGAATAACGATTAGCCGAGGGTTTAAAAAGCCAAATATTAACCCCTAGTTGAGGGTCTTTGATCAAAACATATGTGACCATTCACCATAGGTACCCAATACCCATAGAATATTAATTAAATTTATTCCACGCAAAAATATAACATGTTTCATCTGCAGGTCTTCAGTCGTTCCGCCAAATATCTACAAATTAATTGTTTTCGATTTTATTTTAGTTATTGTTCCTACAAGCTATTATAGCTAAAATGTATTTAACTTTAAACCTTTTAACAGTTTAAACCAGGAGTTTCCAACCTACAGTCCGCTATTTTATGTTTTTAAGATAATATATTAGTTTCCATAGTTTTTAATTTATTTAATTAGTTAAATAAAATTAATTTCTTAATTTTTTCATTTGATGTTATTCATTGAACTCGTGGTCAATGGGTTTTTTAACTGCGCAAGTATACAGTAATATAGTAGGTAAATAATATTGAATTATATAATATTTAATACAAAAAAGTTTTTTAGGCTCATAATATTTATTGATTTTAATTTTTGATTATGACATGTAGAGTGAATTTATTTTTTTAATGTCACCCAGTAAAAATTCCCTAAAATATCCACTGTGACATACATGTATGCCGTTGATAATAGAGTTATTAGGTTAAAGTTAATATTGAGTATTTTACTGTATAATAATTATTTACTTTTATATTTTTCAGATGTAGTCATGATGCATAACACAATAATCAAAAATTACAATCCCGCGGCTTTGGTGAGCTACTCGTGTAGTCCGATGGCCTAGCTTGAGTAGCTAGGTTGGCGCGGGTTGCTTAGCTAGCCGGTATTCTTGGCTAGCCAATTATTGCTCCCTGGCCTTCCTCTTCTCCGTTAGCTTCTGGAACTGTCTACGGAGCCGCGCCTGCTGTGCTACTATTCTTATACTTTCACGGTTGGTGTACCCCCTGACGCCTTGGTTATCGTTTCCGGCTCCTCGGTTATCTCGGCAATGGGTCCATTTACCGCAAAACGCGTTTTTTCCTCCGCTTGCTCTTGCGGCGGTTGCTTTTCTCCTGGCTATGACCAGAGAGGAGCACTGGCTGCTAAGCTACAGTCGTTGTGTTTGTCGGCTGTCCACCGCCCGTCTGCCCAGCCGCGGCGTTATATAGCAGCCCACACCGGGTCCTGCAGCAGTTCCTAAGTGGACTTTGGTTCACCTGAGCTGCCGTCCGCCGTTCCTCCAGGTCACCGGACACCAGTCCCAGCTGGGAGGTGTAGTCCGCCACATCGGTGTACCATTTTCCGGCCTCTTTGTTGACGCTCATTGTATCTGGAAATAAGGATATGGTTAGTACAGTAAAATGTTATTTATTAAAATAGAATGCTGTAACGGAACAATTTTTCGTAGCTGTTTGTTGTTTTGAACTACCTACCGAACTACGCAAATGTTTATTGCGTAATTTTTTTTCTGCGCATTTGCTACCGATCGACACCCGTTTATACAGATTACAGACCCTCAACCTACAACACGCAAATTTTTCATTAATATTTCATTATATATTATAAAATGATAAATTAATTCTTCTTACTAACATTTTGTCGTATAAGTACATAGTTAATGCTTAAATTATTTAATTTATTTTTTACGATTCCACGACTTTATTTGAATAAACATATTATACAATTATTATTTTAATGAAACAAAATGCTGTTTATATTTCGGAGAGATGGGTTTCGGCAGGATGGGTTTTCGGTGAGATGGCCTCCGGGTTCGTGGTCGGCATGGGTTTCTTAGCTAGCCGATATTTCTGGCTAACAAATGGCTTGGCTCCCGGGCCTTCCTTTTTTCCTTCGGCGGCTGAAACTTTCTGCGTATAAAGGCTTTTTCTATCGTTTCCGGCTTCTCGGCTGGCGCGGAGAGTGGCCCTGACGCCTTGGTCACCGTTTCCGGCTCCTTGGCCATCAGGGCACTGCGTCTCTCAAACGCGTTTTTTCCGATGGTGTGGAGAGTTTTGTTTGTTGGATGTTCGCTTCTTCTGGGTCAGCCCAACCACGACGGTATATAATCGCTCACACCGGGTCTCGCAGCAGTTCCTGCAGGGACATGCAGTTCACCTGAGCTGCTGTTGGCCGCTCCTCCTGGTCACCGGACATGGCGGACACCAGTCCCAGCTGGGAAGTGTAGTCCGCCACACCGGTGCACCATTTTTTGGCCTCTTTTTTGACGCTCATCTCATTGTATCTGGAAATAAGGATGGTTAGTACAGCACAATTTTATTTATTAAGATAGAATACTGTGACGAAACAATTTTTCGTAGCTGGCTGTTGGTTGTTTTGAACTACCGAACTACGCAAATGATGATTATTGCGTAATTTTTTTTCGCATTTACTACCGATCGACATCCGTTTACAGACCCCCAACTTACACCACGCAAATTTTCTTTAAAAATAAATAAAAGTACCTAACAGTTTATAAAAATTATAAAATACCTAGTTAAATTAACAATTATTCAGTCATATTTAATCTATACTATGGTTACATACTGAATAATATTGTTTAATTTAATTTTACATGTGTGGTCATAACACATACCTAGTTACATATCAAAAATTCAGATTTATGAATTTAAAAAAACAATAATAATAACATGCTTTAAATTTAAATATTAATGTTGTGCTAAGTGTAGAAACTTACAGGGGTTAAAAATAGTTTTGCATTTTTTTATAAGCCATTACATTTTTTATAAAATATTCAAATTATACTAATAATGGCTAATATAGTAATATTCTTGAAAAAAATAATTTACCAGATCTTTCAGAATTTTTCGACAAGTCCACTGGACTATTACTGGAATCAATCTTCGGAACATTTTCAGTATCGCGTAAGCAACCGGAAATCTGCACAAATATATTGTAATGTAAGCAAATTGCACTATAAAAAGTTGCCTTAAAGACATATGTAGTGAAAATCAGATGGCTGAGATGCAATAGTAATCGACAAGTGGTAGTGAGGGTATACTTACATGAGATAAATAGCGGCCGGTTTACCCATTAATAATGTATGACTGCAGATACGGAAACGGTGTCAAATGGTCAGAATGGGTGATGAGTGATGACAGCCAGAGTATTTTTTACTACAATTTATAATATATTACGTTTTATATAGGGAAATTGTAGGCTATTCAAGATAGATTAGGTAATAGGTAAGTTACTATTGAATAACGCACTACCTATACAGATCTGTCTCTGTATATCTATGTATAGAGTTAAATTAATATGTTCATTGTTTATGGTCGATGTATCGACCAGCATGCACTATAAATACTAAATACGTATTACATCATGTTACAAAAAACAGTTGAAATCATTTATGTATTATAGATTTATAGAGTAGACTATTCTTTAATCAATGGTTGAAACATTTGAAACATCGTATACATTAAACGCGGCAAATTGTAAATTTGTAAATACAACACCAACGCGACGAATAATACTACATTACTATATTATACAAGGATATAGGTCAGTGTTTCTCAACCGGTGTGTCGCCGGGGAAGTCTAAACGTGTCGCGGGAAGAATTAATATTAAATGCACAAACCTTGTTGACACTATATTTACAAAAATTAAATGGTATAATTATTCTTATTTTTTTTTTATTGTGTGTCGCAAAGTATGAAACACTTTAATAGTGTGTCGCCATAATACAATGGTTAATATATATTATTATATATTATTTATATATTTTATATTATAAGGATTATGATTATAAATATATGTGTTACCCATGTGTAGGCCAGGAGTTTGCATGTTTTTCAATAATCATACAAAACATAACAATGTAAAATATTAATTTGTTTCATAGCAATAGGAGTGTATATTTAAAATGTATAATTGCATATTTTGCATAGTTGACCATTTTTCATTTATAAGTGCATATTTGACAATTATGTAAAGATGTAAATTTTAAAATGTTATAAAGAAATATAGATAATAAAGAAAATATAGAAATATAAATTTTCTAGACCTGAGATTTGAAAAAAAATTAAAAAATCTGGAACGAGGTCATCTAGAAGGACTTCTCAAGTTTATTTTGGTGTATAAATCATATTTCTACGACTATCGAGAGCTGAGGAAAATGGGAAGTACGAAAGCATGTTTTTACGGCCGATTTTTCGCTACCAGAATGGCCTCTTAATATGATAGTATGTAGATTGTTTGGAATTAAATGAAGTGTCAATAATAGAAGATCAAAGATGATATTTGTTTAACCTTTAGGTGATTAAAATTTGCAATAAACGGTAAGAAATTTTTATTTGTACCTCAGGACTCAAATCTTAGAAATTGAAATATTTATTATAATATGCAATTTAAATTTATCATACAATATTAATAATAGCAATAGAAGTTACAATCTCAATTAGGGGGCATGGGCATTATATCATTTCTATGTGAATTTTTCAATCTGAGTTTTCTCTCAGCAGTCGAATTATTGTACCTAATGTTGTACGACTTTTGTACGTTGTACCATTGATTATGACCATTTTCAAATATTTAATATTTTTCATACTTATATCTCACTTAAAACTTAAAATATCGTAAAAAACCAATAATATTCTTACCTATAGTCTGTTCAAAATGAGATCGGTGGGCCAATATAACAGTTATTTGATCAATAATTTACTCTAATATCAAAACTAAAAACATATTACCTATTGAAACTGGTGAACAAAAATTTACCATGTCGTATGTGTGTAAGACGAAGACAATAATACATGCGGATGCAACGTCCTTTTAATGTTTAGGAAAAACTGCAAAAGTTGTTATGCAGGCCATAAAAAAATTATTTTAAAATATTAATCAGAAGAGCGTTGTAAGATTTTTGAATATCAAGAGTCTTACAAACAGTGGCGTGTCCAGCACAAAATAATTGGATAGGCCAGTTTTGTTCTGTAGTGTGCTTGTAACTATTAGGGAAGATTTTTCCTATCACATAGAACCAAACAGTCAAATGAAAATTGGGTAGGCCCAGGCCTAGTCGGCCTACCCTGTAAACACGCCACTGCTTGCAAAAACTGTTTTAGATTGTTTACCTACTCAGTATATACCACTGCTGTCTGTTGCATGGGTTATTCAAATTTACAAGGAAGATAGACTATAATAGACTGTTATTAAAGTACATTAAGGGAAATAAACAACGTATTGAGTAGATATTTTTGAATTTTTAAAATATTAAATACTTAAATAAAGTGGCTAGGTACCTGTATAAAAAAAAGTCATAAATAGACTGCGGAAAAAATATTAATTCTCTATATAGTAATTGGCAATAAAGTGTATAGAATGAAAACAAATTATTTATTAGTATTAATATTATTACATAATAGATTTAAAAGTCATAAAAAAAAAAAAACAATAATTTTATCGTCACATAATCATTGAACTTCTAATAATCTATTGAATAATCTCTTCTAAAGTCGTGCCTTTGACACCAATATTACATGGTTTTTGTTCCACAAATGATAAATAAAATCTACAACAAATCAATAATTTTTGTATTAAATGTATGATATAATTTATTGTATACTGATGTAATGTGATATTTTTAATACTTTGTGAACATTTACTTAATGTATGCTGAGGTACAATAAAAAGATTAAATAAACTGTTAATTATTATAGATACTTATTTTAGTAAAAAGTAAAAATTATATTTATTGATTATTAAATAAAGTAGTGTCGTTACTATTGCACAAGTTTAAATAACAAATCGAGCAGAATATTATGTTTAAAATAAAATATCAAGAAGTTCCATCGCTGGATGGATTCTTCGCTCAAGTGATCAGTCCCTTTTATTTTATTTTATTTTATTTTTATTATATTCCTATCTTATCAACACTTATACTCATTGTAAAAAATAATATATTTACAGATTGTATAATAAAACAAATTAAAAACAAAATAAAACATACCAAGTAACATATTGTTATAGGCGTATAAACCATATAGAATTAGACTATATGAATCAGAATATTATTGATTACCTGTATATAATATTATTTAATTAGTAGGTAATTTAGTAGTGTTGGTATAGTGTTGGTAGTTGGTACTAACTCTGTAATTAGTAGATAATTTGATTTATTTTTAAATGTTTAAATTTTATTATTTTGTATACTTTCTATCGTTGTCTCTTGGGCTATATTGTATCTAGTGGCAAAACAAAGAATATAATTATTTTAGTTTTAAATTATTAAAACAATTGTTTTTCTTTTAAAAGATTGATATCAATATTGAAAATTTATTAAAAGCTTATTTTTATGAGAGCGATTTGTAAACTGTAAACTGTAATGTAAACTGTAGTATCTACCTATTGTAAAAATGAACAGAAGATTAATAAAGTTAAATATTCGCACTTTTTTTTTTTTTAATTTGAATAATTATAGTTAATTAACTATTTTTTATTAATAGTGGTTATACACAAATAACATAATAGGGGTAATTACATATTAAACTAATAGTAACATTATTATAAACAATATAAATTAATTGATTTAATACTGAAATTACCTATCTTGAGGTATGCCAATTTTTTTTTCAAGAAAATCGTATATTATTGACGCATAATGTTTATTTTCATCAACCCCAAAGTTTCCAGTTCCAGTTATGTTTCCTAACGCGCATGGTAATTCATTATTAAACCAACACATCTGCTGTCCCGCCTTGATTCTCACACCAATATACTGAAAGAATTAAAAATTAAAGTTTGATCAATCATTAAGTATAGGTAATACAATTTAATAATTAATATATAGATAATATACATCGCCAATAGGTGTATTAAATAATAACAAAATGTATAATAAGTAGGTAGGTTAGATATCTATATTGGCTGACGGAAAAAAAAAGGTATCTATATTGGCTATATTGTAATAATTATTAAGTACATTTATATACCTAATACAATCAATTATCAACATATACGCACATTATATAAATATATATACAGGGTGGTTCAAAATTTATGTTACAGCCATTATATTATATCTGTTAAAAAATAATAGGTTTCCATTTAAATTTCTAAAGTTAATCCTTCAAAACCCCTCTAAAATATTAAAAAAAAAATTATAAAATGTACAAATCATTTTAGATGTTTCTAAATCAAAAAACTTTCGTATCATAAATTGTTCTTTATTTTGAATATCGATGTGTTAAAATGGCTGTAAAATAAATTTTGAATCACCCCGTATATATATATTATGTATTGTCAAACTGTAAGGATATATTTGAGTAAGTTTTTAAAATGTTTTCGCAAAAGAAACAGACTTTAAAAGGGTACCCAAGAACCACTAAAAAGAAAAAAATAATTTTATTTACAAAAATATATTATAAGGTAATATAAGTAATTATTCAAAATAAAGCTATTAAACAGTAGCTGTACTCAAAGATTAAAGAAATGAAAGAGTTGTGGCGCAGCTTTGCATGGACCTTAAAAAATAATGAAGTACCTATTGTATTGTTCTGATTGATTGATTTGAAAAAGTTATTGAAGTTACTTAATAATATAGTTTTGGAAATACAATTATTTTATTATTTTTAGTGCCTTTTTAAGTAGGTAATTTTTGTTTTTTCAAATGTTTATTATATATTTTTTAGTGTGTGAAGATTAATAGGTAAAGTATAAGTAGGCCTACTAAACACGTTACTTGTGTGAAACACAAAATATTAATGAACACAAATAAATAAGGTTAACTCGTTTAAACAAAAATATGAAAAAAAAATAAGAAAATAGATCTGGGTAAAATAACGACCAGCATGATAAATATTTCACAAATGCGAACGTATTCACAAAGTAAACACCAAAACGAAAGTTTGGAAAATCATGTTTGCGTGTTCTTAGATACGAATAAACGAAACGAAAGATCATCAGCACTGAAGATTGGAATTACTTTATCTAATTTAAATAGCAATAAGTTATTTTTAATATACTACACGACATTTTTATGGTTGAAAATTTGAAATGATGGTACACCATCTACTAATCTAAAACATTATAACATAGTGATATCCAGCTTTGATAGTATTTAGTATAAAAATATGAAATAAATACTAGATTCAATTTATGTAAGATTCACTATTTTTTTTAAGTATCTGTGATAATTAATAGCTTATGGAGTGTCCCAATGTAGGGAAAATTGCTGTTTTATTTAGTTAAATAAAAGTAACCAAATAGATTTATAAATATGGAATGTAAATTAAAACATAGTATTATTGGAAATATTTAAATTAAGGAGTTCCGTTCTACATCACTAAAGGTCTAAAGATTTTCATCATATCTTCATAACATAAAATGCATACAGGATATTTCGGTAGGCGAAAGATCTTTTTAAAAAATAAGTCCATAGAAATATTCAAAATTAAATATTGGTACCTTACGATCAAATTTTATCTTATTTTTTTACTGCCTTAATATCCCGAATAGTGTCCACTAATAAAGTAATAATTCTTAAAATTATAAAAAAAATCGAATTATTTACTATTAAGGGTTGTTAATTGGCAAAATATTTTAATGTAAGTAGATGTAGATGTTGAAAATTAAGTGTGATAAAATGTAGTCAAATCTAGGAAAATAAAATCTAGTTTAACTTCCAAGTTCTAAAATATTAGTATTGTAAATAATAGGTACATACTACATAATATAGAAACATTCTAAAAATGTTAATAATACATCGTTTCAACTTTCAGTGTTAGTAGGAGATATAGAATATTCATTTAACTTACTAGTTCTGGTGTTTGAAGTGTTTGGCTGATTAATTTTGATGTTTCAGCTAAAAAAGTTGGCGGAATTTTGTATTTTGGTATGTTAGTAGTAATGCTTATAGTTGGCATGTTGTTGAATTTCTTATAATAATTAACTTATGAAAAATTACAACTGCAGATTAACGAGAACGTTATACAGAAAACAAGTAGACAAATAGGTAGTGTAAGTAACTCCAGTACACCAACTGTAATTTATGAGATATTCTCATTATATTATAGGTATTCTCGTATTTATCATTATAAGCATCTGTTGTGTCATGAACAAAAAAAAAATATAAATTCATAAAAAAACAAATGACGCAATAAACAATTATCTCATAGTCTTCTTATATATAATACATTATATACGCAATACCCATTTAGATATAATCGTCATAGTTTTTATAGATTTTATTACCTACCTCATGGTATTTCTAAGAATACTAAACATTCATTAAAACAAAATCACTAACTTAATGAACGGGAGGATTTTCAATTATTAATTAGCAATATTGTTTTGATAAAATCCATTTTCTGCTATTATGCCAGTGAAACAAAATGTCAAAATCTATACTATATATTTTTAGAATAAATAAAATAATATGCAAATTGTTATGTGGAAGAATTGTTTAATAAGACACTGGCGTACGCCGTACGCGATTGCGAGACCGGAAATTTGGGCTGGAATCTACTGATCCAGCAATCCCCACCCTGAGCGTAGGACAGCGAAGTTTTTCGCCACGGTCGTCAGGACAGTCACGAAGATCGACACATTTCGAGCAGAACCTCTTTGTTTCAGAAAATCTATATTATTATAAGTTCATTAATTAAGTTGTAATAAATCGCAGTAAATAAAAGTATCTTAAATCATTTTAAAAGGATCTTGTCGTATAATCATTAAATACATGTCTTAACTCTCCTATAAGGTACTACGCGCGTTGTACACATCAAAATGCTATAAGTCCCGAACACTGGATATTATAATATGCAACTCATATGCTATTTTTAACAATAATTTTGTATTATCATTGTCGATTGTATGTTTGTATGCACGAGATATAATGAACTTAAAAGGTCATCGTACCCGCTGTTGTCTCTGTGCACACGTTCGCCATGGAAAATATTCGTTAGCAAGTTCGATAGTGTGCTGTTAGTTTTGATATTATAGTAAATTTTTTACTATATATATACTTTATTAAACTTTTAGCTAAAAACATTATCTAGGTTCTCTCATCGTTTTTTTTACAATATTTTAATTTTTAAGTTAGTTATAATGTAAAAAAGTGTGTAAAATATTAATATTTAAAAACGGTCACGATTCATTTGAAAATTAAAATATCGTAAAAAACCGATCGAGAGAACACAGATAATGTCCTTACCTAAAAGTTTAACAATAGGAAAATTGATTATAATATCAAAACTAACAGCAAACATTTAAATTTTATTTTAATTAATAAATTATAACATAATAAAACATATAAATTTAACTTTTTTAATGTATTTTTTCCAATAATTCAATAAATGCGATTATTTTTTTTTTCATTACATTTTTAAAATTAAATTTACTAAAATATTTTGCCACCCCAGGGAATGTGCCTGCCCGCGCCTCCCCTAAATATGGGCTTGTATGTATAATACAATACAGTACCTAAGTTAATTTTAATTAGAAGAGTGAGACGGTTCAGTATTGACAATTCTCATCATTCTTACAAGTGATTCATTAGCAGTATAGTTTTTGTTATAAGAAGGAATATAAAACCAATAGTTATTACTTATTACATAATATATAGCTAAGACTAAAATGTCTAAAAATATATAAACACATTTTTTTTGACAAAGAAGATCAAATTTTATCAAAATGATGTATTTTAAGAATAAAAACAATGTAAACTTTGGTCAAAAAACTTAAACATAACGTGTAAGCATGATTGTTTTTTTTAGAAATGAATTTTGTTGAAGTTATATTTTGGGCGAAATCATGAAGACATTTAATTAAAAAATAAAAATTTTAACTATTTTTTGTAATTTAAAAATATTGTTTGCTTGGACTTGAAATTGTCGAATAATAAATAAAATGAATTGAAAACAATAATATTATTATGTCAGGTTAGGATTAAAAAAAAAATACGTGTACTTTTATTACTATTTTTAGATTTTTTGATGAATTGATTTTATTTAGATTTTGAACGATGTGTATTTTTTTAATTAATTTTTATTGTATCTGTCATCAGTCATTACTTTTTCAGCAGTATAAAAATATTTAGGTGTTCAACTTTCTAAATTTTTGAAGAGCGTTTATTTTAGAATTTATAATACTCCTCACAAGTTTTTTTTATATCTATTAAAAATGATTGAAAATACAGTCATATTATTTTATTATTTTTAAGTTTTTATTACTTGCTTATTTGAAAAAGTATGATTCGTGAAGAATTGAAACTTTTATGTATATTATTATATTTTATAATCATATACATACACAATGATTTTTCTGAATTATTTAGATTAATTTTAAACTATTAAATATTTATATCACGAACCTATATTGACGCCTACAGTAATTTAGTACTAACTCAAAAGTTAATATGAATATGAATAGTTGATATAAATGTATACTATTTTAATAATTAATTATTAATAATGTAATAAATGCAATGTTTTCGGTAGAAATGTAATCAATCGTCGTAATGCGAATAGAAAAAAAAATATTTTAATATCTACTAAAAAATATAAATACAGTGGATTCCGCTTAATGTGAGCACATTGGGACCAGCCCTATAATAACAATAAATAGTAATAAATAAAAAATTGACTTAAATTTGTATTATATTATATATTTAATTAATTGTGATTTTTATGTAAAATGTAATAAATTGTATTAGATATTAAAAACAAAAAAAAAGCACATTTTTAACCACGCCAGTTATGTTAACAGTTAACATAACAGATAGTACTACGCCTGTAAAAGTGAGAAAAAAAATATGCTGTTTTGGAAACTAAACCTATTATAACTAGGGACTCAGTTTACTTTATACCTTTTCAAATCCGGGACTTAGACGACTCAGTTTACCACAAAAATTATATTTCGGACTCAATTTACCTAGCCCCATCTTAATATCCAAAAAAGTATACAAAATCCCTTTTTGCATGAATTTTTATTTTTTTCCGATTAAAATGTACTTATTGTAAAAATACACCAGGATGATGGGAAAAATATTTAAAAAAATATTCAAGTGAAATGGCTGCATACTAGTTGTGGTCATGGATGATTTTTGAGATAAGCACATATAATAGTTGCGGTCACTGCAATTGTAGGTAATGTCTAAGTTACGGTCACAGCAAAGACTGAGCTTTTACACTGATAATAAAATAAGATAAACAATTTAGAATTGAAATTATATATTAGTAGGTAGTAACTAGTATGATATTATAATGAGTATCTAAAAAATTTGCTGAAAAGAAGCTGACGGTTTTTAAGTAGTCCAATCTGGAAATTTTGTTGGTATGTACAAGTTCCATGCTTTTATATTGGTGTTGACTTTAGAGCTATTAAATACCATTTGATGTAAGTTTATAGGTACTATATAATATACTCAATACTGTATAGTAATCTTAAATGATTATTAACCGTTACCGTAGTTTGTTAACTGAAGTCGATCACTGTTGTTTTTTAAATATAAAAATACTATTTTAGGTACTATGCATTTAAGAAATATTTATATATTTTTGTGATTTTATCCCACTATTGAGTGCGTAATTTTTGATTTTGACCACAACTAGTAAACACCGAGTGAATCAGTGAAACTACCCGTAAAAGTTGATCAAGAGTTAATTTGGGCACAAAATTAGTTTATGATATATTTTAATTGTCAATAAGTATAATACTTAAAAATCTATACTATTAGTTTTAAAATATTCCGGACAAAAAGTACTACAAGATTTTTTTTTTTTTACCTAAGATCGGTAAGTATCATTAGTATCAAATTGTTATTGTTGTAACATAAAGTGGGTAGTTTTTCATTTTGCACAACAATAAAATTTTCAGTTGTTTATTTTTCATCTGAAGTTCACAATTTTACAGCTAATGTACCTTACATCAAAATTATTCGCCATTTTGTGTCGAATCTGGTGACGTATATGCAGTAACGTTGTAACTTTATTTTCAACAATAGAAACTACGAAAAACTAATTTTTGCCGTTTTTGTACAATATGCAGAAAAGGGTTTTAAGGTTTAAATGGTAATGCTCTTTATTACTGTTGATAAACACAATCTCATAGATATGACGAAACCCGATTAAATTAGTCGTTTTTAAATACATATGTGTATATTCTAACACTATGATAAAAAAAAAATTGCCCATATTACGCGGCTTTTTTTAATTTTGTTAATATACATTATATTGGGACCAGACCATTTTGTCTATATTAAACGGATGCCCATATTAACCGGTGCCCACATTAGGCGAAATCCACTGTATATCTTAGATTAATATGATATTATTATTTATTACAATGGTGTAATAATTAATTTTATATAGCCTATATTTTATGTTTATTAATTATCATTATTATTATTTTCTTTTTTTTTTTGTATGACTAACAATAAATAAATCAATTGCAACTTAAAAAAAAATTTCTTATGTAATTTATTTAAGCGTCTATTTATTTTTTATGACATGATAGAGGACTGTACATTTTTATTATATGATCATCATTTTTATTAACTTTATTATCTAATTTTAAACGTAGTTTATAACTGACCTAAAAAAATGATAATCCAGAATCAGATAAATAAATTTTTTTTCTGAAAATATGCATATGATCTTTATAAAATTTCATAATAATGTATTATATACTTATTATTATGTAATGTATTATGTAAAATTGAAATCATCTATTTGTATATAAATTTAAATCGGTATATAACTGATTTGGTGGTTAAACTAGTCAATCCGTTATTAATCAATAAGAGGACGTGAATGTTAAACATATACGTTTATACTATATACCGAAAGCTTTTACAATTAATTTAAAACAATGTCTGTTCTAAGAATTGATACAAATGTTTCACACGTGGACATTGATGATGAATTTTTAGTGCTGTGTACAGAAGCTCTTGCTAAAACTTTCCAAAAACCAAAATCTGTAAGTACCTATATTGTCATTTTTTTTATGAGAAAATAAACAGCTTTAATGAAATAGGTATCTGAAATTGAATTATCTAATATAATACTACTATTGGTACTATTGGTACATCGGTTTTAATATAATAAATACGAAACATTAAAATTTAATAATTATTTTTAGGATATTTTAGTATTTGTTAATGGGGACCAACCCATTATTATTGCTGGTTCTACAGAACCAGCAGTAATTGTATCATTACTCAGCGTAGATGGAATAAATGCAAATATTAACAAACTCCACTCTGCAGCACTGTTTCCATTGTTTACAAAATATCTAAAAATTAACGAAAATAGGTGAGTAAAATATTAATAACATAAAATTATTATTATCATTATTACATTATGTAATATTAATTACATTTAGATTGTAGGTATCTCCTAATGTGTTTCAGTAAAAATATAATTGAAAAATATCCAAATACCTACCTAATTTTTATTATGTATGTGGGTATATGGAATTTTTATTGAAATTCTTAGTTTAATTTTAAATACCTACTAAGTTATAGGAATACTCAGTGCTTGATTTGGAAAAAAACTAGAAAGGGGATTCAATGGATGTTGGATGAATGAGCGTTCCACATAAAATTTACTGTCACATTACCGTGGAGGGATAAGCCCCCCCCTACAACCGCCCTTAATCCCAAAAGATTATTAAATCTATTATATAAAAATATTTTAAAAGAAAGAACACTTATTTGTTTATTACATCATCCAATAAAATTATAATTTATAATATTACGATTTATAAAGATATAATCCATAAAATATATAATATCTATTATTTATAGCATAATCACAGATATATGTTTATACGTCTTCTGTGGGCATAAACTTCGACTGTATAAACTAAGTAAAAAATAAACCGAGTAAACTTAGAGTTTAAATGATTGAAGAGCATAATACTTTCTCATCACTATATTTTACGGTTACGAATTTTACAGTTAATTTTTTTTTCATAGTCGATACAAATGTACAATGACTCCGTGCTCCGTCCCCTCGCGTCTACCCCCTATTCAAGCACTGAATTTATATCTTTATAAATCGTAATATAAATTATATTATTCCGAATACTTTTAACTTTTAAAGCTTGCTGACTGCTATCGTACATAGTTAGATATAAAATAAGTAATTATTTATTATTTACTTAATAATAATGATGTTTATATTGAACATTACTCTATATATATACTATTCAGTGCGGTACCCATAATTTGTGGGGGGCTTAAACATTCATACTTAACTATAGAAAAATAGGAAATAATTTAAAAACATATATATATACATATACTATTTAAAATAAAAGATTTCGGGGTTTTAAATTATTATTTATGATTTAAGTAATATACAATATTTATTTAACATTTATTTATGTTTTAGAGTTACAATTGCATTCAGTCCAATTGATCCTCACGCCATGGGACACAACGGAAAAATGATAATTCAATAAAACTTTATTATTTATATTGTATAAATTATTGATTTAAAATGCCACTATTTAAAATTGGTATATTATTGGTATTTAGAAGGCAATTTACTATGACAAAATAATATATATATATAATATAATATAATATATATATATAAATATGATTTACATTACAATGTAACATAATAAAACAAAATTCAATTTAAATCATTAGTTGATTATTTATTTATTTTAATTCAGTTAATCTTATGGAAGTATTATTATGTTAATAATTAATTAAATATTATCTGTAAGACTTCATGTATGAATATAAGTTTCTATAAAAATATGGTTTTGTATAGTATTTAAATTTTTTTATTAACAGGGAAATAATAAAAAAAAAATGTCATTAATTAAAAATATAATTATGGTACATTGGTACAAATAAATATATTGCGTATGTAAGTATGTAAAATATTTAATTTATAAAACAACAAGCTTAATTTTTATAAATAATAAGAATTTTATAAGATTTCAATCAGGACTTAATTTTACAATAAAAGGCAAAAGATAATACAATCTTATAGATAGGTACTATTTTAAGTGTTACCCCCCCCCCCCAAAGAAATGTTGGTATCAAAACTAAGTTAGTCTATTAATTCTTTAGCATACCAAAATCCTATTTTCTGAAAAATTGTCCATTTCTGTCCTTTCAGTATAACTAAATGGTGTATATCATTCGTTTTTAATTTTCAATAACAAATAGTTGATTGATACCTACCACTTATCAATCTGATGATTTATTTACTTTTTTTATTAATAATTTTTACTTTTTTATTATATTCTATACTGACTATACTATTTATGTAACTGATGCGAACACCCTGCAGTTGTACAGGTCAGTGAATAATGTTAAAATAATTTCGATAAAGTTTTTGAATATTTTAAAGTGTTTAATTTAATAAATATGCTTTTACAAGTCCAAATGACAGTAAATTGAGTAAATAATAACACTAATAACAGTAATGTGGTAGTTAAAGCTGGAGGGATGTTTTACAAGCTCTGCTAGAAGAGTGATGACTATCTCTATTTTTATTTACATAAAAATACAAAATGACCATATATAGTCTGCGGAAACGTTTCACGTTATGTTAAGATGGTAGAAAGTGATTGACGAAACATGACGTGTGTACATGCCGGATGTCCGTCCCTTCTTGGTTATCTTGCATAGTTGTGTGTATTAACGAAAACACACAATTCTGGCTTACATTAAATTACGTGTACTTATTATGATGATAAAATATATCCTTAACATTTATCCTTGCGCCTATTCTTAAGCAGTTAAGCTACAGATATCTGTTTAGGCCTACAGCCCCTTTCGTGTTATTATTTATCATTCATGTGTTTAATTTATGGTTTCTTTATACTCAATACACCTACCTATTTGTAAACCACAGAATAAATTAAATTATTATCTAATTTTTTTGAGGGGTGGGGGTTAGAGTATAAATATTTATAATATTATACAAGTTTTAAATGTAATAGGCATTTAAACCTATTCAATTTTATTTCAAGAAAAAATTTCGGGAGGGGGGGTCTGAACCCTGAAACTCCCCTCCCCTGGCTACGCCCTTGTTCTGTGTATATACTATATAGGTATGTATAAATGTTTAATATATATGGTGCAATCATCATTTTTCGTTCGAACTTAATTTTGAAGTTCTTTATATTTATATATAACTAT
This sequence comes from Rhopalosiphum padi, assembly GCF_020882245.1. Taxonomy (NCBI): domain Eukaryota; kingdom Metazoa; phylum Arthropoda; class Insecta; order Hemiptera; family Aphididae; genus Rhopalosiphum; species Rhopalosiphum padi. Next base: position 91,007,240 of record NC_083598.1, on the reverse strand, counting down.
ATCATTTATTACGCGTATTATATTTAAATGCGCGATAGAAAACATGGTATAAATCAAATTTTATGATTATATTTTAACGCTGAAGACAATACAGAATTTGTTTTCAACCATTATAGACTATTATTAGTCAGTAGTCACTAGTCACCAATATACAGCGCCAGCTATTAATAATAAATAAACGTGTATTATAAGTAGTAAGTACTCACCTATATTGGTATGGACTCGTTACCAATTTACCCAGAGGGTAAGTATTTCTGTCACCCTCGGGGGGATCGATTTCTACCCTTCCCACAGGTCACAGGTGAACTATTTTCACTTCCGTCGATCTAATAAGACAGGGGTGGCGAACCTTCTGGAGTCAAGTGCCAAATTTTCCCAATCAAGGTTTTGAAAATTTTTCACGTGCCCAAAGGAAATTACATTTTCTAAGAATAAAAATAAAGTTACTGATTTATTATATATTATTTTATTAAATAAGCATACCTTTTTTTTTGTAATTATAATTTTTAAAATGTATATAATTTGTTTCTTTGTATTTCTTTTAACAGTTATAATCAAAACTTTATAAATAGCATAATTTCAATTTTTTCATGTCATTGAAATTTGATCAACGTGTCACCTTTGGCACGCGTGCTGTAGGTTTACCAACCCTGCAATAAGAGGTCCAAACTCCAGAGGACCTTTACTCGTCATATTTATTACTTATCTGCGATGTAGATGTTACTCATTAACTACAACGTTAAGTATCTTTATCATAGTTGAAAAAAATTCAAAATAGCAAGGGGGAACTAAACTACATTTGCTCCCAAATTATTATTTATGTTATGTACATACATTGCGGCAGTAGCAATAAAATGCAACCACACACAATTAATCAGTGGCACCACCATGATAGTAGAGATTCACCTCAACTTTTGTAAAGAGTACAGACCTTAATTTTCATCAGGTTTAAGTTACTTGTAAGTCTGAATAGTCTAACTTTTATAATGGCATGTTTTAGTAAAATCATCAAAGCACCACTACATACACCACTAACTTTGTTTTAGCTGTTATGAATGGATTACAAATGATTATAAATTATACTATATAATTTTATATTAGTTTTATTATATATTAAGTAAGTGCAATGGTAATTTACATGCATTTTTTTTAATCAAAATCTTAATACACATTTCTTTGGAATTTAAATTGATTAGTATATTTGTGTCCCCTTCCCTTTGAGTTTTGACTCTTGATTACAATACTAATTTTGGCCAGGAAATAGAAGATAAGAACTAGAAACATTAAATTAATAATATGTTTGATATTTATTTATCTTTCATTTCTCAATAAATATAAATAGTAAATAATGCCATATAAGCTTTTAGTGAAATTATATGGTTTTTACTTATTTTTAAACAAACAAAAAAAAACATACATGTGCATATTCATCTTTGATTTATAAATTAGTATAATATTATAGTATAAAAATTCTAAATTAATAACAATTAAAAATAATATTCAAGCATAAATAGTTTCACTTAGAGCATTGTTGAAAGTTTACATTTTTAATACTTGCCAGTGTAAATCCAGGTATAATTAGAAATATGTGAATGAAAAACATAGAAATCGCATTTCACAACATACTAGGGATACATCAACCAATGCTATTAAGATTAAATAATTTAATAAATATTTATAAATGTGACAATTAGTAATAATCAGGAATTGGTGCACAAGCAATTTTTACAAATTCATCATAGTTAACTTTGCCATTAGGATGGACATTGGCTTCTCGAAAAATTTGTTCAACTGAAAAATAATAACATTAACTGATAATTATTTATTTTTTTCAATACGCTTGATTGAGAAAAATGGGCTTTAAATATTTATATCATAAAATGAATTTAATATAATAAATAATATACCTTCTTTGCTATTTAAATGCTCTCCCCAACCTTGCAATAGATGTTTAAGATGTTTGCTATGAATAGTTCCGCTATGTTGACGATCGTTAGCTTTAAAAGCTGCTAAAATTTCATTAGGTAATTTTTCTACACGACAATGATTGTGCATTACCTTCAGAAAATCTGGAAAATGTAATTTTCCATCTGAAAAAAAATAATTATACTTATGATTTAGTAAAATTGATTTATATTTTTATCTTAAGGTATTTTTAAACTAGTTATGATAAGTTTTCAATGAATTAATTACAATACAACCCAACTATGATAATTATACTCAATAATATTTGTGATTTATTATAAAAATGATGTACCTATGAATTATTGGATAACATGATATATACATATAATTATATTATCAGTAGAGCCTGGATTTGAATGCAAAATGTATTATTTTGTGGAAAGTCCTAGGCAAAGTTTGTCAAGTGCAAAATTTGTTTCATATATCAGACAATTGAAAACTTAAACTTTTAATTTGTATTTTTATAGCATTTTAATAATTTTTAGCCTATATGAATTACAAGGTTTTTTAAAAAAATGTAACTGGTAATTTAAAATGTTTGCTTAAGAAATTTTGTTCCTACAGTTAATCATTGATCATGTTTTTATGATTAAACTGATTATATCATTATTTAAAGCAATCTTTGTAATTTATTAGGTGAAATAGTTTAATGTAAAATTTAACATAAATTTAAATATGCTTAGAATAAATAATTCAGCTTCAAAAATAACGTAAAATTTTTCAGATTTTGTGTAAAAAAATAAAAATATGGGTCACTTTTAAAGGACATGATTGCAGTTGAAATTGATTTTTTTTTAGCCTTTAAGGTATTTCTTGATTTGTTTTTGAGCTCTAATAAATCATATTAAAAATTAATACAATACTTTCTAATTATTGATTCGTCAATTAATTGAAAGTGCAATAATAAATAATTATAATTAGCTTAAAAATCACAATCATTATACATTTAAAATAAAATACAGTACATACAGTACATACATGAATGTGTTATGTATTTATGACATTTATGAATTAAGTAAAAATTGTATGTTATACAAAGTTCTCAATAGATAAATGAAATAGTTTTAGGTGTAAATTAAAAATTATATTAATTTTTTTTTAATTTAATTACCTAATTGTACTTACTGTTTTCTGAAAAGTATTTCTTTAATTCAGTTATTGTTGGACTCATTCCTAGAGATCGCATAATTACACTGAGTTCGTCTAATTTATTAATTGTCCCTTCTCTAGCAAATAGATAAAAACATTCTCTAAATTCTGAAAAAAAATATCAGAGTGTAAAATACAGAACACACATTAGGTCAAATACTCACAAGTAATCATTTTTCTTTTACAGTAAGTATTTACAATAAACTAATGTCTTACCGTCAATGTCTTCTTCCTTGAAATGATGGGCCATTATTGTACGTAATTAAAATATAACACAATTGTTTTGATGGTAAATCTCGTAATATAATTATTTTTCTGTCTACCTAAATAAGTAATATAAATAAATAAGGAATATTATTTTTAATGATATTTTAAGTATGAGGAATAAGAAATTTAATTTTTCATAGTCTTATCTACTTAATATTAATAATATATAATTATTATAATATAATGTTTACAGCATAAGGTATATAGGTATTCGATTGTATAATATACCTGTAAAAATATAAAACAATAAACAGAAATTTAAAAATAATTATCGAATCGTAAATTGATAATATTTGTAGTTTGTACTATGAATTGTGAGAATAATGTTTATGATTATGAGTTATGACATAATTATTGTCGTCGTCACTAATTTCGATATTATTGTTATTTGTTTTTTAATCTTTACGAAGCGTGTAGATAATATGTAGATAAGAATAAATTGGTGTAAAGCTTAAGGTATCCTTAGTAGACCAGTGCAGGCTCCCAGGTGTCTATAGGTGAGGCGTAAACGGTGTTGAATAACGAGGGGTACCCGACCCTTTGTCTGCTGTTAATAAATTTCCTCGCCATTGTCCGTTTTATTCCGTCGCTGATAATAACACAACGGAGTAAATTCAATTTCATTTATTTTGTGATTATACCTTATATACTGTTTTACTGTCACTGTTATTATACGTACTTAAATTGTCGTTTTATGTACCCACTGGCTATTGCGACTGCTCTACCCATTACGATTACACACAACAGTGAAGAGACGGCGCGACAGCTGTTCGCGAGATAGGTTTACTGCTATTTTTATCAATTGGTGAAAAAAAAAACTTCAACGTAAAAGTAAAATCGACTAAGGGACAACGCAAAAGTCCGTTCCGACCAGCAGACGTCGACCAAAGCGACCCCCGACGGCCGACGTCCGCTTTTGGCGCTTTTGCGCGTTGCTCGACCGAGAACGAATCCTATCTACAGCTGCCGTCGTCGTCGCGATTGTTTTGTGCGAACCAGAGGAGCTCATCCGCAAACGCTGTCCGCGCACATTGTGAGTATTTTGCGTTTGATTTGCAACCATCCTGAAGTATTTAATGTTTTTCACACGCATCTTTTTTGTATATTCTGTCACGTCCTCATCGCCACTTCAACAACCACTGCCCATCGATGACCCGGGTGTATACCCTAGCCGGTTGTATGCTCTGCCCCCAGTTTACCAATTATTGTTTTGTACTCGAAGTGGCCCTTGAGTTTGCTTTGTGTGCCTCCTCTCATAAATTAGTTATAATGATTAATTAGTCTAAACATTCGATTTTTAATTTCCCCCATTTATATGTAAAATAATGACACAAATTGCTACATTTGCTATGCCAGTATAACAACTCCTGAGATTGGGTTGCCTTGAAAGTGTAGGTCAGTATTGTTTTTGTTTTTATGCTTTGAATTAATTAAACAAAGATGTTTCTGAACACACATGTTCATTACTATTTTGTTTTAATTTTCATGTTTATAACATCAACTTTAAAGCAATGAGTCTGCATGTTCATTGTCTGCAATTTTTGTTAATGTCTGACATCAAGAATGTAGGTATTTATTTACCAATATTCAATTTATACTTATGTATAATAGAACTGATTATGATTTATGATAAACATGATATATTAGGTAACTTCTTAACTTTAATTTATGTATTGATCCTGAACTTTTATAGTATTATTGTTAAAATAATATTTCATGTAGGTACTCTTAATAAATTATATACATTTAATTTAGTTATTATTTGTATAAACTTCATTTTTTTTTTTTTTTTTATTCCTACCCAGATGTTTTTAGTCATTACATTTTAATCAATAATCTAATTTTATTAATTTCTTTATTATATGTATATAATTATACTTCTAGAAAATTTGCTTATTTGACGAAAAATAACAACTTGAAATAAATAATACCTCTGACATTAAACTCTATTCAGGTTAAGAATAAATTGCTTGGTTGATGAAAACTAGTTATGTCCGTGTAGACACTTTTAAATCTCTACCTTTAAAAGGGTCCTAACACAAGTGTTAATATGGTCCATGTGACATGCCTGCTTTATATAATCACCATTAATTATAATCTATAATAGTGGACCTAGACAATCCTTTGGGGTTTGGACAATAATCAGTGGCTCAGTCTTTATGCACGATATTAGTTTATGTTTAACCTGAATAAAGTATGGATTTTGATAACTTCCTTATTATTCAAGGTTAAAGACATTGATATAATGCAGTAAATGGCTAAATTAATTCCTAAAAAGGTATATAAATATAGGTTATAATATATTGTCTGGTGATCATCTATTGAGTATTTATCTATTATAGCTATTATTAATTTGATACATAGGTTTAGGTACTTTTAAAAAATAAAATTTTGTAATTTTATATTTTAAAATCATTAGGTAGGTATAATGTTATTTAATAAATTACATGTAGTACAATTTATTAAAATTCTTTACTAATTATATATTCGGTATTAAGAAATATAGCAAATAATTTATAATTCATTATTTTGTAATAATTTAATATGATTTTTGTTCTTGTTTATAAGATATTAACTAAATATATCTATATATATATATATATATATAATTTCTTTTATTATATGTATACAGAGTGAGTCATAATATTAGCCAATTAGACATTAATTCATACAAAAAACACCACAACCCACACTATATGGTCGTATGTTATATGTATAATATCACCATTGGCACAACTACAGCTTAAAATTATTTTTATTTTACATTACCCTGAGTAAATTATTTAATGAACAATTTCTGCTCTGTAATATTTACCATTAATATTTTTTAATTATTTTAAATTTTTAATAAGATTTTAACTCATTGTATATTCTTTACATGATTTTGATTTTGATGACCTATTTTGTTCAGTTTTGAGTTAGTTGTAAAGACATTTGTTAGAAAAAATTTGTTAAGTATAGCTTAGCTGCTTTCCTCAATCCATTCGTCTATCGTTATCAGCTTTTTCCAGACCTAAACACTAACAGAGAATTTTAGGATTTTTGTAATTAATTCTTTATAAAGTGGTCTAACTTAATTCTGGTAATCTACAGGATCCAATAAATACAATTTGTATTATTATTATTTGTGTAATACTAATTTATTTACAATAAAATATTAAGTTTAATGTACATATGTAGAAATAAAAAATTCGTACTGAATATTACAAACTTCCAAAAACTGTCCACTATTTCACATTTTTAACATTCAGAGATAAACAAAACCAGTTCTTTATCATTGGTAAATGATAATAGCTATAGGAATTATATTGTAAATTGTCTCAGTAGATCATACGTCATACCGTAAACATTGAAATGTAGATCACCAACAACTGGTAGATTAGATCACACATTAAACCAGAGATTCCCAACCTTTTTTGACTTACCAGCACCCTTAGTCATTATCTAAAAATCTGGAGGCATCCTATACCCTATAGATTAAAAATATATTTCAAATAATTTTGCGGCACCCTGATTGGGAATCTCTGCATTAGACTAATGCTAAGCCTAATTTATAATTTTAAATTATATTATATATAAAATCAGTCTTTTTGAAGAGTTTTAAAAATGAATACAAATTAAAATATTCTTTAGTCATCTCTAAAGTTTTGTCCAGATCATTAACTTGTAGTTTTAAAATAAAATAAATCACATTTGGCTTCATAAATAAAGCTTTTTCATACATAATTTGCATGAAAGATTGACAATATACAATAAATAATTACAATCAAAGTGAAACTACTAAAACACTAATCTGTATGACAAAAATTTGGTAGAGATATTTTTCATCAATATCATAGGCGCCTATCTTTGGAACTTCTGTCATATATTATCTACAATATCTCTTGTGTAATAATGCTGTCATCTGTGAAAATTTATGTTTTTATGATCAAAAAAGTGTTTTTCACGTGTTCAAAACGTTAATTTAAAAGGTTTTTGGAGATAATGGGTGATGTCATCACTGTTTTGTTTGCTACATCCAGTTCAATAGGTTGGTGGCACCACTTGTTTTCATGGCATAATTGACTGACACATTTTTATTGATACCAAATTTCAGTTGCCTCTGTTTTTAGATTAATGTATACTTTATTCAGCAGAAAATGCACCGTGATGAGACAAAAATTGGTTTTTTTGGGCATCTCCACTTGACACCTTGCTATCAAGACCAGTTAGACAATGGTAGGATGTTGCTTGGGGATGAACAGAATTGGTATTTTCTATTGACATAGTATAACTGGTTATTTATGCTATCAAGAACATAATATTACCATAGCTTAAGTTACTATAAACCTTCTATTTGCCCTAGTGAATCGTGGGTTCCAATTTTATTTCACATTTAATAACGGGAAGTGATAAAGCTCTTACCAATTTTCTACTACATAACAACTATTTACACTTCATTATTGCATACCGACAACTTCAGTCTCTCTACCGACTCTCAGATATCACTCTAGACATAGATAACAAACAACTCATTTAGATATATGACTCAAGTAGCTACATGATATTAAACTTGTATTTTTATTTTACATGTTATGAAATGTTTTAATTTTATTTTGTAAATTTTGTACAAAATAGCTATCTAGTACCTAATATTTTAGTATTTAACTGTTACTTTGAAAGGTAGAAATATTAATCAATTAAATATTATTAGTGGTTTTTCGATAGACCTTTAAATTGTATTATTACAGTAATTTGTTAATATTTTATTAATGTATGAAGCAGTGTATTGTCTAACAGGTTGGTAATAAATACTTACAATACATACATACATACATACATACATACATACATATGAGCAATATAATATTTCCTTAATATTAGCAATTAGCATGGAAATTAAATACATTTGTTTATGCTTATTGATCACGTATTAGTAAATTGAATTATTCTATTATATCAGTATTTAATTTTTATTTACATTTTCAACGAAATATATTAATACTTAATTTTTAAATTTTGTTTTAGGTAACTCCATGACAAAATGAGTGATTTAGACACTCCAATGGATGTGGATGAAAGTAATGATTCTAAAACACCAGATAAAAATGTTGACATTGTTAATGAATGGTCGAAAAAATTTGAGAATAATACTTTAACTGAATCTGACTTTCGTAGCTATTGGAAAACTTGGGTGCCAATTATTTTGAAACCAGAAGTCCAAGGAAATTCTCTAGATTGGTCATTTAATGAACGGAAGGCCGAACAAACTTTACTCAATACACTTGAAGAATTTATTTGTAATGGAAATAGTATTGAAGTATTACGTGGTCTAACACAACAGAACTTCCCACCTTCAGTATGTGGTCGAGTATTCAAAATGGGTGAGCCAACATATAATTGTCGAGAATGTGGAATGGATAGTACATGTGTATTATGTGTAGATTGTTTTAAACGATCTCCACATAAAAATCATAAATATAAAATGGGAACATCTTATGGAGGCGGTTGTTGTGACTGTGGTGATGTAGAAGCTTGGAAACAAGATCCTTACTGTCAAACTCATAAGCTTGGTTTAGAGAAAAAACATGTCAACTTGAATTTTTTAACAAGTGATATGGAGAAACGGGCTCATTTAGTTTTTGAAATTGTTCTTGGTTATGCTCGTGTATTACTTACTTTAGAACATCCTCCTATGTTACCTGCTGAATTGGATTCTGATGAGATGTTAGATGATTTATATAGCATTTATAAAAATCAGGAAGATCGTTTTTGCACAGTTCTTTATAATGACGAAACACATACATTTGATCAAGTTATAACAACTCTTACTAGATTCATTAAATGCCCACAACGAGAATCCATTGATTATGTTACATCTATTGACCGAGAAGGTAGAGCAGTTGTTAAATGTGCTGGATTTGTGCAATGCAAAGACTTAAAAGAAGAAATTGAAAAATTTACATCACGTCATGGGGGGAAACCTTTGAAAACAGTTGTAGTTCATTCTCATGTTATTGCCCATCAAATATATGCACTTAGATTGTTGACATGGATGCAAAATTTACTAGGATATTCAGAACGTTTGAGAGCAGTATTTTCAAATGTTGTACTTGCATCTACACCGTCAGAAGGTTGCATTATAGAAAGCATTTTACGAAAAGACACTGCTTTATGGAAGTCAGCAAGATTACACTGGCATAAACTTTTCATTGCTGGTATGTTCATAGAATACGAGAATAAAAAAGAATTTGCTAAAGTGTTTACAAAAAATTATGGTGCAATTATGAAGGATTTCATTAATGATGATCATGATTATTCATATTCTGTTGCTTCATTAGGTGTACAAATATTTACTGTACCTACATTAGCTAATTATTTAATGGCGCATCACGACGTTTTATATCAACTTTTAAATACATTTTTATCAGAGTGTTCACATAAAATAAATAAACAAGGCAAGTTGGAGTTTGAACGAAATACATCAACTTTGCCATTTAAAAGAGCACAACATGTTCTTGGTGATATTCGTTATCTCTTAGGTTGTGTACCTGATAATTGGAATCCTGAATTAAGAATATCATTTTGTCATGCTGTTTCGTTGGTCCTTAAAATACTTAATTATATGCAAAATATGGATACTGTTACTAGGCAAGTAGGTCAACATATGGAGTATGAACCAGAATGGGAAACAGCATTCAACTTGCATATAAAATTGAGGCCGTTAATAACCAAAATCCTGTCATGGTGCGGATCAGATATTGTTGTTTTAAAAAAAGTGTACAGGATGACTTTAAAAAAAATTTGGGAAAATCCAATTTTAGATCCTCAAAGATCAACTGTAGTTAGAGAATTGATTGATCATAAAGTTACTTGTATTGATTATGATGTTTCAATTGAACCAGTATCTATTCATCTTCCACTTTCAAGATTTCTTGCTGGACTACATTTATACTTAGACCGATATGGTCTAAGTTTTGAACATTCAGAGTTACAAACTGCAAAACAGTCTCCTGAGCAGATTATTGAACCAGTTCTTCGCGCTCTCGTTTTAATATCACAAGTGCATGCAGGAATGTGGAGACGCAACGGATATTCACTATTAAATCAAATTTATTTATATCATAATTCTAAATGTCGTGTGGAAATGTTAGATAAGGATATTGTTATACTTCAAATGGGCGCATCTTTAATTGATAGTAATGAATTTTTAATTCATGTGTTAAACAAGTTTAATTTATTAAAGTGGGCACAACCCAATTATGAACTTAACTTATTAAATGGATCAGAAGATGAATCTATACGTCAAACAATTAGTTTAGTAGAAGAATTTTTAACTCTTATAATCACTATAGTCGGTGAAAGATACACACCTGGTGTTGGAAAAGTAACCTTTAATGATTGTATAAAAAAAGAAGTAATACAACAGTTATGCGTGGAACCTATGCCTCATTCAGAATTAAATAAGACACTCTTAAACCTTATTGAAGATGAGGAATGTTTAGAAAAAGTTATACATGACGTTGCGGACTTTAAAAAAACTAGAGGTAAAGGTGTTTATGAATTAAAGCCAATTTTTTACGATGACTATAATGTATTTTTCTATCATTATTCACGAGAAGAAATGTCTAAATCTGAAGAAGAACAAAGAAAACGGAGAAAAGCAGCTGGGGAATTGGAGTGTTGTCCTCCACCCAGTTTACCATTATTCAGTGATGCTTTTGCAAAGATTGCCGATTTATTGCAATGTGATATAATGTTTTACATTATGAGATTGATATTAGATAGAACTGTAAATTTAAGAAGTAGAAGTTTTTCTGAATCTCAGCTTCATAAAGTTCTTCATCTTATTGGTTATGCTCTTCATGAAGAAGAAAAACAACAAAGTCCATCATTTACATTTACAGAACGTTCTGAATCTTATGGTATAGAAGTTGCATTAGACGAGCTTAGGCGTAGTCCTAGGGTTGACGCTTATAAAGACTTGGCTATATGGACACTAAATAAGTTTAAACAAGTGTCTGCTCCAAGAAGAAAATCTGAAAAATCTGAAATAGTAGAAAAAGAAGTTGAAGACATGGAAGGTGTGAAAAGTGTAGATGCAGAAATAGAAAAACAAAAAAGAGCTAAATTAGCAGCTGATAGAAGAGCTGCTGTTATGGCTCAGATGGCTCAAATGCAGAACAATTTTATGAAAGATAACGCTCCATTATTTGAGAGTACACCTACTTGTTCAGAATCATCTAATATGGATATCCTAGAAAATATTAGTGAACTTTCTGTTGCTTTAGGTCCACATCAAACTAAACCCAGTACTTTCGACAACAGATATACGTGCATTTTGTGTCAGGAAGAACAACTGGTGACCCATGATAGCCAAGCAATGGTTTTAGCTTCATTTGTACAAAAATCAGCCATTCTTTGTCAAGTAAGAAATAGTCCAGAAAATGTTATTGACAACTTTACTGATCCATACTTTATACCAGCAAGCTTTGGTCCCTCTCCTCATATTTCCACCTGTGGACATGTTATGCATGTTGCCTGTTGGCAAAGACATTTTGATATGATTCTTGCCAAAGAGAATAGAAGACCTTACCGATTAAGACATTCATTGAGTTTCGATGTGCATAAAAATGAATACCTATGTCCACTTTGTGAAGGACTTTGTAATACTGTCATACCATTGCTACCACCAATTTCGAGTTTTACCGAGCCAGAGAACATGAAAACGTTTGAAAATTTAACATTTGAAAATTGGTTAGAAGGATTAAATATGGCGCTTAAACAAAGTAAGGTTGCCAAGCCAATAACTTCTGAAGTATCTCAATCACAACCATCCGTTGTTCAAAAATCAACAAGTCCGGAACCTGAACAACGTCGTCCTACTAGAAGAGATGTTCCATTACAATTGCAGGCTGCTAATAATTTGGCTCAGGTAATTGTTATACGAGATAATACTGAAGTACCCCAAGATGAAGAAGACGACGAGGAAGAAGTTTTGCCACCGTCAAACAAATTCTCTATAGGAACTAATGATTTTATTATGCAAATACTGATGTTTGACAAATCATCCCCAAAAGCTGTACCTAAAGTATCAGTATATAAAAACAGTGATCTGTCTACTAGCTTAGTTGATACTATACTGAAATTTGCTCATACTACTTATTCAAAAGGTACTGGTATCAATAACCCACATCCAGATAATAATCAAATCCCATTAATGACATGGAAGGCATGTGCATACACTATACATTCAAATGAAGTGATACTTCGCTATAAACAGAAACCATTACTTGGTGAATTATCTTCTCGACAAAAAGATTGTCTAGAAGCATTAGTTCGGGTTTCAGGAATTCTCAGTTCAACTTGGAAAAAAGAACATGAAATCAATTTACATGCACTTCGCCTTTTATCCTTGGCAATTGATAATGGTGGAAATAATTCAATCGGAATACTTGATTGGGATGCTTTTGGAATGTTAGTTTCATTGACTATGACTCTTCCTAGCTTGTACTATACTGAAGTGCCTGGTCCAGCACCTAGAGGAACTATGCTAGATTACCATACACTACTTTTAATGTTCATTTCAAATTTAGTACAAATTATATTAACTATTCATATACAAAATGATTTTGAGACAATGGGCCTAGAAAAAAATAAAGACACTTATTGTTTAATGAAAATAGTTAAACAACTTCGTGGTATTGATATTTTGAACACAGAACATGTTTGGAATGAAGTAATGGCTTGTTCCATACCATTTTTGCGATGTTGTTGTTTGTTTTATCATTTCCTTACTGGTATTCCAGCATCTAGTGTCTTAACAGATGTGAATGGTGGTACATATTTTGATATGTGTCATTATTTGGGATTACCTACTACGTGTAAAGAAATATTAGACAAACCATATGTTGAGACATTGATAAATAAATGGTCTGAAAATGAAAAATTAATAAGGATAAAACAAGGCGATAGAATACGATTTAGAGATTGGTTACATATCAATGAATTAGTACAGCTACCAGATGATTATAGTGAATTGATCAATACTGTATCAATGTTTACCTGTCCAAATAGTGATCACGAAGATTCGAGAAATCCTACTATGTGTCTGGTGTGTGGAGCAATGCTATGTTCTCAAAGTTACTGTTGTCAAACTGAAGTCAAACGTGTTGCTGTAAGTTATTTTATTTATTTTTTTATTTTATTTTATTTTATTCATCTAACATTTATTACTAAGGTCTGTTTAAGTTAAATCCTAAGTATAGATAAAATAAAAATTGTCACTTTTCATATCAGTTTATTATAAACCAGTGGTTACCAATTGGTGGTCCATGTGTTGATGTTAGGGGGTCCGTGATTGTATAATACTGTAATGATTTTTCATTTTTATTTTAATTTAATAAAATTATTAAGACATTATAACATTTTTTTTTTTAATTTTCATAGTTAAAAAAATTAAAAAGTATTTACAAAAAAGAGGTCCCCTTAGAGGCGTATTTAGGGGGAAAGGGGGTCGAAGAGTCGCCAATTAGTAAGTTTCTTAAAGGGTCACCAAGCTTTTTTTTAGGAGGAAAAAAGGGTGCCAATATATTTTTATACCTAGGGCGTAAAAATCGCAAATATGCCCCTGGGTCCCCTAACCAATTTAAGTTTTAGCTAGGGGTCCGTTGCTTCATACTAATTGGGAACCACTGTTACAGATTACGTATTTTTTTTTACTTAATGAATTTAATATTATAATATTATTGTCTCATTATTATGTTGTGTGGCTATTTTAAATTATCTATTGTTTTTTAATATGCTTTATTCAACTAGCATTGTTTATTATTATATTATTTAAGTCTTAACAAATATATATTTTAATTATTTAGTATAATGTAAGATAAGATTGAGCTTAAGATAATAGAACAGAATTCAAGCATAATTTAAATTATGTGCCTTTTCATATTTATTTATTTTTTATACTGTAACAATATTTTTTCTAATATAAATTTTAATTTTTAATTTTCATAATTATTGATAATTTAAAAATTTAGCTCTAATATTTTGTGCTATAAATGTGCATTCATCAAATATTAGTAAAAAAAAAATTATGGGTTATAAACAATTGCTTATATTTTATTTTATCTATCATAATTCATAATCATAATTAATATGTTAAAAACTTACAACTTATAAGTGTACTTATAATAAATTGTTTAGTATTCAACAGTAATACCTACCTATATTTATTATAATACATTATGTCAATAAAATTATGTAATTGAGATTTTGCAATGCACAAACAATGTAAATAACTTAATGCAAATAAATGACTTGTTTCTTAATTATGTCTACATTTGTTAAAACTATAGTTATATAATTAATAAAATTGTTGGTTTTTTTTAGGTTGGAGCATGTTCTGGCCATGCTTATACATGTGGTTGTGGAGTTGGAATTTTCTTACGTGTACGCGAGTGTGAAGTTTTATTGTTAGCCACTTTAAATAAAGGAAGCTTTATTTTGCCACCATATTTGGATGAGTACGGTGAAACTGACCAAGGTCTAAAACGTGGGAATCCGTTGTACCTTTGTAAAGAACAGTATCGAAAATTACAAATACTTTGGCTGAGTCATGGGTTACATGAAGAAATATCTAGGTATTTAGACTCAACACAAAATCTAATACCTATCACTTGGCAACACATGTAAATTAGTATATATTTTTCTACTCTTGCCTGTCTGATTGTGACTATGTTAATATACTCTATCATAAATATTTGTTGTTTTAATAAATTTGTTTTCTTCTAACACTGCAAGTGATAGGACTGTGTATGTATATAATATAAGATACGTAACATTATATACATATACTATTAGTCATAATAATTATATTGCAAATATTATACATTATATTGATATTTAAAAATATGAGAATTGTGAATGCTATTTACATTTAAAGTTAAATGATTAAATTATAAAAACCATAATATATTTTATTGTAATCCAATTATTTTTAAGTTGCTGTAGTGTTGCTCTATACATTTTAATGGTTACCACAATTGTAATCATTAATTAGATGATTTGTATTTAGGTTGTTTGTTTGATTTTAAAATAACAGAAACCAATAATTTTTAATGTTTTATAATATAGTTTAACTTAAAATTTAATAGATTAATTATTTTAACTAACTATCTTGATTTACATTTTCTGTACAAAATATATTTTTAAATAATAAATATAAAACAAATTAACTTACGACTTTGTGTTGTATACTACACTCTATAAATTCAATACTTACCAAATTGTATTCTGGCGTTCCTAATTTGTATTTTTAATTTTATTTTGTGCAATAGCAAAATTAGGCTAATATTTAAAATTGCTTTTATATATACTTCATTCATATTAAGAAGGAACTTGTGACTAGTTTTCATCAGGAGGACATCAGTCAACATTTATTTGTTCCTCAACTGAGTCAAATGTTTGTATGCCTGCTGTGCAGTATATCTATGTCTGCGTATTGACCAGTTCTCTAGGCTGGAGTTCCTTCTAAATGTGAATGAAATATAATTATATTCTGTATTTATTATTATTAAGTTACATTGATAACTTATGTAACTTATCAACTTTTGATGTTAGTCGATTGTATCATTAAAATAATATTTGTTATAATTATAAAATATTTTAATAGGCTATAAAATATATTAGATCCTATCTTTATTGTAAAACAATTAATGTCAATGTAATTATTAAAAGCTTTTGATTTATAAGTCATTGTATATTTACAATTTATGAGTGATAGAATATTATAAGTGATAGATTGTATTTTGGTACATTATTAACAATTAAATATTTTTAGAACGTTATATTTGATTAAAAAATTGATAAATAATTTATAAGATTTTAATTATTTCCTATAAATTTTAAAATTCTCAAAAATGTCTCTTAATATGGGTTTAACAGCAAGAGAATTTGTAATTAAAAATATAGAATAATTATTAAGTTATAATCATTATGAAATTTAATATATTTTTTAAATGTTGTAAATACTATAAAATATGAAAATAACAACTCCAAATTTAAATATCATATTTATAAATTATAGTAGGTATAAACTGGCTAGTTAAACTTTTGGAAAACAAGGAAACATTGTACATGTTACATTTTATATTAGTAATATGTACAGTATTAGCTAATAGAAGGATAATATATAAATTATGAAAAATGTTGATGTATTTTGTGTTTTTACTACACTTGAAAGTATAACAATTTAATTTGTGAAAAAATGAATTGGAGTTTACCACTTAAAATTTACAATAAATATATATTTTATTCTGTGATATAACTAACAATTTTGAATTTAAAGAAAATAGTTTAAATTAAGTAAACAAATACTAATTTTTAGCATTTATTGATCATTTTGTTTAGTTTATATTCTAATATAACTTAAATATACAACAATGTTGTAGTAAATTTATTTTTTGTCTAGCTTATAGACACTTTATAACTTACACTTATTTTGTTTTTAATAAATATTTTCTTTTTGAACACCCAAAATCACATAATATATTATATCAGCTATTCTCAAACTTATGATGTTCTTAGAAAATAGTTTGTGTCCGTGGACTCTATTAACTTCAATTTAACCAAACATTTTCAACTATTTATTGAAAAAACAATATTAAAAAAAAAAATTACAAAAACATTGTTCTTGATTATAGTTTATCGTAATACATTATGTATATATGAGTTTCAAGTGTTTCAACTATGAAAAATAATACCAGATATTCAACCATTAGCAAAATAATATTATGTTTAACCCTCCCCCTCTCCTAAAAAAAATAACTGTTTAATCAAAATTGATTTTTTTAAAGTTATTTATTAGTTTATTATGAAATATATTTGTTTTTAATAAATTACAATTAGTAAGATCTTGTACATATTTACTTTTAATACTTTTGATGTGAAGAAATTATCTTTCATAATTTGACTTATGATAGTTTTTAAATTTGGTTTTATATCTGAAAGTGGTATTCATAAGTCAGGAGTGGCATCCAATCATTTTTATACTTATTTTTAGTATAAGCATTTGAGAAAGAACCAGTTATTCAATGGTAGATAGTTTTGTCACAAAAGGTAGTAGTCAGAATACTTCAGCTACTGATGGATATTTGTTTCAAAGTTCAATCAAAAATTGATTCAATTCACTTTATCTAAAGGTCCGGATTTAAATTTATGTATATAAAAGGTAGGTATATAAGAAGTAATTTCCTATACAAATTCTTTATTAAACTAATTGGAGTTTTATAATTTTTAATCGTTCAAATTTAGTTTAACAAATATTTTTTAGCCACTTTTACTAATTTAAAGAACATTTTTTTTCCATATAAAATAATGTAACTAATTAATAATAACATCATTTTTTTATTATTCTCATGTATTTTGTATAAATAATACCCTTGAAATTAAAATTCTTTGGGAACTGCTGCACCGTACAAGACTAAATCTAAAAGATATTTAGTGGTATCCGGAAAAAAGGGGTAAGTAGATATTGCTGTAGTTACAGAAGGTGTTGAGTTTATCTTGTTATTGAAAAGTCACCGCAGTATATGTTATAAATTTGAATTCAATGATATTTTGTTATTTTTAATTTATTATTGTTATTAACTTTCGAGCCGACTTCTTTAGAATGGTGTATATTGTATCTATTTGTACATATAAAAAAATTAAGTTATAGCTTAAAATTAATTTAATATCTTGAAAATATTATTGTGTATAGGTACGTTTATAATACATATATAATAATACAAAAAAAAATGTTTAAGTGTTATTCTTCGTTTACATTTAGATAGGTTATTTAACTTCATCTAAATTTCTATAAAGAAATTGTTTAATTTTGAATTTTCTAAGTATTGACTAGATTCACTTTCCTACTAGAAAATATATTGAAATTTTAAATTTAAGCATTTTTCTGCTCCAAAAACCGAAGATAAATTCAAAGATAAATACATCATTGTAAAACCAATAGGATCCTAACCTACATTAATCACTATATTTAGAATTCAAGAATAGTTTTAAATGGAATTTGAAATAATACATTTTGAGATTAATTCAACCATAATATTTCTAAGCTATTATATATCTAAATATCTAAGTAAGTATTTAAAATTTAAAAAAAATACAATTTTAATCTGCTAAAAATATTTTTTATGACTTAATACATTGTAATATATTTGAATATAACGGTTATTTATGAAATATATATCTATAACTATTTATGTTTGTATAGAATTATCAATGAAAAATTTAAAAAATATTTATTTCATAGAAATCATGAGCGTGAACACAGAGTAGGGGGGGGGAATAAGAGTATCATATGGTGCTCCCCCTTTGACTTATTTTTATCATATAAAATAATTGATAAAGCAATGAAAGCATAATTTACCACCGACATGGGGTGATTTACCCCAAGATGTAACTACTCGTAATAATTATAATAATACACCTACACATAATATAGGTACAATAAATTCTTTTTGCACGCAATTAATGATATATTATTATAATTAACCAACATCTGCAGGCAAATACAAGAATACCTACATAGGCTATACATTTTTATTATTGTCTGAGAATAATCAAAAATCTAATACCTCCGCCTCTTTTCAAAAAAGTTTAGGGCCATTGACATGAATAATCTGGAATCGGTACTTAAAACAGAATTACTAAACTTAAAATATCATCTACAAGCTATATTGATAATTGGCAATTGGCCAAGTGTGCATAGATCTGTTCACACTTCATTTATTATTATGATATAGATAGTGAAATTAGATGGAAAAATAGAGGTATCTACATGTTACATGTATAATATCGGGAAGGTCACAATCGACTCTTCAAATCAAGGACGAATTATAGACCTGTACAGACAACTGTGTAAAGTGAAGCATGTGTAAACTGTTTCCTCTTATATAATTAGGACAATTAGGTCATGACTTTTTATACGACTCACTAAGAAATTAATAGGTAGGTACATCGTTGTATAGATATTACAAACATGAATACATCACACATCATATACATAGGTTATAGCTATTATACCTACCTTATGTTGTATTTAATTGTTCCTAAAGTATATTATGTATATATGAACATATTGTTTTTGGTTTCTTACCTCTCATATGTCTTATAGAAATATTTAGGTACTCGTATATTACGCATTACGCCTATATAACATATGGATTTATAGTATAACTAAATTTGCCATCTTATCGGTTTTATTAAATCCTTCTACCAAGCAATTTTCACAAGGGAGTTACCTATGTGTAATTTGGGTCTCACTAAAAATTGACTAAACAGCGAAAACATGAACAATAGGTTACCTATTTGCTATGTATAGGTATACAGTATGAACAGAATGATTCACTAAGTATGATCAATCCCTTTTATTTTTTAATAATAAATTTATTAAAATTAATTGTATTTTTAAGTATATAGGACATAGGTACTTATTATTTATTGAGAATATATTTTAAATAACCTACCCTACCTACCTAGTATGATTTTTAATACCGTTTAAGGAATATTCTGATGCGATTAATTTTTTTTCGACTGAAATCCACCCTTTTCGACGTTACATTTTTAAGTAGGTACATAACATAGACAGATGCGCCTCTAAAATGCATCAAAATTCGAATGAGTAGTTTTTCATTACTAAAGTTATGTGCTTATGTCTTAGGATAATAACTGAAGTAATAGAATAATAAAGTTTTTGCTATTAATATTATTTGAATAACTAAAAAATAATAAAACCATTAGAGAATGTATGTAAAGAAAATTTTACAAAAAAAAAAAAAATACTAATATAAATATTTGATGAACATTTTAAGTATGTATGCTATGTACAGTTATTTTTATTGAATTACTGTAAAAAAATATATTTTGTTAAAAAATTGTGTTAGTATATTACCATTTTTTTTTAGTTTTTATGATTATCGAGAAGTGTATGGTAAACTTTTGACCTAAGTACCAACTTGATCTAATTTCTATAAGAAACCATACTAAATATAGCCAATATAGGTATATTATCGAACATCGAAATAAAAAAAAACTATTTATATAGGTAGGTAATATTTGATTGTACATTTGTACACTCATTTATTTTTGACAATAGGTACCTATATTTTGTACTTGAATGTGATTTTGGCTACCTATTTAGTTATTTAGTATAATATATTAAGAAAAATGTAAAGTGGCCACTGGCCAAGCATCAATGTATCATTATACATTCGGAACTAATCGAAAGAAACTAAATATTGACAGCATCGAATACTTCCTTCGCGGCTTCATCAATCCCCTATGGTCAGATACAACGTACATAATATATAACATATGTCGTATTATCGTCTACTGTGTAAGAATATTTTACTATAAATAGAATGATTTACCAAGTATACCTTCTTACTTCTCCCCATTTTCTTCTTTAATTATGCAGTTATTTAAAATCTAATTTTTAGAATTTCCAAATACCTACCTATTTAAAAATCATATTTTCAAGTTCTTTAAATTTTTACTGGATACAATAAAGTGTTTTAAGGAGACACAAACTTTTTAATTTCAAATAAGAACCCTTTTCTACTGTACATTTTTAGCGCGAATAATTTTTCTAGAAAATAATCTGTTGACTGATTAAAATTCGAAAATGTAAGGTATGGAAATAGGAAATAGCTTGAAAGTTTTAGTAATTTGTTATAACTTATAATCTATGTTCCAAGTATAATAAAGACTAGGTATTACATTTATTTTATATTTTTGTAAAACCATTTTTAAAAACTTTAATAGTTTATAGTTATAATCATTTTAATAATTGAAAAACTACTTGTTTGAATTTAGAATTAGTTACATCAGAATTTTCAAAATAAATATCTATAATAATATTAAAGTAAAAGAGGGTTCTCATCTGAAAAACATAGGTTTTTATTACCACAGGGCACTCTTTAAGTAGTAGAAAACTCTAAAATACGATATATAAATATATTTAAAAATTCAAAAAAATCAAAATATTGATTAGATACTTCAATAATGAAAAAAAAAGAGGAAAGGAATAAGTACCTATATAATGTTTATATTCAAAACTATAAATTACACACTGTACACCTAATAATAATATAAAAAGGAATGTATCTAAAATATGTTCACGTATGCGTCGTGTTCGTATATATACTACGATGCCGCATACCTGCATGAGTATAATATATTATTTATTATAATATGCACCATTCATACATGTTATAAGTAGTAAACATCGTTTCCTGTATGACTGTATGTATAATTCCGCACAATTATGTTAGAAATTTACCACCGCCCGGCATTATAGTATAGCTATAGTATTGCAAGTATTAAACCTATCTTATAGGTAAATAGGTTTTAGTTATGTCTAAATCATCAGTTCCGTACAGTTATTATATAATAAGCATGTCCGCATGTTTGTGGAGGAAATTGTTTACTATTTATGTCTACCTACATGTGTATATATATTATTATAATATAGGCTGTCAGCAATCAACGCGGAAGGTGATTTTTTTAACCGAAGGCATTCGAATTGATGGAGCGATTTTTGTTTTTGAAAAAATTAATAATTTGATATTTGAAGTGGGTAGGAGGTACCTATCTAGCTATTTCATAGCACTATAATGCTAGACTTTAGAGGGGAGACTTAATTAAGGCCATTATAATATACGATGGTATATAATAGTATATAATAATTATAATAATGTGTAAAAATTAATTAATATAGCAGAAGTATTATAAGGCACCATGCACATACCAAAAATTGGAAATAATTAATAAGAATTAAGAGATTATAAAAAATAGCAAATGATTGAAAAAACGTAACGAAACAAAACAAAATGATATTTTGAAAAATTTCTTTCAAATTTTGATGTTTTCTTTTATCATTACAATGATTTAAACCGAAATATCCTTTTACAATTTAGTGAAAGTTTCTCTGAAATTAGTGCCTGATTTTTCGATTCGTACCTATGGTGATTTCTGTTATAAAAATTGAAATTAGCAGTAAGTATAGCATTACTACAAGTTATTTTTTTTATTGAAAAATCTTTAAATGGTTCTTGGACGTTTTGAATTAACTTTGTATAATTT
The DNA here is from genome assembly GCF_020882245.1 of Rhopalosiphum padi. Lineage (NCBI taxonomy): Eukaryota > Metazoa > Arthropoda > Insecta > Hemiptera > Aphididae > Rhopalosiphum > Rhopalosiphum padi. Next base: position 90,984,737 of record NC_083598.1, on the reverse strand, counting down.
TCATTAAATGTATTGACTTAATATTATTTGTTCTATTTTATTATTAACTCTTACCATAACAGAAAGCTACACCGAGCTAAATAAAAAAAAACATATATAATTAATTTTGTAAATCAGAGCAAAATAAAAATAAATTGAATTTACCTATTATTTTTTTTTTAAACGTTATTTGTATGCATTTATACAGAAATATACAGCTCACAGTCATTTTCAATTAAACGTGATAAAAAAATTACCCATAGATTCAACACATTACGAAATGTTGAGTGTTTTAATGAAAGTTATTCTATAGATAAATTGAACAATATGCATTTATTGCATTTGCATAAAAATCTGGGCCTTCGTCATAACATATATCAATATTAAGTAGTTATACCATATGAGAATAAGCAGTTCTTCGAGCATTGTTAATACGTACCTAATCGCTAATCTTATTGTTATCTTTCATTCTTTCCTATAGGTATTAATTATTATGGTCAATGGCGATGAAGTCATCGAGAATCAACATAATATTATAAAGCCTTATACTATCTTCGTAGTCTGATATAATATTTTAATTCTTATAACGAATAAGAATTATCAAAATCTAAAACTTTAAATGTTTTGTCGTGCAAAACGAATGGGTTCGATACATTTATTGGTCAAAGATCGATATTAACGTAAAATAATTACCCCGCCTTAGATTATCTATAAGCAAGTGCGTGTGCTGTGTATGTATATTATATAGATCAACTGTAATCTCGTCTTAACGTTATAATAACACTCATGCGCGTGGTCGGCGTGTTGTAGTTATTAGTTAATTTTGTGTAGGAATTCGATTTGTTGTCTACACGTGTATATACGAGTCAATAAAATCGTTCATTTTTTTCGACAACACGTGATCGTTATAATATACATTAATCATACATAAGTACATAAGTTATGTAATGATATATTATAATTATAACTATATATACGTGTATTAACGCATAATTATACACGATACATCGTTGCAGGTGTCATATCATATATATTTTATTGTACATCAGGGCAATATTATCGATGCCACTCGCGAATTCGCGACATATATTATATATATATATGTATAATACCTATAGCTTAATATAAAATACGTTGTAGTATTACGTGCGTGTTGTTTATACGCGCGACGGCGTTGACTCTCATTTCTTCAAGTAGCAGCAAATACTTCCTCTTGCCGACAGCGTGGGCCGGTACCGGTAACCCGTCGCGCTTGACCGGATGTGTCCCTCCGTCGAAGCCCTGGCCCGGAACTCCGGAGTGTCTTCTGTCCGATTTGACGAACTGCACGCGCTATCGCCGAACACTAGCGGCCAACCTGCGTTGTTTTAACGATATATCGATAAATACATCATATAATATAATAAATAATAATATATATATATAACATGTTTGTGTTGCAATGTATTGTGATTGTTAAAAATGGCAGTGGCGCAAATGTTCAAAGTTCTATGTGGAGGGTGTTTCAGCCTCTTAATATTTTTTATAAGAGTAATTTAATAGACAAAGCTAGAAACTTAAAGAAGGAATTCGAGAAAAATCTACAAATATATAGTGCCTATATTATAGGTCGTTGTTTATATTATATTGTTTGAGGGGGCTTGTTGAGTTTTTGGAGGAGAGGGATAAATCTACCCGACTTTCCCTATTTGTGCCACATAATTATGATAACAGTATGCACTATCCGTGTTGACTCGTATCTGATTAAAAGAATCTCGGTATACCACAATGCAGATTGGTTAAAGCTTAAAGTCAAGGGTTAACCATGTTGATATTCTCAAAATAGTTGCATATAAAGAGAGTGAGCTACTGGCCACGAACCGCACGCTCTGAATAGTTCTAAGTTTACCTCGACTGTCTACAGGAATTCACAGGATACTTAAATGCTCGGTAGATTTAACGGTATATAACTAAACAATTTCCATTTTTACACTTAAGCGAATACTACATCATAATGGTCTTCGCGAAAAATCTAAAAAGCAATAACTATATAATTAATATAACAGTACATATTTATGCACCTAATCCTCACCCTCTCCCCCTATTAACCACCGCAAATACGTATAACCAATTATATAGGAACCTACTATTATTAGATAATGTGTTTTTTTAAATTTTTTAACGAGGACTATTAAAAATCTGAGAAAATGACTTGTTATTAATATATTATAATGTGTAGGTACACCGATTTATCATGTATGAGTGTATGACTAATGTCTGTAAAGTCTAAATAACTGATTGTTTACGACACGAATTTATACACACGCAGTTAATGTATCTGTTAGTGTGTTTTGTATCTATATTATTTTTTTTATTCTTTCGCAAATTAATAATTAAATCGTATACATCTATTATTGAAATGAAGATGGTATATTATAATGACGATATAACTTATGTGTAGGCGTGTAGGCTAGGTTTTTACATGGCGTATGCGTTTAAATGCGATGACCATGATTTAACCGTAATGTACATACCTATTTAATACAATACCTAACTTATAAGTGGTTGAAAAACAAAATATAAGAACTTAATATATTATTATTATTATGAACTTGCATAATTTTTTTCCAATTTTTTTCTCGGGATCAGTATAGATGATTTATTTGCCACTGCTAGTAAGGCTACCAAAATTTAGTTGCTAAAATAATTAATAATTCGCATCATAACACAACCGGGCCACTATATAAATATATACCTACGTAGTTTATTATAAACATTGAAGCGTATGACGATAATATTACGAAACATTAGATTTTATAGTAGATTTAATTTATTGCCCATATAAAATATTTTAAACTATCAACTATAGAAATTAATATTCAAGTTTAACGAAAAATAGTTACATAATATGATGCTCACTGCTTAGAATTTTCAGATAAATAATATAATACTATTATAATAAATGTAACATTAAATATTAATCAGAATCCCTATAATATTATTATCTATTTAACTACGCATTTTATACGCATTATAATTACAAATATTGTATTTATTACCTGCTTTAATAACAAAATTAACTTTCATCAGTTTAATATATATATACATAGTTTATAGTATGATCACGATTTAAGGTATAACACTAAATATTTCAGCTGGATGACCTTCAATTTTCGTATAATAAGTTTTTCGTATTGCACACAGCATTTAATATTCTACTTATTTTTGAAATTTTTTTCAGGCATGCTTAGTGAAATGAATCACTCTTTTTTTGAGTTCAAACATAAATCACATTATTTTTTTATTTAAACATATTTGACTTATAAGCTTTTTAATTAATTTCGTATACGCCAAAAAAAATTGTTTGTAATAAAAAAATAAAAATAAATAATAAATACCTACTGCGAATAATAAAATGTAATGTTTTGCTTATTATAATTCGTATTTTTAATTTTTTTTTTTTATTACAAATAATTTAGTCACATACAAAGTATCAAATTTAATTAAAAAGTTTATTAGTTAATTTTGTTTTAAAAAATTTTATGTTTTAAGTTTGAACTTAAGAAGGAAGAATACGATTAAAAACAATGTATTTCTCTACACATGATTGGAGAGAGTTTCAAAAATAAATATATATTTATATTATTTATATAATATTAAATGCTGTATGCAGTACATAAAACCCAAGTTAACCTCTGAGTAATTTTGTATGATTTGTACTAATTCGTATAATTTTTAATACATTCTTAACCACTCAATTTTTAAGATAGAAAAAACTTTATAAGTCAAAGATTTAAAAAAAAGTAATGTAAATCAAAAAGAGGGTAGAGGATGGCAAATTTTTCTAACGTCACGTGCTAAAAATTACCCGGTTTTTAAATTTTTTTTCTGTATGCCATAAAATAAATATAAATATAAAAAAAATACGAAATACGTATTATTTTAAATATATTTTTTTTATTAAGTAAAAAAATAAGAAAAAAAATAACATTACAACATCTAATTTTAGGCACGTATGCTAAGGATTTACCACCCCTGATCTATCCAATTCTAATAGACTAATAGCTATACCTATATTATAATATACCTACAGTTTTTACATAAAATATTTATTATACCTATTCATAAACAATAAAAATTCTCTTTTTTCTTTTGTTTCCTTTTATGTTACTCATTTCCCCATTAACTACATGTGTAATGACTCCGTTGGGTGGTTAATCGGTTAATGTCTTGCGTTTATTATAGGAACCATATTTTTTTAATATTTGTATTTCTGACACTTAGTAGTTAATATAGATATAAGATTTTTTTGTATTTGTTATTTGTACAATTTCTTAAATTGTAATTATGAAATTTAAATTTGTAAATTTTATTTGTGTAATTAAGGGAAAAATTACTTTTTATACCTATATGTATTAAATAAATTGATAAAATGTAAATACTTATAAATCTAGAAGCCGAATTGAAGAGTGCTTCTGCACCGTGATCAGAAGAAGAACGTTTAAGTTTTGGATTTTTAGACATTGATTTCCAGCATGTGAACGCTTCTTTAAATACCGCATATGCCTATAATATATATAAATCAAAATAAGAATGTTTATAATCATATCATTTTAAAACTATGTAAAAATTTCACAGACCTGATCGACATCTTCTCGCACTGAAATTTCATGAAAAGCTACGCACCCAAGTTCCTGGCAACGTTTCCGACCTTCAGCATACGTTACCATTCTATCATACTGTTGGTCCACTTTGTTACCGACTAGTATCACTGGCACGTCAAATGGATGATCCTTGAGATCAGGTCCGTTATTAGATTATCAATAAATATTATTGTTTACTGTATTACGTTTACGTGAGTACATACATGAAGTAATCCAGTTCTTTTGCAGTAAATATACATATTTGCATTTCATATTATTTGAGACAATATTATTACAATAAGGTAGACAGTATTTCAAAATATTATAGCAATTAAAATTGCATACTTTGTGAGTTGTACATAAATAATTAGTTAATACATATTTGTGATAAGTGTATTTAATTATATTGTATCATATCAATTTTAAAATGTATAAACATATTAAGGGATGTGTTCGTGAAAATGCATAGTTTCAGAGTTTATTTTGCTTTTAGTTTTGTTAGAATTATTTATTTTAGGATTAGGGTCTTAGAGGAATAAAGAGGAGACTGCCTTTGTTACTTTTTGTAATAAAAAATTGTTTAGTTGCTTATGTGCTTATGTTATTATGTTAAATTGGATTATTATTATTTTATACCCATACCTATGTCCTATATCGAATATTATATTGTGGGTTTTTATAACTTATGATAAGGACTTGTCCCGTCAATTAAAGTAAATTAATGTATGCGATTTGTTTTTGACAAAAATAAAAGTTTATTATAATTATATACGACATAACTATTTGTTTTTGGCAAAAAAAATTCGTTCAATCTACCGTATTTTCTATAAAAAAAAATAAATTACTATTTGCAATATAATTATATAGGTACTATGAAATATTCTTCGATATATATAGGATACGGGGCTGTTTACACCCGGAATTGTTTTTCGTAATTTTAAATAATAATTTATCATTAAATTAGAATGTAATAGGTACATTAATTACAGCTATCTAATCAATAACAAAAATACTTATATTCAAGACCGACTGTATAATAAAGATGTATCCTATTTTTTTATTATTATTTATATTATGATAAAAACAAAAGTTTAAGAAAATGTCAAAGTTATTACATTTTTTAGCTATATTTATATATATATTTTATTAAAATAGTTTTTTTTACAATCTAAGTTAAATAATTTAATAAGTAAATTTGATGAAAAGAGAAAAAAATAATGAAATGAGGAAAACATGAGTGAAGAAAATATCCATTGATATTAATTTATAAATATAATATATATATACATAAGTATAATAATAACATTAATAAATAATCTAAAATCTATTTTATAAATTTGAGTATGAATATTAACTAAGTTAAAAGATCTTTGGACCATTTTCTTTTCAGTCGAGGGTTGTATTGTGTAGGTATAGAGAAAATGCATTTTATATGAGTGGATTTAAATGATTATATAGTTTATTATGGAATCATATTTTGTTGAATTTAGATGCTAGAATGAGATAGCTAATAGTTATAGTGCTATATTATATTAAAAATATTCAAATTTATTAAAAAAATAAAATAAATAAAAATTCAACGAAAATAATTCTCTATAGGTAAGTATTAATGTGGTATGTAACCATAGGAAGTAATTTTAGTAATTGTATTAATTAATATCGTAATGGGTACCTAGAGCTTAAGGCCAGCCATAGGGAGTAATTTATTCAGTAATAATGCAATATTACACACCAAAATAACAGACATAAATAATATGTGATAAATGCTTTAGTTAATACTTCTAGGCTATTATAGTATAACTATACAAAATATAGTAGATGTACGAAATTGTACTACTAAATTAATATAATTATATTCATATAATTAAAATAAATAATGATAAATGGAACGGAATAATATACACATCACACATGAATGATAAATGTATCATGTGTCCGAATCTTAAGACCACAAATTATAAAAAATAATATTTTAATATAATGTCTAGGTGTCTATTATAAAAAATATATATTGATGATTTCCAAAACTATTATGAGTATTACGACGCTACGATGGACGGATTTACTCAATAAGAATACAAAGTATGGTACAAATAAGAAACCTTTAAAAATTAAAATTTGCACTCACGTATAAATATTATTGTAGGATATATGAGAATATCTAAATTCATAAATAAAATATCTAATTAAAACAAATATTAGGCAAACCAGTTTTTGTAAGGAAAAGGAAAATATTTGGTCACTGAAGTGAAAAATCCAAAATATATATATACACTACACTTATATGATATAAAGATTAAAGAAACCTTAGAGTATAATAATTTATGATAAACTGTCGGTTACGGGTATACTCACTAAAAAGCAGTATACAATTACTAACATATGGGAATTTATAGGTAATGTGATTATAATGATTAAGTGCAAATAATAACAATGTTTATATATTTTATGCCAGTTTGTATAATTACCTAAATGGCTAAATGTATAGTATTGTCTTGTAAGTGTTAAAAAACCACCAGAAATAATTATAGTAAAAATGGTTTTAATTAGTCAACAATGACTTTTATATAATATACTAGTTATTCATCAGTAGGTATATAGTTAACAATAAATTAATAACGATAGGTAACAACCAGCTATCAATCTCTTTTACCAACAGTACTTTTTGTAAATAATATAGTAGGTGGTTATTATCATCATCTTGATTGCTTGCAATTTTATCTATGTTCCGATAGTTCGATAGTACATACGTGGTTACATAATACCTATTATAAATTATTATTATAATAATAGGTATAGCGTATTATTTATAATAATATAATTAAAGTATATCATAATATTAATGTGATCGTTCGTACAATAACATACCGAGAACACCCATTTTCAACCTTAAAGTCCTAGTTGACTCTGACTTGGTTCCCATTAAAAAAATATATATTTTATTGAGGTGAGCTGAAATGGTTTTCGCTTCTATTCAGTTCGCTACCAAACCAATATTAATAAAAATAATTCAAATTTTCCATCCATATTAAGTAATTATTTGTAATATAAAATCATGTTAGGACATTGTATGATGAACAACTACGTTAACGGTATATTATATTACACGATTAAAATATTTGATAAAAGTTCGCATCAAATAATCGTTTTAACAATTTTAAATCCATTTTATTAATTATATTTTAATTTTTAATTAAAATTACCTCCAAGTAGACAGTTATATTAAAATGTTGAGGGAGATTTTCGGATTTGAACATTTCACTGCGAAAGCGGAAACCATCTAAACTAGTAGTGGGATACATCATAAATTTAAAAGGGAAATATTTCGGCTCATCTTAAAAAAATAACTTTTTCAAACCGAAACCTATTAAGCCAAATTTTCAGTTATAGTAAAAGTTGGTAAGCACCAACAATCTATTTCACATTTGTGACGGAAAATATAAAAAGTTTAATTTTATTGAAAAATATTATTGTTTAAAAACTTCAAATTATGTAAAAATGTAGTATTACGTTTAAAAAATCATCCCGACACATATTTATAATACGTAATTCAGGTATTCGGTATTTGTATAAATATATTTATTCGTACTATCTACTATACTACTATACGTTTGAATGTATATTCACGCAAAATCATATTGTATTTTTATAATATTATTATATTTTTAGAACAATATTGTATTCCGAAATGCTGGAATTTTATAAATTCGTACCCAGCTCATTCTCCAAAATTTTAAATTATACTTAATTTGTGAATTGAATTTATTCATATTGCACCTCTTAAAAACTATAATAAATAAAATACTAATTAGATCGCTTTAACATTTATATTTTTGTAAACATATCTTTTTTGTTGAGATTAATATTAGTCGAAAGTCATCTCGTTTCGTGTATCTGCTGTACGTATTTGGTATTAGAATATTATCGAAAATTGGTAGGTACTTAGTACCTAGATAGATATTTAATTATATTATACATTGATGTGGGTCAATTAAATGCAACATATTCTTACATTAATATATACTATATTACGTAGTGATAATCCTGTACCTAAGATTTTTATTTTTATGCTTTCGTATATACTGTATATAGGTATATAATATCTACCAATATTTTATTCTATATAGTTTGGTCATCCGTGTCAATAAATAATTACGTTATACGTCATAATGTTATATATCACGTATTCGTGTATACTGCGTATAAAAAATAGCTGTTATTATGTATTATATTATAGTATCAGTGGTGGCTTAAATGGTTTTCGCCTAATTCTTACTTTAGTGGAGAGGCGACGTTTCTTTTTGTTGTAGTTAATCAAAAACTTGAGCCTACTGCAATCGTCGAACGAACATTTGTCCGTAATGGAGTATACCAATATGAACACGTCGGCCCAACGCATGTTCATTTCCAAGTTGCACGATTTCTAATACAATCGACAGGCGTCATCAATTGGCAAGCTTATAAAAAACGAAAAGATTTTAGAAAAACGACGGGCGTTTTCTTACGTCTTGTACGTATCCAGCGGTGTCTAATATTTCAAAGTTGACCGTTTCCGATTCCATGCACACTTGGTACGTGTACATTTTTTCTAGATTGGGGTCGTAGTCACCGATGAATTTTTTCGTCACGAACCTCACTAATAGCGCTGCAATACACATAAAATATTATAATATACGAGACGGTAAAAAAGGTGTATACACATTCTATCCACATAATATATCTGTATACAATATAGGTAGGTATATGTATATGAGTCAGAAAATGCGTATCCTTGTAGAACATATTATATATTTATAAATCTCTTTTTTAATATACAATTATAAAATGACGACCAAACGGTCTAAACGGTTGTATAAAAAAATGGTCACAATAGGAATTAATTATTATGTGTTTTACCAGTTTTCCCCACGCCGGGCTGTCCCATTATCATTACTCTAATCGGTTTTTGTTTGGGTATAAGCCCAATCTTATTGTACAGCGTCGATGTCATGGCAAACGGCGGCTGGACAACACGTCGGGATTTTTTTGCTGTAATAAAACAGAAAAAAAAAAAACAAACGGGGAAATGCAAAATACTAGTGAAGTTCACGGACAACCCCTTTGGTTGTGAATATTTTATGGCGACAAGTGGATAAAATAAATAACGAGAATCAGAAGGAAAAAAAAAACAAAGAAATAATAAAAGAGTTAAAACATATTATAAAATAATACAATTTTAACGTCGCGGACCTTGATCTTCAATAATAACGACCTTGTTCGGCGCGATAGCGTTGGGCCGGATGAGTTTATATTATAATGTAACGCGCGTGTAACTATATGTATATGCTATGTGAAAATTATATATTATGTATTTCACCGACGGTCGTGACAAAAAACACTTTAATAATGGCGATATTATCGTGTACCATAAATCATATACACGGTCCGGTCGCGAATAATAATTATTACGATTTCGGCGTATAGCGTGTGTGCACGACGGCGGTATCGCGGAAGAACGTCGACCTACCGTCTGTATATTATCACGCGAATATTCTATTAAGTTAAAACGTATATATACGATTATCTACATTGTTATTATTACGTCGGAAGGTAAAAACGTTTTATTTTTCACTCGCGGACCGACCACCCCAATAATATTATATTGTACGGTATATATGGCGAACCGTATTATATATACGAACACCGACGGCGATCAATCCGTTCGGATTTGATTTCTACGGAAAACTACGCGCGACGTACGTAAAATATGTATCGAGTCCGCGCAGAAAACGTGTGCACTGCCGCCCCGGCGAGTATTATTATAATGTTAAAAAACATTATATTATTGTCGTGACACGAAAAAGTGATGTATACGCGCGCGTGTAAGGGGCGCCTGACGCGACTGCGGATACCCGACTATACTGCCGAGAGAGACTGCGGCGACGGCTAAGAGATACGCTATTATTATTACTATCGTCATCATCATCGTCGTCGTTATATATATTTTATATATTATAATACGTACGCGACACATCGGTGAAAATGTCGGAATAATGTCAGCGTAGTGGAGTGTGTGTGTAAATATGTTGTGTTTACCGCAAGCGTGGGGTCGGGTTATAATATACGATATATACCTATATACCTATATTATATAAACATATATTTATTATGATGTGTGTGTGTCTGTCGACCGTGTACAGGGACGTGTAAGTAATGCTTACGGACGTTTGCCGGGCACGCGATGGTATATTGCAGACGATAGTGTTGTTAAGCGCCATTTTCGGCGGGTCGTCAGGTGATCGTATTGCGATCGACACGACGTGTGCACTCACTCGCGGGTACATAATAATAATAATAATATAACATTATTATTATATACGCGCGTGGCGCACTCGCCGATATATATATATATATATACGTACACCACAACAAAATTATACAATTAATACATATTAATATATATATATAAAGAGTGTACCTATATGTATACGAGTACAGTATGGACGACCTCTGAGCGCAATTTCACATCGCCTTTATGCACAGGTACCTACACGGTGTCCGTCAGATTTACGAATATATTTAATATGCATACACGATTTACCTCCGTATTTCTCGTTATTAAATAATACGTGTGTATTTTTTTGCTCATTATCATATCCTATATACACTATATACCTATACCGTAACTAGTTGGTATAAAACAATATTACACTACATCGGAGAAAACATTTTCGACGTTATATTATATTATCCTCATAGGTAGACGCCTAATTTTATATAGAGAGGCAAATAATATTATATTTTATAAAATTGACCCATTTTTAAGTATATAAACGTAGGTATATATTCAACTTATATTTTAGTAATGGGGAGAAGCTCTTCCCGCCATTCTCTTTAAATTAGAGAAACAAATGTGCTTGACGGAGACCACGCTGAGTAACACGACCATAGGCCTACGCCGATGACTTAGCTATATAGTTGTTAAGAAGGTTGGTCTTAACGGCCGAAATCCACAAGAAGAAGACGACGATATTTAACATGCTGCAGCTAATAAAATGCCTGTTAAAAGTTAATATTATATTTGTAATTATAAAACACTCAAATATTTTAAAAGTAATAGATTGCGTATTACGATAACATACTAGGATTTTCCTTATTGCATTTTATTCTTCGGCGATGACGATACTGTTTTTCTTTTCGCATTGTCAGCCGGCGATAGCTGATGTGTAGCTGACATCAAAGAGAATTTAGCTTATGTATTTGCTCGACACGGATTGATGTTTTTATATTGCATCGTTATCAGAGTTTACTTAGTGACTTTTAAAAAAAAAATTTAGCTATTCATGTATACTGATTTATCAATAAGTATAGAATAACTATTATAGCTTTGAGTAACTTGTATGTATGAAGAATAGTCTTTGGGCGAATCATTAATATACCTAAATATAATAATAATATATACTATAATTATGGGTACGTATTACATACAATATTTAATAGGTTTGTATTTTCGTTTAATATTTAATTTATATATGTTTCTATACTATAAGTTGAATCTATACAATTTAGTTTATCAAAATTTTAGATACGATTTTCTAATTACAATATTAGATATATTGCGTTTATACTTTATACCTGTTTAAGGTGTAATAGTGTATAACATCGTTATTATTATCTACACGTTTTTACAATAATAATGTTGTCCGGTCGTTAAAATTGTTTTAAGAGTATAGAGTCATAGGTACGCATTATTCGAACATAAAAACATAAATACGTAAAACACCTTGGCAAACGAGTTACCTAGGCATAACTAATAATGCTGTTGTCAATACTAGGTATATTAATACGTAACGCATAATATTAATTTCAATAAATCACAAATATAATTGGTACACACTTCATTTGGACGAGTTTCTTGGAAAACCATCGTGAGAACTATAAGGAATAGAAGTTTGGACTATACTTTATTAGTATTACTATATAGCGAGGACAATCGGTAACTTGTACCATATAGGTACAATGTAAACACGGAGTATAAACACATAAAATTAAAGTCTACAGGTAGGAAAAATCTCAGAATTAAATACAAGAGTAAAAAAATTATTATTTACCTTATAAACAATTCTAACCACAGTATTTTTATTGTTTTAATCAAATTTGCATATTGATTCAAAAGTATATGGACTGTAATAAGATATTTAATTAACACTTTTTTTTTTTTTAAAAAAAAGAAACTTGTATGACGCTGCACTTTTCAAGCACGTGTAAACATCTGATAATTTGCGTGAACATTATGTTTGAAAATACTGTTGCAAAAAATAAGTAAATTAAAATTAAATAAATTAACAGTTTTTATTAACAGATTTATTAGGCGCCTATCACGTAATAACATGGCACATCTATGCGTCTGAGCCCTACGCGATATCGTTGTTTAACGATGAATTAATTTTTTTTCACTAAAAATAAAAAAATAATAAAATGGATAAAGTCCGCCGTCTATACACGCTGTCGCCACCGAGTCGACCTTCGTCCTGGTTCTTCTGCATCTCACGATATAATTTAACAGACCACATATACACGCATAATATTCGTATTCCTCTCTCTGACTTTATCACTCTCTAACTCTCTCTCTCTTTATCTTCGCCTGCACTGCTGTCCAAAGAGTTTCGTTAACACTTCCTCGAGAATTCAATGTAATAGGTTGTTATAGTTTATTATTAGCAGTTATCTGATCGAAATACACCTGCATCCTTGAAACTTTAACAAGTTTGATCATGTTTTAGACCAGTCAAACGGGTAGTTGTCAGTTATTCAACCCGGCAGACCGCCCAACCACAACCCCGTCGTGCTCGGAAGTTTAGAAACCATACGTTATATCTATTGCAGTATTATAATAAAAGTTAATTAATTAAAAATTAAAAGTAATTAATTTTCTAAGCACACACACACACTGTAAACTGAATATACTACTACATATAATACTACTATTACTATTATACAATTACATTTGTTTACCAGGAAACACGGGATCGTCCATAATAATATCAAATACACTGATACATCGATTTAATTTTATAGAAATATTTTTACTGTAAATATATCTGCTGTAGTTAATATTTTATTGATAACACCAACGGCCGCGGTTCCAATGTCAACAAGTTGACAATTTGATTGACATTGAAAACACGAGGATGTGCATACAGTATAAATATTAATAATGTATACGATTGTTGCAATAATTTTAGTATAAACTCTATTATTATATATTATTTTAAGTATTATCTATCTATGAACGATGTGAACTCACTGAAAATAATTGTGACCGACTGAAAGTTCATAAATGTACATAGGTAAACTCATTTTGTGATATTAGACTAACAACTCGGACGTACATATATTTAACGCACAGTTAATATATTAGGTTCGTTGTTAAATAGTAATAAATACGTATGGTCAATGTCATTAATCGAACATTATTAATAATGAATAATGATTAATATATGTTAATGCATTTTCAACGTATCAACACATTTCAATGAAAATATTTAAGAACAAATATATTATTTTGAAAAATTAATGTCTTTCTCAGTCGTTTACCCAAATGTCACAATATTTATTTAATAATGTATATTGTATAAAACAAAAAGAAGTAAAAAAATGTATAAATCACAAATGTTATAGGTGTAAAATGTCTACTGTATACTTATTAAAACTAACTTGCGATGTTTTCAACGTAGCTATCAAATTTATTATCACTAATACTTATAAAATAGGTATTTAATAATTAGTATAAAACTATAAAGTATATAAAAAAAAAATCAGAATAAACCGTTGTTATTTGGTTAACTTATTCGTAACATTGAATTAAAAAACTCCTTACTAAATTTGCATACTATTTTTCATTAAATATATAAATATCTATATTATTTAAAACACATAGTACTATGAAATAATCAAAAACCTTGATTTAATAATTTCAAATGTGAAACGGAGAAAGAAAATAAATGATACAAAATCAGTTTATTTTGATACTGGGGATTTAAATTAAATTTGTTTAATGAAAATCAACGATATTTTAAATTATGTTTAGTTATTCAAATGTATAGAATTGGTATATTTTTACACTACTTAATATTTCAGGCGAGATCAGCGTATTTTTATTTTGTATAATAATTTTTGCTAAATAAATAAAACAAAAAATATAGATGTTTTTAAAATACAGACACAATCTTATAATTTTTAACTAAAAAATAGGTACATATTAGGTTCAGATTAATAATGCTTTATTACAATAAATTTAAATTTAAACAATATTAAATAAATAATAATACAATTAAGTATTTTAAGTTTAAAATGATACTTCTAATGTCAATTCTATTCTCAAAAATATTTTATAACTTTTTTATATTACTACATAATAGGCATAATAATAATTTATATTTTATTAGTAGGTAATGGAATGCATTCCGTTGAACTAATTTTTGATAAAAAAAATGCATGTTTTATTGAATTAATATAATACGTACCTATTATATATCATTTATTTAAATATTTTTGTTATTAACCCAAACCTACTAGTCAATACCGCTCACCGTATAAAACTGTATTAATTGATTTATGGTAAATACCTAGCTAAAAATTAATCTATATATTTGAAAATTGCATTGTGAAAAAAAAATATGTCTATGTATTTTCGATATTTTTTTTATTGTTATTAGTAAAACTTATGAGGACCCTTCTTGTGTTTTATTTTCAAGAGTTTGGCGGTAATAGTTTTTATTTTCAATATACATTAAATAAAAACTATCTTTTAAATGTTTTAAATAACATAAAATGTGTCTAAATATTTTAATATTTTATAAGACTATAAATAAAAAAATAATAATTCAAGTGTTGTGTAATGTTTTATGATGTTATAGTTAATATTTTTTGAATAACAAGAAAATATCATAAATCGTTTGAGGAAAAATTGATATTTTATGTTTTAATATCTAATTTCATCACAATTTAAACTTCAAATACTCATAAAATAAATGTTCTTTACACTAAATTTTTTTTTTTTAATTATTGGATTAAAGATATCAAATTTGCTTATTGTTCTAATTTTTGTATAGATTGTAAATTATTTTAGATAAACGAAAAAAAATATTATTGAAAAAAAAAGAGGAATATTGCTTTAAATTTGCAAGTCTGTCTTATTAGTTATTAATGAAAATGAATAATTTTCAGGAATAAAAAAATGTGCGACTGTTAGTGACTGAATATTTTTAATAAAATGTAAACTTTAAAATCTCATAAAATAATATTATTTTTTTTTTGGAAATTTTGACTGTTGTAAAAATAACATAACCTATATTGTATTAAATTGCCAAGTATTTTGACAGATAAAATTTTTTTTAAATAAATTCTTAGAAATTCTAGAATTTTACTCTGCATCCCCTCAACTCAAAAAAGGTTAGTTTAGTTCAATTTGTCACCAAAAATCATCTACAATTTTGAAAATTTAATGCTTTATTAATTATTAATTATTATTGAAAAACTACACATTATTGCAAAACAATAAATAACATACGAGTATCAAAAAAACAAAATATTTTAAAATAATTAATAATATTCTTTATTTTTCTTATATTAAATTTATTAAAAGAGCATATTTAATGTTTTTATTATCTCTAATTAAATTTAGCAAATATAGAAAATGGCCGTAATTCGATAATAATAACACTTAAAATATTAATATAATAATTACATATAGTATTTACTCTCTAAAATATTATGATATTTTGTAAAGCCTATTTACTTGCTATAATAATGCGAGGTTAAATGACTACCTACTGATTCATGTCAAACAAATGGTTCTATTATTTTGAAACATACTTAATGGGAAAATAAATAAATTGCCTATTGTATAGTCGTATACCATTATTAGTTTGAAAATATAAATCGTCAGCAGTGTAAATTAATGGTTTATCAATTATTTTCTTAAAATTAAAAGAGTGTGTCAGTGTGTGTATATTTGTTATAATAATATACACGTGGATCAAAACTCTAGTTATATTCGGAACAAGTTTCATAATAATGGTTAATATAACTTAATTGAATGTATTAATTTATATGAAATATATAATTTATACTAGCATTTATATTAGAAGTTTGGTATTTTTGAAAAACTATTATTGATAAATAGTTTGAATACCGAATAATTAACTTATACCTATAGTAGCCCATTTAAAGTTTAATACACTTTTTGTGATTTTTTCGTAAGTTTTTGATGGATTCACAAAGATGTGCAATTTACAATTTAGCATTACAGCGTTGTTTGTCATTAAAACGGACAAAAAAAACAATTGTATAGCAGTAACTGAAACCAGTTCCGGGGAGGTCAACACGAACAGCCGCGTGAGTATAAAAGGTATCTGAACACAGGGTTGCGGTATCACACTTTCGACGGTTTCAGTTTCAGAAGTAACTTCGGGAATTAATATTTTCCTTAGTTTTTTCAAAACTTACAAATAACCAAAAACATAATTTAACTTTAACGATCTGATATCGATTTCCTTTGGAATTTTTTATTTTTTATTTACAATCTAAATATTTCCAATTAAAAAAAATGGCAAAATCGTTGCTGATCGTTTGTGCTTTGTTTTTGGCCGTCGTTGCTTCTGTAACCGCTGCACCCACACCGAAAAAACGTAAGTTAAAATTGTTGTACACAATAATATGTTTATATCAGTCTTATATAGTGTAGTTTAATTTTTAACGTGTTTAATTTCAAATAATTCAAACTATTTATATGTTCAACATTTTATGTTAGAATCTATATTAAACATTATTTAATAAGAATAAAAATTGAAAAATTAGAAAATAACTATTTTTTTGAACGCAATATTTAAATATCCATTTTCTTGAATTGTTATTTTATACCTTGTAATTTTACTTAAAAAAAACATTTAAAATAAGATATTCAAACTGCAGTATGTATATATATTCATTTTACATTTTAAAAATAAATAATGATATTTACGAGTAGTTGCTCGTATTTTTTGTAGGCTAACTTGACTTAAAGGTTTTTATTTATTTTGTTTATGTTAAATAATTATAGCCTTTAGGAACATAAATAGCAGACAACTTAAAATTGAATATCTCACAAATAATTATATTTATTAAATTTCTAAGAATATTATTATTTATTAAACTATTTGAACACGGATTTTAATATTCAATATTTATTAATAAATAATTAATATTTTTATTTTCAATCTCATCCATATTTTATATATTATGCATATATGTATAGTGATTATCATATTAATAGTTTGTGTCAATAATAATAAATTTCACCGAAATTCATCATTAATGGATACATGAATAAACAATTATTAATTATAGGTACATATAGTACATTTATATGTATTTTAGTAAGAAGTAAGAAAATTATTTCACACGACCAGTCTTAATTATCACCTTCGGCGCCACTACCAGTAATAGTGACTTATCCCGGAAGGTTTAAAACATAAACATGGTG
Source organism: Rhopalosiphum padi (assembly GCF_020882245.1). NCBI lineage: Eukaryota > Metazoa > Arthropoda > Insecta > Hemiptera > Aphididae > Rhopalosiphum > Rhopalosiphum padi. The sequence goes on along the minus strand of NC_083598.1, from coordinate 90,966,632 downwards.
GCAAATAGCCAAGGTTAAAACAGTTTAGGTATTCTGTGCAAATTCTGTTAAATAACAATCTTAGACTTGTTACAACTTTATAAGAGACGTTGGTCTTTTTTTTATTTTTCACCATTTGTGAAGATCGAATTGATTTTAAAAAAAATTGACTACAACCTATAAATATTTTGCATAATATTACATACCACTATACCAGACAATATACCCAATATAAATCAAAATAATTAAACACTAAAGAGTCAAGAGTCAAAATTTGGACAATAAATACAGAATAACTAATATTAATACTTATTTGTAGTCTGTAGATATAAAAGGCTTATTAAATCGACTTGTTATAAATATGTAATACGTAGAATGATATTTCATAACAAAACATATTAAACCGCGTAATTTCAATTGTTTTTATAATTTTGTTATAATTATTTCTTTACAGAATTGTCTTTCAATTTATGCAAGAAAAATGATCCAAACCTTGACAAATGTTTGAAGACCTCAATCCAATCAGTCATTCCGGATTTGGCCGAAGGATACCCGAAACTCAGGATTCCGGCCATCGAACCGTTCGAGCTACCGTCATTGGAAATCGACCAAGGCAAAGGCTCCAGCAAATCAGTCAGCATTGACCTGAAGCTAAAGGACGTCAAAATCATGGGCTTGACCAGCACAGTGATCGACTCTTTGAAATTCGACGTAGACAACTACAAATTGAACGGCAAGATTGGTTTCACAAAGCCACTCGAGATCACTGGACAATACACGGTTAACGGCAAGGTGCTCGTTTTACCGATCACCGGCAACGGACCGTGTACCTTAGTCTTGCGTAAGTTTTGAAATTACTATTAATTATTACCTATACAATTATCTAAATGCTAATTTTTTTTTTTTACAATTTCGTATATTATATTCCTGATTTTTAAAATTGTAATGTTTTTTATAGAGGATCCCGTATTGGAATTGAAAGAAGTATCCGGATCTCCAAGCCAGAAGAACGGTAAGACCTTCGTCCAAATCAAGAAATTCGAACTTAGGTTGGTGAGCATCAAAAAACTGAGTGTCAAATTGGAAAATCTTTTCAATGGAAACAAACAATTAGGTAAGTTTATTATATTCAAAAAGTATATGATACACCATAATCGTTATTGAACAATATAAAAACCCGATATACCTATTTGTATTTATTCAATTAACTAATTTCCGTGTTATTGATTTTAACAGGCGACAGCATGAACTCCATCCTGAACGAAAACTGGGAAGTTCTTTTAGAGGAATTGAAACCAGCATTCGAAGAAGCTGTTGGAGCTATTGCACAAGACATTGTTAATAAAGCATTGCAAAAGACCGCGTACTCAGACATATTCCCTTTGTAGTTCGTTGGATTGTTGTATTTGTTTTAGTTTCCTAACCAAAAATGTTGTTATTTTTAATTTATTACACGTCACAGTCAGGACGCGCTAGAGTAGCTCGACAAAAATGTCAAATGTGATCGACGCTAACGAGATGCTCACATATAGCGCCCACTTTCTGGGGATTTGTTATTATTATTTATAAAAACTACGACTATATTATTATGCGCTTGTCTCAATAACAAATTGATGACTTGCAAATTATTTATTTGAAAAACCTAGTGTTTTTATTAACTTATTGAATGTTATTTATATGAAAATATAATTTGAATTATTAAATTATTACCTATTCAAGTAATTATTGCGTTGAATTTATTTCCCGTAAATATACCAATATATTTCCGTCCTGCAAATCACCTCTCTAATAGTGTACTACTATGCTCTACGATTTAGATATTTAATATTCATTGTTAAGGTCATCATTATTATCTCAATATAATAATATTTTTAGATTGTTTATTATTATTTTATTTTATAACACGTTTATGAAAACATAATATCCTAAAATTGACTTCCATAAAAATAAAGCTAATTAAAATCTCACAAATCTATAATATAATATTCATACAACCATGCAATCATATTATCTTATTTTTTGGAAATAAATTTTAAATTCTGTAATTGCCATTTACTAATTTGGTTTTATTTTTAATATTAAATGTTTTGTGTTGCTATAAAAGTTTTGAAGGTAATTTAATTTATCTCATAAAATATACCTAGATGATTATTGAAATAAGAAACTCGCATTGGCGCACTAGCACCCCAACTTATTTTGAGCTAAAAATATGGTTTAATGTGTAATTTTGCATTTATAAGAATAAGTTTAATGAATTTGTATTGGTAATGCATTAATGCTACGGATGTGCATATTATATATATATATAATATATATATAATAATATTATATATGTACAATATTGGGTATTTGGGTTTGCGATGTTAGTATGTTACTCTTACTCACAACGCAATTTGGTCAATAAAAAAGGTGTTTTAAATGTTTTAATAGTAATGTCTTTATGATTTTTTAGGAACTTAATATAAAAGTTTAATAGTGTAGATGATAGTGTTAAAAATTTGTCTTAGCAAAAATGATTTGCTAGAAGTTCTCATGTGCGCATGTAATCCGGAAGTATGTCCGAAACTTTACAAATTAATTCAAGTTACAATAATCATATAAATCTCATCACTCATCAGTAATATGCCAACACGTGAAAAGTAATTTTCGTCAATGTGCCGCATTTTGATTTGGTTATACACCAATATGGTGCAGAGTAGATTTATTAATCGTTCGTCTTTATATATAAAAAGATAACTCATAAATGGATGAAAAAATAAACATAAAATTGACTGGTTTGCAAAAAAAAAAAATCAAGAAAATTAGATTTAATATAATTTATTTTTAATTTATAATTATTTTTAGTTTTCCTATACCGGCTATACCTATAATAATAAAACCATGTTATGCCTACATTTATATGAGTACATAATTATATTTATAAATATAATACAATATATTAATATAATAATACAGTTGTTATTCATTTATTTCATATTATAAAGGAAAGTATTCGGTGTTGGTTATAATATATTAGACAAAAGATATATCGATAAATATAGTAATTACTTAGTATACTATATATACAATTATTTAAATCAGCTACCAAGAATATGTCAAACATGTGGAGACTGAAAATCCTACATCCATCAATTGTATATTCGTTGGATGTAGACTTACAAGAGCCTGGCAAAAACACGACATACCTTCATGTCATGCGTAAGATGGCAAAATTGATATTAATTGCCATAATTATTAATTTTTACAAATTAGCTTAAATTAATTTTATATATTTATATATAATAAATTATAACTATTATAAATTATGACAATTAAAAAAAAAATTGTAAGTTAAAAAAAGATATAAATCAGTGGTTAACTACCAAACATTTAAAATAATCAAAACATAAAATATAAATTAAAACAATATATATTATATGGTTTAATTTATAATTAGATGATCGTTGATAAGATCTACTCATTGAATAATAAGTTGACCGTTATAAAAATTAAATTAGTGACTGAGATTTATATATTTTTTTTAAACGAATAACAAATTTAATGCGCACTTATGAGGTTCGGGTTTAAAACAAACATTGGTCGCTTGTCATGTTTATTTATAATATTAAATATTTGATTGATTAAAAATGTATGTAATATGCATAGATAGTTCTGTATTAAAAGTGTTTGTAGTTATTCGAGTTATTCGCATACAATATAAATGAAATATTTATCTATAAAAATAAACTTTAGAAATAGACTTTTGTGTTAGGTACCTAATTGACGACAAACAAAATATAAAATTAAGAAGCAAATTCTGATTGGTATATTGTCCCAAAAAATTATTTAGAGACCAATATATTAAAAATAAGAAGATAGTAACTATATTGTATAGTTATTTAAATAGAATAATTCAACGAATTTTAACTAAAGTGGTATACCTACCTATACAAGTTCATTATGATATGTTCCAAATTGCCATTGATTATTTGATAATGACAATACAATTTCATAACATTCAAGATAAATTGATGAATTTGGATTTGTAAATATTTGTTGTCAAAAATATCACACCTCGGTAGTGGTCAAACCCGAATTAAGGCATAGGTAGTGTAAGCTGCAGCCAATATGATCACGGATTTAAGGGCACCACATACTATCTCAATATTATTTTTATTAAAACATCAGCTGAAATCTGAAAAAGTATCGGGTATCGGGCGGTATTACACTTACTTGTAGATATCTGATATACGTGTATTTTTATTTATAATTTTGAATCCTATATTAAATTTAATAATAATTATGCAAATTAATTTTCAAAATATTATTATCATCACTTAGCGTAATATTATAACTTTATATATATTTTATGTTGTAAGCATTTTGTAATATTTGTATACTTAATATATTCCTATAATATAGTGCATTATTGAATAGTATACCTAATCTATCTTGAATAACCTATAATTTCCCTACCTATATAAAACGTAATATATTATAAATTATAGTAAAAATACTCTGGCTGTCATCATTCATCACCCATACTGGCCATTTGACAGCGAAAATTATAAACATCGTACGTATTGTTTATAAAATAACCATGTAAACAATTGTAATTATTTTATTATATTAATATTGATATTTTCGTTACTTACATTACCTGTACAAAATATAATATCATTATGTTTGCAATAAGTTTTTTGGCGTTCCCGTATCTACGGTCATACGTCATGAATGGTAAAACCGGCCGATATATATCACGTGTAAGTGTACCCTCTCACTACCACTTGTCAATTACTATATCTATCACCGAGTATTGCATCTCAGCCACCTGCTTTACACTACATATGCTCTAAGGGCAACTTTGTATAGTGCAATTTGCTTACATTACAGTATATTTGTGCAGATTTCAGGTTACTTACGTAATAATGAAAATGGTTCTTCCAGTAATAATGGTCCCGTGGACACATCAGAAAATTGTGAAAGATCTGGTAAATAATTTATTTAAGAATATTAGCCATATTAGTAGGGAATATAATTTGAATATTTAATAAAAAATTTAATGGCTTACAAAAAGTTTCAAAAATATTTTTAACTTCTGTAAGTTTCTACCTTTAGCATAAAATTAGTATTTAAATTTAAAGCATGTTATTATTATTGTTTTTTTGAATTCATAAATCTGAATTTTTGATATTTAACTAGGTAAGTGTTACGACCACACATGTAAAATTAAATTAAACAATATTATTCAGTATGTAACTATAGTATAGATTAAATATGACTGAATTATTGCTAATTTAACTATCTTATAATTTTTATAAACTGTTAGGTACTTTTATTTATTTTTAAAGAAAATTTGCGTGGTGTAGGTTGGGGGGTCTGTAAACGGATGTCGATCGGTAGTAAATACGAAAAAAAATTACGCAATAATCATCGTTTGCGTAGTTCGGTAGTCCAAAACAACGAACAACCAGCTACGAAAAATTGTTTCGTCACAGCATTCTATTTTAATAAATAAAATTGCACTGTACTAACCATCCTTATTTCCAGATACAATGAGTGTGGGACTGGTGTCCGCCATGTCCGGTGACCAGGAAGAGCGGCCAACAGCAGCTGAGGTGAACTGCATGTCCCTGCAGGAACTGCTGCGGGACCCGGTGTGGGCGGTTATTTGGTCGTGGTTGGGCTGACCGAGAAGAAGCGAACATCCGACAAACAAAACTCTCCACACCACCGGAAAAAACGCGTTTTGCAGGGGTTAGTGGACGCAGTGCCCTGATTGCCAAGGAGCCGGAAACGGTGACCAAGGCGTCAGGGCCACTCTCCGCACCAGCCGAGAAGTCGGAAACGGTAGAAAAACCCTTTATACGCAGAAAGTTTCAGGTGCCGAAGGAAAAAAGGAAGGCTCGGGACCCATTTGTTAGCCAGCAATACCGGCTAGCTAAGAAACCCATGCCGACCTCGAACCCGGAGGCCATCTCACCGAAATATAAATAGAATTTTGTTTTGTTAAAATAATAATTGTATAATATGTTTATTCAAATAAAGTCGTGAAATCGTAAATAATAAATTAAATAATTTAAGCATTAACTATGTACCTATAGGACAAAATGTTAGTAAAAAAAAATAATTTATAATTTTATAATATATAATGAAATATTATTAAATAATTACAAAGTATTAAATAAAATAATAAAAATTAGTAATTACCTACACCTTTAAATTTAGCTTGTAGTGGTGTAGAGAGTAACAGTACACACAATTTATTTTTCAATTATTTATTAATATAACAACATTAAATAAACAAACGCTGTATAATAAAAAGAGAGAGAAGAAAAAATAAAATAAAAATAAAGACTATATTTTATTACTTATAATAAATACTGTCGTAATTCACTAAATAAAACATCATTGATACATTTATACATTAATTTAAAACAATTATTTAGTCATTTGTTAGTAAGAAAAGTCTACTTTTCTCTTGCACAATCTATATCTATATAGTTACGGTATAGAGATTTGGGGTGGAACATACAATACTCATCTCCAGAATCTATAGATTACTATGAATAGTTTAATTAAGATAATTTTACACGAGCCAAGATTATATCATACAGTAAATTTGTAAATGAATTTAAAGTATCGAATATAAAAGCACTTTACTTTAAGAATATTTTACTACACTTATTTAAAACAGATGTAAAGATATTTAAACCACACCATTCCTATAATACTAGATTAAAAATGTTAAGTAATTTAAATTGTATAAAAGTAAATAAATATTTTGGTAATTTTAATACTCTTAATGTTGGAAATTAAATATTGATATAATCAAATATAAAACAAATAATCTATATTAGTTAAATACTTGTATACTTTAGATCTTAATAATTTTAACTTTAATCTATATTTCTTTTATATTCTTTTTATCTATATTCATATTATGTTTAAAAACTTTATATTCCTTGTCTATATAAAAATGAACTGCTAATCTTTAATTTTTAAATCTAATTATTATTAAGTATTATAATATGTATGTATATTGTTTTTTCTTTTCATTCTAACTGACTGTTTTGAACTTACCCACCCCAAGCACAAGCTTTGCTTTTTGTGGAGGTGTCATATATACTGTATATTTTATATATTATTGTAAGCTAATCTTTTATGACAAAATAGAGGCTCTAGCTAGGTCACTTAGTACGATCAGGTAAATCTTTAGATTGCAAAACGCGGACATTTTGTACTATTATATACATAAAGTATACATAATACATATAATATAAATAAGTTTGAAGTTTGACCAATTATATTAAAGATTGTATTAAGTTTAAATATTATTTTGTAAATCTAAGAATCTTCTAAATTTGTACAAATCATATACAACCAGTAAGTACCTACTATTTAAATATTGTATTGTTATTTATTAATTGTATATAATATTTAAATAACTATAGTATATTTTCTTATTGTTAAAAATATTTATTTTTTTTCAACAATTTAATATATTGAGTACATATATTTCACAAATTATTATTATTAAGTTAAGAATTGGATTTTATGAATAAATGTATTACCTGTATAATTTACGATCAAAGAATCTTAATAAATCTTAATAATTAGGTAACTGATGATTTAATAGCTATATCTTTATAAAGGAATTTGGTACAGGTTAATTTAAAATTAATAACTGATAAATTTCACAAAATAGATATGTATTCTAGAGTATAATACCTACATTATTTTACGTATAGGTATAGGCGGTATTACATATTGCATTTTTCAGTTTTAAAGGTTGTAATTATATTTTCGTTAAAATAAATACAATTTTACTTTGAAAAAATTTAATTAGTGACTCATATTCTAAGTTTGATTGTTTATTCTTAGTTTGATTGTTTGATTATGAATTGTATATAATTGTTATATATTTAATAATCATAAAATATATTTTAAATTATTAGCTTATTAAATTGGCCAATATAATAGATACTGAATCAATATTCAATTTTGAGTGGAGTAAAAAATGTATTGATTTACAAAGATGTTTTTATTTATTTTTGTGTTTGAAACTAATTTTTAGTTCAATTAATGCTCCGATCATCAAATTTGAGAGAAATTACTGTAGTAGTGTACACTATAATATATTAGATCTAGTAGGTTTATATAGGTATACAAATGTCTCAGTACATTTTAGAAAATTTGGTGGAAAAAAAATATTTGTTTAAATTTTAATGTTATTATTAAAATGATTGTTTAGCTTAACCAAAAAATTAGACCTTATTCGGTCAGCATTGTTTTTTCTAGTATCTTTTAGTATATAATATTATACTAATATAATACAAAGTTTCTAATAAATTATTATAATAGTAAAAATTTTTTCGCTAATATATTAGTAAATGATAGAAATAAAAATAAAATTGATGTAAATCCACAATAATTTTTTATGAGCATTAAAAGTTTGAATCTTGACAAATTTCGTTAAAATTTCAAAAAATTGTACATTATTTTGCAATGTCTACTAAGAATTTGTTTTTTTTTTGTAATTAACTACCTATCATTGAACTAAAATTGCATAAATACATTATAGCATTTTACTCAATAACGAAGTACACTTGACGCCTACTATACAGCAAAGCGGTTACTTACTAGACGGAATTCTTTTATATTTATTGAAATTTATCAACTTTAAATAATTAATATATAATAATCTTTATAAAATAATATCCTTTATTTGCTGACTGTATTCAATAAATAACTGTTTGTAATAAATATTTATTCAAAAATTAAACTAATCGAGATCACTGACCAGAGTAAAAGGTTATAGATGTGTTCAAACACTTAAATTGCACTCCCTACCACTACACGGAAGTCAGAATGGCACTATTGGCTGCAAATTATTTGTCATAAAGTAGCTTTTTTCTACTTCCTTAAATGTTAAACCTCCGATAGTACAGAAGTATATAATATAGTGGTTAGTGCATTACAAGTGGGTTATGCAATAAATATTATAATACGGTAGTTCGAATTCGATATGATTCAGAATAGAAATAGGTACGAACTGGCCGATTATCTCTTTAGAAAAACTGTGTGTTGTTGACGGCTGATAGGAAATTAAGATGAAATAACTGTTGCTCTGTTATTCGACGACTGACGTGTCATGTGTGATATTGCCGATATTGGGTATGGTAATTTAGACAACCTAAATAGACGTTTTTATATGTCTTGATCATTTTTGGGGAGGACACTATAGAATGGTCTTTATGAGGCCAATGTACGTATACAATTCAGAAATTCTGCGCTATCGTAATTATTACTAATTATATACATTTCTGTGTACATTGGTCTGCGAGAATGATTAGATCTCGTAATATTATTTTCAAGGTTAAGCATCGTGAACATAACGATTTAAAATTTTTAAATATCGTTTTAAAATTATATTGTCGCTGCTCATGGAAATTAGATAAGTGAAGGGGGGAGGGATCATTACTGGATTTTTTTTACACAATGTTAATTTTAGAATACTTATTGTTGCTTGTGGATACACGATAGGAAGATATAAACTATGTGAATTATTAACATCCAAGGAAAAAGATGTTTGTTGTTATAAAAACATTTTAATTTAATTTATGTATATATTATACAAAACACACATTATTATATTTTTCTATTACATAAAACGTTTTAAAAATTGTATTCAGTGTTTTATTATTAATTCACAATAGCCAAAATAAATATAAATAAAAATGTTTGTAAAAAAATGACAATTGTGAAATTATGTATTTCAAATATCACAATGGATTAATTTAAGAAATAAATGACTATAACAATTAAATGGAAAATAAACTAGATATGATTTAATATTTTACATATTATAAATCAGAATAAATACCAAAATACACAAAAATAATACTTACCTACTCACTTTTAATAATTGTCATCGTCATATTTTTAAATAGATAAGTTATAAATATTATTTAGTTAATAGTTATTAATAAATAATTTTAACACTTAAAATGAGAAATAAAAACTAGGGAAGTCACTCATTTGTTGTATAGTAAATTTTTAATGTACCTCGTCATTGAGTATATAACTGTAAAATATTTGAGTTAAATTTGATTTCAATAATAAATCATTGCATACGAAAAACTAAGCAAATAATACAACGTGCGTCACTATCACACCGATTTTTAAGAGTATTTTATATTTATTAATACTATTTATTACTATGTATTACTATAATTATTATAATACTTTATATTAATACTATAGTAATAAACTAATATGGTATTTTAGACTAATTTCTCTAAAATTATCACATTTATTAATCAATAATTATAATATTAATTATTATACCATAATTTATTATTTATAATAATTGAAATAAATATGTAGGTAATTGTGTTTATATTGTCGATATTTATGACTAGCTATAAGAATATTTTATTAGGAATTTCGTTTTACATTTTCATTCTTTATGTATTAAAATTGAATAATTAATTTTTTTACTAAAAACTAATATTTTGTAAATGTTCGAAATTTTGACGAATTTTGGGATAATTTTAATGACTTTATAAACAAAATTATGAATATATATTTCGAATTTTTTGACTGCTGTAAAAATAAATTTTTGACTTAGAATAATTTTTTTATCAATCTGTCTGAAAACAAATTCTATACAAAAAAAAAATCAAAAAGATCCAAAATACTTTGAAAACTATGTTATATAGATGTAATTTCATAGTTTCATATCTAAAATATGCGTTTATAAATATTTACTAAAATTATTTTTATTTCAATTTTCAAGCTTCTACAGTATTGTTTATTATCAAACAAATAAAATCGATTTTGTCAAAAATCATTAAATATTCTCATTATACAATTATTATAAATATTTTTGGATTTATGTTCTTTTAATTTCCTTTTGTTCCTAAATAATGTGACAGAAGATACAAAAAACATATATCATACCTAATAAAACTAATACATTAATCGTTCTACATAAAACAATTTATAAAATAAAAGATTTTATAGAGTAATTTAATAATCTGATTATATTTTTAATGTAAGTAATCAAATAAAACATTTAAATTTGGAATGAAAGTATTGTACCAATATAGAATTATCATAAATATAATAAAATATGTATTAATATAAATATTTTATGTTTATTCTATATAATATAATTATATATTATTATTAATAATAATATTTTTTATTATTATTTTAGTTAAATTATGTATACCTATGAATTATAAATACATATATATATACCAAATATGCTTTATGAAAGAAGACATAAAAGCTTTTGGAATAAACCGTTAAAATTTAAGTACTTATTAGTTCTTATATTTGAATAAATTATTATAATAAATAATAATCTTACTATGATTTAAAATCAGAAAATATTTATTAATACTACTTAATTATGTAACAGTGTAAGTACTATAACAATGAATATTAAGTTTCTTATATTAATATGAAAATATATGGAATTCATACTGTCGTATTTAAACTTAATTATGGAATCAAATAAAATGTACCTATTCATATAACACACGTATAAATTATTAAATGTTAAACTTGATGAGTGTGGAATGAATTATATTTGCTATTGATATTTTAAAATATATACAAGTAATATAACATAACATTACCCATCAGAAAAAATTATATAGGCGTTTATGGGTGTGTCTTTAACGAGTTCCGGGGAGGTCAACGTGAATTGCGAGCTGCGGGAGGTATAAAAGGTATTCGAACACAGGGTTGCGGTATCACACTTTCGACGGTTTCAGTACCAGAAGTAACTTCGAGAATAATTAAGATTTTTCTTAGTTTTTTCAAAACTTACTAATAATCCAAAACATAATTTGCACTATTTCGATCCGAAATCGATTTGGAATATTTTTATTTTTATTTTACAAGTTAAATAATTCCAATTTAAAAAAATGGCAAAATCGTTGCTGATCGTTAGTGCTTTATTTTTGGCCGTCGTTGCTTCTGTAACCGCTGCACCCACACCGAAAAAACGTAAGTAATTTTTTTTATATATGTATACACTATAATATTTGTGTAGGTAATAACCAGGTTTGATTCCATTTGATGAGTGAAATTGTTCACAAACAATTCGCTAAGAACTTAAATTTAAGTATTACAAAAAAATTATAAATACCTTATTTTTTTTACTTTTTTACAAAAGATAACAATTTTATTTTAAAGTATTAATTTATATTTTATATTCGTATACTTAAAAAATATAACAATAATTATTTTAGTAACAACATAATAAAATATTTATTTTATTTTTAAAAATAAAAATGTTTATATAGTTGCCTATATGATTCGCCTGGCTTTGTTTAAATGTTTAAAACTTAACAAATGTATTTTAAATTCTATCAGCACAAAAAATAGTCATATAGAATACAATTTTAATATATACATTTTTTGTAGCTTAGTATATTTTTAATTTGTTTAGATTAAAACATATTTTTCATAAATCATTGAAAAAAATCTTTAATGCTAACAAAAATGTAATCTTTTCTTTTATTACGTATTGATTTAGTATATAGTTAAATTATTAAGTTTCACGTTTAAAAATGTTTTAAAATAGATGAAAAATCAACCAAATATATTTTCAACGTAAATATTTCATTAATAAAAGCTATTAGGCTACTAATGCTATAAAAATTTATAAAGTTAGTTTTAGTATACCTTTACGATGGTTGGACGTTATGTATTATATTATTACATTTTATAATTTTTATGGTTTTCTTAATATTTATATAATTATTTATTTACAGAATTATCTTTCAATTTGTGCAAGAAAAGTGATCCAAACCTTGAAAAATGTTTGAAGACCTCCATCCAATCAGTCATTCCAGATTTGGCCGAAGGATACCCGAAACTCAGGATTCCGGCCATCGAACCGTTCGAGCTACCGTCTTTGGAAATCGAACACGGCAAAGGCTCTAGCAAAGCTGTCAGCATTGACTTAAAGTTAAAGGACGTCAAGATCATGGGCTTGACCAGCACAGTCATTGATTCCCTGAAAGTCGATGTGGACAACTACAAGATGAGCGGCAAGATTAGCTTCACAAAGCCACTCGAGATCACTGGACAATACACGGTTAACGGCAAGGTGCTCGTTTTACCGATCACCGGCAACGGACCGTGTACCTTAGTCTTGAGTAAGTTTTGAACTTATTATAATACAATTTTTCTAAATGTCATTTTTTTTTTAAAATTTCGTAAATATTCCTGATTTTTAAAACTGTAATGTTTTTTTTATAGACGATCCCGTATTGGAAGTGAAAGAATTGTCCGGCACTCCATTTGAGAAGAACGGTAAGACCTTCGTTCAAATCAAGAAAGTCGATCTTAAGGTGGCAAGTGTCAAAAAACTGAACGTCAAGTTGGAAAACCTTTTCAATGGAAACAAACAATTAGGTATGTTCTCTATACTTGAAGAGTATATTATTCTACTTAATCATTTTTGTTATACTATTGTATTTATAGTAGTATAGTAATATCATACATTTTTATTTTTATTTTCCATACTAAATTTATTGTTATTGTTTGCACAATAGGCGATAGCATGAACTCCATCCTGAACGAAAACTGGGAAGTTCTTCTTGATGAACTGAAACCAGCATTCGAAGAAGCGATTGCAGCTATCGCGCAGGATATTGTCAACAAGGTATTCCAGAAGACCGCATACTCAGACATATTCCTTTTGTAATCGGTTTGGTCTGTTCCTTATGGTTAATGTTTCCTAACAAAAATTATGTTTTTTTTAAATGTAATACTTGTTTCCGTCAGTAGGCGCTAGAGTAGCTCGACAAAAATGTCTTAAGTGATCGACGCTAACGAGATGCTCATAAAAAGCGCCAACTCTCTGGGGACTTGTTATTATTTTTTATAAAACGATGACTGTTACGTGTGCGTCTCAATACCTAATTGATGACGTCCTATTATTTATTTGAAAAACCTAGTTTTTATTAAATTATTGAATATTATTTATATGAAACAAAATATATAAATTTATTAAATTAATATTCAAATAATTATTGAGTTGTTTATTTCCGACAAAACATCGTCCATCCAAAGACCTGCTCTAACGCTACATATACTATACACTACTAGTGGTGCACGTTCAATGTTAAGGTCACGACAGTATAATATCTTTTTATTGTGTTTTCATATTAAAATACTTATTATCGAACACCAATATTAGAACATTTGACAATGTGAAATTGAAGTTTTTTATAAAATTGGAATAATATAACTTTTATAATATAAAACGATAATTTCTATACTGTTTTGGGAAAATTTTGCTAAAAATAAAGTAATAATGTAATATGTAAATGTTGATTGAATAGATATACTATTATTTCTTTATTGAAGGTTAATATAATCTTTAATTATACTAATATTACTACAAGACAGAAGTTTTATGTTAAAAATTATTATAGTTATAACTTTTACCTGTATAGTGTATATAGTATATACCTACTTATTATAGAAATCACCACTAATTATTTATCGGTATTATACACAGAAGTGCCAAAGTTTCAAAGTTATAACATGTATGAAAATGTAGCTAAATATATTATTTAATAAAGTATAAAATATTAATTTAAAAAATATAATGAATCTATTAACTTTTAATAGCTGAAAATATAGACAATCATAATAAATATAAAAAAAAAATCACAATGTTTTAAATTATAATTTTTTTATTTTTATAAATACGTTATTAAATTTTAATGTTATAATATACAAATGTTAGTCAATTTTTCTCTTGAGATCACAATGTCAATTATTTTACCACTAAAATGTTTTATTGTATACACTGTCCCAATTAATTTTTTTGTGTAAAATAGTTATACTTTCAATTTTATCTTCATTTTTTTTATTAAATAGGCAATAACTTAAATTATTTAATTAAAAATTTTTGAAAATGTCATTGCGTAGGAATGGTAAAATGAAAGGATATACGTAAGCATATCAAGTCCTCAGGAATATTTTTGAATTACGAAAAAAAAATTGTTATACTTTATATAAATATTAAATTTTGTCGAGATTTGAACTTCAAATGTCTATAAAAAAAAAAAAAATTGTTCTTCTATATTTAGTAAGAACTATTTATGTAAGGAACCTTATATACAATTTTCAAATCTTATTAGCTATAAAAATTGAACATTTATATTTTTTAAAGACTGTAAATTTCACTTACTCATACGGTTGTCGGTTAAAAGTATTTTATATTTTATATCTTTTATTTAATAAACATAATATATTTTTATTTCTTTTTAAACATGCTTATGCATATATAGGTATGTCATGACTATAGTGACTTATTTTTAAATGTTTCAAAAGTTTCATGTAAATAAATTAATAAGTAATGAAAAAATTGATTTCAAACCAATAATAAGTATTTAAATTTATATTGTAATTTATAAAACACAAGGTTGGTTTATAGTCTTGACACATTTTCATCGGTACAAAGTAGGTTGATTTAAAAACAATGTGTATGAAATATAGTCATAAACAGTTAAACATAATATAAGTTATATATGTTATCCAGTCTAAGAACCCAAAATGAATTGGGCATTACAATCATGGACACATATTTCTACAGAAGTCTAGTCACTCTAAAATCATTGGAGTATTTATAGGAATACAATTAAGACATTAGGTGCAGTAATATTTATTATTCTATTACTCAAAAGAAGAACTATACTTTTGCACTTACAAAAATCAATACATTTAGACATAGTAGAATAATTGCAGTACCTATTGAAATAGTATAAAATAATACAATTATAATTGCTTATGTGCTTATGTATAGTTATAATTTATATGTATGAAAAATAAAAATGAATGATTTATGAATATATTTTACTTATTGACTGAATAACAGATATATTATATTCATTATAATTGGTTATATAACGTTTAAAATTTTCAATAAATTACTTTTAACATTTAGTATTTTAATCGAAGGTGAACATCTTGTATTCATATTAAATCTTATATCATAATAATATTTAACAAGGGCGCTAAGGGAGTAAACAGGTTTATTTTAATTCCACGGGGAATACGGATATCTTACAAACTAAAAAACACAGCTTAACATCACGAAAGCGAAATAATCGTTCTCTAGGCAATCAACTTTTCGGTGGATGTATAGACGATGTATGTGCATATACAAATATTCAATTGGTAGAATACAGTTAAATTAATTTGACCAAGTAATAATAAGTAGATAATATTTTAAATAAACGCATATAATTACTATAATTAAAAATACAATTTAAAAATTAATTACATTATTGTCTACAAAATTGATAAATTATCAATGATAATAATATATTATATTTGTAGGTATATGATAGAATATTTCTCTAACATTAAAAGTTATTATTTTAAAATTGATAAATAAATAAACTTATAATAATAGTTATGACATTGGTAATACTAATACATAATCTACACCTATAGCTATATAATCTATAGAATGGATTATTTGATTAATAGGTCATCTACTCATAATTTAAATTTAATCATTATGAATATATTATGTTAATAAATATAAATATGTAAATAGTAAGTACCTACATGTCCTACATAGTATACCAAACATTATAATTAAGGTTATACTGGACACTGGTAATAGGATGTTTATTACTTTTACATATTTTTTATTTTAGTCGTATTCGATCTTCGACGTTGTGAGTAGTTTTCGTTAGAAAATTGGATTTAGTTTGTACTTTTGTCTTTTGGGCAGTGTTTTGGAATAATATACGTTCGTTCTACGTGATTACGAGTTTATATATATAATATATATTGTAATGAACATCACTCAATACTCATTTATTATAAAAATAGAGTGTGAAGTAGAACGAAATTCATATTTTTAGAGAACATGAGAATTTAACAGGTTGTTCAAATTACTTAATTTTTAATTTTTTTATCTAGTAAATTGTACTTATCTTCACATAAAAGATTAAATTGTATATTTATTTATAGACAAATATAGTAAAATAATATAACGAAACGTGTTAGATTTTTTAATGAACGTGACCGCAAACAATAAACATACACCTTTAAAAAAATTGGAAATATTTCCAGTACTTTATAAAATAATTGAAAAAAACAAACTAAAAAAAATTAAGGAAAAAGGAAATTTGCACGTGAAACCAGTTTTCGACATTTGTTTTTTTTTGGTATAACTCGATAACAAATAGAACAATTTTTTTTTTTATAAACGTGAAACTTAGAATTTCGACAAAATTTGTTAAAATCTCGAAAATTTACAAATTATTTTGTTATTTTGTTTATCCACGCATTTTTTTTTTAATTTACCACAAGATTACTCATTTTTCTATTCGTAAAAAAAATCAACAATTTACTGAAATTCATATTAATTGTATATATGTTATCATTTGAAGTTCAGAATATGTCTACTACATGTCTACATTGGATTTTCACCTGTATAATAACTATTATGTATTTCTCCACAAACAATTTTTATTTTTTATAGATACACTTGAAATCTTCACTAAATATTAATATTTATATTTCTTGAGCATAGTATATTTTTTTTAATATTCTTTTTGAGATATTCATAAACATTTGAAATTCAAAATTTTTGAAATCAATAATTACCAATAAAAAATTATTTTTGAAATTCTTGAAAAACTAATAAAAGATTTTACATAAGTTGTTTTTATATTTATATAAAAATATTAAAAATCGATCGGCATGTTTTTTTTGTTATATGTGCATTTGAAGTTCAAATTTTTACAAAATTCGTCAAAATCACAAAATTTTACAAAGTATAAGTATTTCGTTGTAAGAAATTAAAAATTTGTTTACTGTTAAATTAAAGTAGTATTAAGTTCAATTTTACACGAAATTACATGTTTTATTGATACATAACGATATTTATTAATTATAATTAAAACATAATTCGTGGTGAATTAAAACTTTTACGTAAAATATTTAAAAAAATAATTAAATAGATACATACTGTAATATTAATGAAAAAATAAATGCTTTTTATAGCTACTTATATAAAGAAGCAAATCATGTAATGTACTAGTGATATAGACTGACAGATCATCTCCGCTTAGTGTTATTTTTCGTACCTATACAACGATAATGTATCACTGAATTCAAATTTAACTTATCCATATAACCATATAAGTATAGTGACCCACTTGACATCTAAATATCTAATGTACAGCAGAGTGGTACCTACTTGCGTACTTTTTTCTCAGTTATTTTAAAAAGTACTGGGAATTTTTATCTTCCAAAAGTAAGTACTTAGTAAATTGAATTTGCTATCTGTATCAACTCTCAAAGTTGAATATCGCTGTATCTTTCTACAATAATGAATAAATCGTGTAAGTAATAAGTATACAAATACATAAACACAAAGATATACACAAACATAATCATTGTAAAATGTAATAACTATAAGTCACATAACTTTGTATTTAAAAAAATATAACACCTCAACAATTACTCGTTAGGTATATAGATGGCAACTGCAATACGTAGTACAATGATAGCCGATAGGTCGCAAACACACGCAACAGATAATATTATGATACCTAGTTATAATCGCAACACAACAATATACAAAAGATATAAAAACATCATTATATAAGGCACAACCAATTTATTTGTGTAAATAACTTTCACATGTATCACCTACATGGCTTCGTTATATTTATCGCAAGAAATATCATCAAGTCGGCTGAAATAAATAGGTAAATTGTAATAAAGGTCAACATTTCATAGTTTTGTGAATAAAATACTACAAAAATACATAAAATATAAAGATTCAATTTAATAAAAGGTATAAGCGTACCTACTATAAATATTTGCGTTATTCGAAACTTCCTTGCGACCTCTTGGTAAGTGTGAATCGCAAGACTGTTTTCACAAGTTTTTAGCAACAACTAATAACAGTATACCTACCTAGTACCTATAGACCAGTGGTTTTCAACCTAGGAGTCGCGAATGACATATTTAGAGGTCGCCAAAAATAATAGACAAAATGGTTTTTCCATATTATATAAAAATAAAATAAAGGAATAATTATTTATTGTTTTCTATATCTATACAATAACATGCAGATGAGCGTAATCTTAGCTCAAGTATCCCATTAACACGTGGATAACAAGTTAAATTGTACATTTTTTAAATGTTATTTATGTATTGTGAATGCTTAACAATACGTTTTAAAATAATGTTGTATTATAAATTAATTAAATTTTTAAATGTACCTAAATTAATCAAAATTGTATACCATATAAATATTTTATCAGTAATTAAATTAAATTTTGATGAATAACAGAATAAAACAAAGTTTTTTTTCAGGGGGTCGCATTAGAAAAAAAAAAACGGAGGGGTCGCGATCCAAAAAAAGTTGAAAACCACTGCTATAGACTATAGTAGCCAGTAGGATAGGTATTGCTATAAATATCATTTATTTATCAATCATATTAGTGCCTATATATTATAATTTATAATCAATGGTGTTATGTCATTCATCATTATACAAATATAATATATTATGTCGTCGATTATCATAAACAAAACTATAGGTAGATAGTTAACTATATAATATTTTAAGACGAGTGACCTCTACGACCCGCAGACGGGAAAGGGAAAAATACAAAAAACGTTATTATATCCTTAACCTATTTATATCATTGACATGATCACATAATATAGTAAGAGTATAAGACCTATATAATCTTCAGTCTGCACCTAACCTATGTCGTAGTTCACCACTTTTGATTGGTCGGTTTATTCCTTATTATGATGTATAAAATATATTGTTTATTCACCAACATGTAACGACGGCCAATAATAATATATTAAAATGCGGAGAACAACGATAGTCGCAGCTAAGAAATACTCGAACGAGGTGTGCATATCAAACACAAGTTGAGTGATTTATTTTGTTATGAATTATGATACATTATACTGAGAACGCGGAGCAATTAAATCATAGTCTGATACCAGTCTAGACAATGATTTGTAATAGGCAGGTAGTAGCCAGTAGGCATAGAATTAAATTATGAAACTCATAAATATTGCATTTGACCGCAAGCGTTTTTACGTATTTCTAATTTTCTAATATAATATATTATGTATATTGTATATTGTACATGTATTTAAATATATTAAAATATAAAAAAAAAATGTTGTTGTCATATAACATAATAAAAATAATATTGTCGTAACGAGTCGTTTGACCAGTAAAACAGTTGCAAGTTGTATAATATTATTTTATGTTTATAGTTCATGGTAACTACCGCCGATAATGGCGTGTTGCACAATAATTATGATAACAAAATAAAACAATGATTAAATACGACATCCAAGTACGTATCGATAATACAACTCGTGACAAAATATAATGTCTGTTTTGTCAAGTTTAACGTATAAACTATAAACCAAGAACTAACATTATAATACAAAATAATAATAAAATATACACTAAGTTTACACCTCAATGAATAATAATACTGATAATAATGTGTTTACGGCTTATCGATTTCGGACGGCTTGACGTCACGAACGGACTGCGTTCGTCGTTATCAATACTTTATCAACAACTCGACAGAACGATTAAACATATGTTCATTGTTCAATGTTCAAGCTTTTCACTCGACTCGCTGTGTTGTAACTCGGACTATAGTTAGATTCCTCCAAGTTGATTATTATTTTGTTTTACTGGTGTTATGTATGATTGCTAATAATAACCGTTTACCTATGTAAAATGCGAAAAATTGAATACATTTCCCATCGAATTCTGTACGACTCGTTTTGGAGCTGAGATTTTGCTGGACCTACAATAGCTATATTGAACAACTGGAGCACGCCAAACTGTTGTTCGATTAGAGTTTAACGATCCGATCGCGTCTTGCTCATAAATGTCGAAGTAACTCTGCGACAGATACCAATATTAGGTATATTTTGTATTACAAAATATTAATTTTTGTCAAAAATGAGTCGACAACCAGAAAATCATATCATGGTTAGTATTATTACATACAATTTGAATAGTATTATTTCATACATATATTTACTATTGTAATTTGTAGCTAAACTTTATGAAAGTTATAAATGAAAAAATATTAACCCATTTGTTAACTAAGATTACCAAATGATACCAGTTTACTAAATGATTACCTTTTAATTTTTATTAATAAACTATACCTATTGATATGTCATAGTATAAAGTTATTTAAAATTTAAGTAAAAAATGTACTTGTCATGTAAGTGCATGATAATGGTAATCAGATAACTTGCTTTTATAGTTTTATGCCATTACATAATCTATATTTAAATATTAGCAGAAATAAAGAACACACTCTTGTGGTGTGAAGTCTGTGTCTTAAGTATTTATCTTAGTACTTGGGCTTAAGTTCTTAGTACTTGAAAAAATTATTATTTAAAACTTTAGTTTTGAAAAGGATAGGATTAAATGATTAAAACAATGTTTGAAAATTGGGAACTTTTATACAATTATTTTGAATATGTTACATTTTTGATTTATTATTTTTTTTACACACTAAAAATCTAATTAGCTATTAACAATAATATTTTGTTTGAAAAATAGATAATATGAAATATTTTACATTTTATTCATTATTTATACTCAATATTTTTAATTATTACACTATTTAAATGATTTTAAGTCTGTGTATCATGTAATATCACGTACAAAAGTATCTATACCTATTTATTTTTTAGAATTTAAACTATGTAAGTAGGTGCATACAATTTTGATTTCATAATTCAAATTAACTGTTAAGTTATAAGTTTTTAATTAAAGCTTGATAATTACATCTAAATATACAAATTATATTCACAGAATATTTTTTTGATGCAAAACATCCATAAAATAACATGTTATAGACAGATTGTAAAAATATAGATATAATCTAGAATTTATGAATGGTTTATAATTGTTGTCTTGTTTTAATTAATGGCAAAGTCCACGTTGAAAATTGTTTATTTTAAGAGTGGGCAAACAAAATATTTAGTATTCTGATTATTTTTTATATTTTTATTTTTATGCATTGGTTTATTGAATCATTGATGAATTATTATATTACAAATTATAATTGCTAATTACTTTATTGTATTGATAATAAAACAAGGTATACAACATTGATCCTTTCAACCAAAAAAAAAATGTATATTTTAATTCTTAATGTATGCAATTGTAAACTACATTACAGATTGTATAATATGCATCCATAAAACTCAAAATTGTACTTGAGAATTTGAAGTATTAATTATTTAATGTGATTTATATAGGATATTCCTCCTCCTGTATATACAAATGTGGCAAATAATACTCAAACAGTAGAATCAGAAAATGGAAATGTTGATACAATACAGCAAAATCCAGTTCATGTACCGACATCACCACAGGTATCTAATTAAATTATATTAATAAGAAATAAATAGAATATTCAATTATTAATATTTTTTAGCATTATGATGCACAGCCTCCTAGATTAGACTTTTCAGCCCCCCCACCATATGAAGACTGTAACCCAGATTTTGTAAAGCTACCAACTTATGAAGAAGTGCAAATGGAAAAGCGATTGGAAGGAGAAACATCTCCAAGATTACCTGTTAGTTTTACTATTTATTTATATTAAAAATGATATAATTAATATTGCTTCAATAACACAATTAACATTTTTCAGGGAAGAGTTATTGGAGGACCTCCTAGCATTGGGCCATTACCGCAAGACGTAATTATAAAACATTTTGATTTATTGTTACTAATTCATTAAAAATGATAACTTTAGTCTGAGTTGTCATCAAAACATAGGTATTTTTTTATTTAATTTTTCAAAAGAAAAGGTGTATCTTGTTAAGTAGGTTAGGTATATATTTTTCAATAGTAATTAATAAATAAAGTAATAGCCTAATATTCATACCATTGATTATAAAAACTTAAATTTGCCTGATAGCTCTAAAGTAAACATTTAGTTTAATAAGAAGTGAATATTTTATTATCTTACACAATGTACGTTCATGATTTTTATATTGTTGTTTAAATTATGACTGAATTTTAGTGTAGATATGACCTGATAATACAAGAGCTTATCATGTTGATATTTGAAGACAATAGAATGTTTTTGTTTTTATTTTGTCAACATTATTTTTCCATCTGGACTACATATTTCCTGATAACTTTAATATTTCAATAAAAAATGTGAATGGATATTCTTTATGTAATTAATAAAATATATTAAATATACCATAATATGTTGATATATTCTATTATTATTAAAAACTTATGAAGATGCAAATTTCAATAACTATATAGTTCATTCCTACTTAGAATATATATACGACCAGTTTTCATTCGGCGGTGAGCAATCCCCCAATAATCATCTGTTAGTTTTTACTGTATAGTGGGGAAATCGGGTTACAAGTAATGCACAAATCAGTATATTCTTATTTATAGGTATTATGTGTTAAGTATAATCACTGTATACAGGAATATACATTAAAATAACTATTTTAAAGATTTATGATAAAGTATATTTTTTAAATAATGTAAGTGACAAAATGATGTGATTTATAAAATAATTATTGTGAGTGAAATATCAAACAGCCCCTCTTTTATTTCATTTTCCGGGTCATTATCTGAATTTGCAAATAGGGTTGTCCTATCCAGTCTGTTGCTGTATTATAAAATATGTATTTAATTTATTTTTCAGATACCTGCACAAACATTGACTGTTCTTACGATTGATGCTGCACCTAATCCATGTGAAATTGATACTAATTTATTAGGCACAGACTACATGTTTCTAACTGCTTTTTTGGGTATAAAACTATTTTTTTTATATATTTATTTTTATGAATTATTTTTAAATTTAATTTTCGGTTTTTTTTTTTATAGTGGCTTTGCTATTCAATTGGGTGGGTTTCTTGGTGTTAATGTGTTTATGCCAAACTGTAGCAGCTCGTTATGGAGCACTTGCTGGATTTGGATTATCATTAGCAAAATGGACGATGATAGTTAAACGAAATACTGAGATGTCTGATTTATCACCAGAAAGTCGTTCAAATACATGGCTTTGGTGGTTAGTTATGGCATTTGGATTTTTGATTTGTATTCGTGCTGTCATACAATACATGAATATCAAACGTGGTTGGAGGCTGCTTAGTGTTCCTGCACAAGAACGAGTGTTATATTTTTATTAAATTTTTGATCTGATGGTAAAGTAAAGTAAAGTATGTGAAATATTTATTAAATTTATTTTTGTTCATATTTTATTTTGAAGTCATAAGAATGTTACTAGAAAAATTGTTAGAAAAAATAATAACTTATAATACTTATATAAATTACAAGTATTTAACCTTTGACAACACACATAGACACCAACTTAATTGCAAAAATATAAACATTTGCCAGGGGTAAAAACACTAAAAACTAAAATTCACCAAATTTTGTGTCTTATAAAATAATAAAGATTTTAATTAGAATAATAATAATATGATGAGAAGATGCTCGGCTTGGGTTAATTTTTTTAAAAATTATCGTACCTGCACTAATGTTGTATTTTCAAGACATGTCTGAATATCGTTCACGAAATCATTAACATAAACAATGCCACTATAAAAAAGACACAAAAACAATGCAAGTATTTATTTGTCTCGTGTGACTTAACCTAATGGAAGTAGAAATTCACACAAGAAGTGAAAAGATAATACAGTTTTAAGATGATAATGAAGTTAAAGGTGGTTTAAAACTGCTTAAATTCCAATGAGACAGATGTGAAAAAGTTTTTTTTGATGAGTTATGAGTACAATGTGGATATACACCAAAAATTATTAAACATTCCGATTTATAAATGTCGCGAAATATTCCTGAAGAAATCAAACAAGACATATTTCAGTTTTGCATACTCATTTATGTATTGAACATGAAGATATTTACTATAAGTAATTACGTATTAATGGATAAAACAAACTGTGGGGTAACCAGGATCATTATAAAACCATAGATGTTATTTGGGAGGATTATGTGGGTATAACAATTATCCCCATGGTACTTTTGTCATGTTACATACTATTCTTTTATCCACCCCAACAACAAAAAATAAGGTATTACGTTACAAAAAAATAAATAAATAAATAAACAGTTCACGAGTGTACTTATATTCTAATGCTATTTTGTTTTATCGATTCAAGTTTTTTCAATTTGCATTCCTATTTTTAAAATATTTAATTTTTGCCCCTTTTAGTATGTTTGCCAAGTGTCGCAGTGTCAAGTGTAAAACAATTTTTCATACCTTATAATATACATAGTAATTCATACTTGTTTATTAGTCTAATTTTCTTAGATCTTTGGATTAAGATAGGTACTAGGTTCTTTAACATAATTTGTTTATAGTTAGAATAAAAAATGTTTGATCTCAAATTCACAGAACATGTGACAATTTGTATACCAAAATAATAAATGTTATAAATTAAAAAAAAGTTAATACAGTTAAATAAAGCTTCATAAGGTGATATATCATCACATCACCCCTTTCTCCACGTAGTTACACCACTGGCAAACAAGATAAGTAAAATTGACTAAAAATATATATTCTATTCTACAACAACAGTTCTTAACCTGTGATCCGCGGCAGCCTTAACATATAATATACGTTAATATGTGACATGAATTCATTATTACAATATTGTTCAGTTATTATTTTATTTTTGTCATGTTTAATATTATCTTATAATATAATTAATTATAAGAGATAGACCTATCTTATCTTTATTATACCGACAACGAAATATAAAGGAATTTGATGCAATTTTAGTATCTACAGTTTTAGATACTAAATAATTTTATTATTCATAGTTATTTATCAGTTTTTATTGTTCATACAAAATATGTTGGGGTACCGCACTTAAGTCAGCAGTGGTATATTTATTGCATATGTAATATTTTTCAAATCATATTTAAGACATTTAAGTTAAAATGGACCGTTCGCTAAATTTAAAAAGGCATAATTATGAACTTCTGTTGCACTCTGAAATTTGTTGGTTATCCTGAGATAAAATGCCCTCTTGTCTATATGGATTGAGAGATGAGGTGAAATTATTTTTTATCGAACATAAATTGTATTTGTTGAGTGAACGCTTAAATGATTATTCTTGGTTAGCTACTTTAGCATACCTATCAGATTTACTTTTTGCACAGTCTTCAAGGAATAAATAAAAAAAGTTGAAGATAAGATTGAAGCAATGATGAAAAAGTTGGAACTATGGAGTTTCCGCCTGTCAAAGAAGAATTACGATCCATTTGCAAACCTCAAAAATGTTATTAAATCAACTGGAGAAGAATTTTCTGTTAAAAATTCTTTATATTTCATAAAACATATGGTTGATATGCAACGTAGCTTCCGTGATTACTTTCCTGTTCCAGATATAAGTAGAAATTGGATTCGACAACTTTTTGAAATTGATATTCATAAAATACATGGACTGGAACTGACATCATTGGTAGAAGACAGCCTTATAGACATTTCTACAGATAGTAGTTTAAAAATACAATTCGATCAAAATTTGTTGGAACATTTTTGATTTCATGTTTGAAAAGTTTATCCAAAATTATCGAGTAAATCCCTGAAAGTTCCATTCCTTACAACTTATTTGTGTGAAAAAGCCTTCTCCGCATTTCTTTATATTAAGAATAAGTTTCAAAATAGAATAGATGTCGTAGAATTTGAACTACAATTAAAGCTTTCCAGTATTAAACCTGTTGTTCAAAAACTTGTGTCTTAAATGCAACACCAAGTCACCAACTATTGCATTAAGTAAATAAAAATTATATTTTAAGAATATAAAAAATAATATAATTTATATGACATTTTTATGAAAAATTAAGTGCAATAAAAATAATTATAAATATGTATGTCCACTTATGTAATTTTTAATATAAAATAATTATTATAATTTTAGTCATGATAACTTAAAATGTTTTGTAAAAATAAGAAAATTGGCAAGGGGGTTCGCAATTTCTAAAAATCTTTCAAGGGTCCGTGATTTACAAAAGGTTAAGAATCACTGTTCTATACAACTTAATATAGGAATTAAACTATTAATAATGAAGCTACAAAAATGTACAAATTTTTAGATTTATTTTCATTGGTGATATAAATTATCAACAATTAAATATGGGGTATATATTTTTTATCCGAAGTGTGTTATCATGGGTTAACATTTACCAATCCTCATTGTAGATATATATTTATATTAAATGATTACTAAATAGTAAATAGTTGCTATTCTGTATTCAAATGTATTTTTTATCAAATCAAATATAGGCAGTTAAGATTATTCATTCATCTAATTATTATATAATTAATTAAATATGTATGTACATAATTCATTATTTTTGAATGATTATAGTGGTTGTATTGTTTATATTAGAGATACCTAAGACAACTTGTGTTTATGTACAATCAAATAATTATAATTAGGAAACATTTATAATTTTTTTTAAATGTGATTAAATATGATAAAACCATTTTAAATTTGAGTGCATTTTTTTATTTTTGAACTGATCTTTTGTAGTTTATGTCAAGTTGTAATTTAACTTTGATATATGAAAAAATATCTTTTTTTTCGTGAAATTTTATTTTATTCTTATTAAATACATATATATTGATCTTTCTTTTTGTTATAGTTTTTATTGCTTACGTGGTTGTTAAAAACTGAATTTGGAAAATAATAAATTCCATCCATTAATATCTGTGATTATTAGCATTTTCTTTATGTACTTTATTATTCTTATTTTTCTGTAAAATTAATTTTCTTTTTAATTGTATTATTTGTAATTATATTTTGAAATGCATACATTTTTTCAATTTATACTTTCTTTGAAGTTAAATTTTCTACATTAATCTAATTAATATTTAATTATAAAAGTATAAAGTAACTAAAAAAATATTTATACAGCTATTCTGTTTATTATATATATTTAATGTATAATATATACTTCATAAGTATTTTATGTAATACTACTATACAATAATATTTAGATTCTTTAGATCCTAATTATTTTCATTTAATTCAAATTTCAAATAGATTTTTTTCAAATAAAGTAAAAATACATAAATTTCTTATTGGTATAACTAATAATACATATACATTTTTATAAAAAAAATTGCTTTTAATCAATTGTTTTAGATGTTTAAATGTATCTTGCTAAAATTTAAAATAAATATGCAGAATACAATTATTTTGGCTTTTGTACATTGATAAATAATAAATCTTTATGTTAAAATTTAACTACATTATGTATTATTATTCACATATTATGAGTGAAATTAAATTGTAATAATTAATAAAATTGTATGTTTTTTTTAAACATATAATATATAAAGTTATTACTTATTAGCTTAATAAAAAATGATCTGAAATAGTAAATATATAAGGAGATAGTCTCAAAATCATCAAATATGTTATGAATTAAATTTGAAAATTGAAGTGATTTATGTATATTATATTATTGTACTAAACATGTATACCTACTCTATTATATTTTATTTATTTTTATGATAATATAATATTATTTTTGTTTTTATTATTATTATTAAGATAATTGTTTATTCACTTTATTTTAAAGTATTAGTGTAAATTTGTGTAATTGATAGTTATAATGACTAAGCTGTGTGTATCTACCAAATATATTATGTAATGTATGTTTTAATATATATTTTTAATTTTTCCCTTTTAGACTATTGTTTAAGCGTGATTAACTTTTTAAACACATTTCACTATAAACACGTTCATGGATTAAATTTATTTATGAACATCTACATATATTATTCTCTATCTTAACATTTATACTTATTGTATTATTCTCACATTTAATATACAATGGGAGATTTTTGTTGCATTTTTAATAATAGTATTGAACACTATAATGTATTGTGGTATGTATTATTTATTTGTTAAATGGTTTGTACAATTTATTTTGCTCGTTAGTATTGTGTATCAACAATAAAAAATTATAGAACATTGATAAATATCCATACAAAAGATTATTTATTTATTATATTATCCATTAAAAAGTTGTGAAATATTGAATTATTTACAAAGTATTATTTTTAAAACTTAAAACTCTTCTAATATCCTATGCTTTGTTTTAATTCAAAAAATCAGGGAAGTCATTGAATAGGTATTTGTATTGCGGGATGTGTTAAATTTAAATTCATCGATTAATTATTGTACTATACTAAAAACAATTTTGAGCTGAAGTGGTCTGTCAGCTTATATTTCTAAGTCATATTTTATTATATATATGTATTAACTTATACTTAACTCAATACCAATTATCAATAAACTGTAAAAGGGAATATGCCATATTTTATACTATTTAGTCAATTCTAATGAAGAATTGTATTATTTCTTATTAGTTTTATGGAATATTTGTTGGTTTGTAATAACTTACATAAATTATAGAAGTTAAAGTTCATAAAATATTGACAGCCCATGCATGATAAATCCAATATAAGCAGGTATGAAAAATAGTAAACTTATTAAATTAGCAAAAAAGAGTTTTAATACTGTGGAAAAATTTCTATTTAGTATATATTTTTTAGAAAATAAAATAACCACATTATTTAAATAATATTGAGTGTAAAATAGTTAGGTAGGTATAGTAGGCTGTAGGCATATATAAATATATAATAAAATAAAAGCATAATTTTTATTATATATGTATACAATATTGTAAATATAGTTAGGTATATAAAAATGAAAACTAACTGGTTGGGTGTAATTATCACATAATGGTTGAAACATAAAAACCAATGCCACGTTAGCTTTATCTTCAATAGTATTTGCTTTGGGGAAATAGTGTTCAACATCATTACCAAAGTCTATTAAACCTTTATAGGTTAGTGAAGTTGAGCAAACACTTAATGATTCTCTTACTGATATCTCATCAAAAAGTATTATACCATGTTTTTGTAATTCATTTTTAGGTGAAATATGTTTTTCAAAAGTGGAAAAAAAAATTGGAATTAAATTCAAATTTTGTATCCATAACACTTAAATATTGACGTAATGTTCTTGGACTAGGAAGAGGTAGTATATCATTTGTTTAAATAAAATTATAACCACTTGCTGATCATATATGAAACAATAGGCATTTTAAGATGCAGTCTTCTGAATAAGTCAGAATAACGCATTGTTTTTTTTATTTTGATGCTTAGATGCTTTAAAAATTTCTTGGACAACTCTATAAGATTCTGGCAAGTTCTGATCATTAAAAGAATCAATGTTTTCATTTTATTTTTGCATTCATCTAATTCAAATTCTAATAATTTTAAACGATTTTCTGCATTATTTTGTTTCTTTCGGCAATTATACATAGATTTATAAAGAGATAATAATTTTGATTTACTGCATTTGCATGTGTATTCTTTTCCTGTATTTAATTAAGTTTTATGATTTAGAAACTGATTTCCTATAACATTTTTGCCGTTTATTGGTTTAAATTCGCGTACAAAATGAACATAATGCATTTTCTGTTTCAAATACATTATCTAATAATAATAAACATTTTGTATGACATACTGTTCCGAAAATATCTTTTGTGTAAGGACTTTCCTTACAGAGGACAATAAAATATTATTAAAACCTTTACATACTGACTGTTTTTGTTTACTCAAAATTTGTTTTGGACAGTACTTCTATTGATTTTATAGTATTAAGTATAGGTATCATATTTTTTTCCCACAACAGTTACTTCAATATTTAAATTACTGTGTAGTATAATTTGTTTATAGGGTACAACCATTTTCAAATGGTCTGAAAACAGAAAAGAAGAAAATGCCACAATATTCATATTGCCATCAATAATTTTATGATAACTAAAATTGGTTGGTAATGACAAACTATATAGGTCATTGTAAATTAAAAAAAAATATATCTGTTTCAGTCTCAACCATTGGATTTTGTTGGATTATTGGAGATAAAATTGAATTATAATACCCAGAATCAGTGTCTAATGAAAAAATATTATTTTGAATTATAGTACTCGAAGATGTCTGTTGTGGTATTTCTACAGGGGCATTCAACTGTAATTATAATTTTTTTTATATAAATAACAAAATTATTAGGTCGTTGAATTATTGGTGTTTGAGCGACATGCAATACACATGCACGTCCCTGTTGTTACTATATTAAGATTGAATCACGGACAAAAAGTCCATAGACAAAAAGCCTGCTTTAAAAAAAGTTGAACAAAAAGTCCGGATTCATTTTTTATAGTTTGACAAAAAGTCCGAAAATACAAAATATTTTATAAACCTAATTAATATTTATTTTAAAAATTTAAGAATGCTGTAAACATATCATTATATTTTCGTATAACTAACAAAAATATAACAGAAATCCACTATAGTAGTATAGTTAGGTACCTATAATAATGACAAATTTATATTTTTTTATTATAATTATGATATACTATTTTTTTTTAGATTTGTTTAGATTGACGTGTTAATAAATAAAATAAAATTCATTGTTTGTTAAAACGTATTTAGTTACAAAATACATTTTGATATTGTTGTTCTAATATGTTGTAATACATTATATAATCATAAATGAAAATAAGAAAATAGAAATAAATTTAATAGTATAATGTGTATAATATATAATGTCTATATATAAACATTTTTAAATGTTTAAGTTTTTAAAATAAATATTAATTATATAAAATTGTATTTTCGGATTTTTTGTCTGACTATAAAAAATGAATCCGGACTTTTTGTTCAACTTTTTTTAAAGCGGACTTTTTATCTATGGACTTTTTGACCGATTACCATTAAGATTATAACCTTATCATTAGAAACATTTTTATGTGTTTTATTCTTGTGCGCAAAATATGATATTGGAGTAGAACTTCGCTTAAATGTTAAATGCCATGGTTCAGAATTATTTATATCAGCTGATATGTCACATACGTTACATGTCCTCATTAAATATAATATTGTTTTCAAAGGACTGTTTTAAATTATTTGCCATGATATCAATCTTAAATAAAATAATTAATTTAATATTTATATACTCAAAATACCTATTTAATTTAAGTTATTTTACTGAAATTAGGTACCTGTGGTATAGCATTTGATTTCAAATTCTTATGCTCCCTTTGTAGCTAATAATAAGAAGAATGAAATAAAATAAGTTGTGATCTACTTATTCAATAAATTAAAAAAATTTATATAAACCTACTGTAATCATACAATTTCCTACAATATCACTCGATTTAAAATGCTTTTCACATAGCTTATGTGAAATTTTATTTTCATATTTTATATTAATGGTCTGTAATAATGAAACCCATTTATAAAATCTAAATCTACAATTAATAAACAATTGCAATTTAATCATTATAATTGTGTAGGTTATATTATATTATATAGTAGTACTATAATAGTACTCATAAATATTCCCTACAATTGTCTTATTAAAGATTAAATTTTATTATTTTAATACTACTTACGAAGATATGTTTTGTTCCTTTTTTGACCCACAATTGGGAAAACAACAAAACTATACCATATTAATTTATAAAGGAATTAAGGATCGGTTAGAATAATAGAATAGGAATTCTGAATAATCATTTACAAATTATAACATTTTATTTTCAAATAATAAATATACATAATATATTATGCAAAATGCAAATCAAAACATTTAGATACAATTTAAATAAGATAAAAATTAAGCGAATTTATGTAAATAAAAACTTTATTGTGTAACTTTATCAGATAGTTAGATCTATAAAACTTAGTTTTAGTAATACTTGTCAACATGTAATATTTTCTTTTCTTTTCTTTAATACCGGTCAATGTATTGTAACTCATTTAGCCCATCATAAGCTTTGCTTTCCTGGTTAAATTAATCAAGTTGTAAATTTTCATATAGTATGTAATAATATGTAATGCATAATTTTGATCCAATACAAAAAAAAAAGTACCTACTTACGGGTTACTACAGAGTGAAAAAATGAAGAATTACTTGAAAAATATAAGTAAATTAACTGAACTATACTGTGTTTTATACTTTTATTTATAGTTTATGTTTTAGTTTGACAGTTAGCTTAAAAATTATGTTTATGGTTTTTATAAATTAAAATTGTTTTTAACAGCTATATGCATCATATTCTAAACGATATTTGTGATTTATTATTATTTATTTTTTGATATTTTAATTTGATAATTAACTTAATTATAAATTAATTATGTGAATTTATGTAAAACATATTTGATGTTTTTTAACGTGTCGTTTTTTCCATATCTATCGTTTTTATAGGTTCATAATATCTATATTTAGTTAGTGAATACTGATAGTTGATACACATAAACAATAAACATATTATAATAATATGATATTGTTCACAAAAATATATATTCCTGATAAGTAACTAATTACAATGAAAATTGACCATTATGTACCTACCTAAGCAAAAGACTTTATTTAATACGATCGTATTACAAATAAAAATAAAACATAGGTAGCGAGCCACGAGGTATATGCATATTAAGATTGTGATTAGCGGATTAGGTGCCTACTTGGCTACCTATACTATTCTTATTTCTTTTATATATTATATGCTTTAATAAAGATATTATGTTTTCTGATTTCATAATATTTTTAAAATAACTTCCGTTTGAAGGTAAGTTGTTAATTATACACCTATAGTTGTATAGGTAACCGTATAGCTATAAAGGTACCTAATCAGTAATCACCTACGTTTATCAGTTACTCTTTGTTTAATATCTACCTACCTATATAGTAAACATTTCAATTGTTTCTAATCGATGTAAGATAGAATATCGTAGGTATATTCGTATATAATATATTGTATAGTTATAATATTCCCACGAAAAAGCAAAGAACTCATTAAATTGTATTTAACTTAAAATATTATATCAATTCTTTATGAAGGTATTGAACATGGCAGTAATATAATATAATATTATTATTTATTTTAACAACTAAATATATACGAACTTAAATATTTAAGATACATTTTTCATTTCATATAAGTAAAATATTTATAAACCATAATATAATACTTTCGATAATTACTGATTATAAATTAAAGTTTAAATTATAATTTAACCCATTTGGACCTACGAGCTTCAATTCTGGGGTAGTGCAAAACAATCGAACATAAAAAATTTAAACTTTTCAATATATTTCCCTTAGAAAAATAACTAACACAGTAACACTTCTCTTTTTATTTCTGATCTTACATTCCGTAATGGCTTAAATGACTTAAACGTAACAACAGTACTTGACAAAGCAATATTTTTCTACAAAAGATTTCATAACAAACTACCTTTCCAATTTAACCCTCTTATAAAAAATCTATCATAGTATCAACCTTATCCATTTCAGGAAGACGGCTAAAGACGACCTTCTCAAGACGGTTAAAGCGAAGATAGTATTGCAATCTTCTAAATTGGGCGTATGTAATTTGCGCCAAAAACAACCGGAAGAAAAAAATATTTATGTAATTTGCGCCGCATTTGAACATTTATTTGGTAATTTCTTCCACTTTTTAAGGTTGTAATTTGCGACACACAAAATTAAATAATAGAACATTATATAATCTGAACCATTTTGTACCTTCAAAAGTTGTAATTTGCATCACTTTTAAATAACTAAACAATTTTTTTTACAAAATAACATATTATTGTATTTTTGATCATTGATCAATCAAGTTAATTTTAATAGTTATACATTTCTAAAAAATTATTAAAAGTAATTAAAAAAAGTATTAAATAAGTATAATTCCAATACATAAAATTCAGCCATATTATAGTTATAAATAAATATATATTAGTATACTTAAATTCCAACAATTGAAGTTAAAAGTGTGGCGCGGATTACATATTCTATTTCGTTTTCTGTCGTGGCGCAAATTAATGAAATTAATTTTTAGATGTGGCGCAAAATACCATCTTCCTCTAAATTAACATTAAACGAATTTAGTTTTAAAAATAAACGAATTATACAAAAGAATAAATAAAATAAAATAGAAACTCAAAATACGTAGGTAGTGCCAATTAGTGTCACTAATGGTTGGCTTCTTTCCTCAAAAATTTCATATGTAACTCAGAACTTCTTTTTATCGAAGTTGCTTATTTTTCTAAATAAGAATAGATTGTAAAATATAAACAAAATACCTTATATAATAATATATTTAAAAAATATAATTTTTCGAAATTAAAAAATCGAAAAAATCTAAACTAAATTAAACTGCATTTGTTCCAAAGTTATTAATAGTTATTTTGTTAAAAGTTACCGAAAACAATAATAGCCTTAATTCTACGTTTAACTATTTGTAACTATACATGTTGGAGACGAAAGCCGTTCTAGACACGGTCTGTAAGACCAAAAAATAAAATAATCCAGAAAAATGTCGAAAGAATTGTTAGTATGCAATATTTTCAAAATGATTAATATTGTACTTAAATATAAATAATACATCGATATTCTAAAGCGATTTTTTTTGTACATGTGTTCGTCTTTTTAGACATAAATACGATAGGGCGTTAAAAATGGTGGTCAACGTAACAATATTATACTAAACATAGTATCTACCTTCTAATGTACAATATAATAATAGCCACACTAAACACGGTGCTTGTCTCGAACGCAAAAACAAAATAAATAACAATAGTCGGTCTTCACTCTCCAATGTGACAATAATGGACAGAAATTATTATGAAAAAAATAACGCGTACTTACCTATAGCTGACGAGCTCACATCACGTATGTCAAATTTTCAAATGAATAATGGACGAATTTTTATACGCAGCACAGTGCATAATACAATAATACATAGGTAGTTCGTTCACCAGTTCATCAGTGAATTATTTTTTAATTCTCGTCGATTTTTAAATTGTCATGGACTATGAAATAATAATCGACAAATCCGCAGTATTATTAATACTTAGATTGATTTAATAAGTTTGTTCCATGAACTTCAATCTTCTTAGTTCATGATGGTTTGTTCGTTTTAAAAACTTATGTTAACACTATAGTGTGTTGGAAGTCGTGTTGGTTGTGGACGGTGTGGTGTGCCAATTCAAAATAAACGTTTCAGGTGTGGGAATTTGACATTTGTTTAAATCGGAAATTAAATGAATTAATGTCGGCATCATAGTATATCTTTAATCGAGGTATGCATGTAGCGAGTGCAAGGCTGTAACCGAAAAAAGTTTCGGTGGAGGTCCAACATTTTTTTAAAATATAAATGCTGAAAATGTTTAATTAATAAACTATATTCGCTACTAAAATATTTCTACTTTTAAAAATTTCAGGAGGGGTCCGGACTCCTTGGACCCCCCCTCAGATACGGTCTTGCCAATAGTGCTACAATGCATTTTAACCAGCAAAATGCAACCAAAAAAGACTTGACAATGTAAAAGTTTAGCTGAAAAACATTTTTAATAACAAAAAATAATTTATAAAACACATTTTTATATGTTCAAACAAATTAATTCTTAGCACAACTAAATACAATAATTTAATAAATAATGAAAAAAGTAAATTAAAAACTATTTTATTCATTTATAATAAATATGTACTAAAATGTTCTAAAAATGTCGAATATGCGTATAATTAACAAAAACTAAATAAAAAGCTAATAAACTGACACAAAAGTACCAAAAAAGCAAAAACAAAATTGTATATTTGAACTCGATGTATGAATCAAATTTTGTTTTTTATTAGCTGTCCTGGAGTACTGTGAAAGAAAATGCAAATGCTACAAAATCCTAGCCCTAGTCATAACTTTTCCTATTTGCTATAATGTTTTGTTATGTTTTCATATTGAATGCAGGAACGGATTCAGGTAGGCTATCGCTATAGGGGCCTTAATTATGTTATAAATAATATATTATTATTATATTAAAGCGTGTTCATGATAATATTATGGTGTAAGGTGCAAAGACGTGATGGCAATGTATCAATGTATGATTATATTATATGTATAATATACATCTATCAAGTCACGATTTTCATTCTAAAGTAAAATAAATTTCGTCAATTTTCTAAATAACTTGGAATTTCTGCATAATTTGTTTGTAGAAATAAAATTGAAAAAAAGATTCGTCCAGTAAAGTAGTTTTATACCCTTTATCCATAACCCGTGTCACACACCTATGTTTTGTACGCTTTATACAAAAAAATCGAATCAATAATGTCAATAATGGTCTGTTAAGTCCTCTGTACAGACCAAAGAAAACATTTTTAAATACCTATGCTAAACACGTTCGGTTTGTTGTATAATAAATAATTTTTTAAGCAGTTATTCGTGTTAAGTCAAAATTTGAATATGAATTTTAAAATTAGTTTGAGTAAATAGGTATTCAAAAAATAATATGAAAAAACGTATAACTATTATTTGTTTTAGTAAAAAAAATATCCAATTTATAATTTTAAATTACTATAGTATATACTAATTAGTAATTAGTAATTAATTATAACTAATTAGGTAGGTAGATACTAAATATTACAAACTTGTATACTATGAATTACACTTACTAGCTACTATTTATACTGCCTTGTTTAAAATAGTTACATTTCAAATTTCACAGAATTAAAATATATACATAGAAATAGAATATAAATATATTTTTGCAGGTGGTAAACTCTAGAGAATAATGTAATAAAGCTATAAAAACGATTCGTAATAAATTATATTTTAAATAATATTATACTGCTATTAATAGTATTACTATATTAAAAAATGTTATTATTTTTACTAATGTTCAATACAGCTATTGCTGTCGTAGGTTTTGATTCACAAAAAATATAAAATTATTTAGTATAAAGATATTAAAATTCAAAACTTGAAAATCATACTATTTTGTACGCAATAATACAAATAATATTATATTTATATTTTTGTATTTTGAAAACTGTAGTTATGTACATATCTATCTGGTTTTCTTTTAAAAAAAACTGTATAGATAAGTAAGTATACAGAAATAGGTATTTGAATTAAATAATTTATGGATTATACATTTATTTTGAAATACATATCACTTAAAAAAAATTATATCTATAGAATTTTTCAATTTTCCCTAAACACTTGTTCATACAGAAATAAAAATAAAATTATATTTTTCAAGGTTGGTAATTTATTTAAATATAAAATTATATCTATTTATCTAAGTTGATGATCTGTATCAAATAAAACTCTTATTTTTATTGTTTAACATATTTGCTCAAGAAGTAACGTTAAATAAGCACACAATTATATGAAAATAAATAAAACTATTATTTAAAGTAGTTAGGTCACTTAGGTACTTAAGTACTTATTATTAATAATTTTTTTTTAGAAGAATTCGGATATTTTTATTAAATTACTTATTATTTGTTTAGTTATAAATTTCAAATTAGGCAAGTAGGCATATTTAATATTAAACGTAAACATGGTATATTAGCATAATATTTTAGTATAATAATATAATATAAATTATAGTAAGTAGGTATATTATATTTGTTTAAGTAATAGGTTCACCAATTTAATTTTTTTTTTTTTGTAAATATAATAATAAGGGCTTAAAATATATTTATGTTTATAATGACCATTAAATTATGCCTTTATGTATGATAAAATGATACATTGATACATAGTTTACGTTAATATATATAAGCGCCTATTCGCCCCATTCTATATTTTGTAATAAATAATAATTGTATAATGCCTATAGGCTATAAATTATAATAGCTACCAATAACATAAATAAAATGCTAATAATAAATAACAATTCCATGTTAAAATTTAACATTAAAATTAAATTGATAAACTTAAATAAAATTCCGTTTATAATAATACCTAATAATAGCTGTATTGGTTTTATTTTGATAACATATTACTATATTAGATAACATGAGCATCTATCTATGAAATGATTATGTGTTAGAAAATGTCTGCTCTGTACCTGACTATATAGTGGGGACCAAGTTTAAATTACATACACCTATTCTCTACTCGATAATTAGTATATAAAAGGAATACCAATCTTGGCTGTCTCAATTGACAGTTTTACATTTTTAGTCGCGACTAAACTGAAAAATAATTGCAATATACAGTGATGGCCTTTTTAAAAATTATCATTGTATATACAACATTGTTTATGGTCGCAACATTAGTTACCGCGCAAGTAAGTAATATAAATCATTACTTACTACTCCAGTATATACATTTTCAATATTTTAACCACTCGATTCTAAAAACGTATAATTTAGTAGGTTAGGCAATGATATATATTTAATTTAATTACCTTAAGCCTTAAGCATCATTATATTTGAACGACAATAGTTAATTTTAAAAAAGTTATCTTTATAAATACAATAAAACATATATTTAAAATAGTAAACTATTCATATTACCAATGCGTGAGTAATATACTAATATATATATAAGTGCATGTGTTATGTGTAGAGGTATCTGAATAGTTGAATTGCACTAAATACCTAAACCAAAATTTTATTCGATATTTTTACTCGATCCGATTCATAGAACTTATTAATATTAATTTTAGTTGACAATTGTACGAGATCCTCTCGCATATTTTAAATTTCCATTTTTATTTTGCTCCAAAATTGATATGGTTTATTGAAATAATTTATTTAAGCTAGTAGGTGTTGAAATACCTCGTTCGTAATAACTTATTACTTAATATTTAATATATATTATCTACACGTTTGTTTAGGATAATAGCATACCGATTAAAGTCACTGAAAATCAATGGATAGTTGATGCCCAAAATTCTATAAAAAATTCTTTGTCAAAAATAGAATCATATGGCGTAGAAAATGAAAAAATTAAGACGATTACCAACGAAGCATTCGATACATTTACAAAGTTCGTGGAAAATGACCTGTCTAAAATTATTAAACAGGTATTCTGTATAACTTGAAATGAGTAAGGTAATCATTTTTAATTGTTTTTATACACATATAAAATTATAAGTAATTATTAAAATATTATAACATATAATGATTAAGACATGTTCAAACCAAAATAATATGCCAAATGCCAATAGTTGATAACTAAACTGCACACAAATTAAGGATATTCTATTGATGGGACTCGTGAGATACCAACAGATATATGTTTTATATTCATAGTTTAAATTTAAATTATGAGTTAATAATAATCTGTATACCCAGGTAGATTATCACATTTTTGGAAATTACCATGAAAGTATCTACACACATTTTGGTTAATACAGTGTATAAAAATAAACAAGAGTATTATTTAGTACACAGGCTTTTTTCGTTTACGATGTAATTTATATTATATCAGGAGGTAACTAGTAAAAAAAAAAATTATTGACATTTTTAACTTAGGGACCTAACTAGCACGAGTGTCGAGTCCTAAAAATTGGATGCGGATAAATGCAAGTTGGTCTTGTCCATCTTAAATTACGTAATTTTATTACGAATTTATGTCATTAAATATAATAAGGTGTTATTAGTATTGTATTTTTTTTTATTTAGGTCGATGATATAAAGTCTGACAAGATATGGATATTAAAAAGTCAATTGACTAATTGGTTGGACGCTTTGCAAAGACTAAATAAAGTTTCTGACGTGACTGAAAAAACGCCCGATAAAGCAATAGGAAAATTTTACATCACCATCGATTATATATTGAACGAAGTTGTTGGATTTGATCAAAATTTCAATGACGATTCAATTGAATCTGATCAAATTTTCGATGAACTCAAATCATTGCTTAAAAACTCTGTTACTAAGTTGGTAGAATATGCAAGTTCCGTAGAGGTATTAATCTGATAGTATTTTAGGGTAAACTTAAATATCTATCTGTATTATATTATTGTTTTGTTTTATTTTCAGGATCAAGTTTCCGGAATTTCTAAAATGTGATGAAGCGTGAAAAATAAAATATGTGTCTATTAATTATTGTAGTTCATGATAAAATTAGTGTTCACTCATAACACAATAAAGAAATAATTTTTTTTAGTACAATACCTAGGTAGCTATTATAATATAATAACGTTTATCTTGTCATATATACATGCATACTTTACAAGTATATTTTTACTATAATTATAAAGGTACAAATAAACTTACCTGCCTCTTAAACTTGTCCTGTGAAAACATACATGTATTTTATAATATTTTATCAATATGCTAAAGGAATTTTTAATTTGTAGTTTATTTGTTTACTTTATGTTTCAAATAAAAAAAAGAAGTTATTTCCGTATTAATGATATTATAGTATTATTATATCTTCGTCTGATCTTTATAATAGTATAAACAATATTATTATTATATTTTTGTTTTAGCAGACAGATAAAATGTATTAAACTTTTTATGGATTATTTAATAAAGAAAAATGTATAATGATTGGAAACGTTATGCGACTAACGATTTGTAATAAAATAATATGAATACACACATGTGCACTGTAGATAGGTATATTATTTAAAATAACAGTTTAAAGTTGTTCAATATTTAAAGTTATTTAACACAAGTATCTGTGAATAAAGATTCATTATGTTATAATGTTTGTTAAATACTTCATGAATCAAGTGATTATAATATGTATTATGAAAATATTCATTAGGAATTATTATGTTTTATGTCCTTCGAAAAATTAATGAAATAATATTCATTCCACTAATAATGTTATATTATTAATGATAATTATATCATTATATTGTGTTTAATATATTAAACGTGGGATTATCTAATTTAAATGTAATTGGTTTATAATTATTTTATACTATACTGTTTAGGCATATGTATCATGTATTTATATTATTCTACTTATAAGAATAATTATTATGTTAAATTAAAATCTATTGATACCCGATAAAAGAAGTCTACTACAAATAAAACGATTTAGTCTTGACTAAAAGCGTAACAACAATATTTTCAAAGCAGGAAATTTGTTTTTTTGGTATGTAACATATTATTTTATATATTTATCTAAAAAATATCGGCTTGTAATAATTATAACGAACCTAACAAATACATCACGATTACATTGAAGTTAAATATCTCATTTTTATATTTTATAAGATTACTCAGTTTATAGGTAAGTAGTTACCTACACTACATAATATAGTGTGATTTAAGTATATTTTTTGATCCGAAGTAATTATATAAACTTCAATGAATATCACTCGAAGTGAATTACTTTTGTCACGATAATTTAATAATAATATTAAAAAAAAATATCCATTCGAGAAAATGTAGTTTAAATCCATTATAATGTTTTGCCCGACCGAGTAGTCGAATTGACGTCATATACTCGTAGTAGTCCCAATCGCGCTGGAAGCAATCATCCGACTGAGAGAAATGGAAAAGGTTTATCCAATTTTCCGGTTGTTAGGGATCGTGATGACACGCCGCAGCGCCACCGTATACCTACGTAATTATATTTAATTCAAACTGGTTCGTAAAGCAAAAGAGAGGTGGGTGTCTAAGTGTCTTGCACGAATACCGTTATATATGTGCGCGCGGTTCTGTAGGTATACTCATCTCAATGTCAGTGCGTAAGGTCGTTGATCTGGACGTGTAGAGGAGGTAGGTAGTCCGTTGTTCGTAACCTGCTCAGGAACGCGTATATTATATTATATTGTACGTATTTGATTGACCGATATTGTACAGTATCGTCTTATTAATATCGTCATCGTTA
The DNA here is from genome assembly GCF_020882245.1 of Rhopalosiphum padi. Lineage (NCBI taxonomy): Eukaryota > Metazoa > Arthropoda > Insecta > Hemiptera > Aphididae > Rhopalosiphum > Rhopalosiphum padi. Next base: position 90,923,902 of record NC_083598.1, on the reverse strand, counting down.
AATTAATTATTTCATTGCCGAGGTGACTTTAACGCACCTGCGTGAGTCTATTGTGTTCACTTTGATTCGCGAATCACTCTAACGTTCGCGCGTTATCGACATGTAGTGTAATATAATTACGTAAATTATGTATATATAATCGTCGCGTGAGACGTCAATCGCCGATGCATTTGTTTTGACACTATACGTTATCGACTGAGTTATGTCTTGACGTCGCAGAAGCAACGTTTCATTGCATACAACAAAACACTAACCGGAAAACATTTTGGTAGGTGATTTAAGATATATATTCTGTTATACAAAGACATTATACATTTCATAATGACGTAGCTAATTATTTTAAATATTGTATTGTACATCCGTGAAGGACAAAATCGTGTTTATAATATATTCAAAACATATTTCCGAACCCACCTGTATGAATTGACGAATTTTATAACTATTAACGATTATGACGTCATGTAAAACTAATTCGAGTGATCGAACCCGCCGCGTTCCGCGAGAAAAATATATCATAGTAAATCATATATGATAGGTATAATGAACGATCTGTACGTGCTATTATTAATCTGATCTACTTTTATCACGTGAACCAATTTAACTGAAATATAGTTTTCGTGAAAAAAAACCGCACATTTTTGCCATCCTATATTTTTTATATCCTGTCCGTCCGACTTTGCACATTTGAAAATTAGGTTACAGCGACATGTTTATTATAACATACGTCTACGTGCTCGTTGTCACGTCGGGCGCCGTTCCTTTCTTCTTCGCCACATCCGCCGTACATGGTATAAAATATAATACTGGCAATTGGCATCGGTTAGTTTCACCACCGATAGTGATAGTGACCTCAAACATCAACGGCGACCCATCTTGTGTCTTGTTTATGTTTTTAGATTAGCTGTTGTGATACTATGCGGTACTTATGAGTGGCGTGGAAGTTCTACCCATCGGAGCGATTGCAGGGGCCGCGTCGCAAGTGGCCTGGTTCCTGCCCGTTTTGGTCGCGGCTATTGCTTATTTCCACTATGAAGTAAATGATCCCGAGTCAAGGATTATAGATCAACCAGGAAATTTGCTTCTTGACCAATATGATTTTATAATAGTCGGCGCTGGATCGGCAGGTGAAAACATATTTTATATTTTTCTTATAATTATTATAATACATATACGCGGTGTACTTTCGTAATATTTCATATTGTGGTATTGCGATGTGTTAACTCTTTAAAATGACATATTATTTGTAATACATTTATAATATATATAAAAAAAACCCGTTAATTATTCAGGTGCGGTGCTGGCGAATAGGTTGACCGAAGTCGAGGATTGGAGCGTATTATTAATAGAAGCTGGTGGAGATGAAACTGAACTATCCGACGTGCCTTTGTTGGCTGCCTACTTGCAACTCACCCAGCTCGATTGGCAATATAAAGCCGAACCACAGGATACAGCATGTTTGGGTGAGTAATAAATAAATTTAGATAGATATTTGTGGACTCAATTTATTCTGATGAATTTACTAAGATTTTATAAGTTATAACGGTATAAAATATAAATTATTTAGTATTATTTAAATGTTAGATATTAAAATATTAAACCACACAACCACACTCTTTTGAAGAATGGTGATCTTGAGGTTTCATAAAGTTCTATTCTATAGTTAGAAAATCAACATGAATGATACTTTAAGTTGGGTATTTTTATATTTTTAATACATAAGTTTCTTAAAAATAAATTGAAAAATGTTGCAGCAAATTTAGTCTTATACTTTATGAAATTAATTATATTTGGTTATTTAATTGTAATTATAAAAAAAAATAACTCTAAACTTTTAAACTTAACATTAAAATTCTTTCTTCATAGTCGTTTGGTACTAAAAATGTTAAAAAAAAATTTAGTAACACTTATATATATTATATACTAAGTAGCGCACGACGCACGCATGCGTGTATAATATATAATAATATGAAGTTTAAATAAAATTGTTTAAAAAAACACGATATAATAATGATCATAACACTATTCGTCTACAGACATAATAAATGGAAAACACGCGTGTGTATTACAGCTATGAAAGATGAACGTTGCAATTGGCCTCGGGGCAAAGTGCTTGGCGGGTCCAGCGTGTTGAACTATATGATGTATGTGCGCGGAAACCAAATGGACTACAATAACTGGCTGAATCAAGGCAATCCGGGTTGGGGGTACGACGACGTGCTCTACTATTTTAAAAAATCAGAAGACAACAGAAACCCGTACCTGGCGCGGACCCCGTACCATTCGATGGGCGGATATCTGACGGTGTCCGAGGCGCCGTACAAAACGCCGTTGGCCGACGCGTTCGTCAGGGCCGGCCAGGAAATGGGCTACGACATCCGCGACATAAACGGCGAACGGCAAACCGGGTTCATGACGCCTCAAGGGACCATCAGGAGGGGAGCCAGATGCAGTACGGCAAAGGCTTTCCTGCGACCCGCCCGACTGCGGAAGAATCTGCACGTGTCCATCAACGCTCACGTCACGCGCGTGGCGATCAACCCCGAGACGAAAGTCGCGTTCGGCGTCGAAATGATCAAGGACAACACGCGACATTTCATCCGGGCCAACAAAGAGGTGCTGCTGTCGGCGGGTTCCATTAGTTCTGCGCAACTGCTCATGCTTTCGGGCATAGGCCCCAAGAACCATCTGACGGAAATGGGTATACCCGTTCTAGCCGATTTAGATGTCGGCAAAAATCTTCAAGACCACATCGGACTCGGCGGCCTTGCATTTCTGATTAACAAAGAGGTAATATTATTATGTACATTGATCAATTTAATATGATAATAAAAGCGTTGTTTTATTTAATTCGACTGAGGTATATTAGCGTAACCAGTGGTAAGGAGGGGGGCACGTGCCCTTTTAGTTTTTTTTAAAAAAAATTATTAGTTATTTAAATTAAAATAACTGTCTTATTAAAATTATATAAAAAAAAAAAAATTATCATCTATGATAATACAGAACTGATGGTACAGATATGTACCACGAGTATAGATAACATTTTCACGTTAGATGTTGCCTTAAAAAGTCAAAGAGTTTTAATTGAGTTTTAGTAAAATTTTAGATAAGGTTGATTTTTTAATTAAGGATTCCAATTTTTAGCCATAGTTAGAACACTTGCTATTTTATATTAATCGAATAATCGAATAATCGAATTTATACATTTTAAAAATGTATTCTCCTTAATTAATTGAATTGTAATTTCTGGTGAAGCTTTTTGTTTAATTTTTACTAGGTAATAAACCAATTTTTATTAATTAAACGTGTTTTGTTATGCAATTTTAAAATTTGCCCCCCCCAAATAAATTTCTGGTTACAGTAATTTTGTATTGAACTAAAATAATATAGCCACGTCCTCTTTTATTCATTGTACAGGTGTCGCTAACGCAAGAGAGAGTGGAAAACGTTCAAACGGTTTTAAATTATGCTACAATGGGCGACGGACCGTTGACAGTCATGGGTGGTGTCGAGGGATTGGCGTTCATCAACACTAAATATGCTAATCATTCAATGGACACACCGGACATCGAATTACACTTTGTGTCTGGTTCCACCAACTCTGATGGCGGTGTACAGCTTTGGAAAGCACACGGGTTGAAAGAAGAGTTTTACAAATCTGTCTACGAACCGATTAACAACAGAGACGTGTGGTCTGCTATACCTGTAAGTGAAATGTCTTGAATAAATACGAAAAACAAATAGGTATATCAGATTTTATTTTCACGGAGTGTTGGAGGATCGAATAAATGCATAAGAGTTAATAATTCAAATACATCATAAACGTGCTGAATTGAAACATTTTTATCGTAATATTTTTTTGATATCAATATTATAATATTCAATACTTTTGTTTAGCTGAATTGTTCACTTAAAGTCAAATGCATGCATCGCCTGTAGAAATTGAAAACGGTGGATTATTCATTTTATACTGTTTTTTTGACGTTTGTACTATTACCTGCGGTAGTATTCGAGGAATACATTTTATAAACTTGTTAAATAAATCGATTTTGATAATTTTCTTATTATTAGTAGTTTCAAATAAAATTATTTCATAGACCTAGCTGAAATTATAGTATTATGTTCACTATAGTTTTAAAACGGTTTAAATTTGAACGTTCTTCGTTGTATCCTTATTAGTTTATTTGACGCAAACTAGTCACATTCTTAGATCAATAGGTACCTACCTAATAAATCACAGATATCTACTCCCCCCCTCAGACACGAGTCCTGCGACGTTGCTCAGTGATAAAACCGTATAATCAACGTTTTGCATTTCGTCTACAGATGTTGCTGAGGCCCAAGAGCCGGGGCGAAATACTGTTACGAAGCACCGACCCGTCCATGTATCCCAGGATTCTGCCCAACTATCTGACGGTCCAAGAGGACGTGGACACGCTGGTGGAGGGCGTCAAGTTCGTGGTGGCCATGTCCCGGACCACGCCGTTCCGCCGGTACGGCAGTCGCCTGCACGACATACCGTTCCCCGGTTGCGCCACGATACCGCGGTATACGGACGCCTATTGGGAATGCATGGTCCGGCACTACACGGTGACCATATACCATCCGGTGGGCACCGCCAAGATGGGACCCGAGTGGGACAAGACCGCGGTGGTGGACCCGCGGCTCCGGGTGTACGGTATCCACGGTCTCCGGGTGGTGGACGCGTCCATCATGCCCACGCTGGTCAGCGCCAACACCAACGCTCCGGTCATAATGATCGCCGAGAAGGCCGCGGACATGATCAAGGAGAAATGGCTGGGCAGGAAACTGTGACACGCGACGACTGTGATTGCAAATTGAGAGCGAACGTCTACAATATTGTTTTTTTCCGGGTCTTATAATAATTTATTATTACCGCGACGATTTCTTTCTTTCTTTCTTCTGTATTTTTTTTTTCGTTATTCTATTAGTATCGTAACTATATAAAGGTATTATTGTCATCCCGACCTGTGCAAAATACGTTATTTATTTATTTATTTATTTATTCGTATACCTAAGTTATAATAAAAGACATTTTAATTTATGTATAAAAAAAAAATACTATTTAAACATTTTGACATTTCGAAATTATTTGTGTTCATGATATTATTTTTAAATTATTTATAATTATAATGTCTGCAAATGATGACTTGTTCAGAATACTGTATTATCTTTATTTATCTAGACACTATTGGATGTTTTTATTTATTTTTTACTTTGATTGAATTAAAAACATTCTGCAATAGAGTATAAAGATGATATTTTAAATGATAACTCATAAAAGATTTAGTTCTACGTGTATTAATATTATTTATGAGGTAAATTTAACTATTTTTTTTTTTAATACGAATCCTGTTTTAATCTAAACATCATCGATTAAAGACGCGTTATATTTATTTTAATATCAAGCACATGATATAATAAATTATTGTAAAATAAATAATAACGCAAAGACATTATTTATAAAATGATTTGAGGAAGTAATTTTTTTTTTTTTATATGATTATTAAGTAGAACTTTAATGTTTTTCATAGTCAATAATAATTTAATAACTCTTAAATTATTATTTTATAAGTCTATACAGTTTTGAAAATGCTTGTTTATATGACTGACAATTGTTTGTATACCATAATATTTGCAGGCTAGTATCTATTCACAATATTTGAATAATAATATGAATATACATATTAATTTGTATAATTGGCCTATAAATCCCTCAACTGAACTAAAATCAAATTATCTAAAAGTAAGATTTACATTTGTCAATTATCCGTGGTCATAAGTTATTATAATGATATAGACTGCATCAAATATAGATATTCATTTAAGTGTTCATCTCGTTAGTGTTATATTATTATATTTTGATGTATAAATTGTAATATTAATAGAAAAATAATAATATAATCATATCGTAAAAACGAATTATGATTTTAAATGCAACTCCGAAACCGGTGCCGATCGGTTTTAAAGTTTAACCGTTTCCGCGGTAAAAGTTTTTTAGTAAATTGTATACTTTATTTATTTATTTTTATTTTTTATTAATTAACGGCTACAAGACCATTAAAAAAATATTGAATATTTATTGACACTGTAAACTAATAGATACAGTGATAATAATACAAATAAAACTAATAGAAAGACAAGAAAAAAATAATACATAATAAAAAACAAAATATAAAATAATTAGGCTCTATATTTTAAGAATAACAATGTTTTAGCTTTAAAGACTTGTTTTATAAGCAATATATTATTTAAAAACTTTAAAATTAAATTATAATTAAAATTGAAGAACGAAAATAACTTACTATATTTACTTGCACAATTTGCCTGACGATATTAGAGAATATAATATAATATTGCTGTTGATAACCATAACCTATCCTCGAATTAATATGTACATGCGTGTTGGTTTATATAACTATATTATGTTTAATCTTTTAAGATTTTCAGTTTTGGGCTTTTCTAAGTCACTACAATATTAATTGTAGTGTCAGTTGGTCTAGAAGTTGAAAATGAAAATAATGAAAAATAAAAATCTTATACGGCAACACCGTTTAGCACTCGCTGGCGGTTCTACTTACGATTGTTGACAGGTTCAATATGACGACGGTAGATGGTACTGCTGTTATCGCCTGAAGGCGTCAACAATAAAATACATTATAATATTATGAAAGCAACAATTTTTTTTTTAATCCGAGCTCATATTGTAACAATTAAAATACGAGTATTAGTAGGTTCTTAGGAATGATTTTAAATTCTTAGCAGAGTGATAAAAGTACATATTAGGTAGTTTTTCAAAGATGTGTGTCTATTGTTTTCAATAATGTTATGACGGGTTGGAGTAAAAAAAAAAAGAATGCTCTTATCTTTAACTTTGACCATGATTTTGACAAATTGGATATGGCTAGTACTTTGAAGGAAAAGGGACATAAAATCCTAATATTTTAAAAAATCGCAGAAAAAATAAAATCATCAGATTTTGATAACATAAATTTTATTATTTTGTTGTACCTAATTAAAAAATTAACATTCGCAGATGTATACTTGAATTTTTTACTAAATATTAATATTAAAATTTTCTAGATAATATGATATAATTTTCATATATTTTTAGCTATTTATTAACATTTGTCATTTTAAGCAAATTGAACAATATACAATTTTTGTTTGTAATAAAGATTTTTTCTTATACTTTTAGTTATTATATTGTAATTTAAAAAGCATTAATCGTAAGAACTTGACATTTGTTCATGATATATATTATTATTTTTTAAACACACAATTAATTTTCGAAATTATTTTACTAATTTAAGGCTATTTACTCCGTTCTAAATAGGTAGTCACAGGTATTGACTTTTATGTTAATTAAAATAATAGGTATACTTATCGTATAATATCATAATATTTATTATACTTATATAATATATGCGATGTTTTCTGCAAAAATCAGTTTAAAATACTTTATTACTAAAATAGGAATTAATTATTAATATACTAATTATATAATTATATATTATATATATTATATTATATTATATTAATTATTTTTTATTGACATTGACAAATCATTTTACTACAGAATCCTATTTCGTACGAATTCGTCATTGTATGTCCCACATAATACGATAAATACTCAAAACATACTTTACAGCCGAATGACTTATCCATTTTTTTAATAATATTAACATTACCATTTATCTATACATATATAACTAATCTTGATGTATGCTATTGCTTTTTAAATTTTTGAATGTTACATTTACAATTAGTTTCATTTATATAAATTATTAAAAAACACGTTAGAATTTTTATTTTTTAAACGATTTTTTATAATAGAAAATATATAATATGTTTTAATATCAAATAATTAAATGTGATCGAATTTATATATGTAATATAGAAGAATATTCTTTGATAATTGAAAAAGTTTATAATAGGTATACTATTTTATACTTCTTCGTAATTTTTATAATATATGTGATCAAAAAGAAAACATCTTGAAATTATAATTATTTAAATAAGTGGTTAAAATACTTATTCTGTTATTGATGATAATGACCTATTTACGTTAAGTATATGTTAAAAATATTTAGTATCATTTACAGTCACATGATTATTTAAATTTTTTAATGTTGTTATATAGCTTCTTAAAACTATAAATATTATACATACCTACCTGGCTACCTACCTTTTATCTAGGACAAATGAATTATACAAAATATTTATATTTGTTTTAATCATTTATATAATAGGTGTTTAGGTACTGCTGGCTAAGCAATTTTTCTGACTGGAGAAGATAATGGATTTTTCTTAGTAACATTTTTGGTTGATGTGCCAATTTAATTAGGTACCTTGAACACAAATCGAAACGACTTTCATTTAATTTAGATACAATCGCAAACAAAGTTTTTATTGTAATTTAGTTTTTAAATAGGTATGCAGCTAGTATTTTGCAAATGTAATGAAATGAATAGTTAGAAGAATGTACACTAAACAAAAATTTATTATGCAATAATTAATAGTATATTAGTATAAAGCAAAAATACTTAAATAAACATTTTTAATTTTTTTTTTATAAATACATAAACATACGTGTAAGTAAGTATATGATTTATAATTAACTGATTAATAATTTTTCTAACTTTACAGTATTATTATTTTCCATTAAATTAAATTAACGATATCAGGTGATTATTTATTTTTGTAACCAATATTAAATAATAAGCTTGAGATGGTTTAATTTTAACTTAAGATATGTTTTCTAGAAAATATATCAACTCTGAGTCAACTTTATTAATTTATAATAAAAGTCCTACGATATTTAGTAGGTATAAAATAAATTTAAATTAAATAAAAAAAAAGTAAATCCTGTGATTGCCGTGTAAATAAAAAAATTAAAACGATTCAGACATGTCTACTTTGTAAATTATTATTGATATAGATCCACATTCCGTCACAATGTCATACATCTTTGTTTCCGGGGACGGCTTTAATTTTAGTTGATTACGTGGTTTTCAATTATGAACAAACTATAGACTGTAGTTGATATTATTACTATACTGTATTTATGTATGTAATATGTTCTATCAAATTTCATGTATTTCAATTATACCTATGTAAATTGAGTGAATTTTTTTTAATCGTTTGTTTATACTGTATAATAGTATAACGAATCGAATTGTATAGTGTTTATGCGTTTATTATAATATTTATTATTTAAATGGAAAATATTTGAATATACCTTTGGTTATGATTACACAACCAAATGGCCCAGGAATTTGTAGACAATTTTTTTTATTTTGTGTAATATTATTATTTATTTTTTTTTGATCTTTTTGGTTTTATTACGATTTGTGCTATCAATTTTTTTATAATACGTCAACGTATCTAATATTATAGTGTACCTATATATGTATTCTGCTCACATTCTTTATGATAGATAATCTAATATTAGAAGTATATTTTAAGTTATAATCGATAAATTATTTCCAATAGCACTTGACACATGGCAATGGTTTGTTTTACACAAAAAACGAGATCTTATATAACTCTTATTATTGGACCTATTTACCTACTATTACACAGTTAGGTATATGGTTATTAAATTTGTTCCATTTGACCGTGCTCAGCGTACAACTGCAAATATACCATCAAATGTACCGATTTTAACGTCGTTTCTCCACGGTTCAACGTATACTAGCTATATTTTATACTTACGTACACATTTAGTCAAAAGATCACAAATACATTTTTTTAAATTCGATTATTAATCAAAAAAATGTCCATTATAATAATGTTAAGTTTCTAAAAACTTTGCGCACATAGTCAAATAGGTACATTATCGTATAATGTACGTATAGTGTGGTATGTGTGTCGAGCGTTTTGCAAGTTTTGCTAACTTTCATGTACAGATACGATATCACATTAGATGTGATAAGCCTTTGATAGTCGGGATAGAATATTAAAAGATCCACAGAAGATAGATGGATTTATTATAAGATGCAACTCTGCTGCTACGAACTTGGGACATTTAACTTTCAAAATCAAAAATTCGGATTTTTATATTTTATTCGGAGCTCACCAATGATTATAATGTACATATACCAAACTATGTACTCGCATAAAATAACGATAGTTGCGTTAGAAGTACCGAAATATCAAATTCAAATCACAAGGGTTCTACGCGGTGACCTGCAGGGCCTGATTTAGGCATTTTGTGGCCTTAGGCAAAATAAAAAATGTGGCCCCTTATTGTCAACAGTAGCGTATATAGTCATAGCCCCCTCCACAAATGGATTGTATAAAACAAAATAATAATTTATTACATTTTCACAAACATAATTATAATGTTATACATTTTTTTTATCTCTACAGGGTACAGATTTCTTAAAACTATTAATTTCATTTACATTTTACGCCGATAAGGATTAATTATTTTAATTTTTTTGAAATATTATAATATGTTTCTTATATTTATTTTATATGATGGAAAAAAAAAGGTTCATAAAAATCTGAGGCCCTCTAATAACGGAGGCCATAGGCAGTTGCCTATCCGGGCGGTGACCGAAATATTTCAAAAAATATATGTATATTATCATTGCACGAGTATTTTTTTTATACCAGTGGATATTGCGAAAAACAAACAACGAACCGCCACTGGATTGAGTGTAAAAACATTTCGTCGACAGGTATATAACGTTATTATTGTTGTTGTCGCATGACTGAAGGCGACGCGAAGTAGAGACCCGAAAAAAAATATAACAATAATAATAATAATAATAACGCGTATAATATTATATTATTACCTACCTCGTCGTCTTTCCGGTATACAGATACACGTGTGTATAATATTATTATATACACATATACTCGGCCGACGGACATAACAATATGCGATAATGTCATTATCGCCTCGTCGGTCGTCTGCACATCGCCAGCCGCGAATCGCAAATTTCGTCCGTCGCCGTCCGAATTTCGCGCGCGCGTACGTGTGCTCGACGCGTGTGCGTGTGTTCCGATTCCCCTGCGCAGGTAGCGGGGCACGCGCGCGCGCCGGCGTGTTCGCCTCCGGCAGTGTCCATTTACCGGTCGCCGCCGTCGCGCATGGCGCCCAACCCGTTCACGGCCCGGCTGGCCGCCCGAATCGCCATGTCGTACGGGCCCAGCGTCAGCTACATAATGCTCCTCCGCGTGGCCATACTGTTCTTCCGGCCCGACATCGAGGACATCGATCACCGGCTCGAGGACCGGCGGATCGCCGAGATCGGCGACAAGTACGATTTCGTGGTGATCGGCGGCGGTTCCGCGGGTTCCGTCATGGCCAATCGCCTGTCCGAGAACGCCAACTGGACGGTAATGAAAAAAAATATTCACTCAACCACTCCACCCCCTCCTCGTTATCGCGATAAAGGTTGTAGCGATTGAGTGCGTGCACTGCTGTTGTTGTAAAAAAAAAGGCCTTAAATAGGAAACTAAATAATTGAAAATAACAATAATATTGATTGCGTGTAAAAATCCGTCATGTTAGGTAACACACGTTCTACAAAATAGAGTTCGAATCGGCTCGATATTCCGTGAAAACATAAAGTGAATTTGAATACAAAAAACTGGATGATATGACGGGAGAGGACAGAGAATAAGGACATTTTATTAAAAAAAAAAACCCAACACAACTAAAAGTAATTGGCGAAGAGCGACTTAAACTATTTTACTATTACAGTGTTACAAATTACAATATCGGAGAATAACAAAATAGCGTGATAAATACTAAAATGTCTATATTGTAAGTTACTATATATCATAACCTGTCATTTAGATTGTAATTTATGACAAAACCGGTAAACCGTCAGATAACACCGCTACAATCAGTTTCACGTAGGATATAACATATTATAGGTATGTTTATGTTTACAATTAGATTACATGGAACGAATAAAATATTTTTTTATTTTTTTAGTCAAACGAAACACGACAATCGAAAAATGGAACCCGAGTCGTTTTGTTCATAATATATCTAGTGTACTATATATGTATAAATATTACTAGTGTAATATAGTATCAAATGTCAACGCGAATGGTGCAATACCATGAAGACATTTTTATGTAGTTTTTTTTTTTTAGTAGTTTTTTTGATATTGAGTATATTATATAAAAATGTATATTTTTTTAACCTATCAAAAATATTTATAATGCACGATTATACGAGTTTATAGGTGAGAAGATAGTTTTATTATATTTATACTTTTCTTTAGTGGTTAAATTATATAATTTTTGTATTTGCTAAATTATTAAAAACCGAGGAGTAACTACGTAGTTATAGTGAATTTATTCGATTCATCATAGTAAGCAATGATAAGAATTAAATTAGTGGTATAATAGCAAATAAATTAATTGGGTACTAGTATTATGCACTGACATTATAGGATATTTTTCTAGTAGATACACACATTTTGATTTGAATTTTTGAAATTTTGAATTATAATACAGTGATAATATTAATTAAAATAATATAATTTTACTATTTCTGCCCTGAACAATTTCATGTTTAAACTTAATTATTTCATTTTCGATAATACTGATGAATTCAATTTTAGATTTCTTCCACTATTTTCAACTGTCATTTCTAGTAAACAAATTATTTACTAAACATGCATATTTAATGTTTATTTAATATAATTATCAAGTAACTTACTTTTTAAATTTTAATTGCTACAAGGTACCTAATAAAATAAAAACCGCAGCACGGACTCGGGGAAATTGCGTTTTCTCGTGATCGGGCCATCGGGGAGGTGCACGAAATTTTAGTTTGGTTGAATAAAATATTACAAAATAAAGTACATAATACTAGATAATTTTTATATTCAGTTTCAAACTTGGCAGTGCTGGGGTAACGGAGTTGTATTATAAATGTATGCGATAATATGCTTTTAATTCTTGATTTTAAATTGCTAGTCATTAAAGTAATTTTATATTTACAAATAAAAATTATAGGTACATATTAATCAATAATATACTGAAAATTTGTTTATTTATTTCTTGTAAAAATTACTTACTTTCAGTAACAAATCTATTTTTACATAAATAATATTTATTATAAATAAATATGATATGGTTATAAATTATGATTTTAAATAATAAATATATTAGGAGGAAGGGGGTACTTAATTAAATTTAATAATTTAATTTGTAATTGAATTATTTATTTAAAAATTATATTATGAAGATTTTGTATCTTAATTTTGATATATTTTCAATATGTTGTCACAAATGTATAGAATAGAATATTGTGCTCACGTAAGATAAATTCATTACAAATTACTGCAATGATTAATAATCAATCAAATTAAACCTATCTAAATTTAATTTGTAAATTATATCAAAGTTTTAATTTGACAGTGAAATCGAACTTTGAAATGTACTTGAATAATTTTACTAAAAAATGTATTATTATCATAACATAAACATAATAGTAACTATATATTATTATACATAATTTGAATGAATAGTAGTTGAAATTATAAATCATACAGATATTGCGAAATAAAAAAAATTCTAAAATCGTAATTATTGTTTTCTATTTACTAACGCGTTAAATTATTATTAAAACAATAAAATCGTATTGAATTTGTAATTGATAAAAATGCAATTTAAAATACAATTAAACACTATCTATAGTTGCAAATATAGGTATGAGGTATATGAATCGATCGTAGGTAATGGGAAAAAATATGTATCTAGAAAGTAAACGAATACTATAACAATTAACAAGTAATAACAATCGTTCTCGTTTTTTAGGTTCTATTAATAGAGGCCGGAATCGACGAACCGGCATTGTCAGACATACCGCTTCTATATCCTTCCCTCCAGCGTACGTCTGTTGACTGGCAATATAAAACAGAACCCAGTCATTCGTCATGCTTGGGCTTCAACGGGAACCAATCTAGCTGGCCCCGGGGCAAAGTTATCGGTGGCAGCAGTGTCCTGAACGCTATGTTCTATGTTAGGGGCAACCGGAAGGACTACGATGCATGGCAAGATGCCGGAAACGAGGGCTGGGGCTACAAAGATGTATTGCCATACTTCATCAAGTCCCAGGACATGAGGATACCGGAGCTCGTGGATTCGGAGTACCACGGTACAGGAGGATACCTGAGCGTGGAGCACTTCCGGTCGCAATCACCGATCGTGGAAAGTTTTTTGGAGGCTGTCAAGGAGGTCGGTTACGACGAAGTCGATATAAACGGCCAGAGTCAGACAGGATTCACGCGATCTCAAGGTACTAATTATATAGCTAATAAAATGCGGTAGATAACAAACGAAACATTTATCGTGTATTTCTGATATTTATTATTACCTACGTCGGTGTTTAAATTTCGCATTAAGAATTTTAAAAGTTTATTAAATTGTGTAACACATATGATTTTTTAGGAACTCTAAGAGACGGATTGAGGTGCAGTACGGCCAAAGCGTTTTTGAGGCCAATCAAAAATCGTCCAAACCTTCATATCAGCTTACACACGCACGCCTTAAAAATTGTAATCGAAAACGGCCGTGCCACGGGCGTACTGATATCGAAACTTGGGACAATACCGACGTTGGTGAGAGTCGAAAAAGAAGTAGTGCTCTCGGCGGGCGCAATAAATTCGCCCCACCTGTTGATGTTGTCCGGGATAGGGCCTGCCGACAAGATACGCAAAGCTGGCGTCAAAATTACCAAACACATACCCGGCGTGGGCCAGAACCTGCAAGACCACATTGCGATGGGCGGAGTAACATACCTGTTCGATTCGCCCGACGAATCCAACCCCCTCGGCCTGGGCATAGTGTTACCGAGGGTGTTGACGCTCAACTCGTTCATCCAATTCTTCCGTGACAAAATGGGACCACTCTACAGGATACCACTTGGTGAAGTTATGGGTTTTGTAAACACGCGGTGAGCAAATTTTCGATTTCAGGATTAAAACAGATTAATTACATAAGACAGGTCGACATAGTTTTCTAAGTTTTGTTTTGGTTTTGTTATTTTATCTTTGTTATATACGGTTTTCTCGTTGCAGCTATAACGATGATTTCGATTGGCCGGACGTTCAGCTTTTCATGGCAACGGCTGGGGACAACGATGACGGCGGTCTATTGAACAAACGGGACGTGGGCATCACCGACGAGTACTACGAGCAAGTTTTCGAACCCATACTATACCAAGACGCTTTTACGATAGCGCCGTTGCTGCTGAGGCCGTACAGCCGAGGCTACATTGAGATCACAAGTTCCAACCCTTACGCTGCGCCGAAAATCGTGCCAAATTACTTCAGCGACCCGCGGGACATCAAAACTATGGTGGAGGGTGCCAAAATCGGATACGCCATTAGCCGGACAGTGGCAATGAGCAAGATCAATACCACTATACACAACATCCCTACGCCAGGGTGCGAGAGTTACGAGTTTTTGTCCGACGAATATTGGGAATGCCAGGCTCGTCATTACACCATGACCATTTACCACCCGGTCGGCACGTGCAAGATGGGTCCAGAGGACGACGAATATGCCGTGGTGGACGAACGGTTAAGGGTGAGAGGCATCAAAGGCTTGAGGGTGGTAGACGCTTCTATAATGCCTACGATTGTTAACGGCAACACAAACGCGCCAACGATTATGATAGCGGAAAAGGCGTCTGACATGATCAAACAAGATTGGGCCGGACACACGAAAATACTTAAAACGCGATATGTCAAGAAGACATTCAGGAGATGGTGGTAAACCGTTATCCAAACACATCTGAGTATTGAACAATCTGATTGATAGATATATTTACAAAAATGGAATTTAAACGACAAAATTATTATCGATATTTATATTTTTTGTATACCTAATCACTAACCAATAATCGATTATTATCACTAATAATCGTATTGTACCTACTAATATGGATAGAATTTATTTTATTCAGATATAATATTAATTGTACAAATTGTTACGAAAATATATTTTTCAAATATGAAAATATATATTGTACATTACTATACGAAACGGACAACAGTAACTGTAAATCGAATGTAATTGGTAATTGTTTACACTTTTAATAAATATCAATATTTATCTCAGAAACTGACAAATAAGCATAGATGATTTCAAAATAAATTTAAGTATATTATTATAAATACCATAATTAATATCTTATAAATATTATTATGAACTGTTAATAGTTTGGTTTAAGTGTGTATACATAATTGTTATTTATTTGTAATAATAATCGAGATATTATAATAAATATAAATTATTTATTTAAATATAATATTAATATAATAGTAAATTTATTGAAAAAAGTCAAATTTATATGGGTGCTATGTAAGTTAATACGTATAGGCACTGAAAGTAATAATAATATTGAGTATGAAGTATACGAGTGTATCGCATACCACGATAGTGTATTATTATAATAATATATACAATGTGCATTCTACACATATTATAATATGTTAATTAATAATAATAAAGCGATACCCGAGAATGTATTTTAGCAACAACAACACGACGATTTCAAATTGAATTTTCTGGGAGGATGATTGATTACGGATTATGCATTTTTTAAAAGCCTATTTTTCATTTATATACCCATAACTGGTTTTTGGAGAACTCGTTAGTCGCGTCCGACTGGGATATCCGAAAGTAAAAAAAAAAAAATTCTCCTCAGTTTTTACTTTCTTATGTACCCACTCTGCGGATTATTATGATTATAACACTACACTACTGGGCTTGAAACAATAGAGAAAGTTGATTGGCCACGGGACATCTAAGCGCCAAGTCGATATATTATAATATTTTCAATCGATATTCGTTTATGTTCTTCAAGAACGGAACACATCGAGTTCAGTGTAGAATACGTCTCCGGAGCCTTCGGTTACGGATGAAATGACTGCGGCAGATAATTATTATACTTGGACCGTCGTCGTAGCTCGACTCGTTTCACTACTGTACTACAGCACCGGCACCTAAATCACCACACACGTCCGGCGACCGCGAGCGTGCGCTAAAACCCGAATCCGCGTTCTCTCATCGATTTGCCAGCGTTTAAACCGACGTCACACGTGCACACACAATATATTATTATTATACACGTCTTGTGGCAGTCGTTAAAATAATTGCACATCGTCCGGGGCACTCGATATTATAACGAACACTGCCGATCGTCATGCCTACTTCCGGCGGAAGTTGCGAGTGCTCGTGGTCCGACTCGTCGTTCCTGTCCGGCTCGTGCGGCAACACCGGCGGCCTGGCGTTTTTCATGTCGTTGGTGGACCTGGTGATCCGGTCACAGTGCTCGGTGACGGACCCGTGTCGACGGGCCACGGGCCGCCGGCCGTTTCCGGCCGGTCCGGTGTATCCGGAAGAGCTCGATTTCGTGGTGGTCGGCGGCGGCGTGGCCGGTTCCGTGGTGGCGTCCCGGCTGAGCGAGGTGGCCGGCTGGACGGTCGGACTGCTGGAGGCCGGGCCCGAGGAGCCGTCGGCCACGTCGGTGCCGGCGTTCGCGTCGGCCGCGATGGGCACCGACCTCGACTGGCGGTACCTGACCGAGCCGCAGGGCAACGCGTGCCTGGGCGCGGGCGGAATATGCGCGTGGCCGCGGGGCAAGATGTTGGGCGGCACCGGGGCCATGACGGGCATGATGTACTCGAGGGGCCACCGGCGCGTGTACGACGGATGGCGCGACTCGGGGGTAGTGGGCTGGGGCTACGAGGACGTGCTGCCGTACTTCAAGAAGTCCGAGAAGAACAAGGACACCGACATGGTGGAGCCCGAGTATCACGGGTTCGACGGTCCCGTGTCAGTGCAGCGGTTCGCTCACCGTCCCGAGATGGCAGAGTCCATCGTGCAGGCCGGCGCCGAGTTGGGCTACAGAGCCGGTGACCTCAACGGACACAATCAAACAGGTGCGTACGCGATTGCTGATGTATACACTATGATAACGCACGAGTATAATTTAACAGCAACTATTATATCACAGCAGAGTGTGTTGTACTGTTCATAAATAATTTTGGAGGAATTTAGAGTTTTTTAACTACATGTGCAGCAATGCAATGCACACATGTGGTCGGCAGGAGGGGTTACAGGTATTATTATTATAATTTTGAAATAAGCCCAAATAGTGTTTATGGTTATTATAGTTGTTGTGTACGTGCTTGAAATGCGATGCCTTGCTGCAGTTCAAATAGTCGTATAAAACCTGATTCCCACAAATCAGATCTCGTGATTTGCTATGAAGTTATGACTAATAATAAAGTATACGGTTGGAATTTATAATATGCAACATTCAGCTGCTAACTCATTTTCCGTGATACGATTATGTTTATTATACATTTGGAAATCGGAAGTAAATAAAATACTAAAATAATACTGATTATAGGAAATGTATATTGTATATATATTAGGAGTAAATATTTTTTGATTAATGTTTAAACCATAGTAGTACAGATAAAATAAACATTTTATATATATTATAATCCGTAGATTAAATAATATAATATTTAAAATAAAAACGACGGATGAAAGTTTTATAAAAAGTAGTTTATCGAATATTTGCTAAAGGTACGAGTTATGCATTATGCGGATCACAAAAAATAAATAACGGTATGCCAGGACGGGAAAATACGTGTAGGTATATAAAGTTTTATGATTGTGACCATAGACGATAGTATTAAATAGCGATATATTTAAAACTGGTTTATGATTTTTGTTGCATTGCCATTTCATTAATTTATACATACTAAATTTGAATATTAATTTGAGGAGATAAATTGAAAATTTGGCGATACCAGTGTTTTTTTGACCTATTAAATTTTTTTATTTTGTAAGACTATTCCAATTTCATACAATTCTAACACTGTTACACTATGCACCCTTGTATATATTATAATAAATTATATGAATGGATTTAAAATATAATTTCGTATTTAATTATCGTTACTTACAACCATTATAAATATCTTATAAAAAAATTAATGTATAATACTTATTTCAAAATAGATGTGCAGCCTATCTGATGTCGTCAAAGTAATTGTAGCATGTACAAAGTACGTTCAAGACAAATAATGTAATTATTAATTTCCAAGCCTTATAATGAATCGATATGTATAATATGTGTCAAATGTCCTAAAGCGCCAATTTCACTTGTACCAAAAAATCATAATAATGCTTGTAATCTGAATCTATTTCTTTTATTACACTACATAAATATGAGAACATGATTAATAGATTTTTTAGCTGTGAATGGTGACATGAATTTGTACAATAAGTCATCATATAGACGCACGTGGGAAGATGATAGGGAATAAGGTTGTTTAACAATTTTTAGTTTGAAATATAATATTATGTTTATTCGATTTAACAACACATGTAAATAATATATATATATATATATATATATTTATATAAAATCAATAACTTAATTTTGTCAATCTATCAGTTACGGTAATGGTTAACATTATACTTAATTTATTTTATTATTCAATTAAATGAGTATGTTATATAGTGGGTGGAAGAAGGGACTTAACCTTAAAACTATTGCCACTTTCTAAACAAACAAGGGTGTTTCTTCCTCTTGACAGTATGTCACTGGTGAGGTAAATGATTTCCTTAATTTTACTCCTAATATCGCCTACAATAATTATCTTAGTCTCATAAAACCAGAGTAAAAAAAAATTATCTCTATTTTTTATCTATTGTTGTATTTTATAAAAAAATTATCATTATATTTTTTATGAGTTAAGTATTATTTGCTAAACTTTAGGTGAAAATCATTTGTGTACTACAATAATATAAACCAAACCACACTACATATACCTAATAATAATTATTATAATGTGGGTTAACATGCAATCGGAATATAACGATACACACACAAATCGGGAAATTACTGTAGTTACCTATGTGTTGAGAGTCGAGAACTCGAGACTATAGTATTATATTATGGAAGAGGAACAACCGACCGGCCTGGAAATAAAAACACGTTTTTGATTATTTTAATTAATTTATATTTTGTAATATTTTCACAGAGATAACGGAATACGAAAAAGTTGTTATAAAAACATAATTAATATCAGTAGTGACGAATCCGCATTAAAACAGATTTCACAAACGTACGTGCAGCCATAGTTTTGTGGAAAATAACGTACATAGGTATATTTGTTAAATAATACGTCTTTGTATTTATCCCGTTTATTATTTTCCTTTCTTCTGGCAGGAATTAATAAATATTATGTACATTAAATACGTCCATGTGTATCGCATTATCCGTGTCTACTACCTATGTGGATTACGGGGTACTAATAGCTGTCGACTAGACGTTTAAGTAACACTTACGATACACAATCGTACAATAATATGATGTATTATTATTATAAACAGTTTATTGGTCGATTTCATAACAGTATTTCACACAGTAGGCACAGCTATTATCGATGAAAATATATATGTTTGGCCGGCGGTGGTGCATTGAATAGTAACGCGTTGTCTAGTCGAACATTGGGCTTATTATTTTTTTTTTTTATACATTTTCAAATAAATCCGACACGGTAATAAACACTTGTAGTTCAGACAGACAGTCGTACCTATACAATACGCTATTGTGTGTAATGCGTATTGTGCTGGGAGAATGTAAAATCGTGATGCCAAATCGTACTCGTAATATATAATATACAACCCTATTTTAAAAAATCGTCATTATCAGATCGGACATTTTAAATACCGAGCATTTTTTCTAAGAAAATTTAAATATTACTGTTAAATCATGTGGTATGACATCAAGTATAGACAAAATCAAATAATCAAATATTGTTGTAAATTTCTGTCGCAGGATTTTCCATAGCCCAAGTGATGGTGGATGGCGGTCTGCGAATGAGCACTTCACGGGCGTACTTGCGGCCCGCCCACGACAGACCTAACCTGTTCGTGAAGATCAACAGCCGCGTGACCGGGTTGGTGTTGAACAAGCTGAACAATCGCGTGCAGGGCGTCAAGTACGTGGACCAGTACGGCGAGCACATGGTGCGCGCCCGAAAGGAAGTGATCCTGTCGGCGGGCGTCGTCGGTTCCGCGCACCTGCTCCTGGTGTCTGGCATTGGGCCGGCCGAGGAACTGCTCCGGGCTGGTGTCACCGTTTTCCAGGACCTGCCGGTCGGTCGGAACCTGCAGCACCACGTGTCCGTCAGCGTCGCTGCCACGGTAAACGCATCCGAGGAAGCGCACTACCTGACCATGGACGCGGTGTCCGAGTTCCTGGCCACGCGCACCGGCCCACTGGCCAGCACGGGACTCACGCAGACCACAGGATTCCTGACCACCTCGTACTCGGTCGACGGGGTGAGCAGTATTTTCTTAGATATACAGTGGAACCTCGATAACTCGAATTTTATTTTATTTTAACCTAACCGATTCGAGTTAACGAGGTTCCACGCTGTATTAGGTTAGGTCGTCGTGTACGAGTAACTCGCGACTCGCCGCGATCGACGGTCGACACTATATGACCTAAATACCTAGTTGTTTATATAGTTTAGACGGGAATGTTGTCTTTTCGACGTATTTAATATTTTATGTATGCGTTTACGCGTGTTGTCCGATACAGGTACCCGACGCACAGGTGTACTTCGACGGTCTGGCGCCCAACTGTGACAAGATCCCGATGGATCCGGACGGGCCGGCGTACCGGAATTATGACGGCGCGAGGGCGTACGTGTGGGCAAGACCGACGTACCTGTTGACGAGGAGCAAGGGCTACATAGCGCTGCGGACCGGCAACCCGCTGGACGACCCGATCATCCAGCCCAATTACTTTCAGGACCCGCGGGACGTGCTGGCCATGGTGGAGAGCATACGGATCGTGTTGGCGTTGATGCGCACGCGAGCGATGAGCAAGTGGGACATGCAGCCGGACACCACGCCGTATCAGGAATGCGCGCGGCACGAGTACGACTCGGACGCGTATTGGGCGTGCGTGGTGGTCACGGACACGAGGCCCGAGAACCACCATTCGGGCACTTGCAAGATGGGACCGGCCGACGACCCGGAGACGGTGGTCGACCCGGAGCTCCGGGTGCTCGGCGTGGCCAACCTGAGGGTGATGGACGCGTCCGTGTTCCCCACCGGGCCCAACTGCAATCCCATAGCGCCGGTCATAATGGTGGCCGAGAAGGGCTCGGATCTGGTCAAGCAGACGTGGAGTGCATATCTGCACGAGAACAACGTGCCGCCGTACAAACAGCCAACCACTGCATGATGATATGATAAATATTACTTTCAACATTGCAGTCGTCGCGAACCTGACCTTTGCGGTCATATGTATACGTTATATATTTATAATTTTCCATTATTTATTTGTTCTGCGTTTCTCGGATGGTGTGTATTATAGGCGACTACACGTGTTTTCTTTTTTTTTGTGTTGGAAAATAAAACATCGATGTAAAAATAGTCCTAATAAGTATTCTAAATAAGTAAGAGGTGTACATACTATTAGAATTTATTAACGATCTTGACTTTTAAGAAATAAAAATCATATAATATATTTTCAAGACCGAAATCGCTGACGTTATTTTTTTATAAAAAGGTTAATGGTTTTAAGTTATTTATTTAAATAAAGACATTTGCTTTTACTGAGTTCTGGATTTTATTTTGGAACTAATATTTATGGATTTATAATAATCGGGGAAATATAATATTTAAAATATGTATGACGCATACTTGACAATCATCTGATTCTGGAAAAATAATTTTATAGTTTTGTCAGTTTTCATCATTTAAATATTTGAAAAAAATTATGGTACCACAGCATCATTTAGTTTAAAAATAAATTAAAGAAAATATAATAATAATGATATTTTATAATTTTTTATCATTGTTAATATTAGTATTGATTTAATACGTAAACATATAAACATATTATTTAGAATTTGTTTGATGTCCTATTAGTTTCGATTTATTGTTAATCAACTATTATTATATTACAATCACATTATTATTACGCAATATATTATATCTACGAACAATTATTAATTATTATTACTGTAAAAGTATCGTTAGTCATTGTCCCATCTCATCTGTATACATTATGTATACAATACTGATAGGTACTGTGTATCTTCGACGTTTAAGTTCATTAACTCATTAATTTATTTTATCGAGACCGGACCCGGATGCAATGTTATACATTAAATAACTGTATATGAATGTATATGAATAATCATATTAAATATACAACTTTATATTATTATAGTTTCTCGTAGACATTTTGAAGAGGTTTGGTGTATTTCTCAACACACGCGGGGTCCGGAGAAAACTGTATCACGTTGTGCGCATTCGCATAAACAATAAATAATGATTAATGATTAAAAACGATTTGGGTCCAGGACGATCATCGAACCGAAACAAATGAGTTCAGTGTAATACGTCCTAGATTTTTGATAATTGTTTAAATACATTTCGTCATTATAATAATAAAACGGTATAGACTATAGGTACACAATGATGAAACGTTAATTTTTGGTAACCATTCTTACATTGTATTTAAATTACGATTTTTTAAGTTTTGATTAACTTTAAATTTGATTTGTGATATCCAACGAAAATAAGTACGGCATATTACTTTATTTTCTTATACAATTTTTTATTTACAAATAAATATTAAGCTTCTTTAATGTTTGAATAAACACACAAAGGTCATTTTGTATAATTATATAATGATATGAACAACAGGTCGTAATTTATGCATGCGTGAATTGACGTTATTATAACACTTACACTTGTAGTATGTATTATGTATATGAAAGTCAAAATATATAATAAAATGTTTACTATATGATGCTTTGTTATATTAAAAAAAAAAAACAATAATGAAAGTGCATGTAATATAATAATAAATAATTATTAATATAAAATCTATTAAGTATTTAAATATTTACTTCGTAAGTGAATATGAGGTGTATAATAATTATAATCAACATTACAATGAATTATAATTTAGTAGATTTTACACTAATAACAATTTAAATTTTTTATTTCTTGTAAATATTTAAAAATATATATTAGTAATTACAGCGCACTTAGTAAATGTTACTTGCACTTGGAATATTGTTTTTTTAATTTTTTACGAGTATTCAATTTTAAGCTTTTATGTTTCTAAAATTTGAAATGCTTATAAAATAATATATAAAGATTGTATTAAAATGTTTCATGCAAGACATGCAAAAATTCAAGTTATATAAGGTACCTATTATTAATTACCTAATAATTAGTAAAGTAATGTAATTCAGATTAAAAGTGCTAAATAAAAAATGTATCCAAGTATTCTAATTTTTAAGATTTATAAATAAAATATTAATACTAAATCAAAAATATTTAAAATTCACCTTAGAGTTCTAGATTGAAATTATTTTGTTTATAAATAATTATAATGTTTTATTATAAAAGTAACAGGAAATCGAAAAATAACTAAATATACAGCAGTCGGATGGTAAATTATAAAAATAAATGCGCATAAAGTATCTTCAAACTTAGATAAAATCCACAAAAAATAATTGGTAGTATTTTTTTACAACTTTTAAGAAAATGATAAGAATTTAAAAAAGTTTACCTTTTTAGTTGAATGTTGAAATATGCAAGTACTATCTATGCCTATTATTTATTTTTTATATAAATAAATATTAGGTATTTACAATGAAACATTTTGAAACATTTTACTGGATAAAAAAATACAATGAATTATTGTTAATGTAATTTATTTCTAATTGGCTCAGTCCCGAAATGAATACAAACAGTATCAGAATAGTAATCAAATCCATATTAATTAATAAACAATAAATTGTGTTTTTTTTTCATTAATCAACTTGATACCATAAAATTTAATACTGTGAAAAATTCAATTTTTATTCTGCATACATACCTATTATAAGAGTTGACATTTAAAAAATACGAAAATAATAAGTTTATCATTACTATTATTTTTATGAAAGATACGAGCTCAAACTAGATTTATTTAATCTCTATTTATTAATAGCCAATATTTGCACATATTGTATTTGAAGATATATGTATATTTATACATACTATAGATATTAATATTATATTTAGATCAGTATTCAGTAATAGTAATCAGGTATAGTTGTTATTTTGGTTAAAGATTACGTAGTGATTTCTGTTAAAATTTCTTCTGAAGGTCACATATCATAATTCGTTTTGGATAATCCTTCAAGGGATTTTTTCCTTTCTGTCAAGGCTATCTACCACCTACGTAACTTACCAGTCGGCAGTCTGTGTGTGGCTCACCACAATAACCGTTCAACTATATCGACACTTACTATCGATATTTACTGAAGCAAAACTCCTAGGTCAAGTCTGAGTTAAGTGCAACTATTTGATTTTATTTATTTAGATGAGTGTGGTTAATACAAACACACATAGTATATATATATTTATACATGATAAGTTATATAAGTAAAAGAAAATAATTTCTAAATATTTTTTTTTTTTTGAAATCTTCTAATTTTATCAAATTATGAATTATTGATTTTTTAATTTAAAACAAAACATTCAATTAAATTGATTTATTAAAACGGATTTTAATAAAATATTAATAGTACCTATAATAAATACATGTAATTACAATAATTATAAAATATATATTTCTAATATTTTTAGAGATTAGTGTTAAAATTATCTTTATTCGACATATTATTAATCTATACATTTTAATGTTTTAAACTTAATTTATTATAAAATAAACAAACGAATTTAAAATATTATGTTGCTAAATATTTTTTGATGCAATATAAAATATTATGCAATAATTTTTTTTGTATTACTATTTGTGATATTTACCAAATATTTTACAGACAATAGTTTGGTTTACTTTTTGTCCATTTAGTAATACACTTTGAAAAAGAATAAAAAAAAAATTCAAAAATACCTCATTGATTCGTGACTGTTAAATATACAGTGGACACCTAAAGAATTAAAATATAAAATAAATAAGAGCAACATTAAATACATATTATAAGGACTTCTATCATTTATACAATTTGATAATATAGAATTTCATATAATATTGAGTGAGTAATAAAAATTATAATCACGCATTTAATGAACTTAAAAAATATTTTTAACTTATTTTTACGCAAATGAGTATTACTAACATAATATAAATAACCATATGTCATATTGTTATTAAAACATCATTATTTGTGCCAATAAATAATAATACATACAAATAATATAACTATAATTTTGTATAAATAACTGCATTTAATAACATCTTAAAAAGGTATTTTTATAGTGTTACAATAAATATATAATGTTTCCAGTCTTGTAAAAGATTAAAATTGTATTTAAAATACATTTAAAATACTTTTAAGAAAACATATTTAAGAACAAATACAAATACTTGCCATGTATTTAAATTCTTTTCAAATACTTCTTTTTTTTTTTTTTACTTTTCTACTAGTTAGCTTGCCAAATTAATGTTGTAATAACTAATTTAAAATTGTCATGTTAAATTAAACTAGGTATTATTAGAACTTTTAGTACCACTTAGGTACTTAATTGTATACTAAAAATATGAAAATAAATAAAACTTGTTACATTATGGCAATTCTTTAATATTAGGTAGTAGGTACCTAATTAATAATTGAACAGTTGTTAATGAAATATAAATAAGAGGATATAAAAAGCAATTAAAAAAAAATCATTCCCAAAAAATTTTGTTGCATTTAAGTATATTTATATTTTGTAATAGTCACATTCACAAATGAACGAGACATCAGCAATAGGGGACAGGGGTTCTCAACATGTAGGAATGAAAAATATAAATAAAATAGACAAATAGTATGTAAAATAATTTTCAAAAAAAAATAAAATATGTGATGACTGATGAATAATTCGTTTATCAAAAGTATTTGATTTTAAACACAAATACGTCCAAGACAGTATTTAAATACATGAACTCAAATACTGCCATTATCTATGGTTTTTAGTTTGTATAATTCAAAATAAACTTCGTTAAATTGTTTTCTTGATTCATAACATTCATTTTTAGATTTCACATCTTTAAAGTTAAAATCAACTTCTTAGTATTCGGTGAGTGTAAACATGTTGATATATCGTTACTATTGGTAAAATAAATTATACTTGCATTTTATAATATTATAGGTAATACATTATGTATTTAATAAACATTAAACAAAATCTATCAAATTGTGTACCAATATATTAATATTTTTAAACTATGATAAGTTAAAAAATCATTATACCTACTTATATATATATATATATATTAATTTATTATAAAATGTATCTATTATACAATACATATACATGAATTAATAAATTTACATTTTAAAAATTATGCAGCAAAAAATAATGTTGTTTTTCAGGTAAGAAATTTAGAATTTTTTGTTATATCTCTATATATGATAGTTTAATGTTGGTTAAGAAATATTGTGATATACAATTTACTTTTGGTTCAATACTAGAGCACGTAACTATGTGGCTATGAATCATAGCCATACTCAATTATCGTTTGTTGGTTTTATCGTGAATGTTGTTGACACTTGGAGGGAAAAAAATATCACGCTTGGTTCAGCAATACCAAAACGATCAATCTATATCGAGCGGATCACGAGGAATGTTTAATTTTTAATTTTGTAGTTTTTCGTTCATTGCATTTTTAAAAATAATTCTTTTGCTTAGTTTATGTCACGTGTAAAAATTAAATTAGTCTAAGTATTTTAGTGAAACATGTCAATACTATCAACAATAAAAGTCTAATTATTAAGGTAATAATTAAATTTATTATAACATGTCTTTCAGTAGAGTTCAAAACACTTTATTGTTTAGGTCATAATCATACTTAAAATGTTTATATTATTTAAATGGAATAATTATATTTTTACGACTCTTTTGAAAATATACAAAAATGTCTATGGTAAAGGGATGGATTTAGATTTTTTGATATTTAGACCCAGAGTTTTTAGATTTTAAGTGAAATAAGAGAGATTAAATACAATGTATGCTTTTAAATGCGATTAATAATAAATTGGTTTTGAAACAATGTTTTATTAAAAAACAATATTTTGTTTGTTATCACGTTTGAAGAAGAAAAAATGCTTTCGACAATATTTATATATAAATAAATTTGTGTTTTTAAAAAAAAATTTATTTTTATAATATATTGTATGTACAAAATGTAATTTTTAATATATTTAGACTTTTCTTAATTTACTGTTTATAAATATTTTTGAGTTTTTTTTTGATAAATAATGATAAAAAATTTCCTTGATCAAAATCTTGAAAATGTAATATACGAAACGTTTCTTTTAAATTGTACTTATGGCAATTTAAAAATATCTGATATAAGTATAGTATATGCATAGATTTTTTTATGTATTTGATATAACAACTTTGGTGAAATTGAATACTAAAAGAGAAAAATAAAATTTTCGCTAATGATTTCTGTTATTTTGTGGTCAATCAAAAAATGTTTATCGTGGTGACTAAACTGTTCCGAATCGTTTATTATTATTTTCTATCCACAAAGAAAAAATGTCGAGATTAATTTTAAGCTATTTAATTTGCGAAACTATAAAAACGTTCTGTAGTAGGGTGATATTGAGTTATAAGTTATTATAGGTATTGCAATATTATATAATTTACACTAAGATATAAATGATAATTTTATCAAAATGAGTTCAACTATTTATTAAGTTCAACAAACGGTTTTTCTAATGGAAAAATAAATTGTTTATAGTTATTTATATAAATATATCATAAAATATTCTTAATTCTATAGGCTTATATACTAAGCCTCCGCTCAGAATCTCTTTTTTTGTATACAATAATGATTCATAAATCATAATATTAAATTTAAATTTTACAAATCTATTACACTGACTTTATCAATCATAAAGCACGCTCAAAACTTTAAAATAGAGTAAGTTTCCCGGTTTTATTTGATATAGTTAGACTTTTCTTTAAAAATTTAGAATTCCTCTTACACAGTAATACATTTTAAATAGTTTTAAAATATTAACTAAATTTTATTCTATGGACACTTATTTTTACTTATTTATATCCTATATTATCTATATTGTATAAATGTTGTTATTTTTAGGAAATAAATTTAAAAATGATATACTTGAATGAATTAGGTATTTATTAGTTTTTACTTATATATTATAATCTTTTAAATTTAATGTAGATTATTTAGGGCTAATGTGCTAACGAGATAATTTTAATTTTAAATAAACGGTTATAATTTATAAGTTTAAACCGTTAATCGTTAATCGTTATAGAATATAGTTGATTTTTACTATTGATTATACTATAAAGAGTTGCATAAAAAATCCCTAACTATTTAAAATTTGAATATCTAATTTTGTCTAATTAAGTCTTTAAACTCGTTTTCATGATCCCTACTAAAACAACTACTATAACTGTCTATAACATATAAAATAATGAAATAGTTATAAATGTCATGTCTAAATATAAAAAATAAATAAATCAATTGTAAATATTTATTTGGAAAAAAAATATATGCACCTATTATTGAAAAAGTAGGCTACGAAGAAATTAAACTGCTGTAAAATGTGCAATTGAACGTAAAAACGTTGCAGAAATACTGTTAAACGTTGTATTCTGTGTAAACCCTAAGTATTTATGTATAGGTATAATGAATTGTGCAACGAGGAAAATATGTAGAAATTGAATTTGACACGGGTGGCCATTAGATGAATATTGGTCGAAAAGAATACGATCACCATTGGTTTTTTGATGGTTTTTGACGATACATTGTTTGGAGTTTAAACAATAAAATGTGATCGATTGTTTTGGTATAAAATTGTATGTACGTAAAAACGGTAATGGAATATATTATATACATATATATATATATATATTTATATTGAAGTATTCTAATATTTTACAACAAACGATATATCTCATTTAAGTCAGTCGTAAAAATTTAAAGTTTAAGTAATTATGTATCATCTGTGCGGAATGTACGATTTCTAATTTTTAAATACTTACACAGTTATACATCTTAAATACGTTTTAGGTTTATCATTGTTATTACTATTTTAGATTTTCAGCCGAGGTTTTACTGATTTTGATTTTATTATGATGTTTTTTTGTCTATCATCTCTTTTCGAATGAATAAAATACTGCATGATTTGGTTGAATTTCAAAAATGAATAATCACAGGTACTTGAAATTATACCAAATATTGAAATATTGCATTTTCTATGAACGGTTTGATTTTTAAAAAATGTATTTTGAATTTTTTTAAGTTATTTATTGACATTATCAAGTTTTTTCCTCTACAAATATCGATGATCGATGAATGTTTTCGTTCGGTCAAAAACCTTGAAAATGCAATACATTTCACACCTTGTTATAATAGCTATTTTTTTTTATTAATTTTTTTTTTTAGCTTTCAGTAAAATACTATTTAGCTTAATATCTATTTAAACATTTTGAAATTATATATGCACGTTTTTTTTTTATTTGAGTATTTTTGTTCAAATATGAACAAAATTAAATACAAATAAACGAATAAAAATTATTTTAGTTATTTTTTTTGTACTTCAAAAATATTATTTGTGGAGACTTGAAAATGTTACGTATATTATTAGATTTTATACTCACTATAATATCAATATACACCTAAATGAATATTTGTTCCTTTAACCAGCTCTATATACCAGAACTTACTGGACCATATTTACTAAGAGTTATATAAATTGTTTCTTTGAGATTGTAATGATGTCTGTAGCTTATTTTTTCAACCCCTATATGTGGTTCACACGTACTTTTAAATTAGACTGAGAAAAACAGAATATTATATTATTGTTGATTTTAATGGTTATCGGTAGTTGCAGATCATATCATTATTATTACTAGAAATATGGTATAAAAAAATAAAAAAATATAGGACAATAAATATTATGTTATAGCAAAATATTATTAATTGGAAAAATAAGGTTAGGAAACAAATTTTAGAAGCAAACAATATATCTTCAATCATAATAAAAAAACCATATGCAGATTACGGACTGAACACATACAAAGTAATTTAAATAACAAGTAAATAATTATTTTACACCTCATGTGTAAAATAAGTTAAATCAAATAGCTGTAAAAATTTATTTCAAAACTGTACATAAGCGAAAGTGAGTAATATAGTTAGTATATCATCAAATATATTTAGTAATATTTGCTGACAGATCATCTTCGGTCAAAATCATTTTTCATGTGCAATGATTTATCGTTGAAGTCAAATCTAACACATAAATTACCAGTGACTTACTCGACGGGGTACACACTCAACATCTATTATAACTATACTGCAGAGAGATTACCTACTTCCCTCCGTTTTGTTTTTGTTTGATGAGTAACTCGATTGCGCTATTCTATGTATACTCAAACGCTACAAAAATGTTTAAATATAATATTGGAATTCGTACACATACATATTATGTTATATTTGTATTTGTTTCATATAGTGAATTTCATCGTCACATCATTCGTCCGTTATTGCTGACAGACTCGACAAAACTACTGAAAACCATGACGAAACACTACCCCACGCCGTTTACACCTAAAGACTCGTCGGAAATGTGTATGCAGACCAGAAAGCCACTTTCGGCCTGTCATACAGAGAACTTCGTATTTCTACGGTTTCTTATGCATCTCTTTGGATACACCGTTGACGGGCCACCGAAGCCGAATAATAAAAATGTACTAATTGAATCATCCGCCACGACGGACACACAGGCCGAATTGAATTTCTTGGATGGTTATCAACATCTGTTCGATGAAATGTTTATGTCCGTGTTCCAGAATAAGAGGCGAAAAAGAGCGGTGGGCGAACAGTACGATTTCGTGATTGTCGGTGCCGGGTCAGCGGGCTGCGTTGTCGCCAACAGGTTGTCGGAGATTAAAGACTGGAAGGTATCTATATTTTATGTTATGCTACATTAAGTTGTTACAGGAACTAACCCACAATGATTTCGAAGGAACGTGAATTTCATACTTTACTTAAACCTTACCTATTTTGTAAATATTGGTACCTACTTGGTAGGTATCTAAATATTATAATATTATATATTTGTATTATAAAATATCACTAGAACCACAATCAATCACATTGTTCAAACTACCCCTAAAATGTTGGATGACTGTAAAGGTATTTCATAATTTTTCCTGAAAAGTGATTGAATAATGATGAAATGACGAAGAGCAGGGGGGCGTTCTCCTCATTTATTGCCTATTACAATTATAAAATACATTTTTTTTACCATTTAAAGTTTATATCTGTTAATCATGAAGTACTATTACTGAATAGCTCCTTCACTCAAGCCAACCTTGACCTTTATATATCCTTCCATCTATTGTGCTTATTGTAAATATATTTTATACAAATTGTACAAATAAAAAATAAATATGACAAAAAAATGAAAAATATCTTTTATTATAGACTTGTGAATTACTTTTATATTTTGCACGTCTAATCGGTACGGCTGCACACGTAAAAGTGACTTTTATATTTTTTTAACATAGGTGAATTTAATATTAGTTTAAGTATAACATTAAAAACAACATGATACGATATAATAATGACTTCAAAAATATTTAATATTCTTAGTGAATAATATTATAGTTAAATAATAATAATAATATGACATTAATTAATAACTAGTATTGTTTTTACATTTCGATAGGTATTACTACTTGAAGCCGGTATTGAGGAACCAGAATTTTCTTCTGTGCCAGGTCTTGCGCCTTTACAATTGGGAAGCAAGATTGATTGGAATTATACAACACAGCCTGATGAACACATGTGTAGGTCTAGACCAGGAGGTATGTGTGATTGGGCTAGGGGTAAAGTAATGGGCGGGTCAAGCACGATCAACTATATGATTTATACTCGAGGAAATATGGAAGATTATAATGAATGGGAACGTATGGGCAATGACGGTACGTACATTATCAGATAAATATATAAATATAACACCATATACATTCCACATGTACAATTTCACTGGTTTGAAATTAATACGTAACATCTTATTTTCTTTTTTCTTTTCTATTAATATATTTAATATAAACATATGCCATCAGCATTTATATTTATATATATATTTTATAATAAACTCACATAAGTATATTATATAGATAGATAATATTATAACAGTATTACGAAACATTGGTATTAATTATGTATTGTGTAGTTATGTTTTATTTAGTTGGATTTAACATAACGTATTGTAAATAATATAACATTTTACACTATTCTAAAACATTTTTATTAAGATAAATAGTTAATAATCACTTTTTGATGGTAATAACACAATATGGGTTTTAGTTGGTATATCTAAAATACGGAGTATCATTTATCAGTAAGCCATCATATAATTTTACGTATTTAATAAGGTGTATGATAATATGTTATTTATACTGTAATTTATGTTTATATGTTTTTTTTACCATAAACACGATCTTTAAATTATTATGGAACCTGTCATCAGAGTATAATGGTGATGAATGATGATATACACCCACGTTTCTACATAATGTTTATATATGTATACACTATAATGTTTGCGTTCATGAGTTATATAGCTTATTGTTAAAAAAATTGTTATTTTGTGGTTTGTGTTTAACCAACCTGCGTGAGAATAATAATAATACCTAATAAAAAAAAAAAAATCATACTCGTACAATTTTTTGATAATTCGATATTACGAGTATGTACATATTATGTTCAAATCCGTTTGATCGTCATATCTCAGGGCGTGTCAAAAGAAAGTATCATCAAAATTACGTCATTCTTATGGGAATAAGATGCTCCGTGTGTATTTATTTTATACCTATTGATGGCCGTGAACAGTTGATTGCTTCTTTTAACTTGATTCTCAGACGGCTATGTTATATATGGCGGTAATTTATATATTTTGAAGATTTATTGTTTCTTGTATGGTATTGATAATGAACATATTATTTATAATTACTATTCAATATATTATAGTTACCTATCTACATAATAAATTGTTTTATAAAAATATAAAATGAGTTTCTTAGGTACTAACAGCTGACCTGATACAAACTACTGGAACGATTTCAATAAAAGTTAAATATATCAATAGATTCTTCAAGACTTTGAAGTTGTTATACACTTCTTTTTCAACCTATATACTCTATACGATTGTCCAAACACGAATTTAATTTTGGTTCACAAAAATCGAATAATTTTTGTTCATGCAAATTGGTTAAAGAAAAAAAATAATAAAAACTTTTTTTTTTAATGAAAGAAAATAATCCATGTGTTTGTTATTCAAAAGTATAATAGCAAGGCGATGCTCTTATGTTTGTAGTTTATAGACTCCGAAACAAATTTTGATGAAAGTTACAGACATTTCTTTTAGAGATATCAGTAAAGTTTAGAAAGTGGTTTGAACTACGTTTATTAATATACCAAATGCTTTATCCAATCTGTCTCAGATTATAAATTAGTTTATAACGTGTGATTACATCGATGCTGATTTGCTCGTGAATCAAGGTACACTAAAACCGGCATATTACTGATATTGCCATATTTTATGTTTTTTCATTTTATCTCGGAAGAATTCAGGTTATACAGCTAAATATATATAAATATATTAACATGTATAAGTATAATAGATTTATACTAATATATTTTTACCGGTAATAATAGCGGGTAAGCTACTAACTGGTTCATAATTTATAATCTGAAATCTCCCCGGAAACGTAAAAATCAGTTAAATATTTTTTTATTCTGATATATACTTTGAATTTTATACATGATAGCTGTTATTCGTAGCTTCTAATCTAATACACTCTTACGATCCGTCTGGGGTCTAAAATAATATGTACATGTATAAAATTTGGTAAAACTTGGTCAAAAACTGTGAATTTGTATATTATTCGTCATTTAGATGACCAAACATGTATTATAATCTATTTTTATAATTGCTTCTGTTTTGCTAAAATCTTTCTAGTATTTTTTTAGTTTATAAACTTCAAAACACTTAACGACTAATTAGCTGTTACATAATTTTTCATTTAAATAGAATAGCTTTAATAGTTTAAACGATAAAATATATTAAAACACAGATAATTATATCTAATCATGATAAATATTTTATTATTTGTGTTTGATGAAATTGCTATTTATAAAAAAAAAAAATCAATTTTTGTGGACCAAAATACAATTGATTAATGAGCCACTCTATAGCTACATAGACTGTATATTATATAGGTTGTAAAATGAAGCTGAAAATATTCTTTATAAAGTTTTTATTAAAAAATATTCCAGTAGTTTTTGAGTATATAGAGGTCACAAAAAAAAAAGAAAGAAAAATAGAAACTTTTATTTTTATATGTATGTATAGATACAACATATCAGAAACTAATAAATATATCTTTAATTTTTTCGTAACAAAAATTTATATATTATACAAATATTTTTTTTTCAGGATGGGGATATGATGAAGTTCTACACTATTTTAAAAAATCCGAGGATAATGAAGATCCAGAAGTTTATAAAAAAAACCCAAAATTTCATGGTAAAGGTGGATATCTTACGGTGGAATGGTTTCCATATGTAGACCCTACAGCGGTATCTTTAATTAAGGTATAAAAGCTTTAACGTACATTAAATATTAGGTATAAAAAAAAGGGGGAAAGTAGGTAATTGTTCTGCTGTAAAGTAGGTGTCAAGTACCTATGCATCGTCATTGAGCAAGTCATTTCAATATATACATTAAATTTGAATTAAATGATGAGTCATTGTATTCGAAAAACTAAGTATATTTTCTGATATATTTATTTTAATAATGTTAGTAATTTATTTTACTATTAGTAATATGTAGTTTGAATTTATGTTTGCAGAAAATATTGCATTTATTATATTATTATTTAATTGTTTTAGTAGTATTTTCATATTTATATCATAATATTATTCTTATTAATTTTTGAGTCAAATGGGATTTACCATAGACCATTGTAAATAAATTCGTGATATAAATAGGCAATAACATAAAATAAGATAAAATATTTTGAAAATATCACTGTATAGTGTATACCAATATAATAATATACATTAAAGTTTAAATTTCCCCACACATAATATTTTTAAATTACAACAAAACAACTAAAACATTTTATTCTTCTTTTAAATATTTAATTTCATCTAAATTTAAACTTTAAATGTTTATACCAAAAATTATGTTTAAATATTAATTTTAGATTTTTTAGTTTTAGTATGAATAATTAATGTGTTATGAGAAACCTTATATTAAATTTTCAATCTTTTTGATCCAGCGACAATTTTTTTTATTAATAGACAAAAATCCAAAAAATAAAATTTAAATTGTTAAATGACTATAAATAATTTAAAAACAGTCGAAATATTTTTAAAATTATATGGTACGTAGAAAAAATATTAATTTAAATATTTGAATAACATTTCAAAATATCTACGATATCACATAGAATATAATATTATATATTTTTAAATCATTTATAATATTAATTAAATAATTAAATAAATTACCAGTAATTTTTAATTTTATTAAGTAATTAATTTTACAAGTAATATTACAAGAAATAAAATATATCTTCAACATTTAAATTAATTATTTTATTGTAATTTATATTATCGTTTTAGGCATGGCAAGAGAAAGGTTTGCCTTATGTAGATGTAAATGCCGAAAATCAAATAGGTGTAACTCATTTACAATCGACGGCTAGGCACGGCGAACGAATGAGCACCAATAAAGCGTTCATAAGACCGATTAGGAAAAAACGGAAAAACCTAACTGTTCTAACAGACGCACACGTCACTAGGGTATTGATCGAAAAGAAACGTGCTATTGGGGTGGAGTTTTTGTATAAGAATAAAATGAGAACAGTATTCGCGAAAAAAGAAGTGATTCTGAGTGCCGGCAGTCTAAACTCACCAAAAATACTAATGCTTTCCGGGATCGGACCCAAAAGACACTTGGAGAAGATGAACATTAAAGTGGTGAAGAATTTGCCTGTCGGTAAGAATCTACAGGATCATGTCACGAGCGACGGTATTGTAATACGTGTAAAAAAAACCGCCACTGACAAACCACTCGAGGAGAAAAAGGAAGACGCTATTTTGTATAAAAAAAAACGAAAAGGTCCTTTGGCGGCCACTGGCCCATTACAATGTGGTGTATTCCTTCAGACAAAGTACGCTGGTTATTGTAAATTATTATTATACAAAAATACTGTTTTACACTGTCGTTATACGGCGCACTTGAACGCAACACATTATTCGTTTGTGGTTGACATTTTATATTGTTGCATATTAATACAATTATGAATAATACTAATTATATTAATATGATTTTTTTTATTTATTATTAATTATTTTTATTATCTTTTAATATTCCCATAAACGCTTTTAAGAAACACAATCATGTACTAACATACATTCGACAATATTGCTTACAGATATGAAGATACACCGGATCTCCCGGACATAAATTATGCATTTGATAATAGTAACGAGAAAGATTGGATTCTCGACCCCGCAAATGCCACAAAATTCGCTATGTCTCCTGTTTCTTATTACGAAGCGATTAATGTAAGACCGATATTGTTGAAGCCAAAAAGTAGAGGGTATATATTACTCAACCATACTCATCCAATATGGGGTCAACCACTGATTTATCCACGTTTCTTTACTAAAGGGAACGATCTCGAAATACTTGTTGAAGGTAATATAAGTAATAAAACACATCTATTATATACGTAGCTATAATATAAATTAAAATCATCTGCAGATAAACATTTTCCATATTAAATATTATTATCATAAATTATTCACTGATACATTTTAAAAATAAAACCATTAGTCATATTATATTATAATATTATATAACAGTTAGCATGGTTTTTTTCGAATATTCGTTTTCTTATGATATAACAGTATCAAACAACAAACTAGAATTAAGTATTTATTAATTATAATTTAATAGTTAATGGGAACATACACATTATTTTAACCCATTTTACAGTAATAAAGGTATATATTAAATATAATTCTTATGTTATATTTATTTTTAATGACTTTAAGTATACAACATGACGTATTACATTCATTCGTAATACTGTTAAATTATTGATTAGAATAAATAGTTTCATTATATAATAATTTATGAACTGTGATATTTTTGTTCACACTATAATATCTTGTTAGTGCAGTTCAAATTATAATATTAATATAATTCAAATGCAATATTAATCGCTACTATACTACAATAATAGTTTTAATATTTAAATAATAATATTATTGATTGGTCTAAGTCTCAGCTTAATTGCATTGGTATAATACGTCATATAAGCATACAATTTGAGTTTTTTTTCTTTATATCATTATATCTAAAATCATTCTATCATTTACGAGTTAAAATGTCAATATTTTGTTTAATATTATTTATATGTATAAATAAATGTTAAATGAGTTTTTACTAATGATTAATCTCAGAAACTATCTATATTGGACTTCAATAAAGGTTTTATTAATAGATTTATTGAGACTCGCGGGGTGTTTAGCTTAAGCTTCTTTTTCAACCCTCATACTTTACAAGTTGGCTCAAACATGAATTTCGGTTAGGGTCACGAAAACCGAATATAATTGTTAATTTATACTTAACATTGCTATTGGTTACAGAAAAAAAAATTAAAAATAATATTCGGACTAGCCGATATACCATGTGCTTGTACGAATTTGATTTTAAATAAAATAAAACAACTTTAATTTATTGTTTGTTACTCATAATTATAAAATAAAATAACTTTATATTCATATTATTTATTGTTCATAGCTCTTAAACTCAAAAAACTATCCAATCGATTATGACGAAAGTTTTTGCGATTGTTTTTAGAAATATCGGGAAAATGTAAAGAGTAGTTTATAATACGTTTCAAAATTAACTTTTTAATTAACCAATTAACTTAGCCCATCTCGGTTAAATTAGTTCATTAAACGAGGTACATCGATACCGATTTGTCGCGAATTAAGGTAAATTAAAACCAATATATTATATCGATAATATCGATTCGATGTAGCGTTGTATTTTATGTCTAAATTTTTTCTTGACGTAGTCAGATTATGCAGCTAGTACCTATTGCATACAATTATATCAAATATTATTTTGATACCGTAGAAATGAAACTAAGTTTATCAGAAATAACATAAAATAAAAATGAAAACAAAAATGTTGATAATTGTTACCATAATCGATTTTCGCAATCACATAGGTACTTACCTTAAAATATAAAATGTGGCAACTACGATTAAAACAATATCTAGTTCAAGTTAAGATTGCTTTCTTCTTAACCCAGTTTTTCAAAACGTATACCTTTTAACTACTTAATGAAGTCGTTGATGTAAATGTAAAATTTCAAATATAACGCTGTTATTTATTTACATACGCTGTATAATATTATCATAGACGGTGCTTAATCGAAACATTTGCAAAACCGAACATTCACCGAAATAATTACTCATTAGTAATTACGTAACGTTTTAGGTCACCGTCATAGTGTTTTTATACTATGTAATAGTAACCATTTTGTCAAGTAATGTTCATCCTCTTAAACTGTGATTCGTACTAACTTAATGACTGGTTTTCTAGTGCTAAAATCAGGTTAATAGTATCCAGTTGACTATTTTACAATGTACATATCCACACGTGAATGTGCGTGTGTGTAATATTATAATAAAATTCTTTAATTTCAAAAAGGCATTGTCATCTCCCATCAAAACATTATGAATTATAATAAATTACCACAGTCCACCATGTAATTGCGTGTTAATAAATAATGTCTCGTTACACAAGTACACAATGTAGGTAATAGGTACATAAAATTAATATTATTGATGTTATTTTTAATATCTTATCGTTATGAATAGTGTTAATGTATGATTAGGAATTGACCCTGCCGGTAAATTTGAGAAAATGCATTTAAATAGTTAAATTATATCGCTACATGTTATAAACACAGTATAACTCTCATTTTTTTTTTTATGTAAAAATTTCATATTTGGGCTTCAGAACACTTTATTTCCATAATATTAATTTTAGAAATTTTAAAATATTAAATCTTATAAAACATTGAGTTTGAGTACCTAAAATACTTAACAGATGACTTTTTGCTGATTGGTTCTAATTCCGGGTATAAAATACCGCATCCATATAAATTCAATATAGGTTAGGTATAGTTATATATAGAGTTCTCGGAGAGGAAGTTGGCAAATTTTTTTGTTTTTAGATATATTTTATTTTTTAAATTTTAATTAATTTTATTTTCACACTGTCAACAAATAAAACACCTAAAAAAATATCTTATATCAAAAATAAGGTAAAATAAATAGTAAACAAT
This sequence comes from Rhopalosiphum padi, assembly GCF_020882245.1. Taxonomy (NCBI): domain Eukaryota; kingdom Metazoa; phylum Arthropoda; class Insecta; order Hemiptera; family Aphididae; genus Rhopalosiphum; species Rhopalosiphum padi. Next base: position 90,883,411 of record NC_083598.1, on the reverse strand, counting down.
ATTTGAATAATACATAATATCTATTATAATAAGCTTATTGAATACTTTTTTATATTTTTGTTTAAGATATCTGATTTTTGATCGGATATTTTCCCCATTGGTAAAACTTTATTTTAAAATCATAATTATTAAATATTACTTATATATTACGAACAACATGTGAAATTTTTCTAGGAATTAGGTTTTTTTATCACTGCCACACTCTATAGTGTATATTTCAATAGCACCAAGACAATCACACATAATTACGATTTATGTAAAAAAAAAACCATTATATTAGATTCATCTAATAAGAAATATAGTAATACACAAAGTAAAAAATGTTCGATAATTGTATATCATAGTTTTCATTAGTAAAATATATTATATCATATGCATGGAAGAGATATCATGTCCATGAGCGTAACTAAAATTTAGTGGTTACAGAGGCTAGAGTCTTGCGCAATATCAAAATGAATAATATTAAAATATGTGTATACAAAGTAGCTTATTACAGCATTATTAAATAAAAATAGCATATATTTAAAATCGTTGATAGGAGATAAGATTTTATTAAGAAAGACATTAGAAGTACCGTTTGAAGGGTTTATAATATCCTCAATGGCCTAAAAATAGGTTTGCTGATGATGTTGTTTGGACGTATTACCTTAACAAACAAACAGAAAGCATACCCTCTATTATATATATATATTTGCGGTGTATTAATATAGTTATTACCTATATTAATTATTAATATTTTATTTTATGTATATCATGTCATCGTCTGCGCATAGTTTTTAATATTAAATAATATGTGTAGGTATGAAAATCGGAGCGAACTTGGTGAACACGGAGTCAATGCGTAAAGCAGGTGCCATGTTAGTCGACGTGCCGGCAAAGGCTTGCAAGAAATATAAGTTCGGCTCGGACGAGTACTGGGCGTGTGTGGCCACCGAGTACACGGCCACCATATACCATCCGGTTGGCACGTGCAAAATGGGACCGGAACAAGACGATGACGCCGTCGTCGACCCGGAACTGCGCGTGCACGGGGTCGCAGGTCTCAGGGTGGTAGACGCTTCCATCATGCCCACTATCGTCCGGGGAAACACAAATGCGCCGACCATAATGATTGCGGAAAAGGCGTCGGACATGATCAAGGATAAATGGCATCAGCATCACGACAACGGAGCTGTAGTCGACGAATAACGAGATGCGTGGTATCTTATTATTATAATAATATCTTATATGGCATTATTGTCTTCGACGGCGAGCCTCATGGCTGTCGACTCCAAAAAGTAGTCATTTTCTATTTTGGATTACTTTTGAGAGGACGATACCCGTGCATGTGTTGACTCTGGTTTACAAACGTTTGTGGAATTGCAAATTTCCGTTCATCAGAATTGGTTGTGCGTAATTAGCTTAAAATATCGAAAGAACTAAAAACGAACATTCGTTCTTATATTAAAACTAACATTTCCGATGAACAAACATGTGCTACGCTATACGTTTGTAAGACCGAGACAACACGTACATGGTTGACGTTATATAGTTAAGAGGACTCCGCACACCCGCCACTTAAAAGGGTTTGATATAGGCAGTTTTTATGCAATTTGAGAAGAATTAAAATATTCTGTTTAATCTTAAATATATTTAGATACTAATTAAAAGTATTTTAAAAGTGGTCCCATGTCAGTTTTAACAACGGCTGTTGATTATTGCGTAATAATATTGTATTATAAAGAAAAACGGTTTCGCACAGGACAAGCTTACGAGTAAGTACATTATTTACAGTAGATATAACCGAATTTTCATACTACTTAGTGTTTTTATTTTATTGATACCAAAACACGATAATTTTTAATAAACATAAAGAAACACTAATTAATCTGTACGAATAAATGAGTACTATTGTTTTTAAGCTAGCCAAAAAAAAAAAAAAAATATTAATAATAACGATTCGACATATTATGTAAATGTCTTCTGTATGTTAAGTAAAAATTTGATTAGACTAATGTAAATACGGACTTTAGATATTAGTCTGTTCCGTGCAAAACCATGTTCATAGGTAAATTACAAGTGATGTGGCATCTTCTTAAGAGTGATCTCTGTCTGACCATTCTGCAAGATTTATCTATCACACAAGCACATTAACGGGAAGGGATATCGATAGGATTTTTTGTTTTTGGTAAAAATTGCATAAATAGGACGACAAATAAATAAAACAAAATACAGAGAAGATGTAACTATATTTAAATGTCTGAAAATACTCATATATTATATTATAGTTTTGGGACTTATGTTGTACAGTGCACTAAATTAAATTTAAGTATGGTAATTATAAAGTTTAGTGAAAATATTTGATAATTAATACGGGTAATAAGTAAAAACGTATGCACTAAATCCGTGTTTTTATATTATCATAGTTTTTATGTTTAAATTGTTTTATTATACATTTATACGTAAAATAATTTATTACTGAATACAATTTAAAACTAACAATACGAAGTTTCTGTAAAAGATTTAAAGATAAAAATGTGCATTTTATCAACATGCAGTTGTTAGTTGAATAATATGATACTATTATTAGGTATACAAGTTACGTAGTTTTTCTTTTTAATTTCATCGTGACCGTAATAATAAGTAGGTATTGCAATATATTATACATGATTCGTGATGAAGCAGAAATCGTTTAATTTAATGCAAACTGCAGAAAATAATAGAAACAGGTCAAAACAGCATGTATTTATTTATACTTTACTGGCTAGTTCGGTTTAAATTAAAAAATAATATAGTAATATGAAAATATTATAGAAATTCATTAGAAATATAGAAAATTCAAAGTCTTAGTAAACTGTACGGAAATACGTATTATGTATACGAGTAATATAATAAATGTTAGATTGATTATAAAATGAAAAAAAAACATAAGGGTTGTTAAAATAATTCGACTATAATATTTTTTATAGTTTATGTAAATTAAATCATGACACGTATTGACTACATTAAAAAAATCTACCCTCTAACTTATTAACATTTAAAGAAATAGTTTTGGCATTAGCTTGCATATTCGGCAGTTGTTTCTAGTATTTCGTAACTAACTTAACCTGCATTTCTTATACTAAATAAATATAAATATTAATAAATACAATATTATAAAATTTTAATTTAAATATTGTATATTTTAAATCAATAAACCGAAATACGTTGATTGCATTTACGCGCTACATTATTTTTAAAACCAATCCAGGTTATGTTAAATTAGGTTACCAATCTGTTAAAATTATTTTTTATTCGTCCTATATCTTCTAAAGTAGGTACTATCTAGTCATTTTAATATTCAACAGACGTATGTTTAACATGATAGCATTATACTTTAAATACCAATTAGAGTCTTACATAATAAAAATACTAGGTATGTCAGTATGTGTTTTATTTATATTATTAATTAAAAATAAGCAATATAGTTATTTCTCATAGCTTTTTCCCCCAATTTTATTTTTCTATTAAATATATGAATATATGATAATTTAATTGAACAGGCAATGAGTATTGAGTATCTTCTAAAGTGCATTTGATGTTTTACAATATATTTTCAATGTGTAATTACAATTCTATATTATATTATGCTAACATAATAAGATTATGGTCATGAATTCGGGATATTAGTATAACCTAAAGAATACAAAATTTAAATTTTTAATTTACAAATATATTTTATCTATTACTCATTAATTATACATCAATATAAATTTAACTTGAACATATACAATTTTCTACTTTTACATTATACAACATTGTGCAAACATAAAATGGCTAAAACCGGATCCTCGTAATAAGGTGCCTAAATATTATGATATTATACATTTTATATAACTATAAGTGTACACGTTATTAGATACCAATTTAATTATTTTAAATTTTAATCTTTTATTTGTATTCATATTATCGTATTCAGTAACCATATTAATATTAATACATATTTTAATTTTTTAATTTTTAATTTGGATTATTTACAATTCTACCTCAGAAAAAAATCATAAAATAGAGTTATTTGTATTACTAGTACGTACCTATGTCTGAAATAGAAAATAGGTAATCTATGTGGTGATAATAATTTAAACTTAGAAAAATATAATTAGTTTAATAATATTGATGAAACAAAATAATATCTATCATTTTAAAATCAGCAGAATACGTCATATTTAATAATAATAAATGTATTATACATTTGCATACTAGTGCATATGTTTTTTTTTTACCAAATTACATTATATAGGAACTAAAAAAAGGTACTTTTATGTACCCATTACTAAGGTAAAAACTTAAATATTTACTCAGTTTTGTTTTGTATAATGTTGATAATTTTGTAAGACATGCATATTGCAATTATACTATAGTAATAAGTAATTTATAATAATATTCTTATAGATCTTTACAATTTTAAACGTAAAATGTATATACAAGTAAGAAGTATTGACTATATAATATAAAATTATATTTATTTTTTATACGTACTTAACTAATTGTGTAATATAGTTTTATATTTTAACTATTTACATTTTAGTACATTAGTTAGTAATTATTTTAATCTAAAGAAATAATAATTATTGCTCAATATATTATAGTACAACAAAACTACTTATGATTTATATTAACATTCTATATTTTAGCTATGATATTTTAAATTTAAATAAAATAAATAATATTATCAACTAATAATTTTTATGACTTATTAGTAGATTATTGCTTATATATTGTATCTCAATAGTGAAATAATTAAAACATCAATGTAAACTTAAATTAAAAGCTCATCATTACAATTAGGTTAGGTATGTATATATTAATTTGTTGATATAAGTTTTTAAGTACATATATTATTATATATTATGTAGGTATGAATTATTTTTGAAAATTATTGATATAATATACAACAATTATTTTAAAATCGTAAATTATAATTATTATAGATAATAAGTTGTTATTAATATTTATTTTGTTTAGTATATACCTATTATGTAAACATATTACATACTTTAATTTAAACTTAAAAAAATAGTATTAATTATAATATATTTGCTGTATTTTTATTCAAAATCGAATAATATTGATTACATGTACCTACTGGCTACTACAGATAAATAAATAAATTTTATGTTTATGTATCATGGTTTCATACTCTCGTCGTGTCTATATTACGAGTAATGGGAGGATTTGGCCATTTTTTTGGATATGAAAGTTAAATGGTATATTTAATTTTTTCTAATGAGTTGCATATTGTTGGCCTTGATTACCTAGGTACATACTTTGTACGTAACGTTTAAGCATATAAAGATAGAGATATATTCTGTATTTAACAACATTTGAAAAATAATAATAATTCATAAACAACTTCAAAATTTGTGGTATGACTTCTTCTTAACTTTAAACTATTTTCAACTGTTTGGATATTAAATTAGTTGTTATTGTTTTTGCTAAAATACATAATAAATAGTTAAATATCTTTTAAAACCATTATCGAGGTTCTTTTATTTTATGTTATATAAATTAAAACTAAAAATAATTCAACAATATTAATAGTCCTGTGAAATTAGTTTCATTTACTATTTGTGGTGTAAAATAATGAATTTTGTTTCATATTTAGGTAGATCTTAACATAGAAGGTATCATAGTAACCAGTTCTTAATGTGTGTGAACAACAATACTGAATACTATAACAATGATAAGAGAACTACTAGTGCAAGTTAAGTACAAAATAGCAACCGTTGATTATTAATTATTTTATAAATAATTGTTACTACCTATGTAGATAGTCGATTATAATTTTGAATATTTCTGACTGGAGATAAATGTATGATTTTCTCCATGGCAGTAAGCAGACACATTTTTGAAAATGATTAGAATACAAACAAAGTGAATAATGAATTATACCATTGTAAAAAATCAACGTACCGATTTTGTTTTTGTTTTTATATAATTTACGAACACTGATATAACTGAGTAATAAATACCAATCGTCTGAAATCAAAAAAAAAAAAAAAATAATAATAATAAATAGCTAAGTCATAAAGTTTATTAAACTTTACACGCAATACTCAAGTTATTATTTTTGTACAGTAATTCTTAAACAATTTTATAAAAATGATGCAATTATGTTTTTTTATGAATAATTATAATATATGACTTTTAATTTATAATTACAACATAACTATAGTACATACTTTATAAAACATTTCTAGGTTGACAATTCTCGTTCTTGTATATTGCATTTTTTTCTGGTGAGCATTATTTAGTTGCATTGTTAATAAAATCAATTTTTACATTTCATATCCATTTCAGTTCAGTTACTACTATACAATGCGAATAGTATAGAGTCTTTCTAAAAAACATATACATATTAAATTTATAAAGTAAAAAAATATTCATTTAATATTAAATACGAATTATCGATTATTGTAATTCATATGGAATACTACTTTCAATTTTTATTTTGGCTTTTGTAAGTAAAATATATTACTCTATGTGTTATTAATTATTAAATAATTTCTATATTTTTATTTCACTTTTAAAATTTTTACATTTAAAATTACTTTTTGATGCAAGATATCAATTAGTCAATTAGATAACACAACAGAAACATTTCAATGATACAGATAATTAATGATAATATAGATTTTACTAAAGAAACTCCAGTAGTTATCTCGAATTTTGTTTCAGCAACACTGGAACAAATTCACAATAATTATATATACATTTAACTTCAGCTACTGCCTATAAGGCTATAAATACAATATGTGTATAACATACTGTACATTAGTGAATAAAATAAATATTGTGTACAAATTAAGTAGGTCAACGCTATGTTAAATAGTTTATTTTTTATTTATTGTTATCAGATGTAAGTATCCAATAATGTTTGTACCGCTAATATAAACCAAAGTATTATGATGGAACTGGATACTACCCAAAATTGTAGTAAAATTGGTTTTTGGAATATTGTTGAAAATTCTTCATATTTCCTATAAATATACAATTATTGGATTGAAGGATAAAAATAATAAATTGTAAATTTTTATATTTAAATAATAGAAAACAAAAATAACTCTTACTTCATAACTTTTTGATGGTTTATTATAGTTGTTATTAAATCGTCGTAAAAAGCTAAATGATGTTCATTTGTATGTAATTTATTATTCATGTTATCAATGAATTCTAAAAAAAAAAAATATCGATATTCTTTTAAAGATATAAGATATATAAAAATAATTAACTGCAGTCTACAATAGAAATAGTTTAAAATTACATTCAAGGTATTAGTCAAAATTAATCATAATAACCGATTGTCGTTATAATTATAATGATATCAAAAATAACGATGGAAAGTACGAGAATTATCAAACAAAATAATTCGATGGTGTAAAATATATTAAAATATGTGTTATATGTTTCTTCCGAGCAAAGAAAATACAAATTTTTAATGTTCAGGTGATATTTGCTGGATGAGCCATTATAATTTTTTATCACTAAAAAAGTGTTATTAAATGCCTTTGGATACGTTCCCCAGCAAATCAGAAAGAAGAAAACCAATACAGTAAATATGTACGTTACCCACATGAAACGATTTCGCCACAAATATAAAATACATCTGTACTGACAGCCGTATTTTATGAAGTTGAATTGCGTGATTGATAAGCAATTCCATATGTCTTTCGAGTAGTGGACAATGATATATATCTTGTAGTTACCGAAGAGTATGTTTATCGCGATTGTGAAATTAAACAAGGCCTCGACCATGTTGTTCACCCAAAAATATAAGCCTCTTATGTACATTATTATCGATATGAGACATTAGTATAACATCAAAAATATAAAAATACTGTTGTAAATAGCGTAGCGACCCTTAATTTTTTACCGGCCTAAATTTTGATAAAACCAAAGAGAAATTGCTAACAACTCGTTGGCAATTAGTTTATTATCATCGCTATTCTCCATAATTTTCAATTGTTAAGTATATCCGTTGGTTGTCTACAAACATACCGATATCGCATAAATTGAATATACATTAATTACATAACATAATAAAATAAACAAACCTTTTCAGAAAATTAGGTTAAAATATGATGTTATATTATGTTATCTTAAACACAATTTTCAGAAGTTGATTTATATTTTTCACTATTGCCTCGTTTTTCTAATGAATATTACATTTATATAATTAGTAAAATAAATACTAAATATTTAATTTTTATCATAAAAATATCGTCTCATAAAAAGAACGAAATTTGATAAAGAAATTGAGTTTTTCACCTTTATACGATTGTGGCTATAAGAATGGGAGACCGACTTATGAAATAACCTTTAAACGTAATTTTTCAAACTAAAGAAATTCAATTTATTTTATTTTTGATTGACCGAGAATATAAAGTAAATTTTTGAAGGGCGTTTAACATCAGTTTATAAATAATTCAGTAAGCAACATATACAAATCTTTTAATTTTTTATTTATATTCAGTATCTGCCTACTGCAGTATTTTTCTTGGAATTTCAAGTGCACTATGCAATTATTGAATTTATGTATTGATATACATGGAACACGAATAATAATTTATATTCTATTTATACATAATTTACTTAGGACGAACTAATATTACAAGGTACGTGACATAAAGGAATTTATAAAATATTTAGGTATTTGCCCAGTATAATATGGATTATTATGCGTAATAAACTATAACGGTCAGAAAAAAATATTGTAATAATATGCCTGATATTGTCTATAGTTTATACCAGTGGTTCTTAACGGGGGCGGTACCGCCCCTTTAGGGGAATTTTGGTCTCTCTGGGGGTAATAGTTTTGAAGGGGGCGGTAAGCTTTTTCAAACGAAACAAAGGAATCGATTGGACATTTGCAACAAAGTTGATCTACGTTTAGCTTTGACCAATATCGAACCAGACATCGCCACATTAGCAGCTACTCATCAGGCTCAGGGCAGTCAATGATAGGTGTAATTTTTATATTTTATAATTTTTTTTTATTCACAATTAAGTAAATCTTTTTGTATAGTAAAGTAAAATTGTTTTGTTAAGTGGTGTAAAATATAACCATTACTATCTAAAAATAAGAGTTTTTACTTTAATTAATAATGTTGTAATATACTGATGAATAAATAAATATATATTTATAAATATTTATAAGAAGAAAATTTGATTTTGCATGAGAGGGGAGGCGTTAGCAGTTAGTTATTACGATAAAGGAGGCGCTGAACTAATAAAGGTTAAGAACCACTGGTCTATTCTCTATAATATAAGTGATAGTTATAAACGAACAATTTGAAACGAATAGGATGAAATTATTTTAAAATTTAACTAATTTGTACCATTATGATATTGAAGGGTAAATATTATAATTATTAATTTGTATTTTAATGTTCCAAAAGAATGAAATTATATTATATTTTTAAATATTATGTATTGTACTAATTTTGAATATTAAATATTTTCAACATTGTTTTAGATGTTTTATTTTTATTTTTTACTAAGAACTTGAGTTGCGTTTGGAGGTCTTCTGTGGTAATTAATAGTGATATATACCTACCCACCTATTTTGTATTATAGGTACAGACTTGTTATCCATTGCGTCTATGTTTTACGAGTTATGTTGTAGTAGAATATATTATAAAAATAAATAATGTTCACTACCTATACGGATAGTCGATTATAATTTTGAAATTTTGAATAGTGTTAAAAACATTTGTGTATATAGTTAGTAGATACCATATAGGAAAGTATACAACGTAGAATATTACAGTTTTATCATGTCAATTACCTCGATTCTTTCTTGTATTTAATGTACCTATATTAATTCCATAAAAATATTTAATTATTTATCGTACATTGAAATGGTAGTTAAGAATAATAAGTTAAATAATATCAATATTAATCTTTAAAAAGCCTAAATAACCTTCATGTACAATTATTTTACTAATTAGATACAAAAGAAAGCAGATTCACGGATCATTTGTATAAACTGCAGGAGTTCTAAATTTATCAAAGATAATTGACTCTTACACTATTGGTCACGCAATTATGGCAGTACCTACTTATAAGGATATTCTTTTCAACATCTTTTGTTTTAAAAATAATAACGAGTTATTATTCTCATAACTATTTATGTTTTGTAACATCTATTTTATTTTGATTTACTAAAAATTACATAATATAATACACATATATATATATAGTTGACAATAGTGCATAGGTAATAATAAACTAGACAAATTGTACATTTTTAACTAAGCTTAATGAAGTTTCAACATTAAAATTAAAAATGGTGTTTGCGATAAATGAAAGATTTTATCTCATGTTTTAATTTATTAAATATAACATGTTATTATGTTACTAATGTTACTATAACTATACTTAGGTACTTAGTAAAAATGAAAGTTATTAATAATATCAATAATAATAATATCTTTACTCACTTGGTCCACAAACTATACGTCCTACACCTTATTTTAAGTATTAAGGATATTATATCTTTTAAAATAAATAAAATATAAGCATAAAATAAATCAATTGTGTTGTGAATAAGTAGATTTAAATGTTATGGAGCGTAGGCAAATAAATAAATAAATAAATGCTATTCTAGAAAATATTTTTAATTTGACTACTTTTTCAATTAAGTTTAGTGTATATTCTCACCAGGTATTTTCTTCTAAGTCGGTTCGTATGTAAATAATTATAGTTTATAGTTTGTACCATTATATTATGGTGCGAATTGGTACCTACTATTCAAAATATAGTTATAAATTTAATCAAAAGATTATAAAAAAATGTATGAATTTTTTTATTTTTAAGTAACCAAGTAATATTTAATTTATCCATTATTAATTTATAATTATAATTTAAATTATAATATTATGTGTATGATATTTTTAAAAATGAACAAAAAATATTAGCAAAAATATGCACGCAAGCTTTATTAAAATAGAAAAACATCCTAAATATTAAAATATGCAAGACAAATATTTTGTAACAATGAAAAAATAAGAATGGACATAATATTTAATCTGTAGTAAAGGTAAAATAATGTATGAAACATTCAAAGATTGTAACCTATTCTTTATAATTATTACGTTGGTGTACAATAATATTATATTTGCCTGTCATGTGTCAGAATATCAAAACTCAGACTTCTCCAACGTCCGATCAACTCTTGATATCTTAATAAGAGCAAACATACTCAAGAAAATATAAAATACCTGCTAATTTTAAAATAATGTAATCTGATGTATTGTAGTCTGTAAATGAGTAATTCACCTATAGTAATAAATGTTGGTAAACTACAAATTGTATTATTTTATGAGTTCAATATTGTGTCGTCCAATGAATTTTGACTCTATCGACTTTACTTAAATAATACGGTAATAATAATATACATATTTTATTTTTTTAACTTTTATTTTAGAATATAAAATCTGTAAGTAATTATTTTTTACAATAAGCATATGTGATATATTATACATTTTGTTTTGGCTTGATACACATATAATAATAGTATAGTTAGGTATATATATATGTATATAGTTAGTTATATACTTAGTTCTCTAAGATTACTAAAATTGTTATTGGTTATAAATGTATATATTATACATATTATAACATTCTCGATGCTAACTGAAACTATTACTATAGCTATTAACGCCTATATGAATTATATAAATGGAATATAGTGAAATCTTTAGCAATATAATATATAGATTGTCTAGATTTATTTAGAATCATTGATTCAAGAATTTTTTAGGGTTATAATGGTTTGAACTGAGAAGTGATAGCTACGAGCTAATGTTTTATATTTTATAATGGGATTTCAATTGAAATTTTAGTGTTTATTGATTATAATTACTAGTATTTTATGAGGTATAATATTATTAATATTTAAATTTAACCACATGTCTAAAAAGTGTTACGAAGCATTGCGTATATCGCATGATGATATAACATATATATAAATACAAAAACGATATTTTTACTTATAATATCAATTATATAATAATATAAAAACCATTGAGAAAATAAATAAAATTTAATTTGTATGTTTTAGTACAGTTTTATTTTTCTTGGTAGTTTATTGATCCGTAAGAAAAATGAAAATGAAATTGTAATTTCGATTTGAACGTTTAACCGTTTTTATTTTATATACCTGCAGTCTGCATAAAAGTTACCAATTATAACGCTATATCATATTGAACTTTCTAATGTAATCCTATCGGTTTGGTTTGTTAACATCATGAATTATTATTATTATTGTCTGCTTTTTTATAATTATTTTTAGTTTTTTTACACATTATCATACCATTATAGGTTAAAGATGAATTTGTATGGTAGTTACGGTATAAAATAAAATTATACGACAAGACATAATATAATAACGAGTCGATAAATAGAAAAATGTGATGTATTAACAATTTAAAACATAGAGCGTACCTGATTATTTCAGTAAAATGATCAAATGCAGAAATTTAATTCATATAATAATATTAAAGTTGGGCACTTAGTCTTGAAGGTAAACAATGAATTATTTGTATTCGATCGGTTTTATAATGACGTTGAATCGCGGTGTAATAATAATTATAATATATATACGTACACGAAGTCGATTAAAATTGCATCATCGATCGTCACGAAGGACCGGAAATTCGACGCTTAAAGTCATTTGGATTTTTGAAATATCGTTGTACCGATGTAGTACTCTATGTATATTTCTTATATGTATATGACACATATTAGGTATAATCATATATAAAATATCTGAAACGTGTCGTGCTCGGTCGTGTTATCGAAGAGAATTGACGTATTTCAGCCCTCGCCTTACAAAGACAAGCTAATTACTTATTGTTTTACAGTATTAAATATCGAACCATTATACCGTATTATACGTGAGGCCAGAGGCTTAATGATTTTTGTTTTTTGTTTAATAAGACTATGTCGTTTCGATTATTCCTATCGTATAATAGTGTTTGTAAAATCACACGAACCATATTGTCTTGCAGCATTTTGGCCAATGTTCATATTACATAATACGAGTATTGTTATCGCCCATTTGTTTTTAGGGTCTAGAATGGTTGTTTTGCAAGTAGAGTTAATGAAATGTTTGTCAGAGGCTTGGGCGTTGAGTTAGATTAGATGATAATTAAATAAAAAGTGACTAAAATCTTCAAAAAAACAATTAATTAGTGTTTAAAATGAAATAATAATTTTTATATACTGTTACAATAATTATTTAAATGAGTGAACTATTTAAATTTTCAACACAAATATTAATTTAATCATAACAAGTCAAATTTAATAAAATTATAAGTAAAAATATAAATTTTTTTTTTTTTATTAGAATTTCTTTAACTCATCATAATATATTGTATGCAAATAAACAAAAAAACTGCATATTAAATGTGATTTATTTGCTTAATTTTTTTAAAATATACTTATTTAATACGTACAAAACGCATTGGCCATTATGATTTAAAAACGATAACATTTTTACAAGTAGCATGTATATACATAAATAACACGTTGCTCAAAATATGTACCTAAACCGCAAATTATTTTGAGCATGTTTTGGCTAGTATAAGAAAAGAATATTTTCGTATAATTATAGGTCTAAAGCGTTTACATTTTTTTTAACGATTATTTTCTTCACAAATATTTCTTCACCGAGGTATTACAGCACACTTTGTGTAACCGAAATGTCCATACCCATTTTAGTGCTGCATAACACGAAATATTCAATATTCATGTGATTAAATGACTAAAAATCTCGTTCCTCAAATATCTTAACGCGCCCGCGGCAATTAATCCTCCTGCAGCAGCCCGCCCATAGAAGCTACGCCATCGGCCGCGTTATCAAACAACCGCACACACGTATCATGTGCCTAATTAATTTACAGACAATATATTATTATGTTTATAGTATTTCGATTTGCCGTCGATTCGCCGCGCTCAGTTAAAAAAGGCGCATTATAATAGTGTTTGTGCACTTCGTCGCAGTCGTCTGTTTACAATTGCAAACGGTCTCGTTGGATAACAACGCACAAGCGCAAATTAATAACACTATACGAGTATAATGACGTGCACAAGGACTGCATAGGTACCGCCGAGTCCATTGTCTGCGAAACACAATCATTCGCAACACATCAACACACAACAATATTATTATTATGATTTGAGAGTAATAGCGACGATTTATTAAGATGCATTATAAGTGCCTATATAACACGGCACATTCTATCTCGATTTTCGGTAATTACTGATATACATAATACCTAATATATAGTCACAGGAGACCAATTATTAAGGTTTATACTTTCGGTTTTTATTTCTTTCAATTCTGTAATATTATAATAATAACGTTAGGTATATATTCTGCCGATTAAATCCAAACACATATATTATGTAGTCGCGTAATAATAATAATAATAATAATAATAAATACATCATCGATGCGTAATGTGCGTACGCACCTATAACAATATTATGACGACGTGGTCGTTGGTCGCGCGCGGTGGTTACTTTCACTACTCGACCGGGCCGGGAGTGGGGAGGGGATCTACGGCGCTGCGACAGCCAAAGGGAAGAGGAAATGATCGCGGACGGACACCGCATCGCCTCGGCCGACCGATAAACGCACGTTCAAACGTCGGCGTGCGTCCACTGAAAAACGGTCAGCCGGTGTTCTTGGCGGCTCTTGTTCGGTGCCCCACGGATCTGTGTTCGGTCGCGTTGTTTTTGGTTTTTAAAATTTTTCAAATCAGTTTGCCGCGTTTTCGATCTCGGACGAGCACACACCACCGCGAGGTAATCTGTGTCGTCGGTTTTCAGCAGTTTTGCAAATTTTTTCCTCGTCCGGTTACTGCTCTGCAGCTGCAGTGCGTCTCACCGTCGTCGGTAAATAATACAAAATCGTCGCAATAATAATATAACAAACCGACCGACGTGACATTTACGAAGTGTACGACAATATAATACATATATACATACATATATATATATATATATATATATATATATATATATATTAGGTAGCTGTTCGCCACCACCGCAACAGGACGTCCGCAGCAGGTAAATCATCAGTATAACATATGTTATAATTTATTATATTATTATGTGTGTACATCTCAATTCACATACGATACACTCGCTTACACACACACACACACACACACACACACACACACACATATACATAAAATATAATATGTGAATCGTGAGTACATAAAGATATCGGACTACGTCTCTATTGTACACCGGTACGCCTATATGATTTTTATTTACGACCGATTGCACGTAGTTGTACGTGTATGTCGGCCCGTCTCTGAGAGATCTATCGATCGATTTATCTTACCCATCTCGTGCGTTTCGAATGCGACGATTTGATTCACCACGCCGGGATGGTCGTCGAGAAAATAATGTTATGTGGTGCGGACCACCGATACTGCCGCCACCACCACCACCACCACCTGCACTGGCACATACGCGTAGTAGGTATATAGCCGCCTATAGGCTATAATATTATAACATAATAATATTGTGATACTGTATATATAATAACTATATACCTTCCGGTCGTAGTGTTGCTATGATATACACTGTACGGGTTTAATGCAGCGTTATGGACGATATAAGATACATACCTATAATATTATAGGTGTATCGTATTGAAATGTAAGAACGAAAGTGGAATATTAACGACCGCAACCGGTTTACATGGTGCTGCACGTGTTCGTGCGATATCACAGTAATTTCAAAAACGCAGGTTTTGGCGTCATCGGAATTACTGACTTCCGGTTACCATCGCAGTTTTCTTCTTTTAGATAAGGTGTTTTCGATAGTTCTGCTAAAACGTGTACTAAAGTTGCGCAATCGCATTATTCTCGTGCATTGAACACACACTGTTTGCGAATACGCATTCAGTCGTCTCGCAATAACGACGAAAAATGTCATTTAGACACGTCATTTCATTTGA
This sequence comes from Rhopalosiphum padi, assembly GCF_020882245.1. Classification (NCBI taxonomy): domain Eukaryota; kingdom Metazoa; phylum Arthropoda; class Insecta; order Hemiptera; family Aphididae; genus Rhopalosiphum; species Rhopalosiphum padi. The sequence goes on along the minus strand of NC_083598.1, from coordinate 90,867,411 downwards.
TCCGGTAAAACAAGAATTATTATAAAATACATATTTTTCGTTTCGATAACTAATTATTATCATTGTTTAAAACAATATCGCGTGTACGCCACCGAGACAGCGCAACAAGACGGCCGCAAAAAAACATCGCGGTGTAGCAATAGCTACAGTTATGTCGTCAGTTTGTACATATGTATCTAAACGCTGTACCCGGTAAAGACAAAATACCAAGTTGTATAAGGCTTTCACCAATAATAATCGGGTTATCATTAAATATTTGCCGTTCGTACGTAACTCCAGTCGTGTGGTATTGTCACGTACGCCAATGTATTGACTTTAATGGAGCCAACCGTTTGAACTTGTGACCATGAAATGTACCTATATACAACATCACCGCAAGAACTTCATTTTACATTACTCATCGAGTTCAAAATTATTCGCTCTTATCGAACGTAAGACATGCAAGTTAAACTGTTTTCGCTTTTTCCGATATATGCACTCAATGTACACTCATTTCAGTACACGGTGTAATAATTTTACATTAGCAATTAATATAATAACAGTAAAAAAAAAAAAAATTAAATACTTATCTCTCTACTAAGACAGTGTCTGGTCCGTAATTATACTTTGTGATAATGACTACGATAAATTAATGAGATTATTATGTCACATTTTTTTAGTTAATTGAAAAGTGTTATGTATGCTTTGTGCTTTGGGGAAATGAGAGAGTGGCCTTGGCCTTACTTAAGGAGAGGGGATGTTTATGTCATGAAATGACACCATTTTGTGTCCACGCTCATTGCAAAATAGTGTAAAAATAAAATAGTCACGTGCGTGTGGTTAATTATTTTTTTCATTATTATTTAACAAATAATAACATTTTTAAAATGTTCTAAAAAATTATTCCAGTTATGCCTCTCGGACTTGTATTCATATGTACAATTAAAAATAATAGGTTCCAGCATTTACTTAATTGTTGTTGTGAAATAAATCTGAATGACACTGAGTCGTAGGTATAATTTATTACAAAAACTTTAATTTAAACAAAACATTTATTCGTTATTTTACACAAGCTTTCTAACGCATAAATGAAAATATAATAGTTTACGTAAAGTTAATATTGATAAAAAAAAAAAAAAAATTACTTAAATAAACATAACTACCTTTCTTGGGCTTAGAATGTATGATTACGCGTACCTAGGCATATATTATACAAACCATATTATAAATGACTGGTTATAGCTCATAATAATTACAAACTGATAGGTGGATACCTATGGTATTATGGTAAAAGGTTGTATATGTTACACCATTATTAAACACGTCAAACATAATGAAAACGCGATGATTTTCGTTGAATAAATACATCTGTCATTCATGAGCAGCGAGCTCGCACATAATATATTAATATAATATATATATTAACAAAAAAAAAAAAATATATAAAAATTCCATTTGATAGTGCGTCGCCGATTGATTTCATGACTGTCACTGTTCGTATCATTATATATATATCATATGTATAAGTTAAATATCAATTGTAAATTATTATCATTAAATTTTAGTAAATATTAATAAAAAATAAAACTGAAAGTATTGACCATGAACTCTAAATAAGCTACCACTTTAAGTAAATATTGTTGCACGAATCGTGTCATTCAGTAAATTTCTCTTTCACTATATTATAATGCATCTATATAAAAGTGTTGATAATTAATTACTTATCGTTTCAAAGCTTTTCAATAGCCAATTTGATTTGTCTCTGGGCGCAGTCATATCGTCCAATATTATGAAAATTCAATCATGCCCTGAATAGTTATAATCGTTATTAATAATATTCACTTGCCGAGAGCTATGCTTCCGATAGCAGGATAATCAAGAAATCCGAATAATCAACCTGTTATTTTTTTTTAACACAACCAAAACGTACTGTAAAAAACCAGACTCCACTTAAAATTATTCCGATCGCATCACGCACCGGAACTACACTATAGAATCTTCTTGTTGGATTCCTACATTCCAACACTTTTATTTTTTATTTTTATTATTTTTTTTTTTGATAATCTAGGCCCACATATCGTTACATCAATGATGTAGAAATATTTTCCTGTATAATATGTATATGTGTGTATACATGACGTGTAATAAAGAAAATACCACATTTGGGTACCACTGCCAAGTGAATTTTCAATCCTCATTCGTTCGTCGATCACTGTAGTTTACATACGTGTTACAACTAGACAAGGCTAAATATATCACGTGTTTTCAATAGTTCCAAGTTCTTACTGGTTCTTAGTTCTTTCTTAGTTTCTTACATAGTTTGTACATAAAGTTAATAAATAAATGTTTTAAATTTGATTGATGTGAAACGAATAATACAAATTTTAATATTAGCATTAATTTAATAAAAAGAATAGTGATATCAACGTAATAAATATCTTGTTTCAATAATTTTTACTTTCAAAAATATAATATAGAAATTAAATTAAATTATTCTTTATTTCTGTTTATTAACGTTATATAATTTTGCTTAAAAACATAATTCATTTATTACAATTAATAAACATTTCAAGATAATAAAAAGATAACAATGAAGTTTAACTCAAGCCCCATAAATTGTTCACTCTGCTTTCTGATCCGGAACATAATTTACACACTCTAAAGTTGAAATAAATATAAAGAGAAGATTTAGATTAAATCTCACTTTAGCTTATTACGTAATAAAAAAAAAAAAACATTTTCTGGGATCTCAAAACATTCCTATTTCTATGTAGGTATCGTATTTGAACATAAATAATGGATTTTAAAAACGTCTCCCAACTGAATTGTTAAATATAAATTAAAGACAATTAGCTTTATAAGTATTCCACTAAAATGTTCTATAGAAAGTAATTATACTTAAGTATATTTTAACTCATATTTTTCAAAATGTAATTATGTACGCGAAAATAAAATCAATAAATATTAACGTTGCATATTTTTAAAGTAATTATGACGAATTAAATATATTTAATATAATTAATTAACAGTTCATAGTTATGAAAACAATTACCCTTTTCGACGAGAAATTGGTTTTAACTGTTAACAATAAAGCTACTTTTACTTTCTACGTAATATCACAACGTATCAATCTACCACAGTAACATGACATTAAAATATAGAATAATTCGAAGTATTTACTGCGCACAAAGTATGAGTAGGTATACAATAATACTTACCTACTCTGTACTTTTTGCTATTTTCAAGTAATCTTCGATGTACTAGCAAGCTTATAGATAAACAATAATATTTCCAATTTTAAATTCATAAAATTTTCTGTTCGCAGGTTTACTTCTCATATTGGTTACGAATAGAATGTGACGTCTAGTCTCAAAATGGTGCACGCAGGCACAGTGCTCATAAGTGCCATAAAGTTCGCAACCAAAGTGGCCGGAGGTGGAAAGCTACTGTTTTTGCCTACGTTCTTGGCCGCTTTAGCCTACTACAATTATGACCTGTACGACCCGGAAAACCGTTTGGTGAACGAGAAAAACCTGAGATCTGAGTATGATTTCATAGTCGTGGGCGGAGGATCGGCGGGCGCTGTGGTCGCCAACCGTCTGTCCGCGAACCCGGAATGGAACGTACTACTGCTGGAGGCTGGCGGACACGAGTCCGAAATCACAGACGTGCCAGCCATATCGTTGTACTTACACGGCAGCAAGTATGACTGGAAGTATAAGACGCAGCCGGACAGTTCGGCGTGCCAGGCGATGAAGGGCAATCGGTGCTGTTGGACCCGAGGTAAGGTGATCGGCGGCTCCAGCGTGTTGAACACCATGTTGTACGTGCGGGGCAACAAGCGAGACTACGACAACTGGGAGAGGATGGGCAACCCCGGCTGGGGGTTCGAGGACGTGCTTCCGTACTTCAAAAAGTCGCAGGACCAACGGAATCCGTACTTGGCAAAAAACACCAGATACCACGCCACCGGGGGTTATCTGACCGTCCAAGACTCGCCGTGGAACACGCCTTTGGGTAAATCAAAATCTCATATTTGATATGCGTATAATATACGTTTTGGCATTACTCGCGATAACTATGTAAAAATATACCATTGTTACGTGTGTGTTGCGCGTTATGTTGAATCGTACACGTCAGTTACTCGGTGAAACAATGTTGGTCAGATAGGCAGGCAGATGAGTAGATGGCAATTTGATATTTACGTGAATGTTGAGAAATTCGAAAAGTGGGCGGTTCTTTTTTATTCGTGATATATTCCTCATCACGATGCTCGTCCTTGGATTAGATGCATCGCCTTATTAAACGAGACGATTTTATGGCCGAGTATAGTGTAAATATTATTATGTCACATTATTGTATCAGTATAATATTGGTTACATGGCCAATGACAGACCGAATATAGTGCAATGACACGCGTAAAGAATTAGTGATTAATTTTTGTATTGTGTTAACTATAATCAATTATTTAAACACGGCAATTAAAAAGAGTTGGTAATATCGAGCTTGTTTTATTTGTATTAAGAACAATAAAGTAATAATCCAACAATCCAACAATATGCTCAATGTAAAGCTATTATAGATCCTACAAACGAACTCTTTTTAAACAAAAAAGTAACTGTTATAAATTATAATTGATTAATATTATATTGAGAAACAAGTCATTTTATAGTAAATAATTAAACTTGGCGAGTTTACTTTTTTTCCACATTTAAAAATGGTTATTATTTCAACTTTATTTTTATCCAACTATGTTACCCTTAGTACATAAATAAATCACCTATAATATTTTCTACTTGAAATTGCTTTCATTTTCATTATAAATATCATTATCAAAATTTTATAGAATAGATAAAAAATATCTACTCATATATAAAAGAAATATATTTTTAAAATATACTATTAACATTTAACAATATTTTATTTTATGTCTATAAAATATAAGTTTGATGATGAAGATATTAAAATACATTAACTGGTATGGATACCGTCATATTGATATTTATGATAAAATCGTAAAATGTGATTATTTTTTGTTAAAATTTACATGCATATAAAAATCTAATAATTATTAAGAATATAATATTTTACACGAAATACAGTCATGTGTTCATATAAATAAAAAAAAAATAGAAAATAAAGATCGGAATTGAAATGTAATCGCCAGAAGTGATTTAATCAAATGACTTGCAGCTCAAACCCGTTTATTATTGTACCTAGTTGTTTGATACAATTATTATGTATCGAGTCCGTTTTGAACGCCGTTTCGTGGAGCCGCGAGACTATTATCAGCACTCCAAAAATGGCGTAAGTGACTTGCAGCTATAATATTGTCAAGACTTCTGCAGTATAATATTTCTGTTGCAATACAAACAAATTTTTACGAACTGAGGTGGTGGAAATGGAAGCTTCACAAATAAATAACTCAGTTTTCTATGTTGGCTTTGGTGGAAAAGCTTAAAGGTATTCGGATATTGCCAAATATCTATTAGCTTTCATAAAAAGTGTATATCAAATTGTTATCTATGCAGTTGAATAAGGTTGCCAATTATATATAATCGTCTTAATATCGCTGCAGTTTAACAATTGGTTCTTTATTTTTTTACAGGTATCGCTTTCTTGCAAGCTGGCGAAGAAATGGGTTACGAGATACGGGACACCAACAGCGACATTCAGACCGGTTACGGGTTGTACCAGTTCACGATGCGCCGGGGTTACCGATGCAGTTCATCGAAAGCGTTTCTGCAACCGGTGAGGCTGCGGAGGAATCTGCACGTGGCGTTGTGGTCACACGTGACAAAAGTACTCATCGACCCGGACAGCAAACGGGCTTATGGGGTGGAGTTTGAACGGGACGGCCGAAAGCGGGTTGCTCTGGCCAAACGAGAGGTCATATTGTCCGCTGGAGCTATCAACAGTCCTCAATTGCTCATGCTCTCGGGTGAGGAGAATTCGTGGTTATATCAGAACTATTATTATATCATCTGCCATTTTTTTTTAAACATAACGTTTTATTTTCCAAAATCTATTGCAATTTTAAGTGTAATCTTCAAGACGCTAAACAAATACCTAACTAACAACTTGGAGTTGGATAAAAAAAAGAAATTAAATATATCATAAAAATATTCGACTATTATGAAACAAATCGAGCCAAAAAACGTATTTTAATTGATTATCGACCATTACACATACTTTTACTTAAAATTTGTAACCGTAAAATAATTTTTTACTTATTTTTATATTAAGAATATTCGATAAAAAAAAAAAATACGGAATATCCTGTTTGCGATAATAATAATAATTATAATATACATTACTATTGATTTTATATTATAAATATATTATACAACGTTATAATAATACAATTATTATATTATGTTAAACGCGATTTATAAATATCATTTAAATTTGTACGAACATTTAACGTGTTTTTTTTTAATCGTATTCTGATTTGATTTTACACACATACTTGAAGTTGCGCAATTTTGCGTGTGCGTCTGCGAACGCTGTAAGATGCATATAATAATATTACACGATAATATGTGGTCGGTTTGTTTTCTGTGTCTACGTGAGGAGATACGCGCACGCAAGGGGATCCGCGTATAGACTTACCACGCGGTGAAAGCAATCGTTTTGTAATCCGGCTTCTGATGACGATTTGCTCGCAGACCGTATAGACCGTATAGGTACTATATACAATTAAAATGATTATGCCACTAGTATTTTTTTTTACATTCCAGGCGTCGGACCGGAAGAACACCTAAGAAGTATCAATATACCGGTAATCCATCATTCGCCGGGCGTCGGTGAAAACCTTATGGACCATGTGGCCGTTGGCGGTCTAGTCTTCCCCATTGACTATCCAGTTAGCTTGGTCATGAACCGTGTAGTTAACATACCGGCAGCATTGAGGTAAATTTCAAATATTTTTTGTACCTAACCGTTTGATTGTTAGACACTGCGGTTGAGCACGCGGTTCCACTAAACGCCTCGTTATACCATTTTTGAAAATGAATCTCATCACTTTGAAAAACAATTTTACAGCCCATACACTGCTATAGTGAAATGACTTTAATAATAGACACGTCTAATGATGATGCAAGTAATAATAATTATTATATTATATAAACGTATATATAAACGTTGTATGTAATATAAAAAGATAAGTACCTATCGAATATAAAACAAAAGTTATCGAAGTCGGGTAGGTGTTGGAATAATCATTCACTCGCATCACTGCCTTATAAATGATTCGTCATAGGTATATTATTAAGATTTTGGAACCAATATTGCAAAACTATTATAAACCAAAAACATTAAATTTTTTTTAAATCCAAAAACTGTTAAAGTTTAAATACAATCATAAAATATTTGAAATATTAAGACAAACTATATTTATAAAGCCCCAAATGTATCTATATATATTTGTATAAAAATGATTAAAAATAATTAAAAAACACATCAAGTTTCTTAGAGACTCCTATAGCAATCATGTTGCCTTCTCGATATTTCTATTTAATTTATTCACGAATTTCGTAATTTTCTAGAAAAAATGAATAATTATCATTTATCACCTGTTACCTGTAATAATATTTTAATTTTGAAATAGTCAAGCTTTACAGAGCTTTTTACGAACTCTTTCTAATACATTTTAATAGGTCCTAAAAGTAAAATTAAATTTATTGATTTTTCGTTGAATCCTTGAATCCAAAATCTAAATGTGTGTAGGTAGGTACTCATACACTAAAAACCTTTATGGCATAATATCACGACTGCTTTGATAAGTTATTACAGTTGAAGTTGCGTCGTATCGACAAATACTTATATAATTACAATGGTAATATTATAGATGGCACATGCGATACCTACAACAGACATTTCAGTCATCAATGAAAATCATTGAGATCTAAATAAATTACAATAACAGCGGTAAAACGCATACTATTGTAATAATGATATATATAACTATGTATCATTATAATACTACACGGCAATTGTAATACGGTTTTAAATAATTAGCTGTCTTCCGACACGTTTGAATAGGCGTTATTAATTATAATTAGACGGCGTTCTGTATCATATCTTACAATCAATAAACCTTAATTATTTTTTTAAGATAGTAATCATATAACAGTTTTGATCAACATCTCGTGATAATAATTCAACTAAATACCAAAAACCGATTTTTCTAATCCATAGAACCTACGTGCCGGGTTACGCGTACGTGTTGTTCTTGTTTATTAATATTTCATTAAGTCCATTGGTTGGGATGCCGCAGGTATGCCGTGCTGGGCGAAGGACCGCTGACGTCGTCCATCGGGCTGGAGACAGTGGCATTCATCACGACCAAATACGGTAACCAGTCGGACGACTGGCCTGACATCGAGTTCATGTTGACGTCCACGTCGACCAATTCGGACGGTGGCACGGCCGCCCGGAAGGCTCACTGTCTGCGCGACGATTTCTACAACGAGCTGTTGGGCGACCTCAACAACAAGGACGTGTTCGGCGTGTTCCCGATGCTGTTGAGGCCCAAGAGCAGGGGACGCATACTGCTCAGGAGCAACAACCCTCACCAGTACCCGCTGATGTACCACAACTATTTCTCGCACCCCGACGACCTGCGGGTGCTGCGGGAGGGCGTCAAGGCGGCGGTGGCGGTGGGTGAGACGACCGCCATGAAACGATTCGGCGCCCGATTCCACGCCAAGCCGGTGCCCGGTTGCAAGACCCTCGAGCTGTTCACCGACGAGTACTGGGAGTGCGTGATACGTCAGTACACCATGACCATATACCACATGTCGGGTGAGTAGTACTTACGACCCGTGGCGGTTACAGTTGTAGTTGGTTCCGATCGGCGCCGCGATATATACGCGTATACCACAAGCAATTGGGTGCGAGATTTTCAAACAATTCGCAACGAGTTTTCGAATATGAACGATATATATATATATAAATTATTATGTACTCCGGTACTCGTAATATCGTTTTATCCGTTACAGTTACATAACTACGATTATGTGACGAATAAGGTTTATAAAATAATATACGTTTAAAAAATATGTACCACACACATTGATTGCATTTGACGATCCTATGGATAAATGATTTAAAAATGAGTTTTATCAATTGTAAAATATATTTGAAAATCATAGAACTATATTATATTGATTTTTGATCCGTAATATCCTATTGTATTTATTAGCAAAGCTGATTAATTCATTTTGATTTACATTTATGAAATTTGAACTATATAAATATAATTCGTATTATATAATCAGTCAGTTAATTTCTTAAATGGTAGCACTTAAGGGTATTTTATAAGATTGTGAAAGTATTGAAGGAAAATATTCAATTTTACCGCAAATGAGTAGCCGGGTGATTTTTAAGCAAATATTTTATGATGGATCGCGTCAAGGCGATAATATAATACCAAATCAATACTAAACACGCATGCCATATAATATTCATTTATATATTTTTTGTTGTTGTTTAAATTGTGAAAAATCATAAATATTATGTGCGATAGTTATTTATATTTCAAGTAATTTACTGTCACTCTCAATGCAAGTTTGCGGTGCTCTAGTTTGGAACCTTTGGATTAATCTTAAAGTTTTTTTTTTCTAATACTGGATTCATAGAACTTATACTTTATTCGATAATAAATCTAATCGATTTAATATCATATTATATATTTGTGTTTCTAATCATTATGCGTTTTTCAGGCACATGTAAAATGGGACCGCCTACCGATCCTTTTGCCGTGGTCGATCCCAAGCTCAGAGTGTACGGGATTCAGGGTTTGAGAGTGATTGACGCCAGCATTATGCCTCAGATCACCAATGGTAACATCAACGCCCCGACAATAATGATTGGTGAGAAAGGTTCCGACATGATAATCAATTATTGGACTGGTATTGACGCGAAAAGAAGAAGACGAAGGAGTGCTAATATTACCATTAGTTAGAACCAAGTCAACTCTTTTGAATTTGTAGACTATTTAGGTTAAGTCCTAGGTCGTCTCAATACTTATGACAAGTTGTGTTGCTCAATTTTTATAAAAATGTATAGGTAGATAATTAATAAGATCAAACGACTATTATGGTTATACTATTTTTATAGATATCTTCTTCTTTACACCTTTAAAGTCACAATTATGGTTTAAACTTTTTTTAAAACATTTTGTAACTTAATGTTGAATTACTTGAAAAACTTATCAAAACTAATTGTATGTTATCATTCACTCTAGTCTAGTTATAAATATTAGTATTATTATCATTACTATTATATTTCTTATTAATTTAATATATTTCATAATAATTGTGAATCACTTTGATATCTTTGTTGTATAATTACGTATTGTATTAAAATGTATTAAATCATTTATACTCCTTTTTATTTGTATAATAATATGTTGTATGTATAACTAGTAATATTATTGTAATCTAACACTGTAAATCAAAATCTTATGAACATGACTTTTGAGTAAATCACATTATAAGACCATTATAATATGTACCTACTTATAACAAAAAATGTATTTATATAGTTATTTGAAATGTATTGGGTATTATGAATTATTTATAGTGAAATTAAAATTATACAATATTGTTATGTTAATTTGTTTACAAGTATACCTAGCTATTTAAAACAATATTTCAAAATGTTGTATTAATGTGTTAAACTAATTCATAATACACAATATCTTGTATGTCCATCATTATCTTTATGTTTAAATATTATATTTGACTGAGAGTTGAATACTGAAATATTGAAATGGAATATAATTTAATTTAGAAATTTTATTTTTAAACACAATATTTATTCCAAATTTAGTTTTTATATTTTATAATACATGAAATTTCTAACGAAAACACAACAACGTGGTATTATAGACCTTACCTTAAACCATTTTAGTATAATTTATAGGTATACATTTTATAAATGACAGATGACAGGTGATAGCTCATAATAATTAAAACTTTATGATGAATGCTGATTACCTATTATAGCATCTACATGTAACTAAAATAATTAAATTATCAGTTAAGTTATGGATATAAATAAAGCTAATATAACTATAATAAATAAATTCAACTATTTAATTAATATTTATTTAATACATTTTTATACGAATAAATATAAAAACTTCTATTTTTGTTTTCGTTAATATGAAAATTAACTTGTATGGGACCAACGCAGATGGTTTGTTTTTAAGGCGTTACAAATAGGCAATTTAAGTATACCTATCATTTCATACTATTTTTAACTTCAAACCGCCGTATGAAATTAACTCTTTAATTGCTATGGCAGAATATTACGAGTAACTTAAATGTTTATTTTAAACAAATCATTTTCAGACTAAAGTAGTATAGTATTGAACGCCATTCTAAAAATGGATTCAACATTTGATTTTAAATCTAAGTTAAATCCATGTATACTTTAAGATACATATGACACAATATTTATTCCAACTTATTATTTATGTTCGTTAGAGGTACAAAATTGATTTTACAATAAAATATGTGTGTATATTATCATATTATTATTGATATATACATGATGAGATGCCACTTTAAGTGTTAAGTGTAAAATTTCAAATATTCAAAATTACTTATGTATTTTACTCAAAATGTTTGAAAATCAAAATATTTTATTATATTCATTAACTTGGATAATAAAAAAAAATTACCACATATATACATGATAATAATATTTCGAAATTAATTATATAAATATAAATAATTGCTTCGTGGATCAGTGGTTTAGACGAATGTCGGTTATCAGTAGCAATATTTGACAATAATAATAGTGTGTAAGAAAAATGTAATTACAATAAAATAAATTTGTACTAGGTTATTTATATTTAGTTATTAATAATTATATTCATTTTCAAAATTTGATACTCTAATAACTTTGATAACTATAGCTTGTTTGTATATTATGTACTGATAGTAGTTCTAAGTCTATAAAATCGTTAAAGAAAAAGTTTTTTTTTCAAATTAATTTTGTTGGGATTAATTAGGTATTGTATATATCGAATTCAAATAGGTTATTATTTTGGAAATTAGTGTAAATTTAGCCTTCATGACTTAACTATTCAAATGTAATATGTCCATCTTTACTTTAAAAACATTAAGCGTCACATGTAACACGTTATTGTAGAGTTACTCACGAAACTGAATCAAGAATGTCCCGAGTGCGTCAAGTTGTTTTTATAGCCAAAGTGCTTCGGTGGTCTCATCAACAAATTATATTGTATAGTCTGAAGGCATCCTCAGTTCACAGTCAAAACTTTTAAACGATACAATCGACGATAACTATAATTAATCATAGTATAAATGTACAATTATTATATTGGTAATACGTATATTTTACGGTTGTGTCAATGGTGGGGAAACTCCATTCTATTTTATCTTTGATAATAATTAAGCAAAAACACGACTCATTTATTGTCAATAAGTGAGTAGTGAACTGATGCGTGAAATAGTGTCATAATAGACAAATAGTTAAACGTATTCTTAATTTCAAAATTTTCAAAAAATGTATAACAGAGTAGTTATGGACACTAAATGTATGAATATTTTAATGATGAGTACACTCACCTAAACTTAAAATATATAAAAATGGTTATACCTAATCAAAAATAATAATAACCAAATACTTTTGGCTGTAAGCTAGTTCACCTCCATGCACTTAGACTAACTAACTTGAACTGTGGCGCATTTAGCCACGTCAAAAATATGATTTTTTACGTACTCGGGTGATACTTTATTCCCAATGATCTCGGGACATTAAAATATAAGATTCGTTTGAGGTACTCTTGGGAAATTCCTATTGATCCAACGTACCTGATTGAAAACACCACCAACAATATTATATAATATATACAAAAACAATACATTTTTTACATATCAATGATTTTAAACATAAGCTTGCAATAACTGTGATGTAGCCGATGTAGGTAACTAATTAAATACAGATAAGTTGATATAAAAATGCTAAAGCTAAGAATACGCTAATAAATAATAATATTTGCACTGGATCATTTACACATAAATCATTATCTACATTTAGGTACACATTCGATATCCATAAATGGCAGAAATCATCTATATTTTGAACAAATCGATACGTTTAACATATTTTGCAGGATGACCTTAACCGTTAGTTATTGGTTTGGTTCAATAATTTGTTTTTGAAGTTTATTAGCGATAAACGTTAAATTAAGTTATGTTCGACAAACGGTTATAGATAAAACGTTATAAATTAAATGGTTCACTGAATATTTTACTAGAAAAACGTTAAAAACTATAAGTTCTTGAATTATATACCTAATAAATGCTATAAAGTTATTCGTTCTTGGACATTTAATCAGAAGAACGTTTTAAAGTTATACATTCTCATTGTTGAATTGCTTTGTGAACGTTTGTAAGACAGAGACAACACATACGGATGTGGCGTCCTCTTAAGTTTTATGTTCTTTAGACGTTTTGAATATTATATTTTTATACCTTATCGGTTTATCGCTATCATGAAATTATTTTATTTTTATTTTCGCTATATTGGAATTTTAAAAATCAATATATTTTATAATAGAGAAATAAAAATTAATGATGTTATTTACTGTAATATTTGATATTAATGTACTTATTATTCTTAATAATTTAAAATCCAAAACGGTTAGAAGTTAGGTAGTTTTGATTTGTAACGTTATTTTTCAAGTTCAAAGAACGGTTTAGTTTGTGATGTTCTCTGTGTTTAAGTTTGAAGAACACATTAGTTAATAACTTCTTCGTGTAATTGTTCAAATAACTTAACATGTTATAAGGTCTCAATTCCTAACGAACTTATTACGTTATAACGTTTTTCGTGAAAAAGTTTACTAAACTTAATAATTTATAATGTTAGTTCATATGATGGACCTATAAACTTAATGAAACAATTGGTTTCGTTCCACTATAATTTTGTTTGTGAACAACATAATAATGTTCATTAAACATTTTTTTACGGAACCGTTCGGTAAGACGGTAACCCTGATATTTTGAAAGTGTATCTTAGCATGGACGACTTGGTGTAGATTAAGTCAAGTGCAAGGATGTTTTGGTGAATAATTTTTTGAATATGTATAGGCTATTTTAAAAAAAATATTCACAATTTTAGGTTAAGTTAGGTTAAACACAATAATACCTACACTTATTGCCCACTATATTTGCTGTATACTTAAAACTAATTTTGTTTTTTCGTAAACGCAATTCGTTAAAAATATAGTTATGACTGTTATGAGTAGTTATATGCCATATACATCGTGTATACACTCTTAATCGCTCATAAACACCAATATTAAACAATAATTAGTACGTATTTTTCGTCTAAGACGCGTAAATTTTAATAAGCACGTAGGTAGTCGACAAATTTGCGAGAGGAGATTGCGATTACGTGCACAGTTTTCAAGGACCGTTATAAAGTGAAACGAAAAGTGTATTAAACTTGTATGTATGCGTGTATATATAATAATATTATACGTAGGTATATTACAGGTATACATACACACGAAACCCGAACCCGCCGGGTCGTGACCACTTTCACGTAGGTATACGCGTATATTTATTTACTCGCGTCGGAAGTGAAGTATAAAAAAAAAAAAAAAAAAAATTTGAACGCACAAATCTTACGGTAATACGCGACGGGAACGTTAATATCGTACGCGGCGGCGGCGGCGGCGGCGGCGGCGGTGGCGGTCTACGTTCAATTCCGCGCGTATAATATAATATAATGTGTAATTTATATATATATAAAAATAAATATCACACCATTATAGAAATGCATTCCCGGTGGTGGGACTCGGGGCCCGGCGAAACTGCCGCAGTCGTCTAGTCTCGTCTCGGAAGAACTCTCACTCGTCCTCGAGCGCGTCGCGTCCCCATATAGTCGTCGCGCTATTATTATTATCATTATTAGTATAGTAGTAGTATTATTATCGTTATTATTTTATTATTTTTAGTTGGCGTTTACGGTTTTAGAAAGCAATAGTCGTAGTTGTCGTGATGGTGGACTCCGGGCACCCGGACGAGTGCAGGTACGGTTATCGGCTTTCGTACCTATCGTGGACCGGAAAATCGTCGTAAAAACATGAAGACCGCCCGGGTCGGTCAGCGTGCCCCGAACGGATATTGCCCACGACAAGACGGAACGACCGCGACCCCCGGCACCGTTCCGATAACTCGGGAGTTTAATACTAAATTCTATACGAAACCGATACTAGTGTCTATCGTTGTTCGGCGCGTAGATCACGTCGGTGCCGAAGATCAATCGGAAGTCCTAAATACATTTAAGGAAAAATAACGAAAGCAGCAGCAGCAATGGCGTCGTTGATATCCGGTGCCATCAACAGCGCCGCTTGGACTGGGGCTGGAATGATACCCGTGTTCGTCGTCGGACTGGCGTACCTCCGGTATTCGATGTACGACCCCGAGTCGCGGGTGATAGACGTTCAGGAGGTAAATATTATGATAGTTAATTTATAAACAAACGTCCTGACCCCGTGAATTGACGATTTGAGCATTCGAAGACGCGAAGTTAATAATATTTCGTATTCTCTAGCTAGAACTGTGGGTGTTGGCGGAAACATCTGCACGGGATTCTCTGCGATTAATATTGCACCCTTTTCTAACCTTATCACTATAAGGATGTGTTTCCGTGTTGGGCACAGGAACTGCATTGTCCCTTTGATTGTAGCTCGTATACTTCTTGACCCACGCGTTCGATTTACTAGAAAATTCGGCGTTTATTTATTTTCACTCGACCGCTGATAAATTATGCATAGTATTATGGTTTATAAATGGTCCGATCGACTCATCTGTCACTTTAAATTTCACTGTCCTTTTTTACTTTGGAGTAATTTGTCATAATGATCTGTGTTTATTCTTTATTATTGTCACCGTCTAGTTATCACAATAATATGCTAATTTGTGTAAACCAAAGACCAGCAGGTGGATACTTCTACGTCCAAAAATTAAATAATTGTTGTTCTCGTTGATAGACGATTTGAGGGCACCTCATTCAGATAATGTACGATAACACGTTGAAATATTGACTACAATAGATTATACCTATAGTATCGTTGTTGTTACTCGTTGTTTTCTCATACCTAGTTTTTCAGATTACAATATATTTTTTTCTATTCTTATATTATTACACACAAAAATAATAAATTTTTTTTTCAAGAGTCTTTATTTTGGTATATGGGAATGAGGTTGACGTTACTATTATTGTTATCATCATCTTTTTTATGATCGCTTAATAACATATTATACGGATAACAATATAACTGTATCAGATTCCTTTCACTGCCGTTAACCCTTTCAATTTACAGGTAGGATTACTTGTTTAATACATTGGATAGCGATAGTATTTAATGTTTACCGATATTAATAACTGTATATGATTAGTCATCATAATACGTTCACAAACTTTTCATATACTATATTATAGTATCAACCCATTGTTTATAAATGCCCGCCTAAAAGTATAATCCTGAAAAACATATTATGTCATTGTTATCATAACCATTCTAAAATTATTCAAGAGACTTAATGTTTTCAGAAAATTTTATTTTTGTTCGTATATTAACAATTTTTTAATTTATTAATTTTAATAAATCCCATAATCAATCGTCTAGAAATCATATTTTAGTTTTTGTTCCGTAATACACACGAAAGTTGTTATTATTACATAATTATTTGCTTTATTATGTATTTATATATGGGTACTAAAGTTAATATAGCCAAGATTATTTAATATTTTCCATTTTAATAGAAACCGCCAACCGGTTACCCATCATAACTTTATGATACTTCAATAAAAATCTTGGTTATATAAGAGGATTTATTTTTATTTCAAAAAGTATACGAAAGATAATAAACCGTGAATAGTGATAAAGAAAACAATATACCATAAGACGAAAAAAATATGATTTTTTTTACGAGAATTATTTCAATCATTTAAAATGTTGACAGTTACAAGCTACTTTTGTTTATTGTTATGATCTACAATATTGTTTAGCTTGTTAACATTGGACTTACATGATAATATTAATATATTTTAATATAATATTGATAGCCAACAGGTGAACAAGGTCGCTGATGATACTTAAAGCTTATAAAAATAAAACACTCCGATGTTAATTTTAGTCATTAAATTTAGTTATGTGCCATAATACTTTTGAAACTTTATTCCTACTAATATTATCAAAATATTAAAATAATATAATAATGAATTAATGAATATGAAAACATCTTATGTTTTGCATTTTCAAAATATTTTTCGGTACCTATTTGAACATTATTGCACCATAATACATTTGAATACTTATTGTAGACGTATATTATTACTATCTATAAATATTGGTTATATTGATATATTTGTTATATGAAATCGACCTAAATCATACATTGGTTTTTTTTTTATTTGTTTATTTTATTTTTTGTAAGTCAACGTTTTCTAATAAAAATAAATCCTCACGTATTAAACCAATAATAATTATAATCTCGATTATCAATTGGAAAAATTCATTTCAATAATAAAAAAAAAAATACAAAACATCACGTATGTATAATAATAAGATATACCACTATGAAATCAGATTTACAATCATTTAGCGTTAAAAATCGATTTATATTAAATATATAATATTACCGAAGTTAAAATAAAAATTATTCTGTAATTAAATCTAGTCTTACAAGAATATGATACTTTTTTTTACCTAATAAAATTATTTGTGAACGTTCTCTATGATATAATATGAAATTTACGCATTTATAAATACAAATATTTACCCACTAAATAAATGAAGACAGACACTTAATACAATTAAAATAACTTAAATAAGTTAAGTCTTATCAACGTTGATCTATAAGTTAATAATTAAAAATCAATATATGTATTTAAATTTGACTAACAAATAAGTATAATAATACATAATAAATATCACTTTTTTAAGTTATTTAGTCTTTGTGCTCTTAGGTAAATAAATTGAGGTAATCAGCTTATCATTAATTTAGGTTTAGAGGTTTTTCACTGATTTAGATGTGAGGATTTTTTTCGGTTTTATTTGTTCTGCCGTGGAAATTTTAAATTGATTTTTTATTTATGATTAATGATTATAGGTAAGGTAATTCTGTATTGTTGTGAAGATATTTATTACGTATAAACTAAGGGAATTATATTTTACTTTTATTATTATTATTTATTTCATACTAGTTTTAAGCGATTTAATCGTACAAGAAATTACACAATTGTTTCCATATTTAATAATCATTAAATCAAATAATTTAATTGTTTATTTTTATTAAAATCATTGAAAGTTAAAACTTTAAGAGTGATTAGACAAACAAAATAATGAATTAATCAGTATAGAAATATTATTGTAGCTCATATCTATGTATAAATATGATTTTAACTGCCGTATTATTTTTTCAATTAACTAGAAAAAAAATCAGTCGTTAGAATGAGCTCTTAAATTAGTTAAGTTAAAAGGTTAATAATTAGAAAATTAATAAACTAGTTATTTTAAAAATGAAATTAATTTACTTTTTAACTTAGCTTTAATATTTTAACCAGTAACTATTTAATTACACAACACAATATATTATTAACCTTAACATTGTTATAATTTATAATATAATAATTATAGATAAAAGATATCGACCATATTCTAGTCATTGTTGTTGGTATTCCATTCAAGAAATCGTTGATTAATATAATATGATGTTTGTAAAAATGTACAAATCACTTTCATTTTCATTCAAACAGTTCATTTTCCAAATATTTAATTAACAATACGATTTAAGTTGATTAGGTAGTTTTAAAAATCAAAAAAAAAAATCAATGATACGAGTAAAATAAAATTGTTCAATTTAAATATTTAAAAAAATAATAAAACATGTTTAATATGGAAAAACTAAAACCATTTACTGTTTGAAATTTAAGTGTAAAACCATAATATTATATTGATTTTATTTGTATTTATTCTGTACAAATTTAAAATAAACACATCAAATAGAATCGAAATGTGGTTAAATCACCATTATTCATTGTAGTAACTACATTATAAAACTATACACTATAATATCAAGTTGTATAATATGATAGGAATTGAATTGATATAACATTCAGGCAATAAAATACTGGTTATTGAGCTAAACACGTACTTGATGATGTATGTAAATCTTTTCACGACTATGTTAGGTTTAATAAATTATGTTTATATTACCTACATAGTATATTGTAGTTCTCTACATAAAGCATATTATGGCGCATAGGTAATAACTAATAATACCGACATACTGTAACTAAAATATTGTTTACTTTCACAGAAAGATCAGTTTATAATTTATAGTCTATTCGAATAGCTGTGTATAAGCTCGTAAAATACGATTATATGTGATGAGCGATACCTCAGTGAAGACTATACCTTAATGCGTTAAATAAAACAATTTCACATGCTGGTAATTCATATGTTAAATTAGGATTAATAATGCAATTAGATTCTTAGTTGAAAAAAAAAGTAAATAGTGAAATTAAAAATGTGGGAAAATTATTTTTACTTAACGAGCTCAAGTATTTTCATGTTAATTGTTATTAAAAATACAGTTTAGTATTATTGTACTCGTAGGCATAAAATTTGAGAACATTGTATTCTAGATTTTAAATAAAGAACACATAATTCCATATTATATTTATTTGGACAGCCGTTATATACCCAAACTCTTTATATGTTTATATTATTTAAATTTTAATCTTTTTCTTTGATTTAAATACGATTTCAATTTCAATATTTATAATGTTATATTTTTTAATCAGCTTACTAAAACTTAGACTATTATATTATTAAGTTTTTATCATTCCAATTTATTTAAACAAGTTATTTTATCCGTGAACCTCATTTATATGTTAGAACATTTACATATAAATTAAATAACAGCTAGCTAGTATTATGATATTAATAGTAAATAACTTGTATGATAACACACGGCTCTTTGAATAATAATGCTCCATTGGCAGATGTTATTGAAAATTCCATTCTGTATTATGTATTATAAATTATAATCATACATATAATAATATTGTGATACTGTTACGAGAAATGTTGTATTGGCAAACAAGTAATATGACATTATAAATTCATTAATTTTAGTATCTATTTAGAAAGTTTTTAACTTAAATAAAAGTAAAAATGGTTTAAGGAATTTAGCAATATAAAATGAAATTTCAATATTTAAATTTATAATTATTACCAGAAATCTAAAAATAATATTTTGTAAATAATTGAATAAATGCGTTCAAAAATCAATATGAACTATATGCGTTATCATTATTTACTGTAAATAGGTATACATAGAATTTATAATATTATACTCTAACCATATGGCATTAAAAAAAAAAAAAACATGTTACGCAATTGTTGTTTGAACGTCTTTTATATTATTTCCAAATATACCTATACTTTCTTTGTAATTTGATTTTAGTTGTTTTTAATGTATGGTGTATTTCGATTGTACCAAGTGACTCTTCAAGTTTCAGATGCCCTTGTCTGTCAAACTTAAACTCTCTACGAACAGATTGCTATTGCATCTGTGTTGTGTATACAGAAATAGAATTCGCCCCCCGGTGGTATAGGTTAATAGTTAACGTTTTAAACGGACGAGTGTAAAATCTAGGACGTACAGTTTGTTATTATCCGGTTATTCGATCATTGTTCCGGTTACATTGATATTTAACTAAACGATTGTCGATACAATTATCGACTGTACAACATAACAATTGGTAAAAAAACGTAAGCCATAGCAGGTATCTAGTACATAAATTATTACGATATAATCAACACACCATGCATACAGCAGAGGCATCTTTTTGTAAATTCTCTACCTCTCACTAATTAATACGAATTTATACTTATACATGTTTTATTTAGAAATCACGTTTTATTTTTTGTTGGTTTTTATTTCGTTTTTTTTTCTTTGTTCCTTGCCATTTCATCTATTAAAAATGGCACGTCGTTATACATCGATACCCTATCCGCTGTTGTACCACCACCACAACTCACACAGCGCTATTTCTAAATAAGGGAGGTTTTTTTGCCGGAACCTGTATATTAATATAATATAATATATATTATCATAATTATTCACAATCCATACAAATATGTAAATCATCAAAAATGTTAGTTATACGTACGTTTTTCATTTCACGAGATTAGTAGTTGTCCGGTTCGGCGTCGATTTTGATTTTTCTAGTCGACTTTTGATAGGGGTTCGAAAAATTGTACTAGACGAATGACGAAAACATATCGATATGAACGGGCGCGAGAACTTAAAATATTAAACTCATGTACGATTATGCCGTTTCAGGTGCTGGACGAATACGATTTCATAGTGGTGGGCGCTGGCTCGGCCGGGGCCGTCGTGGCCAACAGGCTGTCGGAGATGCAAAACTGGACGGTGTTGGTGTTGGAGGCCGGCGGGGACGAGACGGAGATATCGGACGTGCCGTCGTTCGTCGGCTACCTGCAGCTGTCCGACATGGACTGGCAGTACAAGACGGCACCGCCGTCCAGCGACAACCCGTACTGCTTGGCCATGGTGCACGACCGGTGCAACTGGCCCCGCGGCAAAGTGCTGGGCGGCTCGAGCGTCCTGAACGCGATGGTGTACGTGCGCGGCAACCGACGGGACTACGACCAGTGGGCCGCGGCCGGCAATCCCGGGTGGTCGTACGCGGACGTCCTGCCGTACTTCCTCAAGTCCGAGGACAACCGGAACCCGTACCTGGCCCGGACCAAGTACCACAGGCGCGGCGGTTACCTGACCGTGTCGGAGGCGCCGTGGCGGACGCCGCTGGCAACCGCGTTCGTGTCGGCCGGCGAGGAGTTGGGTTACGTGAACCGCGACATCAACGGACAGTACCAGAACGGGTTTATGCTCACGCAGACCACCACCCGCCGGGGCAGCCGGTGCAGTACCGCCAAAGCGTTCCTCCGGCCGATCCGACTGCGGCCCAACATTCACGTGTCGCTCCGCAGTCAGGTGACCCGCGTGCATTTCTCCGGCAGCGGCGGCGGCGCCGGCAAGCTCCGGGCCACCGGCGTCACGTACCTGCGGGACGGCAAGCGGCGCACGGTGACCGCCCGGAAGGAAGTGATCCTGTCGGCAGGAGCCATCGGGTCACCGCAGCTGCTCATGGTGTCCGGCGTGGGGCCGGCCGATCACCTCACCGAACTGGGCGTCAAGCCGCTCGTCGACCTGAAAGTGGGACACAACCTGCAGGACCACGTGGGCTTGGGCGGGTTGACGTTTCTCATCGACGACCCGATCACGTTCAAAAAGTCCAGGTTCACCACCGCGTCCGTCGCGCTCGACTACATAATGAACGAGCGGGGCCCGCTGACGTCCAGCGGAGTCGAGGGCCTGGCGTTCGTCAACACCAAGTACGCGGAACCGTCGGGCGAGTTCCCGGACATACAGTTTCATTTCGCGCCTAGTTCCGTCAACTCGGACGGCGATCAGATCCGGAAGATCACCGGGCTCCGGGACGCCGTGTACAACACGGTGTACAAGCCGCTGGTGAACGCCGAGACTTGGACGCTGTTGCCGCTGCTGCTGCGCCCCAAGAGCTCCGGATGGGTGCGGCTCAAGACCAAAAACCCGCTGGCGCATCCGATCATCGAGCCCAACTATTTCGCGCACCGGGACGACGTCCGGGTGCTGGTGGACGGCATCCGGATCGCGTTCAACGTGTCCAACACGGCGGCGTTCCGCAAGTACAACTCCAGGCCGCTGCTGACGCCCATGCCGGGCTGCAAGAAGTTCGAGCTGTTCAGCGACGATTACTGGGAATGCGCTCTCCGGCACTTCACGTTCACCATTTACCATCCGGCGGGCACGTGCAAGATGGGCCCGGACACGGATCCCGACGCGGTGGTCGACCACCGGTTGCGCGTGCGCGGCGTCGACGGGCTCCGAGTGATCGACGCTTCGATCATGCCGAACATCGTCAGCGGCAACCCCAACGCGCCGGTCATCATGATCGGCGAGAAAGGTGCGGACATGATCAAAGAAGACTGGTTGTAGTAGTCGTCCGACGCAAATGCCGTGGCGGTGACCGTCTTCCGTTGCGTGTTTTCTTCGGCTTTTCCGATTTCGGAATGTGATTTCGATGTTTTTTATTATTAGTATTATTATTGTTGTTATTGTTTTTGTTGTTGTTTTTGTTATTGATGTTGCTCAATCGTTTTTATTATTATTTATAATTTGTATTAAATATTTGGACTATCCATCTGAATGATTTAAATGTATTATGTTTATATTATTCTCTATGCAAATACATATTATACAATACATGTACATAATTATATCAAATAACTCGTGTTTAGAGAAAAATGTCGTTACGTCAGAAGATTCAAACCGACAAATTACTTCACTAAAGTTTTTTTGTCACGTTCTATTAAACAAAAGTGCATTATTATTATTTTATGTAAAATGCATTACGAATAATATTTTGAAGGTGATTTATGTACGGAAACCTTAAAGGGAAAAAAATATTTCCATTGAATAATTAAATCTCTTTCAAATGTATTTATTAATTATTTGATAATTAAAATGTAATAAGATGAATTTCAAACTTCAACAGTGAGATAATAATATATAATATATTTATTATAAAATGTGAATTGTAGTAGAAAACCGATTTTATTTTCTCTTTAGATTACTATGAAATGTATATATAATAAGTATAATATAATATGTAACTATCTGATTAATTTTAAAGTTATAACTAATAGTTATATATATTTAAGAAATGGTGATAATAATGCATAGCAATACTAATTTATTATGTAAAGGAGTATAGAAAGTTATAGGATCAATTGGAATAATAATATTGAGTACTTGTGAATAAACTATATTTTGTAAAAAAATGTGTAATATATTATTTTTATATTCTATTGTAATTACAATTTATTATAACTAAGTGTATAGTTGAATTTGATTAAGTATAGATTAAATATGTGTTTTTAATGGCTGTTTAATATTTAAACTGAAATTGTTTTGCATAATGTTTTGTAAATTATTGACTATCATTTTGTTTATTAATTTAAACATTAATTGTATTAATTGTTCATTATTATTTTGTTTAATTTATTTTTGTAACTAAATATTATAATAAATAAATATAAATTCCATACTCGGTTTACAAAATGTGTTGAGCATACTATTAAATAGGCATTTTAAATTTATAAAAATCCGTTATTTAGATAAATTGCACGTTTTATTATAAATAAATTAGATATAAAGCAAATTAATGTAAGGTTTTTTCTTGGGTTAAATTCGAACTTAATTCATTCGTATGATAATATTTTACAACTAAAATAGAACATTATTTCTGTGTAAAAAATAGTATATAATATTATCTACCTCCATCAGTGGCGGTTCATTACAGAAAGCGCACGAGCTTTACTAAGAAGTTATACTTATAATGTATAAACGAAATTATTTAACTATTTATTGTTATTATAACAAGCGAGAGATTTACTAATAAAGTCGTGTAAACGAATTTTAGGCATCGTCAATTAATGGACATATATAATATAGATTGAAGTAATAAAGTGAACCTGTTGATTTAAGTATAGTGAACTATAGAAATTTTCAGCAACGAATAAAACCTATACTATATATTTTACTATAGTAAATAATTTGCGTTAAAATATTAGATTTTCTTAGTTTGATACAATGGCGTAGTATAATATAATATTCTTATTTATTAGAAATATTTCTACTGGTTTCCAAATAAAATTGTATTAATAATTAACAACAATTTTCGTTTAGCCCGTATAATCTATAGTTATTTCATCATATATATTATATATGGACAAAAGGTGAATACGAAATGTCTATAATAACTATTAAATCTTAATAAATATTTCAAAACAGCGGTGTATTAAGATCGTTAATTAACTATGACATCCAGTGTGTCCGTAACCTACATTATTATAACTTGTAGACAATAGACGAATCGTAAGATCGTTTTATATTGTACGCGAAGTCAATGAGTGGACCAACGTAATAATATTATACAATAAATCATTGAATTTTAAATCGATTGTGGTGTTTCAAAAACCGGACAAATATGATTTCATCGTTGTTGACGTGTGTGTACACGGTAGCGGTTAAAACCTTATCGAAGGACCTAAGCAACAAAAGGAGGAGCTGGTACTAAAGCAAAAGTGCAAGTCATAATGCAACTACTGTCCAGTGACTACCAGTATATGGTTTATAACCAGTGAAACTGAGCCAACGACCAAAGTGTAAACGCGTTGTCATTTTTTTCCAAGTCCAAGAACAACAGGAACTCGGACTGAGCGCGATGCTCATCTTGGTGGTTACCTGACCGTGTCGGAGGACGCGTAACGGGCACCAATGGGCAGAACAGGATCGTGATCGTGAAATCCATTACGCACCACTATGCAGCACGGCAAAAGCGTTCTTGTTGATAGCAATCCGATATTCGCGTGCCGTCCCACAGCCTAGCTATAATGACCTGGATACATGTTTTCCGGTCGTTACAGCTGTTGATGGTATCTAGTGTCGGGCCGGCCGATCTCACTGATCGATCTGGGTGACTAAGACAAATACTGCAGAGCGTAACCCTGACATTACTCGTCGATGATCCGATCACGGTCAAAACGTTCCGGAACACCACCGCAGTCGCTATTTTTTTTTTAATTTTTCTACTACACGCTTTACCATTTTTTTTTTAGCATATTTAAAAAAACTAATCATCAATCTCAAACTATTTTTTATAACTCTAAATTTAAAATGCGGTGGGTGGGCCATTTTATCCTGTGAGTGATATAGAGTGAATTTAATGAAAGGTTATAGGCACTTTTAAAAAATCCTTAAAATAAGTCTTGGTTCGACGTGACTAACACAGTCACTTACCGCAATTAAATCTCAAGGTCGCTATAAGCGTTACAAAATCGGTGGCGAGCAAGAAGTTAGAACCATACTGTAATGGATCTGAAGTACCTGAGCACTATATGTGCCTCACAATAAGGAATGTTTATCTTCGTATTCGTCGGCTGAAATGAGTTTTGTTGATATTTTTTTTATGTTTAATTGTGTTAAATTTAAATTATATTATAAATCAATTTAATTATATAGAACGATGTGAATAAGTGCACGGTATGAATAAGTAATACCTACCTTAAAATCAATCTAAATGTCTTGAAAATGGCATTGTGCTTATAATATACATAAACAATATACATAAAAGTTTCAAGTCCCCATGAACAATATTTTTGAATTACATTATTTAAAAAATAACCATGTCAACTCATTATTGAAAATATGTATAATACACAAGGTTATAACTTATAAGCCATGAAATATAAGTTAAACTTGATATTTATTTATTCATTTAACCTTTTTACCACACCAAAAATATATTCAATTGTTTTATTATAATAATTATGTAGAATAATATAAACACTTGAAAAAACATATTTTTAAATTGTCGGAAATTTGTTACGGTACACACAGACCTTGGTGTATTTTTATCTGTTTATACAAATAATTTATTATAATAGATCTCGTTTGTCTGAAACATGTATCGCTAGAAATTTAAATAATTGTATTATTGAAAACACAAGTACCAAAACAAACGACGACCTTGCACATCCTAACAATACTTAAAAAGCAATACACAGTAAGTTTTGCACATAATACAAAACATTTATAGTGCATCACGTATAGAGAGAGTGCAATGAGTGCATTGTAATTGTGTGATCAAACTATGTAATAAGTACACATAACATGTAAATGCATTATGCATTGTGCATTTTGTATATAACCTAACACTCGTGGTCTTAATAATACAATAGAATATATTGTACACAGTACTACACACACGCATTTCGTAGTAATTCGTACACCCTAATTATGTTTCGTACACGAGTTTAAGTATTGTTGCCGTCGTCGTCGTTGTTGTCATTATTTTCCCCCTTACTGTTTATTGAGATTAAGTGGTTTTTACTCGCAGACCGGCATGTGCGCGGTGCATCGTCCGTCATCGACTTTCTAAAGAAAAAAGTAACTGCTACCGCCTTCGCCTCACTCGAACGGTCGCACACCGCGTGGCGTCGACATATTGTTACACTTCGACGACGAACCGACAATAATAATAATGATAAAAGGTGACAATAATAATAATTGTTCCATTGCGATAAATAGGTACCTACTGGCCACTATAATAGTACGTGCGAGAACACCTACAAGGAGAGATTTTTAAAACAACCTGACTCTAATAAGGAAAATATAGTAAAGTAATTTAACTAACAAGTAAAGGAAAACGAATGATCGAATGTTAAGTTGAAAATTATTTAGCATCCATTCGACATATTATTTTGTGGTTGAATGACCGGCGTTGCTATTCATTGGTATAATATGTTAACGTACAACCTTACTGATGGTATACCTATTAATCTTTTGTCTTCGAGTTATCTCGATGCGATATTAATAAGAGGCACACTCACCGCACTCGTAATATTAAGCGGTGTAGGTTCTCGTAATAGATGTGCTGCAGTAATGTTCGCGCAGAGTCTATGACGTAATGACTATTATAATAAATTATAATTACGATCGAACTATCCAAGATCTGGTCATTAACGAGTTAGTAAAACAAAATTAAATCGATTTTAACTTTCTAACTTATTAACTTACTCTTGGTTTTTATTTACTTTTTTTTTTTTATTGTACGAGTACGACTTATACGAGTATAAATAAAAGGTACATTTTAAAATGAATTTTTCGTTGAGTTAAATAGTTAAGTTATCATGAAATTGTATCTTAAATTTTTATGAAAAAACTGATATTAAAAAAAAAAATATTATAATTGTCTAATACCTTGTTAAAAAGTTCATTTTATTTATTTGTATTGAAACACTCAGTTCTGTTAATTTATTGTTCACTTATTATATTATATTATTCAGTATCTAACCAATGAGCCACTATCAATCTAAGTAATATGAAGTAACCATGCAGACTTAGGTCAACAAGTGAAATAAGTTGTCTAATAAACTCTTATATATCTATATAACCAAAGAATTTTATGTATGAACCAAAGTACTGTTTAAACATACATCTCACTCTTAATTCTTCACATTATTTTTAAGTACCTATTAATTTTTGAGATCATTCGTTTAATTTTGTATATAGTAAGTCAATTATTCTATTACAAGTACAGGGCGCGAGTGCTCGTGTGGTTACGCACATACCTACGTGACCGGGATCAGTATATTGTGACGTAGGTATGTCTGCGTGGCCCACGCCCGACACCATATACATTTATGCGAAGTACAATATATATTACGTTATGTTACCCAACGAAATGGCCGCATAAATTATTATTCTCATTATGATATTATTTTGCCATCCGGTTTTAGAAAGTCGGAAAGTTCGTCACGTGGCAAACGCTTTTGCAACGTTTGCCACTACTATTTACGAGCACATCATCATTTATGGGGTAATATTGTAATTATGTCAATTACCTTCAGCGGTGAACTGGTAAATAACCGATTTTCTGATCGATATTTGTCAGCGTTCGTGTGACATTATGATCGATATTGTAAATTGTAGTTTATGACAGTGTGCACGACCATTTGCGACTTAATAACACGACCGCGCCTCCGCAGCGGGAAAGAACCATTTATGCCAAAATATTAATATTAGTGGAAATTCCCTCGTTATAATCGAACTTGTGATCTGTATGCAAACGATTAATTGAATATCCAAATGACGAAAACCGCCAAAACAAAAACAGTTATTATAGTATCATAATATATTATATTAAATTTAAAAATTATATTGTAATAATTGTACGTACCAACTCTTTAGTTTTTTCTAAAAGTTCTCTTTATAGAATTTTCCCGGTAAAATGTTAGTTCGGTGTATCTATTTTGTACGCTGGAATGCAGATAAATTTTTAAATAATTTAATTTTAAAACTCATAGTTCATAATATATCCGTATAATAATGATAATAATTATTATCATTGATGGTGGTGTGGCCTATATAAGAAGCTTTAATTTTACTTTTTATTCAGACATGGTATTATATTGTTAAAATTTATAAAGAAAAACATATTATCAAATCGTTTAGCTAAATAGCTTATTAGGAGTAATTTCCAAATTTAACAACGGCCTGAGGTTTTCTCACACCTCCTGTAGCTGCAGATATGATCGATAAACATATTATAGTGAGCACATCCCCATAATCATTGTAATTGACTGCAGCTGATTATATTATTTCTTTTTAATTGGTTAAGACCTCGCGGGGGGTTTGAATACCTATATACTTTTTACACTTGTAAATCGCAATTATCCATTTGAACGGTTAAGTATTCGACTGTAATGAATATGTAACTTAAAATACGTGTTTGATAGTTTGTGTGTCTACGCTCGACCCCTTCGACTGTTCGAAACGTTGATAAATATTAATTCTACAATCGTAATAGTTTTTTTTGCGAACCGCTTACTGAATTCTATTCAGTTAATGAGTTCTTTAATTAGATATATTATAATTTATAGCACGTGAATTGATTACAAGGTACCTAAAGACAATATTATGATTGTGCATAATAATAATATTCACACAACGGCATGATCAATTGGATTAACGGAGAAGAGTGAATGACAGTCAGATTAAACGGTTAGCGTCGTCGTGCGTCGTGCTCATAAGCTAACCGAAACAATAATAATACGAATGTAAATAAAATGGCTGGCAGTGGTATATAAAACATGATCAAAACAATTGGATTTCAATGAATAACATCTGATTGTGTGCGCATAACAGGCATATATTATTATACATATCATATTGGACATTTTTAATTGGACAATAATATGAGGTATGATCGTGACTGAAGTCTCATCGTACCGAGCCATATTTTACATACAAACTCGTGAACGTAGAAAACGTGGAACAATATTACTTGAGTTTGGATAACAACATCATTATAATGCATTATTCATCACCATATATTATTATATTGGAGTAATATTTCCATGATATATAGTTATTTCTTTATTTAGATTTAGATTTGTTAATATAACTTATAATATCGTTGATTTTATTTGTAATTTATCTCTTGTAAATAAATAAGTTCACTTGATACTGAGCAGTCCACTCCATCAATAAGAATATGACAAATTGCATATTCATTCAATTTTATTGTCAATATATATTTTATGACTAGTATAATAATACTTTAGCATATATTATGTCTGTAGAAATATGAATGTAATATTCAATATATTATTATGTTTAAGAAAATATACATACATTTCTTTAAAAATAATTTTAAATTATTACTTACTATATAATATTATTGCAGACGTAATAAATTAAAAATAATGATGATTAATTTAATTACTCGCTAGTCATTGTCTTAAAGACTTAAACTAACTACGACCTATGTAGTATGTGGTTATATGTTTAAAAACGTTACGTGGTTAATACTATTATTATTTATTATACAATAACCAAATGTATAAATGAAAAATACGCACGAACTTTTTCACTTGGGCTATTTTTCAATTATTTCAATCACTGCATATTATGACTATTATACGCGTATGACTTATGACAGCTGATTGACGCTTATAAAAACAAAACAAAAACATTGGACCGACTCAAGTTGTAATTCATTTCATCGTATGTTTAGAATCGGAGAAATTCACAACAGTAGAGAATGAATCATGAATAGCATGTAACTGAATATCAAACTAAAACATTCTATTTAGATCTTAGCCTGCATAATTATACACGTATGCAGTCAACTGTTATTTGACTTGAATTTCGCACGAATAGTCTACGTGACGGAAGCCATGCGAGCCATCGCTGGTCTACATCGGGCAACTACACATGCAGTATTCATATCGTGTTCACGTGTTGTTAGGTATTTTTTTTTTTTTTTATAGAATCGCGGTATTTCACGAGAGACCATAACATAAATATTCATGCTTGTACCCTAACAGGCGATCGACTAATGCTCTATTGATCATCTATTCTGTGATTTAAGTGATAGCTTACATAATTACATTATTACGATTAGTTTCACAAAAACGTCTGGCGGACGTGATGATGTCTCCGATAATACGGAGAACGACGGACGTTAAGTAGTACGTGTATCGTAATAACATACGAACTAGTCGGTACTTGGGTTCGGTATCGTGGAATACAGGCCCTTGGGCTGGCCCACCAACGTCCAACGTGCGCGCGCGCGTTCTTTGACTCAACTGTGGTAATAAATATTAGGTAAATATCAATTATTACCGTGTTTTCTCTTTAAATAATACTGCGGCGTTTCAATAAATATTTACCGACAAAATATGACGCTGCGTATCCAAAAATTATAATACAGGTCCATTGAATACGCGTGTACATTTAAATAGGTGCCTATAGGTTTGTTATAGTAGTGACATACTATAATATGAAACTTTTATGATTATAATAATATTTTGTAGAGATAATATTATAATATAATATAGTATACATAATTAGCAGTAAAATATACTAATACAGTAGATTCTTGCTATGTCGAACATTGTTATCTCGAACTACATTGAAATCTCTTTGAAACTATCATTACACTTAAATAATAGCGTTTTTCTCTCGATAACTTGAAATAAAATTAATGGTTTTTCGTCATCTCGAATACACAAATAATATTTTTATTACAGTAAGAACAAAACATTCAGCAGTACATTCAGTATAGTGTATGTGATTTCACGCGTTTGCTGTGGTCAATATTTGCACTCGTTCGTATACAATATAGCGAAATGAAAAATAGGCGTAAATTGAAATATGTCCTTACAATTAATTTTTACATGCTTACAAAAACCAAAGTAATAATAAGCAAACTTTAACGATAGATTTAAAAAAAATTATAATTTATTCATTATTGTAGTTTATTGATATGTTTGTAGTATTAGTACTTTAAGTATTCAAATTATGCATTTTAAGCGTTCAAATTATTTATCGATTTTTTAAAGAATTTTAATTAAACTTGATATCTCGAGCTTTTCTCTGTTTCTCTTGAGATTCTACAACATAGTTTCTTACTATATTTTCAACGTGTTTTTGATTAGCAATAATTTTTTGGGGGTCTAATGATTTGACACATGTATATATATTATATAAGTATATAACTACTATAACTCATCTAGACAATAATATTTTTGAAAAAAAATTCCGAAATGCATCAATATATTTTTACTTCATGACTATTTCAAATATATAAAAAAAAAAAACTAAAAAATTGGCAAATTTCAAATATCTATAAATAAGTCTATAACGTACTCAAAAATAGTCAAAATTTTGTACACTATACATTAATATGCAGGAAAATATCAATTATTGAGTAAAAATTCGTTTTTTCGACTACTTTTCGTGAATATGAAAAAACACACATACACACATTATTATAGAACTAATACATTAATCGCTCTGCTCAGAATCTAATGTTTAGATTAACTTATAGTAAGCTCATCTATTATATTTTATATCCCGAATCTACCCACACCGTTCTACGGTACATCTGCAGTATAGACATAAAGTGTAAAATTTAATACTAGTTATTAATATTATATGACATAATATTATTATCAAACACATCAATGTGCTTATAATAATTACAACTAGAGAATATTATTAAATAATAGTATTGTTATTTTTCATATAATATTGACATAAAAATTCTATTTTATGAACGAACGCCGTACAATCTGCAATTTAAATTACATATAAATAAAAACATAGTACGCGTCACGCCTGAAAAATAAATAAATACAATCATAGTTTAAAAAAAACAACATAACATTGAAAACAAATTTAAAAAGTATGTGTTTATATAAACGAATGAACATGTTATTATAATATATAATAATTATAAATCATTCCACCCGTATTAAAATAATTGTAGTGAGGTTGTAGTAACTTCAACGACATCATAAAATACAATTGTCTATACTTTTCACTGCATAACGCTGTGAATGATTATATTTATAAGGACATAAGATGATACATACAAACTGCTTAATAGGTAGTAAGTATCTAATTTGATGATATCATAGAATAGGCATGGTGGACGGTGGTATATCATTTTTATTTGAATATATTATAATATAAATTTATATTTTATATCCGTGTGCATGTTATATCGACTACTATAATATATAAAATAATAAATTGTATGCACAAATAGTTATATTTATCTATCCACCAATTTGGTAACTAAAAATATAGTGTTTAACAGTTTAACATAAAATGGTTTTATAAATAATTGTCCTTGGTCTACTAAAAAATATCATATGAAAAACAATTTGTTATTGAAATATATTTTGTCTACAAATTAAAATAATAATCTAAACAAATTAACTTATTACCAAGACAAAAAAATAAACCTTGAATTAATCAAAATAAATATTGAATACAAAATATGTTCCCATTTAAAGTTATGTAAAATAACACAGGTAATAGGCATAATGTAATTACATGTACGTTGTACTTATAATAATACATTTATATTTTATATATATTGTTTAACAATAAAATAAAGCATGAAATTACATCATCAAATTACAACAACGTAGGCCGTAGTACTATGATACATGTAGAGATTGTGAGTATAGATAACAAATTTAATGTTTTAAAATATAATTATAGGTACATTTAAAATACGATTTATTTTATAGTGTTTAATCATTTGAGATTTTTCAAATCAGATTAATATACTAATTCTAGATAACTTTGGTATTTAATATTTAAATTAAGATTATGTTTTAAAGTGGATATACCTATATTGGTACAGAGATTTCCGATTATGTTTTTATTTGTTACTTGTAATATCATTTACATTAATTAATTTAATTATTCACATCGTTCGTCAGAAATTGCAATCAAAGATTTGATTATAATTTTACTAAATTATCAAATAATTAATTTAGCTAAATTGGTTGTTGATATTATTTCAATATTTAAAATAATTATTACATTTATATAGGTAAGTTTTAAAAGAAAAGAATGCTATAAATTTTTTGATTTTAATTTGATTTATACATCGTCTTGATAATATAATACAGTAGATTATCATTATGTAAAATCTCGAAGGGAATAGGGAACATTTCGAGACACCGAGAATTTCATGATATCAAGTTTTATTAAAATTCTTAAAAAAAATTGAAAATATTAGTAAATAATTTGAATGCTTAAAATGCAAAATTTGAATAGGTACTAAAGTACTCGTATTTATAATACATACATTTGTTGATATAAACTACAATAATAAATAAATAAATTTTTATTTTAAAAATCTATTATTAAAGTTTGTAATGTTACTTTTGTTTTTGTAAGCATGTACAAATTAATTGTAAGGACAATTTTTTTTTTTTTTATCATATAGGTCGGCAACTATGACCATTAGTTACAATTTAAATTGGGTTGAAGTATTTACTGCAGTTTTTACAAATATAAACTTTTTTAAATAGTACAATAATAAAGAAAAGTATGGTTACATTTTATTTACAACTAGTTTACATATTACTATTAGATTACATTTTAAAGACCTGTGGATTTTATAAATTGTATTATCTTAGTATTCTCTTCGGTTTTAGATCTCAGTTGTAAGAACATTTCATTTACGCTTATTTTTAATTTCATTATATTCAGTATGTTGTAAACGAAGACTACAAATATTGACAACAAACGCGTGAAATCACAATCACTGTACTGAATGTAGGTACTGCTTAATTTTTGTTTTTATTGTAATACAAACATTATTTTGTGTATTCGAGATAACGAAATACGATTAATTTTATTTCGAGTTATCGAGAGTTAAACGCCAAGTGTAATAGTAGTTTCAAGGAGATATCAATGTAGTTCGAGATAGTGAAGTTCGACAAAATAAGAATCTATTGTAATAAGTATACCAGAAAATTGAAAATACGACAGATAGCACCAGGTATGTAGTAATAACTAATAAGTATATTTTTATCAACTATTTTGCAGGAAATACGGGAGAACAAAATAAAGTGAACGTTGAGTAAAACAGACAATATGTATTGATTTACAATTCATAATAAAATACAATAATTAAAATATACTTGTTGGTTAATAGTTTTTAAATATTTTTTTTTTTTAGCACTTTCTAGCTGGTTCTATCTACTTTTATGAATTATTATTATTTGTTCATGTTTTATTTTAATGAGTTTTGAGTGCTTTCGTTGTATTATTATAATATTATTGTAATAGTTACATGATCTAAACACTTCAACAATCGACAATGGTTAGTAAAGTGCTTGTACTGTAGTATCGTGACTCATTTTTCTGAAATAAAAATGTATTCGATAATATTCACGAAGCGAACTTTTTCGTATGTTTCTTACATGATAGAATATTGCACTTATGAGGTAAAAAAAAAAATAGTTAACCATAAAAAACCCTAAAGTAGGACAAGATACGTACATTTTAGTGATTGATTACTAATAAACGTAATTGGGATTCATACAAATTATGCGCTGATGTATACGGCAGATTATAGTTAGGTTAGACGTGCATTTATGACGTGGTTTTTTTTAATAGATTAAAGTTCTGATACGATTGCGGAAGACTATACCAAACCCATACACAGACTGCGTATACTTACTACCTTATACTGTGACAACTATAAAAACGTGACACGCATACAACTTAGCGAAAATGTGTGTTAACAATGTACAATATAAGAAAATAAAATAAAAAAAACTACAATGCATGATCACCTATGTACATGATCTCGTCAGCCACAAGATACATCTGCAGCTGAATAATAGTAGTGGTATATCCGTCTATTATTTTGTGACCTCCTACGGTTAATTTAGTGATCGATAATAATGTTATAATTTATCCTATTTTGACTTGTAAAAATAAATACAATACACTTTTTAAATAACTTATTTTTTTTTTTTTTGTTTACTCGGACGATTATTCGATTATTAAACATTATAACGCACGAAGGCTATATGCAGTGTTACAATATTCATAATAACTAATGTGACTACGTGACACATACTATGATTTTCAATTGGTTAATTTACAAAATTATATATTATACAAAATACATAGAAATCAATTGCGAAAATATTCAAAGAAGTATTAGCAATATGATGTTTGTATTTACATATTTATTTTCTGTTCTTTTTGTGTAGTATATAATTAAAACTCATCGTAAAATTAATGTTATTATTTATTACACGTCTTTTAATGTTAAATGTCCAGAGCCAGTTCAAAATAAATAAAATGTATAAGAAATGTATAGTTGAGCTTTAAATGTATTCGTAAAAACACTATCAAAACTAAATGTATAATAAATTAGAAATAAAGTGTTAGAAAATAATAATTAAAAATACTATATAGTACTTGAGATGATAACTATTTTATTTGTACCACATGACATATCTCCTATACTGATCGAACATGTTAAAGTGATTTCTTTACTTCACACCGCGCCCAATGATAATACTAAATGTTTGTACCACAAAGTCATAAAAAAATTAATAAATTATGCGTATTGCTTTCTTGCAAGAACATAATATTTGATTTACTATGATGTAATGTGAGATTAGATATTTTTTATAATTTAGGAAATGATTTTTCGTGACACCTAAAAATTGTCCAGACGTGTTATAAATCGACATATTATATTGATTCTACATATTTTGTTTATATTTTTTAATTTTTTTCGCAAATTTAACTTCATTCACAAGTATTTATTTGTTTCATTTTTTTTTTTTAATTATTTCATTTATACATGTTTGATAATTATTTTTCAATAGTACAGTGTTTAAAATAAATTTAACTTAATCTAAAAATAATAAGTCATTCATAAACATGTAATTAAAAAAACAATTGTTTATATTTTGTACTACCTGAATATTTATTTAATTCTATTGTTTTTTATAATTTTATTTTATTTTAAACATTTTCCACCGTGGAAATACATAATTTAACAATACAATATTCTTTGTGTGAAAATGTTACTCGCTATAAATAATAATTGTCTTATAAATGTAATATAATTAATTGGTAATATTTAAAATATATAAAGGCAGAAAAGTTAACAAATCACTAATTAGATTTAAAAAATAAATATTCATAATCAAATATGTACTATGATAGTTTATAGTAAATAATATATGGGTGTGGATTGTGTATGATTTTCTAAAATATTTTAAATAGGCCCTGAATTTTCAGGCATTTAAAATTTCATTTTTATGACAATTATCTTAAAAAAAAAATGACTTCTAAAAATTAATTCTATACTAGTTTTAATATTTAAGAATTTTAAATAATTCCAAAATAAAATTATATCGAAAAAAATGAAGTCTCATCACGATGTTTTAAGAGTATTAAAGCTATAAAATGTATTTTAAATGCCATAGAAAAATATAAAACTAGTATCTATATATTTTTTAATTATACCACAAAAAATGTTATACCTATTAAATTTGTGAGAGATGAATTAAACTAACTATATTTTTGAAGTGATATTTTAAATCAGTTACTTAATTTTACACTAAAAATTCCAACATTTTTGGAATTATTTTATTAAATGAAAATACCTCCATAAAAAATGCATTTTGCATTTATATCTAAGACCTAACTAAAAATTATTCTAAGATATTATTTTTTGTTCTAAATATTTATTTTTAATAATGAATTGGTTTTTATTTTACTAACAATTTTTAATTTTTATATTATTACCGTTTCAAATAATAAAAATAAATATGCACTAATTATTTTGTATGTAAATCTAGCATAGTTTTTCCCTGTTTCGCCTCCATAAAAATACCGAGTTTAGGAACGTTTTGTCCACTACGGATAGAATTAAACTGGGTATTCAACCTTGGTCATTTAGACCATTAAACAAATAATTATTTAACTTGATCAAGAAATAATGAACTAATATCAATAAATTGATTTACAAACTTATTTTTATTTTCTTACCTATTATTTAAATGTTATTAAATAAATTTAAAAAAGTACTAAATTAATATATTTATAGAAAACAAATGTTATATTTATAATAACTCCCGCTGACAAGATTTTTTATTTTAATATTTGCCCTGACAGTAAAACTTCCATAAACTTATTTTTTGATGGCGCTAGGGTGTTATGGCCGATATGAACTATTCATTTACTCTTTATCTGTATAGACCTCCGTCTCACTGATCCACAACATAATATAATTGTCTTAGATACAAAATTATAGAAGAGAGTGTTATAATGATCTATAGGTATATCTTAAATATTTTTTTTTTATATGATTTCATAACAAGGTATTAAATATTACTCAAAAATCATTAAACCCGTACAATTAAAAATGAATACGTAATATGAGTGTATAAATTGTGCATATGCAGTGTCTGTTAACTATATATTTTACAATTTTTTTCCACGTTGCAATAGACCTCGAGCATTATTATTTATCAGTATAAATACAGTTTTTTATTTTTCATTTCAGCGTCAGTGAATGAAATTGTTGTCTTTTACCCTTAAAAAAAAAAACGCTGTATACGCCATTGGCCTCACGTGTCATTAGACCAATATTGAATATAATCCTGTATACTAAAACAGACTGGCATATTAATATTAGAGGTACAGCTATTTTTTTTATAATTTATTAATATGTTATGGATATTTAATAATTGTTTATTGGATAGGTTAGGTATATTATATTACAAAGTGATCAATGATCATGCACGCGTGACGCGTTGAGCAAAAGACAAAAAGTAAGCACGCTGTCGAGACATATTCGTATTATATATTATAAGCGTGCAATGCCAATTGCGATTTACTAATATTTATAACCGAAACGTTAGGCTATAAAATATTATATCGGAAACAGATATTATTATTATTTATCAGCACGTATATATAAAGTAATATATTGGCGCACCGAACCGTGGCTACGGATTGCCAGAGTTCTAGCGTTTTTGCCACGGAAACGTTACCCGAGTGTAACAAAATTTAATAATTATAATAATAATAATAATACAATAAACAAACATTTTCTTCTAACCGCGATTTTCGATACCGACTGCGTGACGCTGCTACTGTTTATACGTTTTGTATGTACAGTGTACACGCAAACCAAGGACGCCACCGATCGTCGAAATCGCGTGTATAATTTATTAATAAAGTAATATTAATATTATATTTCACCGAAACAGTTATACTACCTACAACCACAGTATATATAGACTACAATGTTTGAAATATATAATGCGCTGACAGCATAACTATGCGACTTGTATTAAATCTGTGGGATGGGATATTATAGCAAATATTTTTTACCTGTCGTAACTAAAAGTCTACCGCGGTTTTCTTCCTGTAACCCCTTTGGCTCTTCAGCTTTCCAAATAATTTGCCAATAGTATATATTTATACACGGATGCATGTAGACGCTGTAATATAGCATTGCGCGAGGTATTGTAAAATCAGTGAACATGTAATATCGAGTTCAAAATATCATTATTATATAATGTGTTTCCTATATATGTGTATCTATTTACATTTACAATATTCGTATTTTAATAAATAATTAGTTATTGCATAAGAATAGCATATAAAATAATATTGAAGTTTAATTCTAAAGATAAAAAATAATCAAATAATAACATACAGTTTAGTGCGATACATTTGCCTAAACCATGAAATTTCAGAGCGTAAAATTCTACTGTTGTCCCCCCACTTCCTAAGACAATACCTACGACTGTACGCCATGTTTATAATATCCAATATGCGCAGCTTCGTGCTTGTCCACAGCGGTTACCTTTACCTTACACCCAACACTGTTGGACACAAATCGAGTCCAAATACGACGAATACACCAACAACGTTGCGCGTCGATAGCACAT
This sequence comes from Rhopalosiphum padi, assembly GCF_020882245.1. NCBI lineage: Eukaryota > Metazoa > Arthropoda > Insecta > Hemiptera > Aphididae > Rhopalosiphum > Rhopalosiphum padi. The sequence continues at coordinate 90,827,426 of NC_083598.1, read as the reverse complement.
GTCCCCGGAGGAAAAAAGGAGGATGGTGGCGGACCTCGTCGCCGATCTGGTGCTGGTGCCCTATGAAAACGAGTAGCAAAAGAAAATTTGGAAATGAAGAATTTTGATAAGAATTATATGGATTTAGAATATCATTTAGTCTACATGCTTGGGCGAATAGCTGCCACATTCACCGTTACAATACTCACTCAGACATCAGACCCAGAGGCCGCCAGCCAACCACCACCGGTGGAGTCGATGATGGGACTGCCGGAGATAGAGTACGACAAACCGTTCTTTACTCCGGTTAGGTCTCCAAATCGGCCATAAAGCGGAACTAGGAACTCAAGCCTACCTCAAGCACTTGCAAGCCGATCTACACCTCATGGAACACTGGTACGTTTATGCACTCTGCAGTGTATGGTGATTTGACGGGGGAGCATAGGCGGACATCGGGGGGACTTAGGGGGGCTTAGCCCTCCTAAAAATCGAAATTTATAGGTTATACTATTCTGTATTGAAAGGGGATAGGGATCACTTTATATTGGATTATTTTAGCCCACTAAAAATGCAATCAAATGTCCGTCTGTGCGGGGTAGTATGACACAATTCGCAGACAAAACTTTCGTCAATAAAGAGATATATTATAAATGTATAACATACGCGCGTAATGTACCTACTAATGTACGATATATATGTATACATATATATTATGTATTAACTATAAGATATATAATATAATGTATTATTTTATTAAACGCATTAAGGTTTTTAGCCGTTCCGTTTGTAACCAGTTTGTATACATATACGTAGTATAACATAAAATAATTTATTTCTCTCATTACGGCAATCGAAAGGGCTAGGTATATACATTTACGACCGCGCGCGCGTGTGTATGTTACAATGCAGTATAATAGGCTATCTGTCATTATCTCATATATAATAATATAAATTCATATTATGAATGTGTATAACGACAGACCTCATACGGTGCGTTTTTTGTCACGTCGGTACGTCACGTTTTGATGTGTTACAGAATCAAACAAACGCGTGGGTGGGGGCCGATGCGTTGGATAACCGAATCTGGAATTTTAATTTGAACGATATTATTATTATTATTATTATCAACCGCCTACGACTACGTTTACTAGCTGCACGAATACGGCCGATAGTTGTAGACTTCGATGACTTACTATATACGCGGTAATCGGTAGTTTCACGAAAACCGTGTTGTGAATTTAAATTTAAGATGTCGACAACTATTATAATGTTCTCGCGCAGGAACATTAATAAAAACGATTTCGGTAAATTTCTAAGTAACAATGTTAACCAAAAACTTATAATATTATTGTATAAGCATCAATTTCTCATGCAGTCTGTAGAAAGGGATACTAATTGAATACGCTTTAATGGTTTACCTCATTAATATTATTGATGATACGCTTAAGAAATTAAACATAATTTTTTTTTATTGTAATTATTATCAACTAGGTAGATAGTTTAAGGTAATTGAAGCTAATTAGTTGAAAAATCCAAAACGTATTTCAACTTTATGAAAATATTATAAATTATACGATTATTTAATTAAATTACTTTTAAAATGGTATATATAATATAATTCCTGTGAATACGTGTAATGAAAAAAAAACTCATCATGAAATGTATATTCATTGAACAACAAGTTAACACCTTAACAAATTATTAAATATAGACATGCACTGTACAATATTAAACTCAATGTCTATTTTGATATTCAAATCATATGTGTCGTTAAATATTCTATTGTAAAAACATACTTTCTAGAAATTCAAGTACTTACAGGAATAATATTCAAAATATGTTACTGCTATTTTCAACCACGAGTATAAGATTAAATTGACTAAATGTTATTATTATGAATTATATGGTCATATTTTTACCCACTCGTGACTGAGTTTAACAAACGGTTTTCTTTAAATAAACGAAACGTTTGCATTTATTATATCTGTTATATCTAGAAAACGTACAACTACCTACGTTAATTCTACGAGCCGGAAAAAAAAATGTATAACGAATAAACGATAGCGATTACGTGACGTTATCTGATCTATTGCCAAAAATTAGCATTTCGTGTCCGGAAACCTAATTTAATCTTTTTGTACACTACTTTAAAATATTGTTTTGGTACATTTCAAGTACGGTTAATGCAATCGTTTATAAAATGATTCAAAATACATTGAATTGATCTTAAACCACCGAACGCTATAATTATACATTAGCACCATAATTTCACTGTTATTATCGTAACTCAAAACACGAAATGATATACACCTTCAAATTAACTATTGTGTAATAATTTTAATATTGTTCCTGTAGCCTTTAGTAGGTACCCAAAATTAATGGATATAATAATATGTAACGCACGAACGTTATTATTGTTGTATGACATAATATAAAAATGCATTTAAATAAATGTAGTTCTATTTCTATAAGTACAATATTATATGGTATTAATGTAATAACATTAAAATAATTATACTCTCAAATGTTTAGCTTTCAATAATAAGTATATAGTATATTATGCACTAGGTATCTAAATATTGTACAAGAATAATGTTTTATCAAAAATGAAAACGTTTTTTCGTTTCCGTTATTATATTGTCAAGATATTATTATACCTCCTACTCGGGCGAAAGAGACGATAGGAATCGCGAAAGTACCGATATATGTTATACTTGTATATGTGACTAAACACGATATGTTTGAAAGTTAAAGACTAATTTTTTTTTACCACTATGCACAGTCCTTTTGACTAATCGATTATTGTTTGGCAGGCTAATCACAATATTACAGACAATTCCTTCTTTTACATCGTATAAAAAAAGAAACTGATATATAAATTGTAAATAAATACGAAATTTAAAATGATATAAAATTAAGATTATACTGTTTAAACGAATACATAACAATGCAATCACATTATATAAGTAAGGCCAATAAAGAAAATGTATTTTATTATGTTATCAATTTATATGCATTATTGCTGTTGTGTATTATAGTTTATAATATTTACCTATACACTTTCCATAATATACCTTAGGTACTGGTATTTCCAGAACGAACTTTATAGACTTTTAGACTGTCTTAAGAATAGTTTTGCTTATGTTTTAAAGCTTTAATCAGAATAATTTTTTGAATAATTTTCAAAGAATATATTATTTAGAATACCTACTTAAAAAATATTATTTGTATACCTTTCAAATATTATATTTTTTAAATTGCTTAAAATTATTTTTCATACGTTCCAAAAATAACATTTATTATAAGACTAAAAAGTAACAACGTATAATTCAAAATTAATCGTAATGTATATTGGTGTATTAATCTACAACAGACCTTCTGAATTAAAAACAAAACATTTGCAATAACGAATACTAAATACTAAATTACATATTAATATTTAGAGTTTATACTTTATAATTATCTATAAAATCTAAATTAATTTTATTAATCATTAAGTTTTTTTTTAAGTATACCTATTTTATAAACTTAAATATAAATAAATGTTTTTTTTACTAAAACAATTAATCGGCTTTAAAAATAAAAATACTTAAAAAATGTATAAACATACATAAAACTTTTTTTTAGTATTTAGAATATTATATTAATAAAAAAAAGGATTCAAGTATTTAAATAATTTTATTTATTTTTATTAGAAACTTTACAATACCAGTACTTTATCATAATATATACCTATGTCAATTTATGTAAGTCGCGTCCCATTACATAAACTATTAGAAGGCACACGTGATTACGTAAATTCACATCGACGAGTAAGTAATACTTTTAATTTTTATAGATTTTAGAGTTTATAAAACGTAACCTTTGAAATATTTTTTAAATAGAATAACACACGGCTAAGTGTAACATTAATATACAATATGCTTAGTGTTTCTATATAAATATAATATTTCATTTATTTTAATTTGGATGTATACAATATGCAAATAAACTTATTATTATTTCTGATATTAAATTATTTTACTAAAGGAATTGATTATAGATTATTATTATTATTATTATCTAAGATATCATCTTAAAATAATATTTATCAAGTTTTTTGTTCTAAAACATTACAGAATGTACTTAAAATCATATTTTATAATCTATAAATTGATAAATAGATAAATATATCATTATTATTTAACTTTATAATTAGAACGTAGAAAAAATATTATTTGAGCATAAATAAAAATAAGTATACTTTATTTAAGTTCAAAGACTATAAAATGTTTATTATTTGAGTTTTTACCTATCTATGTTTTTTCTTAGCGATTTGCGTGGTAAACAGCTTTAAATATAATATTGTATCAACTTTCACTCCTTCAACCTCAATAATCAAGCTAATTTAAATTTACTCATCATGTCGTCCCATACATTTATATTGAGTGAATTATGTGGGAAGAACAGAATATATGAAATGTCAATACATTGTTACAATGAAGAATATGTTGAGACATGTATGCTATCTATAAATCTATAATAATACATTTGAAGCTGCTATCGATAATCCTAAGAAATAATAACAACGATAAGCATGATTTCTTTATTTTGTTATGTTTTTCTTTTCATTTGTTTTATGTTATTTGTGATCGTTGGGGCGCGAGAGCTGCACAAGTTTTATATAATATTGCCTTTCTATCGGCTGGAAATTGAACAGATATGGTATTGTACGAATAGAGGTCAAATGAACCAAGGCGAGTTAGTAATACACAGTTTCTGTTTCCTTACTGAAGCTCATTTAAAACAAATGACTATAAAGGTAGATACACACATGAAAATAATGTGCTCTTATTTTTTGTTTTAAGTTTTGTAATTATAACATAGGTACGTGTAGGTAAGTACCTATAACATAATAATAATAATATGTAATACTCGAGAGAAATTTATTTATTATACAAGGTAAACAACAAAATAGTCTTCCTACAACTATGCACAGTTGATAGTTGAAGAATCTACTAACATACATTCGCTGACCGGTTGCAAATCGAAATGTGAACCATCGTAACCAGGTTGGACCTATAGTTACGAGTTTATAAGTATGACGTAATTTGGATAATATCGTAATATTTCAAAAATTAAACTTTTTATTTATTAAAATGTAATATTACCAATATTAGTGATAGAACAGACACAACACATGCGTCATAAACATTGCCCCACGCGTTATTTGAAAAATCTCTATATTTGAGCAGTAAAAGGGTCTAAAATTGATTATAAGTTGATTTTATTTAAAAATTATGTTAATATTATAGTTTTACAAAATGTACTAGAAAAATATTGTTTTAATAAAGTGTGCATTATTTATATATTGATAAACCTTGATTTACATCAGTTTTTGTACGTATAATAATTTTCAATCGTTAGCACATTCAACTTTTGGGACTTCTTTTTTTCTGTTATTGTTTTTGAAAAAACGAAAAAACACATGGCCATAGGTTAGGTTATATATATTAAAGCATACAAATATAATATTCATAATGTCATAATTTCATAAATAATAATTTAGTTTTTTTGTGAATTCTGATAGGTTGAATATAAAACATGTTTTTATCATAAATAATATTTTACAATAAATTTAACAGCAGTGGACATGTACAGTGAATATAATAGATGTGCAATATTAATAAACAATCGTACATTCATATACTGATGTAAGAAATATGACATTTATTGTGTCGTTTATAAAAATCAACAGAATAAAAAAATTTCACACCGGATTGACACGACACTTGTGAAAATCGTCGCGATTTATATTTTCTATATCCGTATATAATAATATATTCTGTCATTTTCTCTCGGTTCACGTATGTCTGCATAATGTACAAATTGCACCGTAGTGTTGGATTGGTTTCCGCTTGGTCCATAGGTATTATGACTTGTGAATAATTGAGCTCTCACTCAAAAAACTATTAGACAATGCTTTCATGTAAAAAAAAAAAATAAAATAAAAATACGTGTTTTAGGTATTTATAGTGGATTCTATAACCATTATGGTTATTTTTTTCTGTAATTTCAGTGTAGCCTAATTGCCGATTATTTTATTACAACGCTGATTTGATTTTGAGTATATTATTTAGCACCATAATCATATCGCTATATTTTTTTTATGCAAAATAGGAAACGATTTTAATTCAGATAGATATAATTAGTCTTGTGTTAATTAATAATGCCATTTATTCGGTTTACGGTCCAATAAATATATTGAATATTGGTATATACATATACATTTAAAAACTGTTAACCATACTATTGTTTTTTTACCACTCATACTTATACGGAAATAAGATATACCGTCTAAATTATATTTGTCTAGTTATTTTATGAACTATTAATTCATATCAATTAAAATTTAAAACTAAAAAGGTTCAACTTATTATTCATGAATAATATTCGTATAAAACTAAATATTTGTATTTACTACATTTTATTATATAAAAAATGGTTTTATTAATGTTCATTAGTTCAATATATTTTTACTATTAAAATTTTCTTTTTAAAATCTCTCTGTCAGTGTTTGTTTATTAGAAAAATAATAAAGATCTATTTAGAGCAGTACATTCAGTGTTTAATACTTATTACAGGAAAAACTGTAATTTTCTATATGCAAAATCGCACGAACTCTAATAAACAATGGGAAAACAAAAGCGAAAACAAACTATTACACATATTATTAAAAGGAGGGTAATATTTTATTCTATGAGATTCTCAGATAGATTTCACTTAAAGTCTAGTGTATTGTTCACCAGCGTATATTTAATACTATAATCATATTTCTGGCTTTTAAGCATAAGCATGAAGAATAATAATTTCAAAGCCATGGGAAAAATAAAACATTTTACTCGTCCTGTAAAATTATAATTTCCAAAGAAAACATTAACACAAACATATTTTTGCGTATATATTTTACAGTTACATCTAATACAACGATATAACCTATCGTGTCTACCGTCCAACTTGTAAATTATTCTGTACGTACTTACATTTTGTATGGGTATCATATGATAATTTGTCTTGTCGTCTATACTTTTTACGTAAAAAAAATAATTTATAATATTATAAGAAAGTTAAAACAATGTAATATATTTTTATTTATTATTCTATAATATTTAGGTTGATGTGTTATGCGAATGATACGCCAATACCGACAATATCCGCATTCATGATGGTGTACATATATCTACTGGTTAATACAATAATACACAACATATTATTTTTGTTCATGACTCAAACATGTTTTAAACCACAAAATATAAACGAAATACCACAAATAAAAACATTTTAGAACTAAATTCACATATACCACAGACGTAATATATAATTAACTTCATGATAATAATAATAACATGAATTGTGATTATAATAATACCTATTATATTTTGTTTACATTTATTTATAAATACCTATGGTATGAACTATATTCAACTAAAAGCAACTTCAAGCAACTTTATTTAAATATATACACAATAATATTCAAATTCAATACTAGAATTTTATAACTTTAAGTACCTAAGTATTCTAATTTATTGACTATTTATTTCTGTACCGATGTACAGACGTATATATTGTAAGGCGGACAAAACATAAATTTATTAAAGCTGAGTGAACACAATTTTCACTGGAACTAACTGTGTTACAAGACAATAAGATTTATGGAAAAATACAATTCATCCTCGAACTAAATATCCACATATAACTATTAATTATTAATTTTCAATCATGTGTAAAAATGTATTTATTGTTGGTAGATATCTCAATAATCAATACAAACGATATAATATATATATATATATATATATATATTTATCATATTATATTCATATATTTATATGTGAGGTAAAATAAAGATCAATTACATTTTAAACTTTAATATAATATGATCATTCATAAACATATTATTATTATGTGATTTCATTGTTAACTTAAACTATAGTATTGTGATGTCTTTAATTATTAATAGTTCTCGCATTTGAGATGGCGTATTGTATTTCACCTATGCATAATATGATTTATAAAACATAATATAGTAAAAGTAAATGTTACGATATCAGATATTTTAATTATATTGTATTGGAAGATATAGATCATATTATTAAGATATTAAATCTTAAAAGTCATGGAATTGTCTGTATATTTTTTACAACTTTGAATTCAAATAAGAAATATAGTTTTATCAATGCTATTGTTAACAAAAAAAAAAAAATAATAATAATATTTTTAATTAGAAAACAAATCATAATCAGTAACAACGTATTAATTGTAGCGCGTGTTGAAATCGATGGATTAACAGCGGTTTTTGTTGATTACTTACACGTTACGAAGTTCACGAAGCAATCAATTTAACGATTTCAGCGAAATCGAAATAATTATTCAGAATCATACTGACTATATCTATATACGTATTACTTAAGTCGAGCCAAATATATAGTATATACCTATGTATATATATATTATAATTACCTAGTAGTAGGTAAATCAAATGTATTGAACATATTAGGTGTAGGTACCTATCGTATGCAGTACGTATGGCTAAAAATGTTAGTAAAGTGAAATCTTTTTTTTTTTCAAATCGTCACTAATAAAATATGTCAATTTCGATGTTACTTATTGCATTTTATTTTTTTTTAATGCGAGAAAGTATAAAGTATCTAAGCTAAGCTATAAGTGCAGCTAAGGTGGAAATAATTTACCGTTGAAAAAGTTCAATCAAATGCAGATGCATCAACGACTGATAATGGATTTCGCGCAAGGTGTTTATTAATACCTACCCGATAAAGAGAAAACAATGAATAAGTAATCCTCCGCAATAATTAGCATATCTTAAATGAAATCGTTTTGATGGTAGTGACAGGCGACGCGACCTCCAGTGATGGTTTTTTTTTTTTTGTAAACAGATCAATAATTATAATAATACGCATTATTTAGGTAGGTAAATATACGTCTGACCGGATAAAAACGATTTTTGCATTGTGCATAATAATATAATTATTGTTTCCGTCGTGTCATTATTGTTTGTTCTATTAATATTCGGATAATGGTTCGCGGCGTACAACTATTATAGTAAAACACTGAACGCGGTCGCGTGTATGTTATTTTAACATTATTATATAAATAACAATGGATGGCATAGACCGCGGACAAACCGCCGTGTAACCGTTCCGAGCTTGAGGTCACGATTACGCAGGAGACGATGAGTGTGTATTCGTATAATATTTTCACTTCGAGCCATCTTCGTATATATACGTGAATATTATGTTTATTGTATGTGCGTAAAACTACATACCCTGTTGCGGCAACTCGTCTTCACATTTATAATGTACCTTCATAATAATAATATTAGGTATTTTGTAAAAATAATCCACAAAGTACGATTGTGAGGGTTCGGTTTTTATTTTTTACTCATTTTTATATTTATTCTGTTTAGACTCGATCTCGCACGATTTTTAAGGTTTTTCGTTTTTATTTACTATAATTACTAATTTAAGAATTTTTTATTATTATTTTTTTTTTGTTTTATTAAAATTGTCAAATGGTATAAAACCATTAGTTTCCACAAATACAATTTAAAATAAACTATTATAGTTAACAATTATAATACAGTAAATTCTCGTTATGTCGAATTTCAGGGGGAACAGGAAAAAGTCCGAAATAATAAAAATTTCGAAACATCGAATTTTAAAATATTCTTAAATTTTTATCACAAATTTGTAAATAATTTGAATGATTAAAATGCATAATTTGAATATTTAAAGTACTAATACTACATACATATTATCAATAAACTACAATAATGAATGAATGAATTTTTTTTTTAAATCTGTCATTAAACATTTTTCAGTATTACTTTTATTTTTGTAAGTATGTAAAAATAAATTGTAAGGACATTTAATTTACGTTTATTTTTCATTTCACTATATTGTATATGAATGAATAGAAATATTGATTACAAACGTGTGAAATCACAATCACTATACTGAATGTACTGCTTAATTTTTATTCTTACCGTAATAAGAATATTATTTGTGTACTCGAGATAACGAAAAACGATTTATTTTATTTCGAGTTATCGAGAGTAAAACGCTATTGAGTGTAATGATAGTTTCAAGGAGATTTCAATGTAGTTCGAGATAACAATGTTCGACATAATAATCATCTACTATATTATTAAGCTGATATTGAAACACCATTTGAATATTTGAATGTTTAAATTATATTAATATATTATGATTATTATGGTTTGTAGTAATGAATAAGACAAATATGATGGAGTATTGGACCAAAATAAATTAAGGAGAGATACAGTGTTTAGAGACAAGTTAATTTAGTTCGGGAGAAAAAAATGGCAATTAGAGTACTGATTAATGAGATATGGGTTTAAATTAAACGTGAAAGAGTGCCAAAAATATATGTTCTGTGTGCGAATAAAGGTTTTTGGTAGTATCTGTGTAAAATTTGTTTTTGGGATGAGTTTGGTAATCACTTATCAGATTCTTGACTGCAAGGGTCATTTTAGTAGATTTTTGAACGAAGACTTTAATGCTAGGCATTATTTAGAATTGGCAGTATGGTCCTTGATGTTCAGAAATGCACATTTAGCAAGTATGTTACGGTCTTTATAGTGCACTCTTCTATTCACAGAGTTTGACACTTGAAACTCGTAATGGTAGTATTATAGTACCGTAGCAACATATTTTAAAAAGTGAATATAACTGTGTGTGAAAATTCAATTTTCCCGTTTAAATTTTAACTTTTATAACATAATAAGTACACATGACTATACTGAAGATATCAAAAAATTCTACTTATTTCTATGTATTGGATCTTAAAAATGTGTACTTGCATCAAATATTATTGTGCCGTTGATTAATAAAATTTACGTATTTGTTGTTGAATTTGTTTTATTATTCATGTATTTGTTAAAATTTAATTCAATTTAATTATTACATATTCGCAAGAGACTTATTATTATCATTGGGACACTACAAATTTTCAAGGTTTAAATATACAATTTGATTAATTTTTATACTGGGGTTTTTTCCACATGTGTTTGTTTGGTTATTTTTATCAAGTTTATGCTTAAGTAATGCTTGGAGTTTATAATCGTGGTTGAGGTATTTTATATGATAATAATTAATAAATAATAATATAATGTTATTGATGTATTATACGAGTAATAATATTATTTTTGACTTTTTATATTAGACAATATACCTATAAACACTTCATTTCACATCTATGGTTTTATTTCTTAAAAACCTCTTATTGATAATCTTATAATACATACAATAAACGTATTATATCTAAAATAAAAGTTAAATTAATAGCTTTTTACAATTTTTGTTTTTACTTAGACCCTATTAATTTATTTTGAAAATTTAAATACCAAACACTGGTTTTAATAGTTTTTTTTAAATTTATTTATTTATTTAAACGATTTATAATCTATATTGTTACGAGTATGGGTAATAAATATTAAATACATTTGATTATCAATATTTTTAAATAACATGAGTTTAGCATTAATGAGCAGACACTCAGTAGTACCACCTGTCTTGACCTGGTACTTTTTAAGTATTTTTTATAATTAAAGCTATTTTTACGACTTATTTTATCGATTCCTTTATTCTTGTGATCGTACTTAAAAGTGTATATTTTTATTATCAAGTTCCCTTTAGGTTATACTCAGAGAAAATCATGAAAACAGATGAATTGTATATCACTACAGATAACTAAAACGAAAATTCGACCTTTCCATAGAGTTCAAAGGAATAAGGAAAAATATCTAATTAAAATCATTACCTATACATAAAAATTGCTTTACTGTCGGAACGGCGGTGGATCCGGTGCGCACGCGTTCCACACGGAAGACGACAGAATTTTTATTTATTTTTCAATACAAAGTTTTGTTTTCCTTCCTCCTCACCCCTGCTATCTTTTTCACTCTCCGTCATTATTGACTTATCGCTGTCTCCGCCGTCGTCCGGCCGTGTTCCGCTTTCTAGCAGGTATAATATTCTGGTGTCGCATAGGTATATAATTTATATAATATACATATATACATATATATATATATATATTATATTATATATTTCGTATAATAATTATATTACGTACATAAATAATATACCACTGAAACACGCCGAAAATCATCGACTGCAGACGCAATCATCGTACACGCCTAGTGCGCCTATAATATACACAGCATAATAACATAGGTACATATATACATTGTATAAGTATAATGTGTGTGTGTGTGTGTGTTTAAAAGTACTACACTGCTACACGTATTCATATTTTATGGTATTAAAACGTATACATGATGGGTACCGGTGCGCGGACGTAAACCGACGATCCTATATAATCTACAGCCGTTTCCGGGCCGATGATGTCGATATAAAATTTTTTTAGAAGTTTCGGTCGGGGACGCGGTTATTACGTCATGGCGACGACGATTTGCATTTCAGTATTCGTCCCGATCGCTATCACGTAGACGCAAGACCAGTAACATCAACAACAACAACATATAGGTAAACGAAGGCTGTGTACGTACCGAGACCGTCCGTTCTTCCGCGATGACGACCGACGAGTGTGTCCTGTTTAATAAACTGCGGCGTGCGTGCGTGATGTAACAATGATACGATAACATTATATAGCACATGGTGAGATTCGCCGAGCATGTTTATCCTATTTATTTCCTTCCACAATGAATTTATAAAAATGATGATTTTTGGAAATTTTAAATAAACTCAAAGACCGTCGTGTTTCTTTTAAATCCTTGAAATGTTTTTCTACCATAGGCGTGTCCAGGCCTCATTCGCAAGTCGTGCACAACAGTGGCATATCCAGGATGAGGATGAGATTAGTGTACTAAAATTATCAATTTTTATAGTCTTATAAACGTTACAAGTCCACATGATGAAAATTAAAAAAAATTAGGTTTATGAATTTAGAAACTGAAAAAAATTAAAATTATATTATGCACTACAATTTATAATTTGGGTCAAATTTTGCAGGTCATGCCTGTGCAAAACAGGCAAGACCCGTAAACACGTATATGTTTGCTACGAATTATTAAGGAATAATGTCCTGATGTGGTGAAATAACATGAACTTCTGTTTTTCAAATAAACTTTTGAATAACTGTATTATATGTTAAAGAATTAGAAGGGGGTAAGCATGCTTGTGAATCATCCTGTACGCGTTATAACATCATAATACGTGTCTAATATAGGTGCGCATGTAATACGCTCGGTGAATCGTACACATAAACATTATTATCATTATTATTATTATTATTATTATTATTATCGACATTATACGAGAATCGGTTATTACGACGCGTTTTAACGTGTGTGCTCTCGGGGCATCGACAATTACGGCAAAAACCGCTGATAGCCGGGGACGGGGAGGAAACGATAGTAATAATTGTGACCCTAAACGTGCCAGCAGACACGCGTGCGATTGTGCATAATAATTTAATGCGTACGTATATAATATTATGTGAGTGCGTATAATGTTATTATTATTGCAAAGCGCGCGATAAACCGGTCCCGAACGGGCCAAACTCGAGTTATGCAAGCTCGACTGGGTCATTTACAATCGGTAGCAATATTATGTATACACATAGGCGTATACAAATATATAATAATGTTATATAGTGTAATATTTATGCGCGAAAAAGATAATATTATTACACTATAGCTGTGAAGCATAATACATAATGTAATATTATATGTTAGGTTCTTCCTTCTCATAACTTCCACGATTCCAACTGTATTATTATAGTCGTACGGGTTCGCTGCACGACACGTGATTTGCGGGTGTAAGTATAGGTACTTACTACTACCTATATGCCTTTGCGTGATGATAACGAGAAATAAATAAATCATTACTTTTGTTGTCATAAAAAAAAACGTATCTCCACAACATAGACACACGCGACGATTTTTAGTATATATATAATAATAGGTAGACTTCGTGTCGCGTGCTGGCGGTGTGCATTCATGATGCATTTGGATAATAAATAGAGTTATACGCTTATATTAATATAATACGATGATGACTGATGAGTATTGAGTAATGGCGCATGCCTGTTGCACACCTAAAACACCGTTAGAAATCGTTTATATCATCGTTTATACGCATAACGTGAAGACATTTTTCTTTCTTTTTTTGAAAAACGTATAGTATAATACTTCGTAGAAATATGCGACGATTGCGCTTCATCTGTCGATATACGCGGAATTAATCCAATTCAAAATATTACAGCAACGATAAACGAGAGAAACTATAAGCGATCAACCGTTATGTTCACTATAACTGCACACAGTTTTATGCATTTCTCTTAAATGTTTGAAATACTATAATTTCAGAAAAGATAATAATTTGAATTACAATTTAAAATATTCGTATTGGTACATTGAATTGTTTCAAATGTATTATATTTAATAATTATATTATAATATTTAGTTAGTAATCATCATTATAGCATCCATTCTATGTATAATTTCATTTCCAGACATTGTTCTAATACTATTACATTATGTTTGAGCCAAGAACTGGAACCGTCGTTTTTTCGGATACAGTTCAGTTGTCAGACAAACAAAAATGTTGATCCCAAAGTAAACAATTTTATTTTACTTTAGGATTATAACTATTTAAAGATACAAGAAAGAATAGTAATATGTAAAAATAATAAATGTCTTAAAAATTCTTAAAAAATCAAAGAAAAAAGCCATAGAAAAACTACTGCTGGAATAAAAATATATAAATTAAAAACATATTAATTTTTAATTAGTAATTGTATTAATTATATAATAATTATTGAGTGGTGACTAGAACGTTACGAAAAAACTCTAAATTATAACCAAGACTTGTGAGCGGTGTCACGACCTATACTTTAAAGTGTCTTGGCTATTCCTAGCTCACATAATCATCTTAAACCGTCCGACAAAATTCTTTCACGGACTTCTATTATGCGTTCTGCTAGTAGAGTGTCGGCTAATAAAGGTGACGTGTTGGTTTTATGTTGATGTAATACTTATTAGTAATAAGTTATTAGTTATTACCTATGTATAGAACATACATTGTACTGACTGTGACTGTGTAACAATATATGCTCTTACTTTTAACTGTTACAGCTGGATACTTACAAGGTGTCATTGTAACTTTAGGTTTAGTTTTGTAAACTGAAGTTTTCAGAATAACAAGAACATTTATTAAGATAACATTATTTTTAATTTTGTACACCAAAATATTGGTTGTTAGGATGTTTTAAAGTTATATGTAATATGGATATATCTATTGTACAGTTAAAATAAATAGCTTTAGAAATAGCGACTGCGGGTCAATATTATATAAGGGTCTATCGAAAGGATATTGTCAGATGGCTTTATAGATGGTTTTGCTAGTTACAAAATATTCATGTTACCTTATAGATATAGGTCGTACAAGGCTAACGAGTCTTTTTTCAAATTGGGAGGTTAGTCGTAACACCAAGCAATATTTATATTAAAAATGTCTTTATTGCTCTTGAGTTTGTTGTGTTTTAGAAAATAGTATAATTATCTGTTTTTAATAACTAATTTGGCTAAGACATATCGACTAGATCGAGTCCAAAAAAATTTGTCGAATTCTATGCTTTTTTACTGAAAATTGATTTACCTAATATCCTTCATAAGATTGCTCTTTTGTTTTTCGAGTAATTGATTTTAATTATTAAGTTGATAATAATTTTGTGTTTTTGTCAAAATTATTAATTTATCAGTTTACAAAATTGATCTTCCTACATTATTGCAAGTAGTTGTTTTGTTATCATATTGAACAAAATTGCTGTTTTTATTTCTTATCATTCAAATTTACTCTTTATTTAAAAAATATTTAATACTAATTATTGATAAGAACTATTAAGTTAATCCATCGTTCCCTATTTGATGTTTGTGTTATCGCAATATATATTACATTGTAATTAAACTTATTTTTGTTAATCGTGGAATTACAGCGCATCCCAAACGGCTCCCGTCGAAAGAAGTTTTACAAACAGGGAAACTCCCAAACTACTGACGGTAATACTAGTATACCAATTTGAGGTCGATGTACCGGTATACCATATTCTTAAATTTAAAATTTTCAAAACGGAATATCGGAAATATTGATAATATCGAAAATACCGAAACATATTTAAACATAATTTCTATACCAAAACTTATTATATATTATATGAACTAAAAAAAAACAGGAGCTTATTGGAAACATCATTGACGAGTTTTCATCAAATAAAAAAAACACGTACAGATTATTTAAAATATGTTACTAATACTATTTATACTATTTATTCAATGTACGATGTTTTGATAATTTTACGTATATAAACATTCTTCTACATAATTTTTTATTATTTAATACAAATATTTAATTCAAATAATATATGATTTTTTTTTATATAATTTTTATAATTTACTTAGTGTAAACCAACACATTTTTGACCACACCTAGCTCTTTTGAGACAATCCTAAGTCTGCATAAAGTGGAAAGGAATTGTGTTGTAAAAAAACCGAAGTCATTTGGTAAATTACCTTTTTGTAAAATGAGAGCCGAATGGACTACGTATTTAGCTTTTTTTAGCCGGGACGGAAATGTTATAAAAAAAGAAAGGTTCTTGGGACGAAACTAGGATGCAGACTATAATTATTTTTATTTGTAATTGTTAAGTGTATTAGTCATTCATATACTCTCTACTATGTACACATATTTTCAGTTGGGACTTATATTTTTGGTAACTTATTACCTGTAGGCTGTAATATATATTAAAATAATCAAATAAAAACATTTTGTATTAATTTAATAATATTTTTATTTTTATTTTTAGAAGGAATAGTTTTGGTATTTTTTGTTGTTTTTTCGGTTATTTTATTTACGTATATCAACTAGTTACACGTCGATGTTGATACATTATATTTATAAATAGATATATAATGTATATAATATATTAAATATTAAAATGAAAATTTGATTTTAAATCTTAAAAGACGTTCTAGAGTTTCATTTCCTCATGAATACAACTGGCAAGGGAAACGTATAATATATATTTATACAATTCTTATTGTCATCTTCGACACAATACAAATTATAATATTATACTATCAAAATAAATGCATCAATATTCAATAGATATTAAATCTTAGCTTTACGTCAAATATGCAGTGTAATTTGTCAATCCTAACGATGCATGTTGTTTGCCAATTGTAAATGAGAAACTCCACTAAATACAAATGGTATGATTGTGACGACACAAACCTACCGATAAAACAGAAATCGGCGATGGTCCATGATGTACGTGAACCATATAACCGCGATTGTCACTCACACTCACTGAATAATACCACGCAACTGCAAAATGACAAATTGTTCAGGAGTGATCAAAACTAATTAATGTTATAATTTAGAGACATAATTATTCAGTATTTTTCTTTTAAATAAAAATATGTGAAAAATGAGCTTAATTTAATTTGAAAATTAAATAACCTATACTCTAAACTTTCGATAGTTCATTTGGGTTGATATTTTAATAAACAATTTCATACTAATTGATCATAAATTATTTTTAAATATTATACATATATAGTGTAAAAATTATATTATAAGGATATAATAATAAGGATATTTCGTTATTTTATTCATGCTCATATCTGTGAAATAGATATGCCATGATCGTAATAACAAAACTAATCTGCTAAATTACATTAAATTTATTTTAAAATTGTTTATTTCTATAAATATACATATATATTATAATATTATACTATTCAGCTAGTAATGATATGTTATTTTTACACTTAAATTCTGAGAATCTGATTTTTTTAAATAAATTTACCTATATAAGTAATAAAAACAGTTTAAATATGACTAATCATTTAATCAATTTAAATGTTAATTTTTGTCGATAATAAATCAATATAGATATTATTATATTAATATAATATAGTATGTTATTATATAATGATAATACGGAATTTAATTTGTTATTTTGTTTTCAAGTACCTATCTAATATAATGGCTACTGGCTACTATTCCAATTATATACATCAATTATAAGTTTGAAGGACTGATTTTTGTAGTACTTTAGTTAAGGTTCTAAAAATGTTTTAAAAAATCAATTTTTTGAGGCGTTTCCTCTATTTATTATGCAATGTGATACACTGATACCTACACCTAGTTAAATTGTCTCCAACACTCAAGTAGTGCATTTATGAAACCTGTAAAACTGTCCTACTTTCATTCAATTCATAGACAGTATAGATACCTAATTATATCAGTGTACATCTATTGTACAATGATATCACACAGTGAATATAGGAAGTAGGAAGAGTTTAAACCATAATGATCAATGCTGCAGTATTTTTTTGTATTTATTTCATAATATAACAATGATACAACTGACTACAATTTTAACGCACACTTTCAGTTTTCATTCTTTTATTAAAATGGGTTGTACCTAGTCCTAATATACAAAAGAATGGTTTAATTTTTTTTATTTACTCGTAGAATTGAATGTTGCACATTTGATAATTTTGATTAATACTGTAATAGTCTTTAAAACTTGGATGCAATTCAGAAATAACCACATGTGTGTTTTGTTATTTTTTTTATTGTCAATATTTGATGTTTAATTGAAAATAAAAAACATCCATCTTGTCATTTCATAAAACAAATTTAAATTAATTTCGTTTGTACTTAGTACTTACTGCTGACTGTTGAGCTATTTATGTGGTATTGGTATTATTTTATTAAATTAATGTGTTAGGAGATAAAAATACACAACAAATAATCGGATTTTAAATATTTATAAAATTGTATTGGTGAGAGATATCATAATAACAAAAATATGTTACAGGATATACTTTTATAAAAATTGTATAGGTGAAAATTTGATTGGATATTAAGGGAAGCTTAAATATGCTTACACAAAATAAATAAATTAATAACCTCAAAAAAAATGATTATTATTTTCATTTTGGATCCTTAATTATCACATATACCCCCAACACCATACGAACAATTTCGAGATGTATACCTATTTAAATTCCTGCCATACTCGGTATAAAATAATATTTGATAAAACATTAGCTACTACTATTGCGGAGCCGCAATGGTGATTAAAACAAAGTTAAAAGTTAATAAAACTGCGTTTAAAAGATATTACCTATTACATAATTTTCAATCAAACGTGTTGCAAAATATAATAACAACTAGTAAACTTCTATTGTTACAATTTATAAATTAAAAATCTTTATATTTTTAATTTAACTGTTTGAAAAAGTATATAAATTGGATTGGTAAACTCAAACTCTATTATATTATAGTCTTAGTTTGACTAATACAAGATCTAAGTAATGGATGAAAACGAGAATTAACAATTTGAATTATGTATACATTAAGCATTTTTCTGTACTATAATATTTCCAATATATGTATATTATATTAAAAAATCTTAAATGTAAATTGTGGTAATTACAATAATAATATATTATTTATTGTGTATATATAGTTATGGTATTTTTGGTATTTGATCGAAAAAAAATCATAAATGATATTTTAATCCTCATGGCTCAAAACATACGATACACCGGAAGTGTCTTGTACTGTTAGGCCTTCACCGCTCGTCACAACTTAATGGCTTATAGAATCGAATCTATAATATATAATTATTAAATATTGAATATCTCAAGTATAATTTATTATTTTAAAATTTAAATTAAGAAAATATGTAATAATATAGAACAGAATAAATAAAAAAAAAATAAAAAAATAATAAAGTAATATACTAATATGATTTTATTTTATTATCTAATTACTAAACATAAATCATTTAATGATTTATAATTTACACCTACACTGCAACATATCTATACTGTTATTTCTTTTAAGACATTCGTTACCGCATAAATAATATAAAGAAGATTGAACAATTTTACAACACAACATGATGCGTTCATTTCATTTCGACGCTCTAATAGTTTTATGATATAAGCAAGTATACCTATGTATCATAAAATGGACTATGGTTATGCCTTAGATAATAATAACGTACGTTATAATATATATAACATACACTTCGTCTGAATAGAATCTTTTTTACCGTTTAATTTTCTCTAAAAATATTATAAGATTTAATTGAATATAACTAAATTTTTAGTATTTCATACGAATTTATAATATATTTAATTTACATTAAATTTAGCATTTTTCAGAAAAAAAAATATATACATATATGTCAATAGTAATAGTAAAAACTATAGTTTTATGTGAATATTGTGAGTCGAGTTAAAAATAGTTATATAATATAGTACGTATATTGAATTTTTTATTCCTACAAAGAGTTGTTTGACAACCTATTATTATAGAAACGGTTTAAGAGGTGTCTAGATGTTTTGATGAATCGACAGAAAAAAAAATATCTAAAATATCTAAAGATTAAATATTCAAACATATCTAATCTTATGAAATACGAGACACGGCATTAAAAAGTAATTGATTTCTACAAATCGTTGGTACCTTCTAAATGGTTTACGGAAATACTAACATTGTCAGAATACCTCTTATACTCGATAATAATTATTACATTGCTATATTATTATGATTGTTTCTACATTCATCCGCGATGCACGATAATATCCAATATCGTCGTATAACATATAAAATATAGTCGAGTGTAATAGTGCAGGTTTAATCGATTTTTATTTAAAGCCTATATAGCCAATTACAAAAATTAAGTGCACATACACTCTCACGCCGATTGTCCGGCTTGTACCGAAGTGTATGCTGAAAACGGCTGCGTTCAAAACTATATTATACACCATTTAAACATAATAATATAATTACTAGTTTGTGGCGTATATAATATATTACTATCACGGCTAGGCTCGAAATATTGGTCACACACGGTTACCTCAGTTACCCGGTAGATAAGACGGAATCTCCAATACGCTTAAAATTTACTTTAAAATTGAGTCGGTAGTCAAACTCGAGCACATTATCGTCCGCTTTCCACATTTGACTGAGGCCACAAAACAATTCCACTTACCTGAAATTCTATACATAGTAATTGGACATTTTGTACATATAGGTAAATAGGTATTATAAATAATCTAATTTTTTATTAAAAATACATATATATATATATTTAAACGTATATATTTATCTAATATAAATAATTAAAATATGTAAATAATTCAGTGTAAGCTGACAAGTAATGTGTCATCTGTCAACCATGTAGATGATATTAAAAAAAACGTGTTACCATATTCACATAGATATAAACCGCGATTTCGAAATGTTCCAAAAGAGAGAATAATATTAATGATACACTTAAACTTACAAAAGTATATCGGGGTATAGTATACAGTATATAATATAAATTGTAACAAGTCTATGTGAATATTATTACAACTTCGTGTGAAAAAAGAAAATCTTATTTTTTTTTAAAAAATAACGTAATAATGCTATGTATAATAACTGTTTACGCGCGTTTCGTGCGCTCAAAATTCACACGAGTGATATGAAAATATAATATACCTAGTTGATATTATATACCATGTAAATACCGTTAATATATTCGTAAAAATTAGGACAGTGCTTAAATATATGTAATTTTGTTAAAATAATGTATTATATTATGTTACATAATATTAAAATATATATTACTTTTATTAAAAAAAATAATATCCAACTGAAATATAATTTAAAAAATTAACAGACTTGAAGAATGTATTTTATATAAACTTTGATAAAATCATAAATACTTGATATTTTAAACATGGAATAAAATTTGAATTTGTTATATTTTTTTAAAATTCGAGTAAATATTGTATAAATCACTTTTTTTAGTTTTATCGTTGAATGGAAATAAAATCATATCACGTTCATTTAACCGTATAAATGTATTTTTTTTCACTAACCACAATTTCCAAATATTTTTTCCTAAATTATACGATCCTTTTATTCTTGATATAAATCAATTTCAATTTTTTAATAACTCATTACAATGATTTCGTAAAATGTTCATCATACTAATGTTTATTTTGAAATCATCATCCAAAACATGATTTAAAAAAATTAACGATCACGAATTGTCAAGATCTTTACAAAGTTGCTGTACACGTTTTGTAAATTTCGTATACGAGTACATAATTACATTGTGGCGCACCTACATATATTATATACCTAAAAAAAATAGGTCCTATCGGTATAGGCGAATGCCACGATGTCGGATATATCTAATGGGGGGGGGGGTCACTTTATCACGACCGTTTTGTTATATTATTATGACGCCACCGCGACGTGGCCGTTCGAATGAAATCACTGAAAACAAAACGCGAAAGATTCGAACGGATTCTGCGCGCGGTTATATATCATACTCGTAATAATATGACATGTGTGTAGGTACTATCATTATTATCGTCACGTGCGCCGCGGGGTTCGCAGTCGGGTTTGACACGCGACGACCGCAAAGTACGCGCGGCGCCCCGACGATGACGAGCCCGCGGGGGATGTGATCTGGCAAACGCGAACTTGTGCGATAATAATAATATATTATATTATGTTGTACAGAGGCAATCGGGAGACTGCGAATACGACGAAAATAACAACAACAACAACAACAACAACAACGAGTTATGATATTTGTGTGTAACAAACGGAAGCTGTACGCGTAACAGCGTGTAATGCATCTAAGTAGGTTTATTTTTTTTTTAATTTCTGGACGGCCACGTGCTCAGAATTATATGTGTCTATAATAATATATACACACTACACGCCGTATTATATCATAACCTGCAGCATGTGTCTACATAACAGCTCCAGCGATGTGGATCGCGAATTTCACGTTCAGAAGTCCTTTGGTTATATTCACGACTCGCCCCCCCCCCTTTGCTGTTGTTTATAATAATATAATATATACAAAATAATAATAATAATTAGGGCTAGGATTTCTATGCATTTGCATGTTTTTTTCCTTAAGTCCAAATTGATTGGTTATCAGATAATATATCCACGATTTGGCTTATTCTTGATTAAATAATACAATTTTTATTTGTATATTTTGAAAATAATGCATATAATTGCATATATATAAATTGTTGAGAATATTGTTAATTTTAAATGATATTCATTTAAGGAACGTCTATAATTATTATTAGTTTATTTATCGAATTATCGTAAATATACTACCTATCAAACTAAAATGGACTTAATAGTAAAGAAGAATAAGTGATTCAAAATATTTCTTAAAATGTGTAACATTATAAACGGTGAATATAAAACGGAAGAAAAAGATGTAAATATTACTTTAAATCCAGGACAAATTACGTCATTTAAATATGCTCCGACAACATCGTGTGATGTGGAAAGAAGTTTCAGGCTTTCAGCCAATATAAATCTTTGATTTATTCGCCGGTCGTTCACATTTGAAAATTTAAAAAAAAACATAATTTAATAATAGCGTGTAATAATATTAACTAATATTTAGAAAAAATTTTTTTGCATATTTTACAATTTTTTACTGCATAAAAATCATCACCCTAATAATAATAATAATAATAATAATAATATACGTATCACTGAATTATATTATACATTATTCGCATCGAACGAGAGACTCGCAAGTACGGTGTTTTAATTGCCCACTGAATTTTGCGTGGGGCTTGGTTGAAACTGCTCTCGCTAAAAAATAATTAATGTATAAATATATATGATTAATACGCGCACGGATATTGTAGGTATGTAATCGATTCTAAAAAAACTGACTGATACAATAACAATAAGGCGTGCATGACAGACAGTATTTTCAGAGTTATTATTCATTTTATGGCACGTCCTAAGCTTAATATGCGTTTTGATTTATTTTCGTTTGAACATTAGCCATTTCAAATTAAAATATATTCCACGAAGATATTACCGATACTGATTTTCTCCTTATTCGGTTGGTTTTTTTTTTTTTATAGTGTTGACAAAATATTGTATTAATAGGTAAGCTCGAACACGATAAAATAATTTATAAGGTAATGTACAATATACATTATAGCACCAATTTGCATCAACCAAATCTGTAGTTCATGCACTTGTCTTATTGTCTCTTGTAGCATCTCATCTATAAGACTCCGGTCTCTGATACTATGCCAATAAACCAGTGGCGTATATCTATGGTCTCAAATAATGCAACCGCGTGAGTTGTCACAACTTTAATTTTTAGGGAAACTAAAAATTAAATTTTCTAGAACACAGTTTGGTCTGTGAGTGGGTGTCTATTTTTTGTGTTGCATGGCCTTTTAAAAACCCTATAAACGCCACTGCAATAAACACTACGTTATTATAAATATTACAGAAGACATACGCGTTTTCTCGCCTCTTATATACGAAGCGCATCAGCTGAAGGGTGTTCTCGTATATGACGCATTGACATAATATATTATGTTAACAAGGAAATAAAAAAATATTATTTAGAACGACATTGACGGGAGTGGGTCCGGAGAATTCGTTCGCCTTTTTCAATAACATCGTAACGTTTTAATCTTAAACATTTACCTCGTCCCCGACGATTCGACTTGGTCACCGACTCGCGATCGCCTTTTTTCTTCTTTTTTTCCGTATAAACCATAATAATATTATTATACGGTCGTGATCGGCACAGCGCGTGGATTCTGCGCAACGGACCGCGTGCGGCGACGGCGGCGGCGGTGGTGTTGCTGGCGGACACCTGATGCAGCACCGGAGAAAGGGAAAGCGTTTGCGGTCTGCTGTGCCGCGCGGCTATGGTCGTTTAGCGATGCACTTAAGTACGTTTGTCCGCCGCGCTTCGAGACGCACGTCAACGTCCGCGCTACACACGTTTCCGTACAACAGCCGCGCGACGTCCGCGCAGTAGTATAACAGTAGCGTCGTCGTTGTGCGCGCCGCCGCGGTTACCCGACCGTTTGTACCGCGCGAACTTTTGCCGTCCGCCGTCTCGCTGTGCGTTCAAAATTTGGTTTCCTTTTTTTTTTTTTTTTTTCGTAAATGTGTACAGTTTGAGTGTTCGCCGTCTCGTGTGTATAAGTGTCCCCGCGAATCGTCAATCACTCGCATCGGTTGGTTTCCAGTTCCGCGTGTCTCCGTCCCGCTGCAGTAGTTGGCGGACGACTAATAAACGCACTCCGTAATATCGCTATTCTCCTCGCTCAGAGTGGGTATTACAAACAAATAACAAAGTTTATAATATTTAAATAATATTGTTTTGATTAAGATAACGATTTGACGACTGTTGAATAAATCGCAATATTATGTATCTCTAGAATTTTCCGAAAACTCGGACGACTACAACCGTCCAAATCATATTTTCTGATATATTATGCGTAATATTATGTGGTAGGCCTTTGGTAAAATGCCTGATTTAACTAAATACCTAAGAAAATAGTCAAAGCATTTAATTTTTATGTAATTTTACTATCCACCTAGACATTTAATTAAATGCCTATTTTTAAAGTCAGGCAAATAATATAAATTAAAGATTTTGAATTATTTTAAAATTGTATTTTCTTATTACGAAATTATTTATTGATGTTCTATTTATATATATAAAAAAAAAATTGTATATTTAAATGTGTAAATAAATACATATAGGTACTATAGATAAGCCGATTGGTGTTTTTGTTTTTAAAAAAAAAAATTTTAAATGCGTTCTAGCAAATGCCACCAAACAATTAAACAACAAATAATAACTGAAATTAACCTAAAATTGTAATTATAATAACAACCTTTTAATTCGATTATTATACTCGTACTATCATAACGAATTATTAATTACCTAGATTTATTTATAATTGAAGTTTTAAAACAATAGTACTGAAACAAATAATGCAGCTGCATGGGTTGTCACAACTTAAATTTTTAGGGATAATGGGAAATTTAGGGATTTCTAAAAATTAAATTCTCTAGAACACATTTTGGTCTGTGAGTGGGCGTCTATTTGTTGGTGTTGCGTGGCCTTTTAAAAACCCTATATACGCCACTGTACTGAAATTAAAAATATTTCATATACCTACATAGAATAGCAATAAATAATTGAGAATAAAATATAGTTACATTTTTAAAATAATATAAAATATTAATTCTTTTTTATGATTTGCCTGACTTAAAATAGGCATTTAGTAAAATGCCTGATTTGATTATATGCCTAGGACACATATACCAGTGGCCAAACATCGTGGGTACACATAGGGGATAATGGAGATATTATATTTTAATGGGGATGCGTGGATAACATTTTTTTATTTTTATTCTGGTCTAGATTTTGAATTTCCTTCTGAAAGTGTATTGTAATATTAATATCAACTAATGTTAACATTGCTCAATGGTTTTACGTTATTGAAATTATTGATAATGTTTAAAATTTATTTTTCTTAAAACAAACATATTAATATATTATAATATGAAGAACCTACGAGGGTGGGGGAAACTCCAACTGGACTATGGAATACGACTTATTTCAGCACTACACTATATCGTTATGCATAGCTCAAGACACCATCTCTAATCGTAAATATACAAATAGCGCGGAACTGTTATTTAAATTACTGAGGTAAAAAATGTTTATAGGTGTCCACCCCATTAATATACTGTCATATTATAATACAAAAGTGCAAACACACGTATATTAAATATATGTATAATATAATATATTAAACACTTGATGAGTTGAAACATTTTTTTCCGTTTAGTTTCAGAAAATGTAAATGCTTATAATCCCAATGTTACACACATCTATTCACTCGATAAAATTGTGCTGTGGAATTAACCGCACTTAGAAGTAGGAATCGGAATTACTGAATTCTACTTTTTTGTCATACTGTTCACATAATTCAAAACAATTGCGTGAGCTTAAATTTATTCGGTATGAAAATAAAATATTATTGGCATTATTAAATCATTAATATTATTAAACGATAGTTCTTGCAATAATTCTTATATATCAAAACATTCAAAACAGTATATATATATATAGCTACCTACACGTGGATATGATATAATAGTAACATTTTATACACAATTATACAATTGTATTACGTATAACATTTTGCTCATAAACCATAATAATATAATAATTTAGATTAGAACCTATGTAGTATATATTTATATTATTTTATTTCCATTTCACTTTATACAAACAATTATTTAATTCTATTATTATTATTTTTTTTTTCTTGTACAAATTAACTTATTATTCTTTTGCTTTAAAAATTAACACTTTTAATTATATTTTTCTATTCTCTTTAGCATCATAGAATGTTAAAATAATACGACGTTATGCAATATATTTCAGGAAAATTTTTTTCTAACGAAGTACGTGTATATTACTTTTTAAAAAATTTATTATACGCTTTTATTTTTATATTGACTTTTATTCGTCTTGAAACTGTAGCACAACATATAGTATTTCATAAGGAACTAATAATTAATTCATACAATATCTCTGTTTGTGAATTATAATTAGTAAGCAATACACAAAGTTTTTTTATGAGTAAAATAAAATATATGTTTGTAATATATTTAATTACTGTAAATTCTACGTGTATAGTGAAAATTGCCACTGCCTTGAATAGAAATAAAAATAAAAACTGTTTTATATTTGTATTAGTACACCTTAATATAAGTACAATAATACATTTATTTTTATTTTTGATGTTAGTTCATATAAATAAGTCGTTGACTTTTTAAAAATGATTTACTGAAAAGAATTGAGTTGGCAATGTAGCTAATGTAGAAATGTAATAAATAAAAAATGTCAAAATGCATCTTTCGTGTAGAATAATTGTATAAAATAAGTACTCTTAATTCTTTAATGCTTAATTCATAAGTGTATTTGTGTGTATAAAATGTAAAATGTATTTCTTCTAATCCAAATTTCACGATGCCATTGAAAAGTATAGAATAAAACATTTTGTGAATTTCTTATTCAATTTAAATTAGTAGGTATACATTTTTCAATTAATACATAACTCGTTTAAATGCATTCACTGTTTTGATATATCCTTCTGTCTTCTTCTATTATAAATTATAATAACGATTCATTATACGTGTTTCAATACAAAATCGTAAGAATAATTAAAAATAAAAATAAAATATTGTTTGTGAGAAATTCTGGAAAATTCAAAAATAATAATAAATTATTCTACTCAAAATGTAATTAAGAATAAATCTTGAATTATCGAAAAATAGTTGAAATTACATGTGTGTAGATAGTATTTTAAAATGTTTTTTTTTCTATTTTATTTTTGGTCACATAATATTTTTACAAATTACAAATTATAATGAATTTTTAATGTACAGGACTGCAGCACAAATTAACATTTTTGAATAACGTGTAAAATAAGCCCTTTCTCCCCCCCCCCCCACCAGAAACATTTATATATTGTCAGTAAAAAAAAATTACATACCCATATGTAGGCGATAGCTACCTTCATCTTTGATTCAATTAATTTAAAAAAGTGTATTATATCATTATAATTTTAATTGCATTTTTATCTAAAAGCAGCCATCCAAGCAAAATTGTAATTTAACTATAATTTTCTCGTTTTAATAATTTGAATACTTAACAGTATATATTATGTTAAACAAGTTTTTCTTTTAATACGCATGCAAATTTTTTCATGCGATAATTTGAGCCGTAGTATACTCTAAATATACAACTGATTTTTAAGACAATTCGTTCGTTAGAACAGTCTACAAAAGATTCTTAATGAATAATAATTAAAATACGGTTTTTGAACTTTTTAGAGGTAAGACTTTTTTCTTTATTTTTAATTACACCATAATTTAGAAAAATCTAGAAAGTTTTGTTTCTATTATTTCTTTGATTTTGTCATAAATATATTACGGCCAACCTCCAACTTGTATCCAAAAAATATCTGAAGAATTAAGAATGAAAAGAAGATTTTCGGTTACAAATTATTTAGAATTTGTTTAGGTCGTTGATTATGCGTTCATATTCAATAAGAATATATACTATTGGAAGATACCGTTTCGCTTATTAGTTATTACCTATTGTAATTTTTTTTCTTTTTATGTAAACAGTTTCACTGGGCAACCAAGCACACAGAGAATACAACTGTCTATAGACTCTTGATTTCGTAATAATGAATTTGCCGCATCATTATTATGGCCAGTGTTTTTTTTTTCAATTTACATAATGCTTACAACTCGATACCTAAACATAATATCGAAATGTCACTCGTGGGAGAGACAAATCATATAATAAGTGAACTCAATGTTTTCACTGATATAATATTATAATTTATGCAAATCGGACGCATTATCGTCTCAAACTCTCAACACGCCGCAGTTCACGCGCTAAACTGTACTGCCCAGTACAATTATAGATTTAACAGTGCACAACAGTGTTATATTATCGCTATTATATTTATGTATTTACAGCTACCGTAAGACGGATTCTGTATTTGTGCACGAGTTATTCACGACCGATGAACCTCACTCACGATTCGTTTGAAACGAAATATTACTATTATTATTATTATTATTTATAATATATTATATTGCGCGCACGGTATTCCGTGATGGTCGTGAACTTTAACACCACGCCGACGACGAACACACTGCGATGACGTGTGACTTTCGTAAAACAGGAAACTTACTCTCGATTGTAAACATACGATTTAAGAGAATAGTCAATAATAATAATAATAATAATAAATAGTTATGTAATAATTGGACACACAACAAACACGGTGGCCGGTGGGCAGACGATGAGACTGGTTACCTATACGCGAGTATATCGCCCGTAGGGGTCAGTCGGATTGCCGGTCAGGTGAAAGTGTATCCTTGGATTACATCATTATTATATTATATATTTTGTTTCCCCCCTCGAAAAACTTGCACGTGCATTAAATATGTATACATATATTGTAAAACCAGGTGACCTCGATAGAATCAAATTACAACGTTATCGTTCCAATTGTCATTCGTATGTGACGCAATTTCAGAAAATCGTATTAAGCACATTATACAGGTAGTAAACGGTCGGCGACGACTACGACTAATAACCGAATAATGTGGCGTATTACGAAAACCGTCGAAACAATGTAGGTATAATATCCGTGTGATTTGTGCAGGTGCCGAAGGGAGGTTTGGACATTATGTAAAGGCAAATCGCTGCAGAAAAACACGTACATTAGGTCAGTGTGGACAATGTGTATCGACGGACACGCCAGGGATTCGTTAACTGCTACTTTTCCACCGACAACAATCCAAAATTCAGGTATTAATCATTTTTACGAGTCTGTAAAAATTTGTTAAATGGTAAAATATTACGATAATACGGCTGAATGGGTAAACGGCGAATATTATTGTTATATAATAATATTATATATTATAGGAGGTGGGCATGCGCACTCCAAAAAAAAAAAAAAAAACAGCAAACTGTTTTTGATTTGTGACCAATGTTTATACCTATTATATTATTATTATTATTTTTTTTTTACTCGCTCGGTAATTTTACAATGAGGCAGTTTTTCACTATTCTAATCATTTAGCCTAATACGGAAAACGAAAACTGGATTTATGACGCTGTATTGTACCACAAAGAATACGAACATTCTTTCTTGTCTCAAAATACTATACTATTTAATAATAATATGAACAAAAATGAAAAAAAAAAACAATTATACTGATAGGTATTCAAAACAATTTAGAATCATATGTAGGTACTAAAAATAATAATTTTACATAACATAATGTGAAAATAAGAAATATATTTAAATGTTACTGTTACGACGTTTTCTCTCGACTAAAAGATATAATATTCAATTTTTGTAGCAATATGTTCATTTTATTATAAACTAAAATAATTGAACGTTTTCATTCGTAGAACACATTTGGTATAATTTTTTAAATATTAAATTATTTTAATATCGTTTTATTTACAAGAAATTCTTATTTACATAATAATTAAACGGTATGTAAAAAAAAAAAATAAAATAAATTGTTGTTACACATGTCTACAGACTACGTCCGTATATTTATGATGTTGACACTATACGATAAAATAAGATGATTAAGTCATAATTAAGTATACTGTAGGACGTAGGTATAATTCAAAGACTTTGAAATAAACAGTTACACAACAAAAAGAACGTGCATTAATAATAGCGGTGGTAAAATGTCTGCCTATTTTAATCTGTTAACGTAAAAATGTATGTTTACCGGAAAAAAAAACTGTACATCGATCACGATTTGGCAATAACATTGTAATAATTGGTTTTAGGACCCATATCTGCAAGTAATGGCACTACTGTGACCACACGTAGCGGATATGATATTCGCCTTAATTGCCGCCGGATCAGCTTTAAAGGCTGGCCTGACTATTGTTGGGACCAGCGTATGGATGATACCGGTGTTGATAGCCGCTATGGCCTATTACCGGTATGACATTTATGATCCCGAGTCACGACCATTCAACCAGAAAACACTGAGACTGGAATACGACTTTATCGTGATTGGCGGTGGATCAGCAGGAGCTGTCGTCGCCAGTAGGCTATCGGAGGTATACAATATTATATAGTCACTAGAAATTCGGTTTTATTTCAAACGTTAATTTGTGTTTGTAAATCTCACATCAATCATCAGATCGGACACTGGAGTGTATTGCTATTAGAAGCCGGTCCGGATGAAAACGAATTGTCCGATGTCCCCTCATTAGCGGCCTACCTTCAATTATCTCGTCTAGACTGGCAGTATAAAACCGAACCGACGGGTAAGTCTCAATCATCTGTAGACTATATATACATAATATAACAATATTTATATTTAATAAATAATTTCATCGAATTCAATTTGATAAGAAAAAAAAAAATATATATATATATATACATAGGTAGGTTTAAAATAATTAAGTATGTACTATTTATGTTATGATTAGGCAACGATTGAAGAACTCATTTTACAACAAAGGAAAAGTAACAAATTTGGATCGATAAGAACATTAATTGTAAAATGCCAATTTATAACATTAATTTACATGTAATATTTGTTCAGTAATTTTCAGACGGAACTAAGACCTAATAGCAATATAATACAAGAATCTCTTAATATAATTTGCTTGTAAATCTGTTTCTAGGGAAGGCATGTTTGGGCTTAAAAAATGGTCGATGCAACTGGCCCCGTGGTAAGGTATTGGGTGGGTCGAGCGTGCTGAATTATATGTTATATGTCAGAGGCAACCGGTATGATTACGATGGATGGCGCGACTTGGGCAACGAAGGTTGGGGCTACAGTGAAATATTGCAATACTTCACTAAATCGGAAGATAACCGTAATCCATACTTGGCCAGGCCCGGATCCCCGTATCACCGAGCCGGTGGTTTACTGACTGTGCAAGAGGCCCCGTGGAAAAGTCCATTAGTGTTATCGTTTGTTGAAGCCGGCCAGGAAGTGACGGGTTACCCGAACAGAGACATCAACGGCAAATATCAAACCGGGTTTATGGTCGCACAGGTAATCAATAAATAACATTACTTTTAATACGAACGCACAGTGCTTACAAAGTTGTTAATATTTTAACCGTAAATATTAAAGTTAAAACATTGACCATTTTTTAATGTTCAAAAACCAACACATATTTTTTACAATTTAAATTTCGAATAAAAATTGATACATTAAATACATTTTAAAATCCTTGAAAAATATATTATCACAGGACCAGCGCCGCATTGGTAAAGTATTGGCTCACCTAACGTTTGGTTTAACGCTGGCCCTCTAAGTTTTACTCAGTAACTCGACGAGCCAATCCGGCTAAGACTAAAACTTAATTTTCATAATATAATGTAGATATGATTAATTTCTATTTTCCATTCTATACAGGGAACGATCCGGAGAGGTACGCGGTGCAGCACTGCCAAGGCTTTTCTCAGGCCGGCTAGGCTCAGGCCCAATTTGCACGTGGCCATGCAAGCTCACGTGACTAAGATTATCATCAACCCGGCCACCAATCGCGCGACAGGCGTACAACTGTTGCGAGACGGCCGGGTGCATCTGGTGCACGCGAAACGGGAAGTGATCCTGTCGGCGGGCAGCATCGGCAGCGCGCAATTGCTGATGCTTTCCGGTATCGGACCACGTGAACATTTGCAACGACTGGGCATTCCGGTGCTGCAGGACCTGCGCGTTGGCGACAACTTACAGGATCACGTAGGAATGTTCGGATTGACGTTCATCGTGGACAAGCCCGTGGCCATAGTACAAAATCGACTGAGGGTACGTAACGGATTTGACGGTACCTATACCGCGAGCGCGCGTTTTTACGAATTATTTTTATTACATCATTTATACCTAGTAAAAGTTTAGGCATTCACGATCCGTGCCTAATGGTAACCTTTAACCTGACCTAATCCACATCACCTATAATTACGAGTTACTTGGATGTACGTACAATATTTGTACTAGAATAATTATCATATACTCTCAGTGATAATATTTCGGGAATGTTTCGTTCGGTTTGATATCGACGTTAATTGCTGGGAGAAACGATTTTTTTTTCATAATTTTATTAGTTATTTAATTTTTCATGTATTCGATTTCGTTTCATTCTAAACTATTATTTTTTTATACATAATATATTATCGATTTAAAAACATGTTGTATAATATGCTTATTATAATAATTGACATTATGTGTTCATATTATGGTAACTAAAATCTTCATGAATTATGCAAAATAAAAAAGTTATTGCAAGTGTAGATCCCACTATATTTTTATTTAAAAAATAAACCTAAATCTATCGTATGAACACGTACGATACTAATCATTTTAAGTATAATTATAACTATGTTTTTGAAACAAAAAAATCTTACAACTTATTAATATAATTATTGCCTATTATTTAAATAACATGTTTTGAAAACAAAGAATTTTGAATATGTTAAAATCGGAACCGAAATATCTTGTTTTATTATTTAAACATTTACATTTTAAAGGTAAGCAGTAATCATTTCTAATTCGTTAATCAATTTTTGTAATGCATTTTTCATTCACAAAAAATTATACTACATAATATTTATAATCAATGGTAATAAACTAAGTAAATATAATTATTTATAAAAAGTGTATCCCATACCATAAATAACATTTAAAAAAATAAAAAATAATAGTGGAATTTAAACACTAAAAAAAGGTCTATTTAATTATTTCATCTGTTTATTATTTATATATTATAACTTTTTAAGTATTTATTTACTTAAACAAACAAAAAATTAACACTGAATACAATGTTTAGCCAGTTCCTGTTACTATGGAATATTTAACTCGAGAAAATGGGCCGATGACTACGCTCGGTGGTGTTGAAGGACTCGGATTCATTCCTACTATTTATGCCAACAACACAGAATACCCAGACATTCAATTCCACATGGCGCCAGCTAGTATAGCTTCAGACGACGGCATTAAAGTACGGAAAATCCTGGGCGTTCAAGATTCCATATACGACAAAGTTTTTCGTCCAATAGCCAAAAACGATGCGTGGACCATTATGCCCCTTTTGCTCAGACCAAGATCTCGAGGAAGTATTAGACTCAGATCTAGAGACCCGATGGCTTATCCGTACATAGACGCCAATTACTTCGACGACCCTCTAGACATAGCAACTCTGGTGGAGGGCGTCAAGTTGGCAGTAAAAGTGAGTGTTAGACCGATGTCAAAAATAATATACAGTAAGCGTCGATTATCCACACTAATTGGCACTGAAGGGGTATGAATAATCAAATAATTTTTATAAATGAAGTTAAAAACTAATATACTGTGTGAATAACGTACCTATAATATTATGATATACATTAAAGTTATCCGTAGTAGATAATAGAATAATCTCGTTTTTCATAATAATACGTACACGATAAAACGAACTAAACGAATGATAAAACTGAATTAAATTAAAAATAAATTTGTACCAACATTTTGTAGTGCGGATAATTGACATGTGGATAATCGACGCTCTACTGTATTATGTATCATCGAATCGTTACAAGGTGACCGATAATATTAATTTCCGATTTGATGATTTATTTCACGCACAGATTGGCCAGGGGAAAGCTTTCAGACAGTACCGTTCACGACTCCATCGGGTGCCCATACCAGGATGTGCGCGGTTCGAGTTCGGCTCCGATCAATACTGGGAATGTTCCATCCGCCACTTCAGCATGACCATTTACCATCCAGTGGGCACTTGTAAGATGGGACCGCCCAGTGACCCGACCGCCGTGGTGGACCCAAGACTTCGAGTGTATGGCGTGCAAGGTTTACGGGTGGTCGACGCGTCGATAATGCCTACGATCGTCAGCGGTAATACGAACGCGCCGACAATAATGATCGCCGAAAAAGCATCTGACATGATCAAACAGGATTGGCTCTCCAATAACATACGTTACCACGGTTGAAGAGACGCAGCTGATAAGGACTGAGTGTTTTACTTCGACAACACCATGCCACTACGTATTATTTTACTTGTGCCATTTCACATTTTTTTTTTTTGCTATACTTACCATGTACAAAATATTGCTACAATATTAAACTGTACTAAAATTTTGTTACCATTTTTACTGTACATAAATATTAAAATGTTAAGTTTTTGTATTGGACTATTATGTTATTTAATACTCATCAACATTCTACATTTATGTTTTATAAAAAATTTGATAAAATACTACCTAAATGTGAACAGTATATCAACATTTTCATAAAATATTCTTAAACGATTAATAGGGACTGAAATAGATCATATCATAGAACTTAGTTATAGTGCGTATAATATAAACAAGTAAATATTGCGTTATTAAAAATAAAATTCATCAACAATAGATTATAAAACAATATAAATGATCCAAGTCATCACCATTACACGTCTGTATATATTAAAATTCTCTATTTGTATTTGTTTGTTCGATTTCCAAATATTTTTTAACTCCCCATTGCTAAAATATCCAGTTGTATTATATTGTATATAGAAAAAAATCTAAGTCCAAAGAACAAACAAAAAATATATATATACTCAATGTGTCCTTTTTTGTTTTGATGGTCATACAACAAAATAAATAATAGTGAATTCGATTTATTATTAAAACATTTAGCAATTATAAATCAAATATATCAATAATCAATCAATTAAGTATATCTTATATAACTTACTGTTATTTGTTTCTTGCACAATAATACTAATACCGAAATTGCGGCATTATTTCAATTTAAAATTAATTACGATTTAGTGAAAGTTATTTTTACGAATACATAAACATTAATTTGGTAAATTTTAAATAATATTTACAAGCTATTTATGTTTTATTATTTCATTAATTACTATAATTAATATTATATTAATTTTTATTAAAAAAAATAATAATAAAAAAGTAATAATATAGGTAATAATAATTATGACTGAATATTAATTAATTGTAAATTTTAATTTAATTTAAATTTTTTTTTAACATGATCTCCTATAAATATTATTGTAATATTAAATCTATATTCTATATTATAATATTATGTATGTCTTACCTATTACTGGATACTCTATATATTTATTTCTATTGTTTTACTCTCTATACAAATATATTAATTGTATTGATCAAAAATATTTCTCATTAAGTACAACACAATTTGCATATATTTTATGGTATTATTGTTCATGCTATTTACAAATGAATAATACAGATGTTGATACTTTTTATTATTTGTTTAATTTTTTTTTAAAAGACAGTTCAAAAAAAAGTTTTACTTCAATGTATTATTAAATTAATAATGATAAAATTATATAGTTTAATTCAATTTATACAAAAAAAAAAATATATAAACGAACAATAATAGTTAATTCGTTTCTAATTACCTTTTAAAGCTAATAAATTTATTAGTAGTTTTTACCAGTATTAAATTTTTTAAATATTACAACGTTATTGAATGTTATATTACTTGATGTATTTATTATAATGCAGTCAACGACAATAACTTGAATTCAGAGTTAATTTAAAAGTTTAGTTACTTGTTAATTTTTACATAAATACCACGATGAAAATAGGTGTAAACCGACAATTACTATCAATGCTAAACATTTTAAAATATGTATTATATTAATCATAAATCGAAGAAACTAATCAAAATACATTATGCTACTTTTAAGAAAAAAATAATTTATTAGTTTCATAGTATAAATATTTTCAAAATGAAAAATATACTATGCGTTAAAAACTAGCTTACAGTACCGAAAACATTTATACCTAAACATTTTATTGTTGTGAAATTAACAATTTGTCAATTATCAAACTAAATAAAAAAAATAATTAATATACATCCATCATGTCAACGTTATATTCACCTACTTATACATTAGTTTATATATCATAAGTCTTTAAAGAAATTTATACTTATATCTTACAGTGTAAGACTTACACGATATGAGCATCATGCTCGATGACATTTAACTAGTATGCAGTACGTTATGATAAATTGTTTGGACAGTCAAACAGACATGATGTACTTAAAATAGTTCTTTATTATTATTAAAAAAAAAAAAATAATATTAATTATTAAAACCTTTATGGATGAAAATATTATCAGAAATTAATAACAATATGAATAACTGTAAAGCAGTCAATTAAGGTTTATTATAAAAAATTATATTTGTATAATTATAATTTATGTAATATTTATGTATGCATTAATGCATTATATAAGTAAGTTACAACCATAACAATAATAATATATGGTGTAACTTTGTTGTACTGTACCGACCAATATAAATAAAATATATATACAATTATATACTAAAAACGGAATTTTGAGTAACCATTAAGTTGATTTGTTTTTGACAGTATATAATATATTATTATACCTATTGTCCCATTCCTAGCAAGTAGTAGGAATAACTTAAATACAAAATTATCAACCATGTGACAACAATTAAATGTATTTACATTGTAATAATTTTTTTTTTATTTATTATGTATTTATGTATGTACCTACTTATTGTGCCTATACCAAAAAAGAATAAATTACACTTACCTTAAGTTATACCCTTCACCTGTACTCAACTATCCAATTTAAGGACATGAAATAATGAAATAACAAACACATTATAATAAATCATAATTTTTTTCATTTATCATCACTTTGTATGTTCGATAATCATAAATATTTATCCCGGAATATAAAATTATAACTATTTATTATACTTATTAGTTATTATAGTACATAATAGATACATTATTATATCAAATTTTATAGATAGTACTTACTAATTTTTATTACTATGACTTAGTATTTTTTAGTTAGATTTTACTTCATGATAATATCAAACATTTTAAGTAGTACCTAACTCAATGATTTAAAAGCTGTAATTTGTAATTTGATTACCTACCAAAGTAAGTTCATAAAGTAAAAAGGCATAAATAAATATGCACATGTGCAAAATAATGCACTAAAAAGTTCTAAAATTTGTATTTATACACATTAAACTTCTAAAACTATACACCAGTAATTTATAATAATAATAATAAAAAAAAAATATAGAAGTTATGAGAAGTACCCATTAAATTTTAAAGATGTTATTTAATTTCTTAAGATTTTAATCGATAACATTGTATAATAGTAATTTTTAAGATTACTTATATTATAATTTATAGTCAATAATAACTTTGATGTGTTTAAAGTATGGTAAGTAAAAATACTTAATGCAAAGTAATTTTCAAATACAATGACGAGTAAATAAAATAACAAATTATTTCCTGTTTAAACACCATACATGCTGACACGAAATAGTAAAATACTAAATCGTTATGTAGATAAGCACAACAAAAAAATATTACTTACTATTTATATGGTAACAGTGCATCCTGAAATTTAAAAACTAAAAAAGTACTTGATAATTGTTATTTATACAAAATAATAATAAAAATACAGACTTAATATTGTTTGTTATAATGTTTAATTACCTACTAGTTCAATATTTGATAATTATAATATACCAAAACAATGTTTTCCGTACCTATTTAAAACTATTCTTCATTTAATAATAATTGCTTAAAATTAATTTCACTTGTAATCTGTAAAGATTCTAAAATCGAAACAATATGAGTGTAGTTTGTATAATATGATATAAGACTAATAGTTATACAACAAAAATATTTAATATGTTCAATTATAACTTTAATTTAAGGTTTAATCATTCAAAGAAATAGTTAATTATTTTACATATTTAACGTCTAATGAACATAAATCTTAATGTTTCATATCAGTATGTTTCTATTATACATATATATTAGTCTTAAAAATAAATATACAAATTATGTGACGAATGGCATATTCATTTTTATGAACATGTTTAGAATAAAAAAACTAGTTTGAAAAAAAAAATAAAAAAAATCCATTATTTTAAAAAGAACAATAATACGAATAAGGTAAAAAACTGTGAGTCAAATAATTATTGACCAAAAAATACACTGTCGACGAGTGACCATATCGTCTTCATTATGAAATCAGCCTTACCAAAAGAATTAGTCATTTTGAACGAAGGAGACTCAGACTCACCTAGTCACCTAATGGTTAACTTTCTTCGACCAGTTTAAACTACAGCTAGTCATCGGTTATTCCTTTGGCGACCATAGTGACAATGTGTGCGAGGACGACGAAGGAACGTGCATCTGCACTCGTAGACTAGTTAACATAGTATTCCTATAGGGTCAAGGTTGTAGAATAAGATATCTTTATAATCAGTTATGAACTAAATTTCAACTTAATAATTAGCAAAACGTTATAAAAATAAAATCATTTCTTTTTTTTTTACTTGATAATTTTGGGTGCATTGTTTATATTATGATATTTTTTTAAAATTATTTTTGTTTCAACTTTTTTCGAGTAGTGAAAAACAATGGAAGTTATGATATTGTATTTATACATCGATTGAAAATTAACACTTGTTTGAAGTAATATTTTTCTAAATATCTATGTATGTAAGAAAAAACTAACAAATATTAAGTCTCAGTAATCACGATGTTAACCACATATTATATAGAATATCAAGATTGTTTTTTTATTGTAACTTTATTATTGTTTTCAAATATACAACAACCATAATAATAATATACTATTTTGAGCATCTAACGATTAAGTGAACAAAGTTTTCAACTCTTCCGATTTAATTTATAGTGTAAAATTGTACATAATTTTATGTAACAGGACTAAGAATCATCAATTGTTTAGAAGGTGAGACATAATTTATTTATCATATAGTAACTAGTGTACAATACAATTGAGATGTACGACTTAATTTGAAGTTTCAAGTGGTGTACTTGATCAACAAACAAAACACAACTAGCAAAATCATAGACATTACACGAATAATTGCTCATTACATAAATTCAATATGTTGAGTTGTTATATTCTTCTTACTTGAACTATACTTAGTAAAAACATTAAAAAAATAGTAACTAACCACACATAAAACGCATATTCATTGTACGTATTTGTAATGTCAGATTAGTTTTAACAGCCATCGTTATCGATGTTAGATTTGACATGACACACTTAGGTGGGTTTTTGATGTGAATAATAAAAATTGTATCAAGGTGTATATTTCAAAACCGAGCTGTGTATTCGTGGCCCAGTTACAATTGGTGTACGGTATGCGCAGGACATAATACCTGTGTACTCTCCGTAAATTTCAGAAAACATCACTCTTCTTGTTGTAAAAATTCCCATTAAATTGTCTTATTTGCTAAAGTACAACGTGCCACACGGTACAGTAGACGTGAAGAGAAAAATATTATAAAATATTTTTCAGTCTATCTCCCGATAACGGTATACAATACGTTTACATCATAATCGCATTTGACGACGCAACTGTATTATATTATAATAATATCTGATTCCGGTTCAGTATTAACTATATTATACGATTATCAAATAATAATAATAATTATCTATTAGTCGGATAATTATATAAATTGATTATACAACCATCATGATCCGTTTTCAGAATTAACTGAACAATGTAATTTATGTATACGAGTTTGCGACGACTGTATTGGCGGCTAAAATCAAAAATGTGTATAACATAATACATAATACAGAACGTGACGACGCTTATTAGTGAATAGAATACTTTATCAAAAGATTACTACATAATATTCCGTCGGTAGATTGTCATGTCGTCGACTCACCTCATTCTTTGCGGATAATTGCTTTGGTTATCAAACAGCAACCGCAAAGTAAAAAGTTTAAACAACGATACGGGGAACAAGAAAATGTACACGCATTTTTAGAGGAAATGGCCAAGGTTATAGCATAATATGGTTACCTACAATCGTATAGGCTTACGATGCTTTGAACCCATTAAACGACATGTATTTAAATAATAATTTTTATTGGATTAAATTAGGTAAATATTTACATCGCATTATTTTTACACAACTTAATTAGAAGGATATATGTATAATATAGGCATATAAAACACTGTCCTTAAAAATAAATAAATAAATTATAATTATACGTTTATTCATTTTTCAACACATTATACACCACATTATATTTTAATTGATTTCCGGAAACTATTTTTGAGGTGTGCATTACACTTTAGAATAAAAATATATATTATACATAATTGTATACGTTTTGTTTCATCAAAAAGTAAAGATTTAAATTTTAAAACCCTCATACGTAAATATTCTATTTAATTGATCCGATTATGAATTCATTGTATTATTTATGATTGAAAGGAAACTTGTGACAATTATAATATCCATCATTATGAAATATAAGTAACTATTTATGATTTATAAGCAACATAGTGGGTATGTGTGGAAACGTGGACCTTTTGAAACAACATGATATCACTTAACTTACAATTTATTTTAACTTTAATACAATGTACAACATAGTACCTACCTAGTCGCATTACACCATTAATTGTCATAATCCATTAATAGGTGTACCACTTAATACTGTCTTCTTTACATGTGGCCATTGTTGACCGTAAAATATAAAAAATGTACAACCTGTACGAATTGTTTCATAAATTGCACAATCGCTATTTATATGCGTAGGCGACTACCATCAAAAATATGTATCTAGGACACGTTGGTGAATAGAATACATCATCAAAAGGTTTCTATATTTTATAGAGCTAGCGATTAAGTACACTGTCGCTATAATACTATTACACCAAATTATTTATTTCATTATTAAAATACTCATATAATATAACAATATATTTAAAATACAAAAAAAAAAAATGTTCAGTAGAAAAAGTTTAAATTTATTTTTGTACGCATAATGTACCTTAATTGTTGATTGCCTTTTAACAGTGAATTATTTATTATGTAAAATATGAATTTTTGTTTTGTATAGTTTTCATATTTAATAGAAATATAA
The DNA here is from genome assembly GCF_020882245.1 of Rhopalosiphum padi. Taxonomy (NCBI): domain Eukaryota; kingdom Metazoa; phylum Arthropoda; class Insecta; order Hemiptera; family Aphididae; genus Rhopalosiphum; species Rhopalosiphum padi. The sequence continues at coordinate 90,784,959 of NC_083598.1, read as the reverse complement.
TATATGTGTGCGTATATCACGTCATTAACATTTAAAATTCAAAAAATAATACATTTTTAAAGAAAAATCTTAATACGCTAAATTTAGAAAACCTATAGGAAAAATATAGATAAGTACTATAAATACAACAAAATAATATAAAGAAGGAATGTGAAAATCTAGTATCAATAAATAGAAAAAATAAATTATTTTAAAATCATCATTTAAATACATATTTTCAAGCAATATTTACATAGGTTATAAGTACGAGTTATATCTAATAGATTATAATATTATTAGGTAATAAATACACTACTACTAAATCTGAACTTAATTTCAAATAAAACATGATAGCTGCGTGTACCTATAGGTCAACTTAACTGACCTCGAACAACATTAGAGTAACAATACTATAATGGAGGATATGTAGAATAATGGGTGTCTCATTGAAATTCAAAAGTGTGCATCAATTCAGAATGTCATTGAGAAGACGTATAGTCAACCAGACCGTGCCAATTGGATATGATATACGTATGTTGAATTTCTTTAGAATTGTATGTAAAATACTTGAAATGGATTGTTTTGATTTTTAGACCCTAAGGAAATGGACATTATTATAATATATAATAACAATAATAATAATATTCAATAAAAAAATACTTCAAATAAATCAATAGAAAAATAGAGATATAGTTATTGAAATAGTGAAACATAAGTTCCGTGAAATTTGAATAATATGGTTAATTAATAAAGTATAGTTCTATATAGTGAACATATAAATCAATATATTATATGGTTTCTTGTAAATAGTATACATAATTAATAATCGCGTGTAACTACTCGTACAGTCGTAGTATTATAATACGCGTGAAAGTGTCATTAAAAAATCGTTTATGACAATTATCTAATATAAATGTCAATAAAATAAAAAATAAATTTGTTATGTTTATTTTAATATAATAAAGAAATATGTTTTAAAAAAAATTTAAATAAAATGTTAAATTATTATTCTGTTACGGGGAAAGTCGTAAATTATAATGCATACAATTTCGGATTTAAATAGTCAAGGTAGGATACAAATTAAAATAAGTGAAATAACATTTGTTTTAACATAAATTAATATTAATAAACAAAATAATTAAATTATTATTATAATAAGCAATACCTACATAATTATACTTTTCTAGGTTAATTAATTACTATTATGATTATTTTGTAATAAATGAACAATTAACTTAAAACATTAAATTTAATATAACATACTATTTTTTTTTTGCAAAATAAATAATTATTTTTTTATTTATTCTCACAGACTATTACTATCTATGACACTTATTTCAATGTTGTCCTTAACTTTTTTTGTTATAATTCAAAAATGAATAATAACCGCACATATTTAAAATTTATAGTTATCTTATAGTTTATACACATTGCATAATTTTCTAAATATTTTGATTCTTTTTGAACTATAAATGTTTTAATTTTTAAACTGTTTTCTATTGTTAATTAAGATAAACAAGTAACCGGCAGGCTAAAATCCTTAAAAAAATGTAAAGAAGATCTTATATATTTTGTTCTAATTTTTGTATAAAAATTCATAATCTCAAGACGTTTGACATATTACTGCATAATAGGATTGATAAATTTATATAGGTTCTGGTAAAATTACATATTAGTACCTATTTATTTCAATTAGTATTTATAACAATTGGTAATAATATATTGTATACAATGCCTGCTGTTGTTCATTGTTGTTTTCATCTTAAAAGTGCATATTATAATAGATAGATTATGATCAGCAGTCTACTATTAGTTAAGTTAGTATGATAGTAAATTAACATACCTATTATTTTAATCGTATTTAAATGTAATAACATTATTGTCTGAGTTTTATTGGAATATGGAAGACTTGCTTTTTCGATATTTTAACTCTCAAACTATTTGTGGACATTTTTAAATGAGAATACCCGAAGTATATTATGTAGCAGCCCATAGATTATTTGTGTAAATGAATGAGTAATACAAGCGTTTGAGATATATTAAATATTATAATATTTAATTATACTGTAATAATATGGTTTTCTTGCTATCACTACTATAATATTGTATACTTTTTAATTTCGTATTACATACAGTGTATCATATTATGAATAATTTTAGTCATAGCATGTAAACATATTCAATGAGATCGTGAGCTTTTGTATACACTGTTTTTTTATTAGATTACTATATAATTTTGGGTATAAAAATACAAATAATTATATTAAGCTACAAGTTTTATTTAATAAAATATCCTAAAATTACCATATTAATATTACATTTTGGAACGTAAAAATAAAACATGTGTTTCAACGGGACTGAAAATAATAATAATATAATAAGTAAATATAAATTAAAATATATAAAAGGAAATTTAAAAAAAAAATAATCAAACGTACTTTGTAATATAGGCTGACAGACCATCTCCACTCAGAATCGTATTTTGGATAGAATGATATATCGTCGAATACAAATTTAACACATCCATTACAATGACCCACTTGATGCCTACAATAATATACAGCAGAGCGGTACCCACTTGCCCACCTTTTTAGTTGTTAATTATTAAAATAACAAGGTGAAACAATTACCTATTTAGCATTAGCGAATAGCGGTTGGACAATAAATATTATGAGTTCGTAGTACCTAAATATTAAAATACATAATATGATTTATGTACGTAATTGTATAATTCTGCAAAGACTAATCGTTATTGTCAAACAAACTTCAGTGTCAAATAGTAATGTCAAATGCATTATAGGTATAAGATAAATTTCAAAAGTTTAATCAACAGGTAATTATTGTTTTCTTTAATCTCTAGCCATGTTAGTAGGACGTAGGTAAAATTTTGCTCTCAGCTGGTAGGTACGATGATGATAGCTGATAAGACTTAGTTGCATTTAATTGTTTTCTTTATTAATTATGTTTATAAATTTCTGTCAATAATAGTCAACTCCACTTGTATGCATAATTAACTTGACATTATATATTCATAAACATTACTTAAATTCCATATTCTATATAATCGTATTTGTGAGTTATTAATATAAATATTAAATTAATTAATCGTAAAAAAAAATAAATATTATTTACGTTTTCATTATATTAAAACTTCTCGTCACTAATTAAGAACCCTGACAAAATAATTTAAAACTAAATATGTGTTTAATATTCAAGTTAGGAATTAAATGAGTTTAGCTTTTACTTAAGTTTAGATAATATGGTACCTTTATAAAATGTGGCTGTAGTATTAATACACTCATCTTATGCAATACAGAAAGCTCAATTTAATAAGTGTGACTAACGTCAATCAATGTTATATCTTTGTAACAGTTACAAGACGTCTCCCCCCACAAAATAATAAAAATAAACAATAACAATACCTATTACAATAATATAGCGTTTATCCACCACATCATCAATTATGATATAAATATTATAATATAAAGATAGATGGTAAGCGAATAATGCTCTAAAGGCAGTTTTATGGATATTCTGTTAGAGGATTTAAGATTTCGGTGATCGTGTTTAAGATTTTTACTGTGAGCTTTTGAAACTTAATGTATAACCGTGATTAAGTGAAGGCCGACATATATAAACATAGTATCTAGTCGAATAGAATCATAGAGGATTGAGCATATTATAACGAAATGAACAACCTATAAAATATATGCATGAAATTAACCTACTATAGTATTTTAATGCATACCTAATGTATTTATATGTGTTCTTTAAATTTTTTACGTCCAACCTTAAAAAAAAAAAACCACAAGTAAAAATATAAACAATTGTTATTATTTAATGACTAGTTGCAACCTCTTACAAAATATTAATAACCTCTTGAAAAAATATTTTTAAACGATAGATTAAAAGAGAAAACAATAAAATATACAAAAAAAATTTTTTGAAGGTTTTTATGTACACAATATTTTAGCGTTTCCATTCATTTTTAATTCACTTTTGTTATCTCAACTAATTTTAAACTTTAAAATTAAAACTCCATTGTAATTTGGAATAATTAACTTATCAAAAAATAGTGCACAAAATATATTCGTAAAAATCCAATCAGTGAAATAAAAAATTCTAGTAGCTTTCTTTTAAATTATAAATTAAATTTGTATGATATTACAATAAATAATTTATATTATTTTATTTGAAAATATATAACTTAACCTATTACTTCTATTAACTATCTGAATTGTAATGTTTTTAATATTCATTATGATATATAAAGTAGCAATATATGTAATATATAGCATTGGTCTTCAACATTTTTGGACCCGCGACCCATTATTATATTATAAGTATTATATTAAATTATATACAATTTTAAAGCTCACGATTTAATATATAGGTAATAGGTATATATATTTTTTATCTTTATTTATTCTTCAAAAAGAAAAATTTGGAAACTAAATAATTTCTTAAATATAATAGTATATATATATTTTTTTTTAAAACAAAAAATTGAAGCTTATGATTATTTTTTTCTTAATTACTACAAAAAAATCATAATTCATTTTTACGAAAATTATTGTTTTGTAAATAACCCTGTTTTGTTGATTTTTTCATTTACCAGGAAAAAAACTAAATTTATTTTTATTCTTGACTATCCGAGGAATCAATAAGATCAACTTTTTTATCAGAAAACAACACCAAAATTTAGAATTTATTTAAATCTACCGCTCTAAAATGTGGCGACAGACATGATTAAAAAAATCAACATCATTGTAAAATTAATATCACTCCACTCAAAATCTGAAAATTCGATGAAAAAATGAACATAAAGTATACATTTTTTAAAAACTCACTCTTTTCGTTTTACTTTCCTAAGTCTTATATAGGTATTAGATAAAGATATATTATTATTAATATGACTTGTTTTGTAATTAAATATTGTATTATATATATTTATTTATTCACTAGTACATATTAATCACAATCTTAATGGATGATTATGGTAAATTTCCGTATTAAAATAAAATAATATGGTATTTTAATAAAATATTCTTAAATATTCTTGAACTAAAATTATTTTAGTTCAAATTTTAAAATTATATCACAAATTAAATGTTAGTTTGTTAATATTTCGAAGGCACTTTATTTTATACATATAACTTTCTTTTTGTGAGGAATAATTAGATCTAAAATATTAATACTGCGGGACCTAATTTTAAATTGGCCTTCAAATTTTAGATGGATTTAATATTATACTTGACAATGTTACATGTGATCGTGTCACGTACACAATATTATTATTTATTTTATGATTATAGATATTATAATTTATAATTTATTGATCTAGGTTTTTAATTTAAACTTATTACTAATAAGTTATAAGTAATTCATTATTTTGCTAATATTATTATTAGTTTTAAACTTTTCGTACAATGAATCAAAATATTTGTTAAAATGACCTCCATATTATGGCAATGTGCATTTCAGGGGCGGATTTAGGTATGTGGTAGCCTCTAGGCGGAATGTATTATGGGGGCCCCTTATACAAAACAAGGAAATATATTTTTTACTTATTAAATAACATTTATTATCATACTTAGAAGTAGACAGTAGTAACAATTAACTACTTATTAAATCTATACTAATATTATAAAGAGGAAAGATTTGATTGTTTGTATTGAATAGGCTCCGAAACTACTGAAACGATTTAAATTAAATTTGATACATAGATAGTTTAGACACAGAGAAAGAACATAGGCTACTTTTTAATACTAAAAAAGGGCTGTAAGGGGTTGAAATAGGGGATGGTATATATTATAACAAAATTAATTCAAACAAATTAAATATAAAAAATAGTAATTAGACATATTTTTAGTATCCTAGCAACCGCAACAACGTTTGCCGTGTCAGCTATCATTAAATATAATGTAAAAAAAATCGCGGTTTTCACCTGAGGTGATTTTTGCCCGAGCAAAGCCGGGTGGGACAGCTAGTAATAAATAATTTAAAAAAAACAATCAAATCGAGTATAACTAGTATAAGTAATATCATCATAACTTAAATATCATACAATTGTTGGGGCCTCAAATTTGTGGGGGTCTCTGGGCTGCAGCCCACTCAGCCCACCCCTAAATCTGGCCCTGATGCATTTATTAGTTTCAAGTTGTTTCAGATGTATTAAAAAAAATAAAATAACATGGATACGCCGTATTAGGAAAACGTTTATGACAAAGTGTAATATAATATTATATTGGTTAGCGATTATACTATAAACTTAATTATTATAATCATTAGTTATGCGTAAACAAGCATTTGACTTGCTAAATAAATTTAATTATAAAAACTTAAAATTGAATCATAATTGTAAATTTATCATTTATTTATTTCAAAAATAACCTAACGTTTTTAGTTTGAAATATTCAATAATATTTTAGATTCTTAGTGATAAAATAAAAATATTATAAAACTTGCTTAGTTAGTAATTACCTTGGCAAATGTTAGTTATTTAATAGACTTTAAGCTGGATTAAAAATGAAAAGCGAACGTTATAAAAAATATATATTAATATATTAATTTAAGTGGAAGTTCAGACATTCCTATCGTTTTGAAAATATAATATTTCTCAGTATAACTTAAATTCGATACAACCAATGATAAATCATAAGAATAAAGCTTTAAGAAAGTTGGATTATATGTTACGCTTAAAGAGACTATATGAAACTAAGCACGTGGTAAATAATTTGTTAAATTTTTATGACGGAAATGTTATAGGAAAATACATTTTTGACTATAAAATAATTTATAAATTTTTGTGATTTTAACTAATTTTGTCAAAATTTGAATTTTAAATGTTTATATGTGGTGGGGGAGGAGGTTTTGACCCTTTTTCTCGAACCTTCAGGAACCCGGTGAGATTTGATGGGTGAGGTGCTTGGGGGGGTCACTGACACGGTTGCCGAGTCTCTACGCGATCGGACCACTGGAAGGGATTATTGGTCTTCGCTTCGGGAAGGGACTTGCAGACGGCGAATATCTGAAACTTCTCGTGAAGAAACAGGGTCTCTATCACACTGAGCTGCAGAGATATATTTAACAAAAAAACGAAGCGGGGTCGGACTTTAAGTATGTAGCGTAGGTAGACTTACCCTACGTTGCCGTGGCGTCTGCTGTTTTATCGGATAAGTAATTACAAAGATATGGGTACTTAGCTAGCTAAGTGCCTGCACGCGCGGGCACGCTGTGCGTCAGCCGCCGCCAGTGATGAGGCAACACGTGTAGGGAATACAAGGTTGTTTGGGAGCGCACGTGGCTGCGGAGATGTAATTGTGTTACTCACCTGGTTCCGGTGGCCAGCAAAACTTTATGGCTGAACTTCACTGAGAGCCCCACAGGGGACTGTGTTTATTAGGTCGACTTGAAATCGACACCGACCTGAACGCGAACTTTTTAGCGAGTTATTCGGTGAAAAAGCACAACTTCGCGGCTTGAATAATATCACCTAATCTAGCTAGAGTAACTCGAGTAAAAATGATAAATTATTATTATTTCACTAAAACAATATCGTTATATTGATTATTGGTGTATCTTAATACTTAGTTGTAATACCTGAACTAAACTTATCAATACAATTTAACACCAACAATATTTTTTTCAGAGACTGTAAATTTAAAATGTTTATATCTACAAAAAATTTACATTAATACGAACATTAACATGTGAATATTTAACATTACACATCAAATAAATTACAGAAGTAATTTTAAAATGTCGGATTATCTAGCCATTGATTCTAATGATTCAGATATCAACTTCATACACATAACCGATTTATTTTTATTGTTTACTTACTCTCGTAAAAATAGTAAGATTATCAAGAACATCATGTATTAAACATTTATTGATCACACTGATGATTTATTATACCCACTATTGTTGTATACATAATTTACTGCGATCATTAATTTCATTTACAATGATGATATATTATAAAACTAACATTTTAATATCACACCCTTTTAAGTCTATATAACTGAACTGTTAATTCGCACGATTTTATTTTTAATCAATTGTCTTTGTTTTAAATATACTATGAAGCTCAAGGTTTTAGGCATAAAAGTTATTTTTAATTTCTATAGGTATTCATCTAACCTGACTCACCGACTCATCACAATGTGAATGGAATATTTTCAAGGTGATAAATTAATATTGGATTTCAATATATTTCCAATAATAGTAATCTATTTCAAACAATAATCGACAAAACCATATTATTCTTACTTAAGTTGAATTTTCCCTTAAGCTGTAGGCTGTTTTGAAGGTTGGAGTTCAAAATTGTTAATAAAGATTGGCATGTGATGTGACAAATCTCTTAGATAAAGATAAATCAACATATGTAATCGCAATATAACAGCTTATTATAATATATAATAAAATAACAATAATTTCAATTAATGATGAAAACATGTTGTTCAATGCGAATAATTTAAAACGACATACTCGTTTAACCTGTACACTAAAAGGTAATTATAGTTTAAAAGAGCTATTAAAAAAATTAGAAAAAATATAATAATTGTATGTAAAAAGATTTTTGTAAACAATTATTACGTAATTAATTATATGAAGATTTTATAAATGTAATGTTCAGATACTACAAAACACCTATCGTTTGTACATTATTGTGTTATTGACGGATTGTGTAAAAATTTTAAATTCAAATACACATAAAAAAAAAGTTGTCACAGTGTATTTTTAACATTGACATTAATTGGTCTGGGGACAAAAAAAACTTAGTGTAACCAAAAATATGCAAGGCGTTTTGGTTTCCCTGGCAACCTATTAATTATTTCAAGCGAAATGAAAACTAACAGTGACATATTCCAAATAAACATTTAGACATTTCGATGGTGAACACTTGTAAACATAAAATTATTTTTCATAAACTATTAATCACAATTACTTGTTGATATAAATAAATAAGCCTAAAGATCAGGAATCAGGATATAATATGATCAGTAATATATTGTGTTATTATTTTTTATGTATCAAAGTTTTAAAAATTTTAAACCAGCGAATATTTTTTTATCAACATTATAGAATATTTTAAAAATGTCTCATGCCTATAAATAGCTCAAATACAATCAAAATATTTTAATAATATAAAAAAAATTTCAAGTATTTAAATTATAACGAAGTAAAGAAATCAATTTAGTCTAAAACTAGTTTAGCGTAGTAATTCTCGTTTTTCTTATTTTTTTTTATCGATTATTAAGATGGGTACTAGGAATTTTTTACTTTTGACCATCCCCTCCAAATTACCAACTAAATCCAATTTGCTACCTGAAATCGATCCATTTTTATTTCCCTAAAAGATTGTGTCATACACACAAACAAGTTAGGTTAGGTAACTAACCTAACGTACATCATTGCTAAATTAATATATTCATCGCGCCTATCAAAGCCTAAAATATAAACATTATATTGCATAATATGTTACTTTAAATAATAATTCACTACATAATACAAAAAGTAATTCTGAGGAAAGACGGTATGTCAATCTCTATATTCTAAACAAGCTGATACTGTACGTCGTAGACCATGATAAATAAAATAATGCTAATAAATACTTAATTTACCTCTTATTAAATTCTGTAAAATGTTATTTACACATATTACATTTTGTAAAATTGTATTGTTTTTACAATATTAATTATTCTATAGTAAGAACTATTTTATTTTTTTTAATCAATGATAACCATGTACAAACAAATTATCTTCGGGACACAACATATCCTAGGGTATAGGATTACTGATATAATATAACAAATTTCAGAATCAAGAGTTCGATAGACTTGACTGTGAATCGTGTATACACACACACATGCAAACATTATCTTTTATTAATATAAATACAAGTATGTTATGTTTAGTTTATTAAACATTTTATAAGTTATTCATTTCAAGTAATTATAATCTATGCATCTTTTTCATCAAGTAATAGCAGAATTCATTCAATCAAAAAATGGAATTAAGATTTTTTTTTATGCCACACAAAAACAAACAAACTTTAACGACAATAAATATGCACCCAGTTATTTATGTTATCAGTCCTAAGAGTGAAAATGGCAAAGTTTGTTTTTCGTTATAGTTGTTATAAGTATAGGAAATTACGAACAGGTATATACTTTTTTTACATAAAAAATTACTTACGCATGGATGATTTTTAATTGTCATTACTCATTTCTTATATTTGTCCTATAATGTACCTATTTGTTAAAATATTTTAAATTTGCGCGGAAAAACATGTTATGATTACAACCGCTAGATGTTATTGACTAAGAAAGTACAAATAATAAATAGTCATTGAAATTATTTTAGAAATAGAAATTAAATCTATGGAAATATAAAACTTGGTGCTAGTAATTATATACCCCTAATTAATATATTATGATATAATTTCGCGATACGATTAGAGACTATCATTATGCGGGTTATAGTTATATATACTTTTAGTTAAGTGAAAAATACATATAACAAACTGATATCTGTTATTTGGTATGATTTATAAACATGGTACTATTATCAGTTTTACTAAATATTAATTACGAGTCTTTCTACAACGCTAACTGTTCACTGAGCAACATTAACAACATTGTTATATTAAGTATTTAAAAACAAAATTAAAATCATGCTACCTAAAAGGGATTCTAAAAACAGAGAGAAAAAGTTAAAAAAAATTTGGAATTAAAGAAAATATGAAGTTTATTTGATGAATTTATTCTACCCAGAACAAATCGTGAGTATATAACAGTATTAGTAATGTTTAAATATATAGGTATTATTAAAATACTATAAATTTAAAAAAAACTTAAATATTATTAAGTTTATTGTTATTTCTCTCTATTATAATAAATTATTTATTAATATTATTATTATTATTATTAAATTGAAAAGTAAGTAACATACTTAATAAAAAATCTATATAATTTTAACCATAAACAAAATATATAATTAAAAAATAACACAAAAACATGAACATAATGATAATTAAAATGAAAAATGTAAATTATAATTATTAAAATGATAAATTGTTAAGTAAAAACCAATAGCTGCAATGTATTTTTAACAATACTAAGTACTATCAACCAGTAGTTTATTATTTTATTAATTATATTCAATTATAAAAAATAAGAGCGACAAAAATAATAAACTCAAATAAACATTTTTTTTTTTTTTAATTATTTATATATAAATATTATATTTTATAAAATATTGTTATTTTTTCTATAATATTATATACATCAAATAAACGATTATATCTTGCCATAATTATAGAAGAAAATAATAATAAAAAAATATAATAGATTAATAATATCAACGTTATTCCAATTTTTTTTAGATGTTTGTAGATCTAGAATAAAAATATTTTAAAGGGGATTTTAGTTAGATAAATATTTTAGATTAATGTGGATCAAAATAGATTGGTTATATTTAGATTTAATTTTTCGTATATTATATCTATTATAAAAGTCAATATTTTTTAAAAAGATTTTTTTTTTTAGACATTTTTACCTAAATGATTATATATGTTATAACTTATTAAATATATTAATTTATTTCTCAAATCTGAAAAATATTCTATCGCCGATATTGGTACCCTCATAATATCATAATAAAATATTTTAAACTGTAATAACTGTAATGAGTACTCAATATATACAGTTAAATACATAAATATATACAATTTATCATACAAATAAAAAGCAATTTACGCGCATAGGTATTATTTGTATTAAAGCCATTGACATCATGCGTATTATCTACAACCTTTAATTAGTGTTATATATAAGTCCCAATATAACTAATTAAGAATCATCAGTGTTTGGATAAAAACATTTGTCAGTTGTTTAGTACGTTCTCATTTAAAAACTAACATTAATTCCTATGTAACCGATTTATAATTAATTATTATATAGGTAACAAGCAATAAACACGAATAAAATCAAAATTATCATTTAATTTTACTGTGGAAATAATAATATTTCTATATTTTATATTATAGCTACTTTCTTTAGATATTTATCTACGTTTTTACCGTGTTGTACCAATTATCTACATACTATTATACATTTATACACGATATAAGTTATAATATAAAAGCATGCATAGGTATATTATACCTACAGGGCGTATCATCTATCGACTATCTGTCACATTAAGTTAGCTATAATATTAATACTGTAAACTTTACTAGGATTACAAGATCTGTAAAATTCTTCTTTTTTTTTTTTAGTATAAAAAAAATAATAAAGCCAGATCGCTAAGAATAATAATTATATAATCAAATATCTATACCTACCGCATCATTCAAAGAAGCATTCGGCATCAGATAAGAACAAAAATTATGAATTTCATCAAGATAGTCAAGCTCACAGTGAATATATAAGACAACGGATCAACGATTCAACACTACCATAGTTATTAATTATGTTCATATTATTAAAAAAAGAAAATTATTATAACGATTTACTATATACTCGAACGATTAGTTGTTCAACTATTGCAGGATAATAAAATTTATATTAAAAGCCTTAATAAAAAAAAATAAAGATCGTATAATTTGGTTTTTGACATTTTAATGTACGTGATATTGTTTTTTAGACCAGAATAAAACTAAAACACCATTCCCTTCGACTGTTAATCAGAAATAAATGCGTCCACTAATACCAGTGATAAATAGTAAATTAACTAAAAACTAGTAAGAATTTTATGTATTTTAATTATTATGTAGGTAATATATATAGGTAGCCATTTTAATTATTTTAAACGAACAGCTTAGGTCACTGAGCACCGATATTAATTATTTATTTTACTTTCATTATAATAATTAAACAATTTATTACAATAAAAAATAAAATAGTTTTAATTGCTATTTTTTGATATGTCAGTATTGTGTTAAATGTTAAACTTAATATTTATTTTTTCTAATTTAAGCACCATGTAACCATATATTGTTATATAGTATTTTATGGGCCGCGATTTTTATGTAATAAAAATAACACACTATGTAAATATTAATGTTGTTATTTTTTCCAAAAACAATATATTAAAAAACACGACATTTACTGAATACAATAACAAATGAATGAAAAAAAAATACTATTCGCTAGAATAATAGATTCAATACAAGGTACTATTGCGATATTAAAAATCGTTTATATATTTTTATTTTATTTATTACGACGTTTTCTATTACGATTTACGACAGATGAAACATATTTCCCACGGAATAATGATCATTGTCAATGATATATTGGCAGATACTGTGAATAGGTAAATATAAAAATACAAAATATTTAACAAAATACGTAATTATTGGTAAAATATTTGAGAAAATACATTTCAAAATGCAAAATTTTAATGAATTATTTTAATTTTATTTAAGGTGTTATATAACGTATTTATTTTTAATCTCAATTAAGAAATATGAATTCAACAAAATAATGTACTTTTATGCAAATCCACGTCCTGTAATAAATTATTATATAAAATTACGTTATTTTTCAAAATATTTATACAATACACATTATAATGCACGTGAATGTAAAACACGAGTGCAAATTTAAAACAATCGTTCCAAAGACTGACCATTATAGTTTGCACATATTTAATATATTTATATAATATAGGCTGTTTGTGAAATGTATGAATTCACTAGTATACGAGTACTCACTGTGATGGCCTAATGAAGATTTTTTTTGAAATTTTTTCTATTTTCCAAATCTGGGTTTTTTCATATTTTTTTTTTTTTATATTATCTTAAATGTAAAAATAAACACTCTAGTTGTATTTTTTTGCTAAATTCTACTACGTAGACGTACATCGAGACGTCACATCGGTTAGCTTGTTGCGCGTTTTTCATGCTCGAATCCCCGACGAAAAAAAAGTGGTGTGACACATCGATTTGCATGAGAATTTCGCAAGATTATCTGCAGTGGTAGTACCTAATTATTTATTATCTTTTAACATACATGATTAATTAACACATTGTTAAATAATCAAATTACTTTATTTACAATTTTTATTTATAAAAGTTGTAGGTATACTTATTAATAAGAACAAAATAAAATGTTTATCTTATTGAGTCAAAATAATTATGTTACTGAGATATCCAAAAAATTGGAATTATTTAAGTATTAAATACACAAGTCACAAATAGTTGGTTTTTTTTATCTCTAACTTATGATATTATGAATAAAAGTTACCATATTTTATTTATACACCTAAAACACGTAACATGGCAATAAATTATATCACTAAAAGCTCTGTTAACCATAATTGTGTTATTATTTCATCGTTTTAATTACTTTTCAATGTAAAATAATGTGTTAGCTAATCATATAATATGTTAAATTATAACAAAAAACTATCACCACTGTTAATCTTGCAGTGTTTTCATGCAAATCGATGTGTCACACCACTTTTTTTTAGTCGGTGATTCGAGCGTAAAAAACGCGAGAAAAACTCAAAAACGATGTGACGTATCGATACGTATGAGAATTTTGCAAAAAATACAATTAGAGTGTTTATTTTTACATTTAAAATAATATTCTAAAAATAATAAAATAAAATAATTTAATATATATATTATAAATTAATTAAATATTATTTCAAAAGTCATGTTAACAAATTAATTGATTGCATGATAAAAACTATTGAACATATTTGTAAGCCTAAAAATAACAATTGAAATGCTACTAACGAACAAAGGACTTAATAAAAATGAATAAATATTTTCATTAGATAAACAGTCTATTTTGTTTCTGGTAAGTCAACTATTTTATTTACGTTACTTTTGTAAAGAAGTTCTCTACTACGAGACTATAATATAAATATAATACGTATTATACCAGATAATTAATGAATCCTGCCAGCCCTAATTTTTGATTTCAATAATGAATTTAATTAAATTCTAATTTTTGGAATATTTAAGTATACTTAAAAATAGCGTTTTCAAATACTTATATTTTTTATCCTATTTTAAGAATGCTCTGGTGATATACACTTCTTTTTTTTAATGAGAATCACTCTTTTTTCCTATAAATTGTTAATAAGATGACTTTCATGAAAATGTTGATGTTTAGGTACCTAAATCAATTTTTAATTGAGTAATTGTTTAATTAATTAACTTTTTGTACTAAGGGCCAATTTATTTAGAAGATATTGGAAATATAATTATTTGATAATTATAGTGATTAACTTTAATCTATCAAAATTTTATAAATTTTAAAATTAGTCTAAGGATAATAAAATATATTACATCCAATTTTACATCTAAACATTAGATAGAAAATACACGCAATAACTTTTCAAAGTTGAAGAACGATCTATCATGTAAATTTTATTATAAATATTATGTATCACCATACATAAGTATATACACCCTATTTACATTTTATTATAATATATAATAATAATTAATAAATTAACATATAGGAATGTACCTTATTATTTGGGTTGATATATTTACCGTGAGCTACGCGAGAAAAGTCCATGTCAAAAAATCATTGGCCATCATCTAGAATAGAGCTATAATAATATAATAACATCATATACAAATTAATAACGTGTCATAATCCGATTACTAAAATGTATCCATAAGGAATAACTGCGTTGTGGTGGAAGACAACTCAATGTCACAAGGCACGTCGCACATTGTGCGTAACATTCGCGAGTAGTACGCATCGAAGACCCGTACCTTATATCAAAAACAGTATACTTTTTGGGTTCGCACATTAGCTACAAGAAATTTTAATTTGTTCTGAATATGAAGTCTTAATTTTAATATTTATTGTTTAAAATAGAGTATAATATCGTGAGTTTGTGTTTGTGTATACCTATTACCTACGCATGTGTCCAAGTTTTACGAGTGTGCAGTGTTCCAATACTGGTGAATACAATTTTATACTTAAGGCTATTTACAATTTATCACACTAATTAATGATATCATATATTTAAAACTCATTCTTGATTATTTTAAAGCATTAGACTTATATGATATGTGTACATATATTATGAGCATTAAATCGGTATTAACTTGTACAATTGTACAATTAAAAACATTTATAATAATGATAGTATCTAATTTCAATTTGTTGAATTTATTATTAGAAGAGATATATATTTTAGATACAAGATGATTCTTAAAAACGTAAGCATATGTTTTCTCAAAAAGTATTGACGTTTTTAGAAATTTTAAGTCATTACAAAATTTTATTTTTACTTTTTCTATTTTTATCATTATCACTTAATATCGCTTTTAAATGTTTATTGTTTTAAATGATGGCATACATTTTTAATTTTATAATACACTAAAACAAAATATTTTTTCTAAAAAATTCGGTCTAATGCAAAAATGTAAGTTATTACAAGATAGTTAACTAGATATAACTTATAATAGTATTTAAAAATATGGGTAAGCGAAGAAGTGAACCAATATTTTGCGAAGTAGTACCTCTGTGGCTTATATCATACCTCTTCTTTTTGAAATACTTTAAATATTATAATTTTAACCAACTATTAACTACTCGTTCAAAATTCAAGTTTTGCATATCGAAAATCTTCAATGCATATTTCGCTTTGGAATATGAAATTCAAAATATAATATGCTGTCATTATTAAATATAATACTATATAATAAATACATTTTTTTGCCGTAGCTTTGTAACTTCAAATTATATTTAAAAAAAAATATTTCCATAAGCTTGAATGCTTTTTGGAAAATGAGTAACATTTTAATGAACAACAACATTGTAGCTTAGTATAATATTCTATATTGATCAATTCTATTATTTTAATATTTAATTTTATAAACTTAATAATGTTTGATACAACAAACTTATATATATATATATTTATATAAGTACTATTATTATTATTATTACTATTTATTGACAGAAAGAGGTTTTATTTTTTAAATAAAAGATATTTCGATTATTATTGAAATTTGAATAGAAAGTAAATATTTAAAATATTGTTCGAATACATTTCTATATTATATATTTATATTGAACAACTAATAAATTGTTATGGTACCTACTAAAACTATGTATTACAATATTGTATTGTACCTACATTAAATTTATGAATTTAAAATTTTTCTGATTCTGATTTAGGATTCACACAATTTTTCTTAATACATTGATTTTTACCATCAAACAAGCATATTACAATGTCTATAATGACATTAAAAATTAATAGATACGCGTCATAGTAAAAACTTTAAATAATTTAAATTGAAATAATAATTTCATCAAAAAAACATATAAACGTCATGCCAGATTTTTTTAAATGCATAACAATATTATTACGACACTCTTTACCGATCTTGACCTAGATGACAACGAGCCCATTTTTACACTCCAATTAATGTTTCCAGGATTAGGTTATATGCAAATAATTAAAAAAATACGTACACAAACCAATACTAGTTATCAGATAAACAATCAGTTAATACTTTCCAGTAAATACATAATTAAAATATAGGTACTTGCACTTGCATTAGTATTGAATTTTCTTTTTACTGTACAATGCAAATTTAAAGGTGATTTTTGAACTGTGTAACAGTAACGCACTTTTATGATGAAAAAAAAAGTACCTATATATAATAGTACTCTTTAGTTAATTTTAACAACTAATTTTTCAATTACTATATATATTAATAATTTTTTAATCATAACTTTTGTAAAAAGCATATAAACTACATTATAGATATCAATATAACAAATTGAAATACGATGTTTAACAATAATTGTCAATATGTTGAACAATATTTTAATACGAAATAAAGAAGGGCATAACTCTATTTTTAAATGTGGATATTATAATAGGTTTCTCGAGTTGTTTTTTTTAACAATTCGTTAACATTTCTTATTTGAACCGATAAAAAATCATCACTATTATCATTGTAGATAATAGCGCATTTACTAAAATTCATAGAACAAAAACTCGTTTTAATAGTTCTATAGAAAAAACATGTATAAAATTAAAAAAATAAATTATAATTATATTATGTAATGTAATCATATGTATTCTATGATATTTTGTGAACACTTAATTAATTATTCAGTGCCTATACATGTTTAAAACATAACATTACAATTATGCTAAAAATGCAAATTAGCACATATACAGAAGCGATTCAAGCCTAAATATAATTATTATTTGTATTATTTATCATTATTATTCCATGAAAAAAAATCTTATAAACTTACTTAACATATCGATTGCACGATATTGTTCAATAAATACATCCGTTTGCCTGTTTAAGTAACTACATATTAAATCATATTGTTATCTGATGTTGGAACTAGGCAGTAGTACATTGTATATTTCTAAACTTTAGTTTTACTATGATTTATGTTGACTATATCAATTACTTTAAAATCTAAAATTATCTTACATAAAACTTGTTTAACCTTTTTAATATTAAAAAAAAAATATATTTTTAAGAAAATACGGTTGTAAAACTTTGACTAAGAATGTAAATTATTTTTATTAATAATATTTTATTTACATTTCCACACACAAAATTGTATGACATTATCCAGTAGAACTTAAAATTTCAACCAATCTCATATTACCTACATTTTAATTGTATGATAACATTTTTAATAAATCAATATTGTTTTTTTTATTTTTTTTATTCAAACCAACTATTAATAAATATATTGACTTAAAGATAAAATTTATCCATTTCAAAATTATATCTTCAGAATAAAATGATGTAAAACCTCAACATTATTATAGGACACAATAGTAAATGTAATATAATATAAAATTTTGATTGACTATGTTTTATCTTCATCAATTTCATCAGAGAATTAAAATTTAATTATTTTTTTAATTACGTGCAATTTTTTTCAAAGTAAAATAGTTTTGTTGTCAAAAACATGTTTAAATATTTCGATAATTTATGTACAATTGTACCTTTTTTTCTTAAAAAAGATATTATCTATAATCGACAAATGTCCTTGCTGGAGTTCAATGTACATAGGTAATTTAAATTTTCTTTGACAAGTTGATTGCCCTACCAATTTCACTGATCTAGCTGAAAACGCCTTGAACATCATGTATTCATTCAATAGTTTTTGAACTCTGGTTAGGTGTCATATATTTGAAACTAACGTTTTTATAAAAATTTATGATATGGGAAATGGCTACAACTCGTTTGCGTACATTTACCTTTTTTACAACTCGTTTGCGCACACATATTTTGGCTGCCTGTGACAAAAATCACTATTGTCAGAACTCGTTTGCGCACACATTTTTCTTCTCATTTTAACAGGCTTAGGACTGCCTGTTTCAAATTTAAATTACTTGTTATTAATTTGTTTGGTTTTATATACAAATCGTTTTCTGCACTATGTTTAACAGTACTTCTGATTATTTTTCTCGTCATTGTTCGATTATTATACTTTTCATGATTATGGGAGTTGGTTACTTTTATTATTTTATTTAATTTATTAACAATAACACTCGCAGGGCATTTTTTATTAGTACATCTAAAATTAAAATTTCCATTCATTAAAACACGATACTCACTAAATTTATAATTGTCAATATTAAAACATCGTTTTCCTCGACGAGTTTCAAAAATATTAGAAATTTCTACGTCCATATTAAATAGTTTACGTCGTCCAACACACTAGCCACAACTGTACTGAAACTGAACCATACCTAATAAAACTATCCTAAAAGTAGTTTAGAAAATCCAAAATGATATGATCTACACAATCACAATGATATAGTCTACACTTATAAGATAATATTGCTATAAAATATTTGATAATTTGTACTGCAGTACATGTGTGTGAATATGTTGTAATTGTGCGCAAACGAGTGATCTATTTTCAGGTAAATGGCTGATTTCGTCGTGCTCAAACGAGTCATCGATTTTCAGGTAAAAAATTTTGAATGTGCGCAAACGAGTTGCAGCGATAGGAAATTACCCAGATATAATTAAATAATTAATCTCGAAAAACTTATAGTGTCATAATTATATGGATACTCAAAACGAAATTGGAAATTATTAATTAAATATAAGGTAAGGTCAATAATTGAAAGTTTGACGTGTACCATATGTATGATACACAAGGCAGTCAACTTGCTAGATTTTTGTACATCCAGAATTCACGACCATATTTTATCATTAATTGGTCTATCATTGATAGATACTACATAATAATGTGTTGTGAATTGTAATATTTAAACTTAGCGATAATTAACTAGTGTGAAAGTGTGATATAGGTATTTAGATAAATTTTATAATACAGAATTTTTGATTACCTTGAGCAATTACTAATCATAACAGTAAGTAATTGAAATTATATTATATTATAGGTTTACATTGTAAAAACGACGTTTAAACTATAAACTTGATTTTTATCTTTTTCGAATCCGTAAAGATAAATACATAGAACATTGTATCACTTGCAATAATAGTAATTATACATTTTTATAAAATATACGTATACTTATACCTACAGGTAAATTATTCAACATTTTTTCTATGTCATTATTTATAATTATTATACACATCATTGCTGTCATCATAATTTATTATAAAGCCATAATAATATTATAATATAATTACCTATCTATAACAATTTTTATTTTGATATTGAATAACTATAACATACGCATTCGATTAAAAATAATAGCTAAATATTGCAATATATTTGAATATTATTAACTTCCTTAAACAAAACTAGTTAGGTATCGACTAAACAATAATATTATGTAAGCTGATAAATCAATGAAAACATATTAATAAACTATGGAAATGAATCGATGAGACATAAAAATAATACATTTCAGTAAAAGCCTAAGTTTTTTTTATTTATGATAATTCTCAGCAGCAGCGTGGTATTTCCGACCTTGTCTAAGTATTAAATTTGTCTTAGTAAATAAGCATAATCTAATTTTTATCTATTTCATAACGATTGTTATTCCTATATTTATTAGACATTACATTTGCTCATGTAGTAAAGAACGTAAGACCGGGTTCAAATTGTATTGTGTACTATACGATGAGTTTACTGTGAGGGTTAAGGTACAAGTAAAATTAATTAAATGTGAGTACGTCGTATACTCGTATTGGCTATAAAAATTAAATTACAAAATATAATTTAATATACGTGATAAATAGTAAATACTATAATAATTTAAGACTTGTAAAGATTGTACCTTAGTGTCAAATAAAAATTAATTTATGAAGCTACAAAGCACGGTAACCAATAATTAATAACTGTTGTACGGATACTAGGTAACTCAGAAAAATAAATGAAATGAAAGAACAAAATTAACAAACAAGACTCTGCAGTTACATAACAGAAACTCTCCACTACTTGAACAAATCTCCCATTGTAACATAAAAATATTACTGTAAATAAATGATAAAATACGTATTTGGTATAACTGAAATGCAAAACTAAAAGAAATATCAATGAAGAATCGATATAGATGTCAAAACTAAAATAAATAGTAATAATTATGGACTTCGCATATAGATCAAACTAGAAACAACCATTAGTTTTTGATGGCTTTGAAATGTTCACCGATATGTCAGTTCACCTATAATACAGCAGTTATTCTCTTAGTACGAGTAATAGATACATAATGTCATAACAATTAATTATAGCAGAATTAAATGAGTAATAATCGTATTATACTTATAGTTTTTGATGGATTTATACATTTCACTTAGGAGTTATAGGTGCCTAATTTTGGTTTACCGTTTTGTCCAAATCATCAACAAATTCTAGATTCAATTAAATTTATTGAGCAAAGTAATCTAATAAACTAAATGTAATACAATTTTAAATACCTACGTAAAGGGCCAAATACCTACAATGCAAACCATTTTACCAAAACAATTAATATGAAAATAGTAGATATATAACTATAATAGACATAACAGCTATGGTTATAACATATAATTATATATTAATTAAAACTCTAATCAGAACTTGGAAGTATTAATTACAAAAACTGTGTAATTAATAGCTATATTATATTAATATTATATAGGCATGTACGTGTTTGTATACGTGTAAATTTATTTTACAAGTACGTACCTTAAATTGGTCTATTTGTATTAATGGTAAGGTCTATAAACATCTGATTTAGCACCTATGGAAATATTGTAAACATAGTTCATCGTATATGATTCAAATTTTCTAATCACTCGTTGAGTATGGGTATCTACCGATAAAATATATATTTAAAATATAAATTGGTAAAATATCTACGACTATCTCCAATCTTGAGAGTTGAGACTTTGACAGTTATGTAGCTGGATACCAGTTGAACTTATAATTTTCTATATTATACTCATCACACCGATAACAGCTATAAATCATAAAAAATATCCATTAATATTACGAAAAATGAATCGTTCTGGTTATTTTATATGTCACCGACAACTAGCAATTAGCACAACCCCTCTGTGGCTCAGTTTTTCATCTATTAGTTTGATTTGACATTAAAGTATATAATTTATAGGTATTATACAGGAGGTTGGTACTTAGTTTTTTATTGTTTTTTTACTTTGTTTATATTGTACAAACTGCATATGTTACCACACTAAAACCATTGCCATCATTACAGATATTATCTATTTTAAATGTTGAAAACAATTTTTGTCCCTATAAAACCATACAAGCCCACACACGAACTTTGAGAATAATGGATTTTAACAATATGAATTATTTTATATATAACTATATAGTTTTATTTGAATATACAATTTTTTTTGGATGCACATTTTGGCAACACAAGAAAACTTTTAAACTTTTTATATTTTGCCAGGCTAACACTGAGTGGGTTATACGTTTTTCACAATTGATACATTTAAAAGTAAGTTTACATTAGTTTACATTCATTGGTTATATGTAATACGCACACTAGCACGTTGAGCATGTTGTGCGCGTCAACACAGAATAATACTTTATGGTTTTATTTGTGATAGACCAAATTTACACATTAATTTAATTTTTTATTATTATTATTAAAAAGAATACATAGTTTTAAATCAGTATACTATATATAGGTACAATACAATAATTACAAATTATGTTAAATTTTAGATGTAAAATAAGTGTGCAGCAACACCACTTAACATTTTAAAACTCATTATTTAAGTTCTGTTTATAGTAGGTAGCCGGTAGGTAGTATATTTAAAACTAAATAAGCACCTTAATAACGTAGCTATTAACATAAATCTAAATAACCCATTTTCAGTATAAGCCAATGTCTTTGAACAAAATATTTTTCTTAAATACAATATATTTATCATTGTTTTGTAAAAACATTTACTACAATAATTATCAATATTTTTTAAAGTTTTATTTCGTTTGACCTAGTGTGTTCAGAACTCGTTATTGATCAGACCCTATAGTTGCTTC